>NC_092569.1:4052500-4780000 GCF_037975245.1 Apostichopus japonicus | reverse complement strand
TTTCGTTTTTTTTTGCCTTTAATACCTTGTGGGAAGGATATTACTATTATTGTTACGTGTTAATACGTACATACCCTCTTAATAAGCCCATTATCTATGCCATTAAAACAATCCATCAACGTATAGAGCCTTGAGCAAGATATTATCCAATATTCCCAAGGTTTTTTTTTTTCAGGGGGTTCGATTTTTTATCCCCAAAATTTCTTTGAGAGCAACTATTTGTAGTCAGGCAAATTGGTATGATTTATGATTTTATAGTACACTTTTGACTGGTACACCATATGATATGCTGAAAGGTACTGGTTATATTTGGCAAAGAATAAGTCTTCCTGCTGACATCTGCTGGGTTAGTCGAGGAGGAGTATTCAGTGTGTACAGAATAGCTGAACAGGATTTCAAGAGCTGATCTGAGGTAGGCTGCAAAAATCCAGCAAAATGTAGCCACGTTGTAGTAATTCATGTAGTACAATCAAGCAAAGTTAATAACAGAATTCATAGACATGTATTTAGTTATGAAAAAGAAAATGGATTATTTCTTGATAGAAATAATGCTAAACAATTAGATTTTGCTTATATTTCTATTTAATAAATGGAAGTATTATATAGACTGCATGTTTCAAATTTTATGAATATATTCCATATGGTATTACATGGTTAACATAGTTCTAGAAAATTGATTGTTGTATCAACATAGACTTAGCTACTGTTCTCCTGTGATATATAGAGTGAAATCACATACAGAAATACCTTACACAGAGATTACACAGAGATATGAATATACTTCATATAATATTACATGCTTAATATTTACAGAAAATGTATCATTGTGTAGACATGGACATAGTTATTGTTCTCCTGTGTTATATAGAGTGAAAGCAGATACAGAATACCTTACACAGAGATTACATAGAGATATCAATATATACTTCATATAATATTACATGCTTAATATTTACAGAAAATGTATCATTGTGTAGACATGGACATAGACATAGTTATTGTTCTCTTGTGATATAAAGAGTGAAATCACATACAGTAATACCTTACACAAAGATTACACAGAGATATGAGTATACTTCATATAATATTACATGCTTAATATTTGCAGAAAATGTATCATTGTGTAGACATACACATAGACATAGTTATTGTTCTCCTGTGTTATATAGAGTGAAAGCAGATACAGTAATACTTTACACAGAGATTACATAGAGATATCAATATATACTTCATATAATATTACATGCTTAATATTTACAGAAAATGTATCATTGTGTAGACATGGACATAGTTATTGTTCTCCTGTGTTATATAGAGTGAAAGCAGATACAGAAATACCTTACACAGAGATTACACAGAGATATGAATATACTTCATATAATATTACATGCTTAATATTTACAGAAAATGTATCATTGTGTGGACATTTACATAGTTATTGTTCTCCTGTGTTATATAGAGTGAAAGCAGATACAGTAACACCTTACACAGAGACTAGAGATATCAATATATACTTCATATAATATTACATGCTCAGTAGTTATAGAAATTGGATCATTGGAATTTAAATTACATAGACATTAGCTACTGTTCTCCTGTGATATAAAGAGTGTAAGCACATTCAGTAACACCTTTACACAGAGCTTTATTGTCTGGGAGGGAGAGGAGTATTAGGTAGAGGGGCTATTGGGGATAGAGGGGTTGTTGAGGATAGAGGGGTAGTATTGGTAGAGGGATGTTAGGGATAGAGGGGCTATTGGGGATAGAGGGGTAGTGGCGCTATTGGAATCATGAAGTTACTACTGAAGGTTAATGTGACAGTTTGCGAAAGCAGAAGGTAGATCCATTTACGTGGATCAGACTTGATAAGTATACAGACAGGTCTTTAATGAACAAGAAACCTTGAGGTTTACTTTAACAACCACCATCACCTACAATACAGTAGCGGTTCTTTCTAAACTCTTGAAAACTGACAATGACAGAACAGCCTAGATCTGTTATTAAGAATCAATTATTGTATAGTTGTGTTTGTAGAGGTACAGTACTGTATATTAATTGGCTCATATGTTTCACTAATTAACAATGAGCTCAAATTATGTACTGTTAATTTTGTTTTGTCACATTAAGGGGCTGGGGGCAGTGGATGATGTGGTAGCGGGTGGGGCAGTGGATGATGTGGTGAGGTCCAACTAATATAGTGTAACTGGATTAAAAGGCATTTTTACCTAGGAACTTAATTGAATACTACTGGTGGAGAATTTAAGTGCTGCATGGATCAAATTTGCTTCCGCAGCAAATGTGAAGGATCGACGACTGATCGATGTTGATCCTCTGTAATTCGAGCAAAACATATTTTTATGCTGTTATGTTAATACTTTATTGTGTAGCTTTTTCTTGTACAGTAGTCATAATTCAAGTTTGACAGATGAGCATGCAGCAAAGGTTTTACAAATTTTCAAAACTTCCGTGTTAAAGAGAAAGTTGAAAGTGATATATAGTGCTCTGTCAGGTCAGTTGGATATGGCTGCAACTATTAACTTGTTGGTTTTGCAAGGAGTTTAATAACAAATCTTACCTTGAAAATTAATTACACTACTGTAGCATTCATAATTCAATGTCTGTTGTTTTACTCTGCGAATGATCGGGATTAATTTGGGATCAATGAAGTCACTTTATCAGAACATATTTCTCACTTTATTTTGTTTACATGCTGGCCTGACAAGGAGGACTATGGGGGGATTAAAGGTTTAGGGGGATATAGCCCCAGGGAAAATTGCTAGTTAGACAAATATATATCCCTTTAAAAGGGTATAAAGTCATATGTACAGAAACTAACATTTTCTGTTTCGCTATATGTTTGAACGAAACTCGGCATACATTCTATAATTATCGAATCGAACGATATCAGAACGTATTAAAAATACTACCATTGATGATCTGAGTGTGTTAAGGAAAATCAGTGTGTTTTTTCTTTGTGTTGAATCCAGAAATGAAATTTGAGAGTTATAGGTATTAGGTCAGATCCAGTTGAGAAGAAATTTTTGAAATTATTTGCTGGTACTTGCGACGTTCTCTACAACTACAGACATGAAGGAAAGATCGGCTGAAATCCAAGACTTTATTTTGGAGAAAAACGGGTCTGACTCTTTCTGTTGGGAAGTTTTAAGTTACTTGGACTTTTTTCTCAATCCAACTTTATAATGTATAGCGAGAGAGCTAGGGAAAAAAAAAACTGAATATATTGATGAAGATCATGAACCACGCGATTATACTCATTCGATAACGACGTACTCATCAACGTCACCTATTAATTGGTACGCGCTCTTTGTTTCAACTTTGGATGTGATAACCGTAAAGAGGACTTACAAGATTTGTTTATGAGTCTGGCACGTTGCTATGATCACTGTCGTTCAAGTCGATTGAACGGCTAGTACCGCAGTGTTACAAAGCTAGCATGTTTCCAAATGGATATTCTTGCTTTTCTGGCGATTCAGATTCAGCCACAGTCAGTAACCAGTATGTTAGCGTGGTAAGTTTAACCGTTTGTATTTCGTATTTTGGGTCGGCTGGTAAACTTTATACATTTCATTCTTACCCAGGTCGGAACATGTGAGGTCGTTCGATGTACAGTGATTGCAACATCGGTCCCTCTCTCAGTCTAAGGCCCCATTTCCATTAGATTGCAAGTGTGGTGTCGAATATTGCCCAAGCTGGGTGGTCTGATTTTGTAATGTGTAAATTTATGTGGATCAAAACCAGTGACTTGAACCACACTAGGTTCACGATGAGGATCGAGTGAGGATCAAATCTCGTGCCGGTGTTTAAATGTTGCCCATTATAATGTAGACGCAGCTAGGGGTTGACTTGTGATCTGAGTGGGTGACCTTCAACTTCTGTTCTTGTTGTGTTTTTATTTTTTACTCACGTAATTCGACACAATTGAAGCAAATGACATGGCTTACATGGCTCACATGTTATCATCTAGTATTGAGCAAACCTCAGCTTCCTGTTCGGTGACAATTGCCAGCCGTGCGGGCAGGTATGATACCAAACATGGGTCTAATGTAAATGAGTTGGAGGTTCAACATCAATTTATCTTGTTTTAATGAAAAAAAAAAAAACCCGAGGTATGATCCGTAAAGTAAACACTGCCTTAGAGATCTTTGTGATAACTATTTCAAATGTTTGAATTTATTAAGTGAGATATTTGAGATTTGTGGTAAACAACTCCCAACAAAACTTATAAAGGAAACTTTACTCCATTGCCAGATATCAGAGTTTATAAATGGTGTGTTGGAGGGCCGGGGAGGGTAGGGGGGGGGGATCAGCTGCCATTTTGTCTATGTGTGATGTCACAAAGTCCCACTTGAAGGTGAAAACTGAAACTTTCACTGTCTTTATCTTTTCATGTTTTCTAGGTAAAGGTAAAAAGTGTTGACACTGAATTCAATGCCAGTATTAGGTAATATATGCATAGAACTTGAATATATTAGATTCAACGTTTACGAAACTCTTCTTTTCTTATATACAATAAAATGTAACAAAACATACATGTATAAAACCAATTTCAAATTAAAATCTATGTGGCTTCATGATGTCATATTTAAACTTGATCGAATATACAACTTTTGTGTGAAAGAACATTAAAACTATTAACATTCTCATGTATGTCTGGCGTACTTAAAGACAGTTCCGTTTTAATACGAAACTCTTCTTTTATTAAATACAATAAAATGTAACCAAACATACATGTATAAAACCATTTCAAATTTAAATCTATGTGGCTTGATGGTGTCATATGTGGACTTGATCGAGTAGATACATCTTATGTGTGAAAGAACATTAAAACTATGAACATTCCCATGTATGTCTGGAGTATATAATTAAAGACAGTTCTCCTCAAAATGTCTCCAATGGGGTAGTCATTCAGTTCAATTAATAACTCTATCACATTCACCAACGATGATGGTTGGGTTTGCTTATCTTTTGAAATTCTAAGTTCATTTGTTACATATTAGATAGAATATCATCTGTTTTTGCAATGTTAGCAAACAGTATAGTTATAATGATAGGTTATAAGCATGTTACAGATAAACATGGCGATACCACAATATTATTGTTACAACAATATGTCTAGGCTCAATCTGTAGGATTTTAAACACAAATACATATTATTCTTTTTTCTGTGGTTTGAAAATATAAAATCAGCATTTATAGACTGACTTAACTGTCGGCTGAGTATAATTTCACCAGTTTTAGAAAAATTCTCATCAACATTTTAGAGACAAAGATCAGTATATTTTTACATTCCGACATGCATATATTTACAGTTTGTTATATCAGTATATATATATATATATATATATATACATCAGAACATAACATAAGCATGTTGTATGTACCACTTAACATAACAGCATGTCAGCTATGTCAAGAAATAACAGAAATGATGTGTATGATTGGACTACGCACATGCTGCACCGGCAGCTCATGTGGGTGGCATGTTTGCCACTGTTTCGTATCTAGACATGGAGGTTGGTGAATGGGCCTCATGCACCCACTGTGAATTTTATGAATGTAATGTTGGAATTACCATGATGGTACGTAATATGTCAAAGGTGAATGGAGATGATATTTAAAAGGTCCTAAACGCAGCATTTTTCCATGAATTGTTTATAGGGTATAGATATATGTGTGGGCCTGCTCTCGTACGAGGAAGCCTGATATAGAGATCTACACATAAATTTTGGATATTACCTCCATCTTTTAACGATATCGATTTAGATAATTAGCCAAATGATGATGAGATACTTGTCTATTATTATTCAAATGGCTAAAACATTTAACAAAAGTAACGATTATGTAATTTGTTTGAAAGGTTTTACGTTCCAAAAATAAGATGGAAGTTTTTGTTGTCTCATGTGCAAACATTTGATGCTTATTACTGTAGTTTACTATAAATTTTCAGGTGCAATATTTGTGGGATAAAATTGACATCTTGTCTAAATTGTATGACTGAGATTTGAGTCCTCTAGACACTCTGTTAGTACGGTACTACTGGATTGCGACCAAATTCACTGTGAAATTCAAGCTTTGGTTAATTTATTTAGACTATTGAAGTCTCGAAAAATTATTGCCGAAGTTTGATGTTGCTTTAAATGTATGTATTTTATCACGGGACACTTTTCAAGTAAAACTTGAAAAAAAAACTCCCTTGTTCTATATGTAAATTTTTTGACTTGTAATATTGATCGATGATAATAATAATAACAATAGCAGTGACCTTAAAACATGTTTGACTAGAACTATTGTCCCATTTTCAGGCTCGAAAACTCCCGCTGTCATCCACATTTCGTACACATTTCATACATGTATGTATTGTAGAGAAGAAAATAGCACATTGAATACATATGTATAGGTGAATGTTGACTGTGATACATTGTTGCTACATGTGGTGACATGGTGGTTGCCAACAGCAGGGAATTTAATGTACTCTGTATGACCTCATTTCACTAACATTGACCTGAAGAAATATTATGTGCTATAATATGATGACCCAAGGGACTTCGAGAGCCACCTTGGGCTCTGGAGAATATTGCCACCCGGACCCTCTTTGGAAGTCTTCATGATACCTTTATGGGCGTATGAGAATACATTTATTCTGTATCCGATGTTTTCCCGAGCCCCCTAATTGACCCAGGCTGTACCCCCTCCCTCCCCCTTCCCACCTGCCCACCTTTCTCGTCAGACCTGTATACATCTCACAAGGTTTTGAATGGATGATCTGTCAAATAACACCGTAATTAAGGAAATTAGTAGCTTAAATTCTTATATCTGAGGAGATGGGGAGGGGGAAGTGAGGGGTCAGATGTAGGAGTAAGTAGGAAAAAATGTACCCAATGTATATCATAGTTTTGAGTCTTATATCATATACAATTGACATCAGAATTTTTAAGAATTAATTCAGTGCAGTAGATAAGGCATTATTTTTTTTTTTGGGGGGGGGGGAGGGGCAATGGGGATTTGTATCTTAATTATGACACACGTCACATGAATTTTTTTTGAGTCAATCGCGACCTCTTGATGCTCTTTCCAATTTTATATTACCCTCTATTAAGTCAATCTTCTAATCAACTGTTTATCCGATCATCTCATAATTCCGTCTAAGGACCACTTGCAAGGAAAATAATTACGTTGTTATGGTGGGAGGGTGGGAGGGGGGGGGAATAGCAAAATGAAAACTTCTTTCCCTGAGCTGTTCCTCCTTACAGTCAGTTCCTCCCTGGTATAAATGGTAGTCATCTCTCCTTCGTCCCGTCGCTGATGTTGTTTACCTTTCACTCTCGCTGATACATTCTTAATCACATATCATTCTACACCAGATATAGGGCAACCCTGAACATGTGCTAAGACTTTCTTCTTTTTTTTTCCTTCTTTCTTTGTGGCTGACAGTCTTGCTGAACTTGTTAGACTACCACTGTAGTAACTATTGGTGAAGACAGATGTTTGTTCTGGTTTTTGTCTGGGTGGGGTGGCTTGAACTTTTCATCACAGCACCCTACATAGTACTCTGGAATGTTTTGTTATGGCTTTCATGTATATATATATATGAATACATATATATATATGTATTTATATATATGTATGTATATATAAATGTATATATATATATATATGTATGTATATATATATATATATATATCTATATTATTAGAGAAAACCAGAGAAATAAGATATGACTCATAATTGACAAATAAGGAGTAAGTTTTAGAAAACTTACTCCTTATTTGTTAATTATGAGTCATATCTTATTTCTCTGGTTTTCTCTAATAATATTTTCTTTTGGAGTAAACGTGAATTTTCGTTATATTATATATATCTATATATATATGTATTTATACATGTATATATACTTCCCTAAAACATACTTTATACATACTTTTAAGATATAGATTAGATATAGACATTAGATATAGATAGTGTCAGTTTAACAATGTTTCTTTCTTACTCACCTTTCATGTTTGGAATACTTTTACTTTTACTACAAATACTTTGAAAGAAGATCTTTTTGAAGAATCAGGATTGTTTATATAACCTTTTTGATTTGATAGTAATTGTTAAACATTCCTGTATATATGTGTAATGTAATGGGCTAGCATTTCTCCCTGGATGTGTTCTGCCACTCAGTGTATATTTGAAAATTATAAGCATCAACCCATCTTCCTTCCCTCGTCCCCCTGCCACCGGTCCCCGTCCTGTCCCTCTTCCCACCCAACAGTATGCTAATTAGTAAACTAATTGTCACTCATTTCTTTCAAACTGCAATCTGAAGCATTTTGCTGCCACCATCAAAAATATTTTCTCTCCCTAAGGCACCCACTCTTTTCTTCTGATATCTTGGTATGTTGTAGACTGAAGCTTTATTATTATTAAAACCAATGTTAGTTGTTATTGAACAAATCTATGGTGTATGTGCTTATATGAGTGAATATAGAGTATGAATATTAAAAAAATGGCATTGCAGCTTTCTGTGCCATTAATAGTCATATCTGAAGGGCATGCATGGTGGCATTTCTCGAAAAAAAACCCCAGAAAAAACAAAGAAAAACCCCAACAATCCTTGGTCTTGTTCAGCCCTGTCATACACGTTGCCTCCAGCCTATAAACCTACCACACAGTCAAATTGTGATCGTCGTTGCGAAATTAAGCCAGAGAATATTGACATTGTTTTTATGTTCTTTTTATATTTTCGAACGTGCCTCCCAGATTACTGATAGACCAGCTGGTCAGGCAGACACACACGAATTAAACTTTGTAGCTATTTTACAGCGTACGATATTACTTGCATGAATTACAGTTCAATAATCACCAGAAAAATCTTATAATCTCGCTGGTAGCATCGGTATACATGCACAACAAGTTCAACTGAATAATTTCTCCGCGTAGCAGTCTGGCTCTCTCCGCCTGCTGTTTCTCACTGCCTGCCTCCTCGATATACTGTTGGAGGAGACAAAGCCGATTGTTATACAGTGACATCATTGTCCTCTCTATATACGTAGCTCTAAGGCTCTTTTCTATCCGTTAAAACCTAACGATCTGTAAAGGCATTATTATACCTCACATATCCTGATTTTTTATATTATATTTTTCAATTTTTATATATATTTTTTTTCCTTCATTGACACTGGGATTTATCATGTTGCCTTCCTTCCTCATCCCCCCCCCCCCTTTCCCCTAGTTTGTCTTTATAATTTTGTTTGCCCTGCTTTCGTAGAACCATTTTGTTGGCAGGTTTAAACTTTTATACTTCTCTTCTGTAGAACAGTCTTTTGTAGACTTTACCTTAGGACTACTTCAGTTTTAAAACACTAGGGAATTTGACTGTAATAAAGAGATAACTGGTCTCTCTGCCTGTATAATATTTGCTGCACAGTTTAGTATTACGACAGTTGAATTTGGAACTTAGCCTATCATGGAATCAAATCACAGCGACCTTGGATCTAGCCGAGTCTAAAATTCAACCCAATGGTAAAGATTTTGAATATGTACGGCTATCTATGATTTTGGTGACAATTATGAAGTAGCAGTCAGTTTTTTCTGCTTTTGTTTCTTGGAGGGGAGATTGTAAGGGGAGGGGGTGGGGGGAGGGTGTTTATTGAGGAGAAAAGATTGCCCTGTATGAATTTCTGCATTATAGTGTTTGAGAAAGCCATCTATAAGATTTGTAATGATTGTATTCCTTCAAAAAGAATTTGTCAATGAAAGAGGAAAAGTTCAGCACACTGTACTAGTGGATAAACTGTTTATGTACTTAAAGATCATCAGCATCATTGTCCCCAAATTTTAGGATCCCTTAAAAATTGCTACAAGTTTCAAAAGTACTCTCCCAGAACCTCTGATCCATCAAATCATTCTGAGCTATTGGTCTGAGCAAACCAAAGTGCCTCCCTTGTGTATGAGTGGGTTGAATATAACTCCTTCATCCCACCATTGAGGACATTTAGAGAACCGCTTAGCATGTGGGGTAGGGGATCAGGGTTAGCATTCCTTTAATTAACTTGAAGGGAAACAGCTGTTAAATTGTGTCAATTGCTTCAATGTGGAGTTTGAACATTGCTCCTTTTCTCCTTGAGTAAGTAATATGCATGTAGCCCCTCTTGATGTGCCCCTTATACTTACCCCTGTCTCCCCTCATCTGTCCTCTCCCCCTCCCCTCCCCAGCTGTTCCAATGAAATTTCCAATTAAAAACCCAATTTATGTTTGTGATATAATACTATTTCAAACATTGATAATAATAGTTCCGATGAAATTTCAATTAGCTTTTCAAATATTTTATACATTTACTCGTACACATGAAGGTTTTTTATATTTATGATCATCTTAAACGTTCTTCCACAAATTTCAGTTCAATTTTGTAGTCGCTATTCTATCGTCTATCCATGTCGCTTCGCTATTAGCATTGATTCCGTTTTTTTTTGAATGGATGAACCGTTTGGAGGTTATAATTCTATCAGTCGACGCCGAGCAATCTCTCTCTCCCCCCACCCCCCCTGTCATTCTGTCGGCCATTACTAGGAAAAGAATGTCTCCATCATTCCTCTATCCACGTTTACTGATTTCAAATCAGGCCTCAGTTAATTAATTTGATAATAGGTTCTAACATGTGGTTAAACTGTCAACTTCTGAGTGGTTCGCAATGTTTTATCCACAATCCCCGCACGAAAGCACGTTTCGACATGGCTGTTTTAGAGAATATTTTGCACGGTCTTTTCCTGAATACATTTCCTGTAAGGGGAAAGCTCTAAATCACGCTAATTGCAAGAGAACGAGCAGAAAAGAGAGAGAGAGAGAGAAAAAGAAAAAAGGAAAAAGAAAAGAGAAAATAGAAACGGGAGAGAGAGGAGAGGAAAGTTGAACAAATCCTGCGAGAAGATGGTAAGACAATTTTTTGGGTGTTTTTTTTATTTTTTTATTTTTATTTTTGGTTGACGGCTATCAGGATGTGTCACAGAGGCCCTACCGAAGCAAACTTTTGTGGCACGATGTACGTACCTCAAAACTACATATCAGATGGAATTAACAAAGTTGTGTTAAAATGTCTCATGCTGTGTGAACAAAATTGATGGATGGCAGTCAATGAATTAATTGTGCAGAGATATGTCTTATATGGTTATAGTTAATTCATATGCATTTCTGTGTGGGTACTTCTTTTGTGTGTCTATATTTATAAGCATTTTGCTTGACCACTGCTTAGACCTTATCACATTTAGGAACACAAGGGGGCAGGGGGGGGAGGGGCTGGATCTTGTTTTCCCTCGGGGTAATTAAGCCGATTCAGGATGCGTCCACATTTGAGAGCGGGTATGTGGATCAAGAGAGTATTGTCGCAAGTGCAAAGAATGTTTGCGACGGTGGTTGATTACCAACCTATTAGCTTACTACTACTACTACTACTATTAGTTACAGTGTTACAGCTGATCTGCCTTAAGTTAGTGTTTTGGCAGTTTTTTATTCTGGCAGTTTTGGCAGTTTCTGGCCGTTTTGGCAGTTTTTTGGCAGTGTTTTGTAAGGAAGTGACAAGGACAGGTAATAAGAGGTCCTCAGCAAAACACAATCCCCGTAGCATTCACACTACTACTGTATCTTGTACAGGAAAGCGTTCACACAACCATCTTGTAAAGAAAAGCGTTCACAGTACAGGAAAGTTTTATAGCCTTAGGGCTTGGGCACACCGTCTCCGAGATACTTAACATGTATGCATTAACCCACTGTGCAATGACGATATTGCGGCATCTGCCAAAAACAGTGAACTAAATGATAGAAATAAATGCCCGAAAGGTTATGAAAATTAATGCAAGAGTGGAACTTTGCAAAATTTCTAGGGTTAGATGGGGTATTTTGGACCACATGTACATGCAGTGAGTTTTGTTAAAATACACAATCAGTGTATTCAATCAGTGGTAGACAACCTCCACATGTTTTGCTCAAACAGACTTTTGTCATGACATTAACCAATGTTAAACTTAGCAAGAACAAATTTTGAAAATTTAGAAATATTTAAAAAATTTCTCATTAGAAGTGTTATTTTTTTTATGAAGAAACGTAAGAAATGACGATGCAAAATTTAACATCCCCGTTTGGAATATGTTTTGATTTACGATATACTTTAAAACAAGTGAAAGTTTGTGAAATTCATTGACAGTATAAAAGTTGTACAGTTGTATATATGTATATATACATATAAAGGAAGCTCGTTGATTCCAAAGCCTTGCCAGTAAAAGTGGTTTGGGGATGATTTAAGTTAAAAGACTTCGGTTTGAGACTATATATATACTATACTGTAGGCGTTGTTAACAAGAGAGCGATACGAAAGGAGCGAGCGAACCTTTTGGTTCCCAGTGGTAATTTGGCGGATGCTAATTAAGCCGCTCAAGGGTGGGCATTGAGGGACAAGAATCCTTCTTCATCTTACGTTGATACAATCCACACTCATCTCATAGGGATTGGTAGATGACATTTTGTGCCACAAGGAACAAACTTATTAATTGCAGTCTTTCAGAAAATTTGTCAAACACAGTCTGGTCTGAAAAAAAATGGAAATAGACACAAGGGTTCATGGGATTTAGCTACATGTTGTGAAGGAGAGAAAAGTATATGCATGGGCAAGGGGATTAGCTAAGAAATTGAGAAGAATTTATTTTCTTCTTTTTTTATCATTTTCTTTGGGGGGGGGGAGAGGGGTTTGGTTTTACATATTATGCTTTAAGGATGTAACCAATCATATTTTTCAATCCAGGGACTGGTTTTTAAAAATGAAAACTAAAGGAAGCGTTCCTTTTAGTGTTCGTTTTTGGAAGAAAACAAAATAAGTTGGACGGACAAGTACAGTAAAGTATGGAACATCTTTAAGGTGTTAACGAAAAGAAAGATTGAAAAGAAAAAGATATCAGATATTATTTTCACAGAAGAGAAATATGAAAAACTTAAATGAAGGGGTATGTCAAGGGGAGAGAGGATGTTTCAAGTGAAATAGGTCTATTAAACAGCTTGTTTGCTGGATTGATCGAAAGAAACTAACAATGGAGGAAGTAGTATGGTACTCTTTTAACTTTTCAAGGAAAATGTTTTAATGTTAGTTTCTCTCTGAAGGTTTGCTTGTACTCAAGTTTTTTTAATATTTTTTACTTACCCCAGTACTGTTTCTTAAAATGCCCACAGTTGTTCATAAATATAAGGTTGGTATCATATGAATTGCCAAAGACGTTTAGTGGGGCTCGTACCTAAATTTCGTCACCACTCAATTTTGCCAGTATTTGTCACAATTACATAAAAAAGGAGTTAAAAAGCAGTGTTATCTTCCCCACGTCTTCTCCATGTCATTCTCAACCATTTCCACTTTATTCACCATCCTTTAACCTCCACCCTCCTACATGCCCTGTTGTTCTCTCCTTCTCCACTCTCCCCCTCCCCTCACTTTTCCCCTATCCACACATCCAATGTAGTTAGGTCATATACTGCCAGCTTTCCTCGGGATCTGCCATAGTTGCGACTGGCAAACGAACAGAGCGATAAAATTTGAATATTAAATATCCGTACCTCTCGGATTGAATGTGAAGTTGTCCAAACACTTGAGGCTCAAAGTTTCTCTTCTGGAGTTTAATTATTCTCTTTCATTTATATCGCTTGTATATATATATATATATATTTATATATATATATATATATATATATACATATATATATGTATAGTTTCTCATGTCTTTACGATAGCGAAAGAGAGACCTTCCCACAGATGGTTTGTATTAGGGTGAAACCTGGCCACCAATAAATCAAATCGCTAAGTTAAGTTGCGACTAAGCATGTTAAGGGTTTCTATGTGCTTGTTTGCATCTTCTAATAGAAGAGACTTCTCAAGTTTTATTGAGGGTACGTATGGCTGCGATTCCCCTTCATTCTGTACACATTCTAATAAGGTATCGGACCTTACACACCGGTTTCAAGTTCACGTACCTCTAATAGAATCTCAGGTGGGTTGGTTATTTTTCCAATAAACGCGAACCATCTCGTAAATCTCGACCCGTTTCGATCGTTCCTTTTAATATATAGTCTGTCAAGTCCGCTTTGCGCTGCCATTTCTAATAGTCGATGGTTTTGCTTCATTCGTTGAAGAGAAAATTCAGAATAGTTTTTTTTTCAGGGGGGGGGGGAATAAGTTGGACAAGTTGTTAAAACTTTACTTTCACCAGTGGATGCCAAAAAAGAAAGAAAGAAGAAACTTGTTGATATTTATTAGGTCCGATCTAGCAGTTGGTAGAGGTTTAGAAATGTTGATATTTGGGGGATGGGAAGGGTGGGGGGGTGGTTGGGCATTAGGTGGGCGTTTGACCAACTTTTCAAAGGCGGTGAATTGTGTGTGAATTAAGCAATACTTCACTGTCATTCTCAGTCAACTGTTATCATGTGGGGGGGAGGGGGCTAGTGGAACTTTTGGTTATGCAATTAAATAGGTATGAAATGCACATAGGAGCTTACATTAATATGTACCTCTACAGAGATATATGTACACACCTTTACCTACAATAGTATATAAACTGCTTTCCTATCGAATCGATAACCTTTTCGCAGTAGAACACAGCACCATCTGCTTTCTCATATCTAGCTATTTGACCTGTTCTATCTCTTTCAATTAGTAGTACTACACCTGTTTGTTTCCCCCCTTTCATATGACATGCTTTGCTTAAGAGAAATCTTCTTTCCCTTGCAAATGGGATTTGAAAAAGAGGGATAAATGTGCAAAAATTTGACAATTTTCACTGATTTAAACTGAATAGTGAAAGTATTTATGTATATATTCCAACATTTGAGAAAGGTTTATCCTTGACCTTGACCAGTCTGCAGCTATCAGTTGTAAACATTGTCATTTGAGGCCGTAAAGTTTGTATGTTTCCCCAAATTACTCGTTTTGAATTTCATCCGAGGAACTGACCTAATGCATAGTCTCTACATTAGACTTAATAGTCCAGTCTCTTTTATCGATAGACCTAATAGTTGTTTAAAGGATCAGTTTCTTAAAAAAGTTAAAATTGATATAGAAATGTAAAGTTGGAACGATAACAGTTACTTTCTCAAATTAGTTTGTTTTTCATGATCTACGATTAACAAACCAGAATTTAATTTTGCACCTGAATTGGTCGTCTTTTCAAAGTGATTTAAAAAATAATTTCTCATAAACAACTTTTCCCAGACATCTGTTCAAATCGAAGATCACATAGAAAGAAACTAAGTTCACAGACTGATTCCATAACTAGTAATTATTGGTGAAATTGCATCAGAAGAAAACCATTTTTTCTTTTCAATCTCTCAAATCCCTGGTCCATCCATGAATCATAATGCCCTTAAGAATCATAATAACCCTAGCTAACATATTTGTTCTTCTCTCTCTGTATCTCTTAGTTTTTTCCCTTCTTTTTTCTCCCCCCTATTCTTTCATAATGACATCTCTTGCCTCTGATCTGACCTTGAAAGGCTTGTCTCCCAATTCATAAATCAAAAGTTAGGGCCCTTACCAGGAGAATTGAAAGTTTAAGGGGAAAGAGGTCATGAACATGTTATTGGAAGAATTTGGTTCTAATATTGTATTAGCTGTCAGGTCTTGCAATTGTGACCGTAAAAAGTTTGGAAGAAAATGGTGATTTATGATCCATTCAAGAAAATTGCTTATTCACCAGACACTGCACCAGAAAAGAGAAAAAAGTATGAGGGTTTAGGTCATTCCCCTAGAGGATATTTTTTTTTATTTCAGCACTCATGATATATCTAAATTAATTTCTACCAACTTTTATGGATGATGTTATAACTAATAGAAGCAAAAACGAATTTGAGAAAATTACTGTAGATGCCTCAGGAAAAGAAAAAAAATAATATATACATACATTACCCATTGATCTTGCATGTCTGTAATATGGTGTGATTCTGTTATGAATAACAAACTGGTTTACAATTCATATTTTGGTATAATTTGATAAACATTTTCTTCTTTGGTTGAAATATTTACTATTTTTGCTCCTCTCTTACCTGTCTCCATACAACATATGCACTCCAATAATTGTTTATCCTCAATTATATTAAAGTTACTTGAAGAAGGTTGAAGCAAAATATCAGGTGCAGAGTCTTTGTAGGGCAACAGAACTCTGTAAGACCTGGTTTCCGGTGTGATTAAAATGTACTCTGATTTTAATTATAAACCGTTTAAAAAAAAAAAAAAATTCTGGTGTTACTTATTTTCAAGTAAAATATGGCCATATCATTTAAGGTGGTTTAGTAAACAGTATTGCAAGCAAAATCTCACATTATATATATATATATATATATATATATATATATATGGCTGATATCTTAATAATTTTGCAACACCACAACGATAGATGCAGAATACACCCCCCACTGTATCACAAGTTACCATATACATAAGCGTTGAAACTACTCTACACATAGCTTCATGTCTCTGTCAGGAACCGAGCTTGTGTTATCATAGTTTACTCTGAGAGGGTCTGGAGGGGGTACAGATCTAGCCCTCCGGGTATTGAGAGGTCTTATTGTGTTTGAAAGCCAAAGGTAAATCAGGAGACAAAGGGGGGCGCGATGGCTTGTCAGACCTTTTCAATGGAAGGAACAAGGAGATGGCCGCAGGGTGAATTATTCCGCTTTGAAATTATGATTATCAACAGCAAACAATATATTGATTTTCTGCACCATTTCAATTCTTCGATTTTTTTTCTTTAGTCATCATCTTCTTCTGTATTGGACGTAATGCTTTTGTGTGTAAGCTTGAAAGGGAGGAAAAGTATATTAGTGCTCAGTAAGTTTTCAGTTTGTTGCTAAATTTACAAGATAGGTAAAAGAAAAACAAAACAAAGAAAGTAGGAAAGAAAATAAATAAATTGTTTATCATGCTAATATGCCCAATGTTTGACTTCGAGGTGGTGGAGAGGTATTTTTTTCAGAGAATATATGAGAGCAAAGTTGTCACTGGTGAGTAATAATTGTGTCAAATTTAATTGATTGTTTTTTTTTATAATTACTGTAGCTTTAAATGGATGCCTAGATTTGGTTACAGTCTTTGCTTGCTTGCAGATTAAATCAGGATAATATGTTAAGAATTTTATAAACAGTATGTGCATATTTCCAACCTGTTTTGTATCGCAAAAGAATTTTTTTCTTTCTTAGTAAGTTGAAATACTTTTCATATCTGTACAGTAGGGGAGGGGGAGGAGGTGGAGAGGGGCGGGGTGGTCAGTGAAATACCATTGCATACCAAGTGATCCAAAGAATATGCCTAAAGGACTGTTATATATTATCGAGCAATATTTAAGCTAGGAGGGAATTCTTCTAAACATCAAGGTAAATTACTTTTGTTGCGGTCTGATTTGTCTTTATCCAAATCTCCAATATCAATTTCTTGAGGAAATTTTTCCCAAATACCTATGGTATGATTGCAAAAATAAGCACGTAAGCCTCTTTATGCAAAAAAAAAGAAGAAATCCCCCCCAAAAAAGAAGAAGAAAATGTGTGGAATGGTCAGGAAAATGATTGATTTTGACTATTTTGGAGGAAAAAAAAAGTGTGACATGATTATTTTAAAATCTAACACACCACCAGTAGCGAGTTGCATCGGGAAGCAAATTTTGTCTTGGCAGAAACTTACGTTCGTGAACCACGACAATAGTTGAGCAAATGTTGATATATCCGTAGAACGGTGAGGGTTCTCTGTTTGCACAAAAGCCCACTGAAGCAATTACAGAATGACTAGCCTGCGTCGTTCTGTGTCCGGGGAAGGAATTGATCGGAATGACGGGATGGAAGACGCAAAGGTTCAGACGCACTTTTTTATTTTTCCTTCTTCCTCCTCTATCTCTGTGTTGGTCTCGCATTCTTCATTCATCGTAGCTTTATGAGGTCGGGATTGAATTGTTGATACAAAAAGAGGGGAAAGAGAAAAAAGAGAGAAAAAAAAAACTAGGTCTGCGAGAAATGAAATTGTGATTATAATGCACTTTTATGTGTGCTTGGAACAAATGGGGAGTTCATCATGAATTGGTATTAAGCTTTCAAAGAAAAAAGTAAAGATGTTTTGACCATATTTATCTAGTTGAGTAGTTTGAGATTTGTCTGTCCTGATTTCTTGGATATCATTCTAAAACTTAAGAGACAGAGAGAAAGAGAGAGAAAAAAAATTTCCAACTTACAAAAGTCTGCAGTAGATTTCCCATTTTATTAATTATTTGCTCTTTAAAAAATGGACTTTTTACAGTGTGGTTGTGTAGCATTTTATGCTAGCTTATGATGATGTATTATAACTTCGCCGGCTGTGTATGTGTTTGACTTACTTGAAATTTAGTGCTTAGTTGGGTTTCAGAATCATTGCAATCGGTGTGGTTGTATTATTATGCAGCAGCAGCCTGCCTGCCCAGTACAACTGCACTCTGCTTATCATATGCTCAATGTCAATTGAAGAGTAGTATTTATGTTAGGTTATAAATATCAAGCATATTTCAGCACTCTGTAGAGAACTGACTTAAGGATTATAATATCGCTACCTGCAACCATTGACGAACTGTATGTGCACATTCAATGGTACTCATTATTGGCTGGTGGCTGTTGGTTTGGCAACATTATTTTCTGATGCCAGTAATTGTATTGTTACTGTATACAGTAAGGTATAGCTCCTAGCATGGTCTTTTTTTTTAGTTCCAACTTTTTGGTAAAAAATTTGCTGAGTGTGTGTCATTTTGATAATTTGAAAGAGAAGCAATTTTTGAATATTGTCAATTTTAGGTAAGCTGATAGAGATGGTTTGGCTGGACAACCTTCCCAGACAGTTATGCAAAAAGGTATAATAATAAAAATAATAATAATAATAATAATCTTATTTCTGTCAGGAAGATGTCACATTTTTAGTATTCTCGCAAATCTAAAGACTTGATCAAGTCGAAATGTGACATAATGAATCAAGTCACATATGCCTGAAGTAGCTTCTGAGAGTAATTTGGAAAAATCCTCCTAAGTAGAACTATGAAATAAAAAAATAAAAATCAAACTGAAGAATTTTTGAGGTTGTGTATAAACAAAGTTGTGATCCTACTGAAAAAAAAGTTTTGATGTTGTGATTGCTTGTAAGATTGTGGAAGCAAACTATTTGGCCAAACCATACATAGCATTATTGTGCACAGGCAAAGACCTGGCTACACCCCTGAAGAATTCTCTCAACATGAAATAGTAAGGGCGCTGTGCTTGCCCCGTAGATATCTCTAGAAGTGAGAATAATTCCTATACTTTTCAGTAAATTGTGAGAATGATAATATTAATATTTTTGTTCATTACAATGTAAGTTTTACACAAATTTGGGCTTTTATGGTAATAATTTGCAAGTGATAAATAAAAGGGAATTTATAGTTCTGTTGGAAAACAGGCTTTGGCTTCAAAAGACTCCAGAAAATTATGTTAGACCCATTCATTACAACTGTTAGTTGTTATATTTAAAGGCTTAGAAAGGTCTTCATAGTACTCCCTAGTTAATACTTAAGAATCAGATTGGACAAATTAAAGTTTAAAAAAACAAACAATGGTTAATTCTGATTTCCAAAGTCCCCAGATATTTTGCCTATGCAAAATGTTGCCATATACACATTTATACTGCATTTGTTTATCAATTTCTTTCAGTATTTAAATTTGTTGCTTGGGTATTTTACTTTGGGATAATTTGATTGTTTTGGGGCTAATTGGGAGGGCTACTGTCTCAATCTACCAAAACTGATTGATCATAGTGAAGCATTCTTTAGTGTATCTCTATATGGGATAAATGAGATTCAGTAGTTCTCTTCTCCAACTAGGCCAGACATCAACATTTATTTAAAATGACTGTGAGTGGCTCTGCTGGGGCGCTGATTCCATCTGGCCACAGACAGAAACTGCAGGTCTGCTTCAAGACAGTTTTATTGACTTTCATGTTGACCAATCATGAGTGATTTGTTATAATCTGTCGACCTTTGAGGGCTATGAGGTCACATGTACTTAGAGCTGCTACAAAAGTATGATTTTGAAATATGCTTGCTGCCCTCTATATGAAGTTGCTGATACATGTTTTCTGTAAATTAAAATGAATGAAGCTGCAGTTTAGAAAACAATTTTTTTTTTTTTTTTTTTTTTTTTGGGGGGGGGGGAATAAATATTATGCAATCAAATCCATGCTTGTTTTTAAGAACAAGAATTGCAAGAAATATTTAGACCTTTTCCACCCAACAAGTTTGACTCACAAATGTGAAAAAAAAGAAAGAGAAAATATAATATCTTAGCAATAAATGTGACCAGCTAAGTGGAAATATTACATCTCAAATTCAGTAGTCACACTTATATCACATTTGATAAATTTAATTTGATTTGGGAGTTAATATAATAACTGGAAGTGAAATGGAAATATTTCAAAAATAACACAACTGTTTGTTGAGTGATTTGGCTTCTTGCAGTAACTTTTAATGTAGGCAGATTTTGTGTGTGTTAATGTTCAGAGTTTTATGTATTATATACATACATATATTTTTATGCAAGATTTATTAATATCATGTGACAATGCAGTTTGAGAATATTTCCTTTGATCTCATGTGAAAACTATAAAATTGCATATATGTAAACAAAAATGTCTTCAGCAGTAAATTTCATATTGGAATGGAAAAATGGATTATTCGGCAATTAATAGCATTTATTTGGTAAAACAATGAAGGAGTCTCGTCTCATTAATTTGAGTCCATTAAAATACTTATTTATGGTTATGCCCGATAGATCTGTCACAAATAACTGGCAGAAATTAGCAACCAAGATTCTGCATCTGGTTTTAACATTTCAGACATTTTGTCAATGTTTTGGTTAAAATATAGATTAATAGGTGATTTGTTCTTTGCCGTCCTTTTTTTTTACCCTTCACATAATGTCATCAAAGATTGAATTAAGGAAATTGACAATAAAAAGACAGTTTGGAGATCCAACACCACCGTAAAACCATTTCCGTGGTTGAATCAACTTGCAAATGAAAAACAGCACACATGGTCGTTACTATATATACACAGTAGAGCTAAATGGTGCCTATGGCTGTGTTTTTCTACTCTGTTTTTCTCTATCTTTTTTTCCCCATATTTTTACTGCATACACTGGCGGGCAAATAGTTATCGGTCTGCCTGATGGATTGCTTCACTTAGCTCGGCTAATCAATTGGTAGCACTCCGCAGCACCTCATGCTAGTTAGAACATCAATTTAGCCTTTATTGAGTGTTTTAAATCTCTCTTTTTTTTTCCGTTTTTTTTTGTTTTTGTTTTTTTGTTGGGCTTCTCCGGTCGATCACACCACAGGCTGTTAACGGAAGTTTTCCAAGAGTTCAATCCTGTTAGCCGTTAAAAAGATGGAAATTAAAATGCCGATAATTTGAGCCATTTATAATTTTGCATATTTGCTTTAAATGTTCATTCAACAGCTTCTGTTGTTGGCTTTCAGTTGTATTCCCATGTTAAGTGAAAAACGTTTTCATAAATGAGTTTTGGGGGGGGGGGGGGAGAGTCAGAAAAGAGCGAAGAAGCTTGTATTAGTGTTAATTCACTCTAGGAATTAGTTTCATAAAATTTCACAAGGAAAGATCAATGTGAAGTGTGTCCTCCTCCATGGATTTAATCTTAATGAGTAAGTGTAGCTCATAGCTTGACCCGAGTTTAAATCTCTTCTGAAGTCGCCATTAATGTAACCCAACTAAAATGAAATAAATTAAATAAGGAGCCAGGAAAACTTTGTTCTACAAATGCCCTTTTCACGTAAATCTGTTCTGACGTTCAGACATGTGGATTTTAATCTAGGAATATAGAAATAAAAAAATAAAAATAAACAAATGGTATGGTGACCCAGCTAAATCAAATCTGTAATATATTACATCAATTTATAATGTCTGATTCGAAATTGTAAAATTTTGAATTTTGAATGTAATGTTCATTGAGTGAATTGAGTGCATAGTTTGAAATCATAAGCCATAAACTGCATTGTTACTTGACTCCTGCCTCTCCCACCCCCCCCCCCCTTCACTCCACCTCCCATTTATCTTTGTCACTTTCAAGTGAAAGTTTTTCTCCATTACAGCCCTGTATATCTTTCTTTCACATACATAATGAGTATTAAACTACTACCCACTATCAGTAAAGCAATGAATAATACATTATTATTTTTTGTTTCCTTTCAATTTCTTATTACCAAGGGTACCTTCCCTACCTTCTTCAAACATTGGCTCAAATACACCCTTGGGGTAGATTCCCTATACTGTGTCACCTCAAGTGTTATGATCCTATCTAGGTATATATACATACATATATATATACATACATATATATCTCAAACTAAAAGCATCTTTCTAGTCATCTTCTTGAGCTAAACAAGAAAGTTATAGTGAGCTTAAAAAAAGAACTGGAAATATTTTCCACCTTTTTCCCACAATTCTCCTTGCCTACTCATCCGTCCTGTGGTGGAGGCCGATCAGCCGAGCGGCAGTAACGCAATTACCCAGCCATTGTGCCCTGCAGAATAACACTACCTGTGTTTGTGTGTTATCTGGTCGAAATCACAGCTGTTCTATTTTAAGTGTCTTCATGTTAGATCAACTGTTTGTACTTATTACATGTCATTATGAATGGTTCTTTGGCGATGTTTCACAGATGAAGGGATGTGAAAAAGGTGGAAGGGACTGCTTTTGGTTGTTCTGAACAGTTGTTCTATTTTAGAAGTCTTTCTAAAAGAAAATGGTCCGAGAGAGAGAGAGAGAGAGAGAGTGATGGGCAGAAATTTGTCCGTAAAATAATGATTGTAATTGTTGTGACATTTTTTGGTGGGCTTTTGGCCACATACTGTACCACTCGTCTCGTCATTTTAGTCCTTTTTGGTAACCATCTTTTCCTGTTAACTCTTGGTTTGGGGTTTTTGGCAGAATGGGAGAAAAAAAAAACAACAATTAAATCTAAGCATAAAATGCATTTAGTTTTTACCACTCTAGCCTTCCATAACCAAAGTTGAGACTGTTGATAATTAATGGAACTGGGGGTAGAGGAATCATTTTAAGTTTGTACCTAAAATACTCCCCAACACTCCTTTAACTTTTATTGCCTCCGTATTAAATGCCCAGATTTTTGGGCTTTTAATTGCTTAACTAGGCGTTGCGAAAGCGTCCCTCCCACAATTGTCACGAAAACAGTTGGCTGGAGGTCGCGACCTTTGCAAAGAGATGAAAATGGAGACCGTTTTGCACAATTGAAGATGCTTCTGACTTCTTGAATGGAAGGGAAAGAGTAACTGAGAAGTAACCAATCAAAAGGAGAGGAAAAAGTGTAGGTTTTCACTTCAAGTGGGAGTTTACAGGCTGTAAGAAGTATCAATTACTGCATACCTGTCTGTGATATTGCCTGGACAACTAGGGGGAAGAAAATTCCAAGAGAAACAAGACTTGTTGGAGGTTAGCAAGTAGGGAGAAAAAAGGGAAAAAAAAAAAAAAGTTGAAGAAGAAGTAGAGAGGAAAATGGTTACAATGGAGTCACCTAGATCATTGGGGTAATAGTAGCTAGTTCCTCATGACATCTTGCCCTGGGGCTAAGAGAGTCAAGAGTTTTTTTCTTTTCTTTTTTTCCTGGTAGTAAATTGGCAATTCCATGGTCCATTGGGTGGGAAAGAAGGATCCTGGTAGACATGGTGGAGCCATGTTTGATCCCACTCTGACATTGGACAAAGTGGTGACTCCAAGCCTGACAACCCTGTGGGTAGCTGAGTCATACTATTAGGCGGTGGTGCGTCAGGAATTCCTTTCTTAGAGAAATTGGTACTTTTCTGGCTTTGAAAGAAGGGATGAGGGTTTATATGGTTGTTAGGTCAGGGAGCACATAGTATTATAACTCCTTGGTTAGATCACTGAAGCATAGGCTGATCCTATGGGTACACTTGGCTGTAGTTTTATAATTTAATATCAGAGTTAATGTAGCCCTACAGTACTTATAGATTAACTATACATTAGCAGTGATATCAGTGACTTCCTCTATTACCGGTGGTTTATTTACACAGCTCTAGTTGTCAATTACCTGTCCTCTCACAACAATAGCACTCTGCCAGTATACTACAAGATGCATAGAGTGGTCCGATATTTTGCTTGACTTAGCACGGCCATCTTTTTCATCATCATTTCATGATATCTGTTTCTATCGATTATGAAGAAATGTTACACAGAAAGTTGCCATGTCACTGTATTAGGCAGGAATTTGTGCTATTAAATATTGGAAATGATCAGATTAATGCAGGCTGCAATGTTAGTGAGAGTACAATATGATTGTGAGGAGATCTGTGAGTTGGGAATTTTGTAATATATAGCTTTTAGTACTAGACATGGATTTTGGCTAGAAAAAAAACAAAACAAAACATGGGTTGCAGATGGGAGGGGGGAAGGGTGGGATGGGTAGGGGGGAGTGGGAGGATTAATTGTATCACCCCACAAACAACTCTAAACTTTAAAAACAGACAACTTTAATAAAAACAATGATAGAGGTATGAATTGTGCAAGTCAGAGATATGGTTTATTAAACAAATTAAAAGAAAGAAAGAGAGATAATACTTTTGACTGCAACAGGGAACATAGAAACAAAGCTCTTTTGGTTATGAGATATTAATTAGTTGATTAGTTGCCTGGCTTTGCTACAAAAGCAAAACAGGTGTTATGTCACGGCTTGTTGCTCATGGACAAACAAGTCATTTGTTAAACTCTCACTTTCACTCTCGTCTTTGACAGTGGATTAATTAATTAATTAACTAATCTGCTTTCTTTGTAAAGAGCCTTGAGCAGTCGGACTTTTGTCTACTGATTTGGCGCTATATAAGTCTCATTTATTATAATTATTATTATTATTATTTGGGAGGATCCAGTACTATTAGTAATTTTGAGGGTAATTAAACAATACATAGGAAAAACAGTACATTCTGTGCATCTTATGAAATAAATTAAAAAAAAAATATAACCATAGTTAAGCTATTGAACTGCCTTTTCATCAAATCTTACCAAAAATTAACCAATTATAATCAATGGTAAATGTTCCTTTTGTAAATGTTGCGTATGTAAAAGACCTGCATTGTAAATGGGATAATGGCATGAAAGAAAGAATTCGTTCACATTGGATTGAAAAATGATGCTTTGAAATAATACATATTAGATAAAAACAAAAATGAAAATATTCATAGAGTTTGTCAAATTTATATGAATTCATTTGTTAATGCATATGCATGATATGGATAGATTAAACCAGCAAAGGAATCCGTGATTTGTTCGGATTTAGTCTGAAATAAACATTTCACTGAAGACGTTAGCTGAATTGTTTGTAAAAAAAAAAATTGTTGCCAGATTAATTGTATACTTTTATGGTTAGCTCACAATTTGAAGTATCTTTACAAGATGTTAGCTGCATACATTTTGCTGCAAGCTGTATGAAGAGAAACAAGGTCGTTTGGAGAAAAAGAAAATGCGCGACTGTTGCACCACCCGGTTTGCTGCGAGCAGTTTAGGAGTGACGTTGAAATTCTTCAAGTGGAAGTCAACCAGCTAATTAGCAGTTTTCGTAAGGTGTCACAGTACACTCCCACAGTGCTAAATGAGGATCAGATTTCCTTAGTGAGGTAACCAAAATTTGCATAATAAACTTCTCTCCGAAATATATGTTAAGACACTTTTTTTTGGCCAATTTTTTCTGTTCTTTGCCTTTTCTTTTTCCTCGACGTTCATTTGAAAATGCAAAATATTGTCTGTTTTTTTGGAAGTGGCGATGAGGAGAACTGTAAAAGAAAAAGTTGCATAAACGCATCGAAGGGGAGGCGTTGTAGTACAGCTCTCAATGTAACAGACTGTGGGTATCCGTTACCACTCAGCTGGGGCTCTCCACGGGCTCTTCATAACAGTAACTGGAACCTAAACTTTCTGGTTTCGACAAGAGGTATTGAGATGTGGTAATTGCTCTTGAAAAGATGGGACTTCTACTCAGCAGTGGTCGGGACTCGACAATCGTTAAGCATTTCCCTTCTGCTTCTTCTCATCAACTGGTAGCCCGATCTAACTGCAACATTCATTAGCAAGTTTGAGGGCCCTCAAGACTGTACACGCATGAGAGAACCGTTGGAAAAAAGAAGAAAAAAAAATGTCACGCTACCGAGTGGGTTGACTTATCGTGCATAGCGGAAAACTCTGGAGAAAAGAGAAAGATATAGGAAAGAAAGCGTAAAAGAGAAAGTGAGGGAAATATGCCAAGTTTCTTTACTTGTAGACGACGTCGTTGACGTCGACTTGTCTATATAGTTTGTTCCTACGATGAGACCGGGATGATGATGATGATGATGATGATGATGGGTGGTGATGATGGCAACAGTGGTTGGTGGAATATATACTTACAAGTTAATCATGTATAATAATGACCTAATTTGCTCCTGATATGATAATGATAAGATGGACCACTTATTGGAACTTTGGTCTCTCGTTTGTTGGGAGGAGGAGTTCTTTGTGAATAGTAAATTGACGTGCATGCCGGAACTCGGAAATCAATCGCAAAGTTCGACCCAGTAGTGTCGAGAAATGGACGTTAAATTTGTTTAAACCCCTAATTTTGCGTAGGAATTAATTTGTTATTCATTCCACGTTTTAAGTTTTACCCTGATATTCATTTGCATGCATGGGGTGATGTATGTATGTAGTCAATTACATCGTTTAGCACACGAAGAACAATATGGAACAACTACTAGCACGAACTGGTGGCCTCTCCAAAACAGGAGGGTTTTATGACTGACTAGTCGCCAACCAAACAGAGTAATTGAGAGAAATGTTAAGGAGGTAAATAAAAGAAGGAAAAACAATAGCTGGAACAAACAGCTGAAACAAATAGCTGATTGAATAAATAAATAAACAACAATCAAACAATAAACAAACAAACATTGTACTTGAAGTAAACAAGTTCTTATTTGCATTCAGAGTTTAAAAACCAAATTATATTTGTTTATCTGATCAAAAGCTGCTGTGTAAGTACTCTCTTTAAGATTCAGTTATATGCTCAGTGACAGAGCTACACCCTTTAGGGTAGTGGAATATTATCCCTAATTCGATGTAAAATCCCTGTTGCCAGGGTATTGCTTTGTCTTCTTCTTCTCCTCCTCCACCCCCTCATCTCTCCCCCTTCCCCCTCACAACCCCTCCCTGCACCTCCCAACTACCATTATTAATTACATTTTCATGTCTCAAAGTTTTCTGAAATTTTTATAATTTCTGTCTGCCTGCAAGATTTTCATCCGAACCCTACTAAATACTTTCTCATATTGCATGAATATAGAAATCATCCATGACTCAATAAATCATTTTTATTTTTGATGCTAAATTTCCCCCCTCACTCACACTTCTTTTCTTCCATAACTGGTACAGATTTTGAATAAGCCCTTGCTTGTCATTCTTACATCAGATCTACCCAGACCGACTTTTAATACTTGAAAAGCGGTTGTATTCTGGTTACCGGTTTACAAAGCATTGACCTTTCCCTATATCTCATTCAGTTTTGTTTAATACAATCGCCCTCTCTCTTTCTAAACTGTGTCATGACTGGTCACCTATTTATCTTTATATGTAGGTCAGTTCAAATCTCAAGAACCGGGTAATAAAACACTTCACCGTTAGGACACATCATTGTCATATTATTTGCATTTAACTCTCACACGTAGACCACCTCCCCCGCTAAAAAAAAAAAGTAAAAAAAAAAAACCTTTATTTTCCCTCCCCTTTTTGGCCTGGAGAATAGGGAAAATGTATTCACAATTGGCACAAGAGGAACATTTGCATGACCGGTTTTGTCGTTTCGATACATTTCAATGTCCTGTGTGAAGAAGAAACCGTTCAGTGGCTGTAATTCACGGACAGTTCCAATTCCTTTGGCCTCTCTTAATAAACGACTGGTCCCATCGTTTGCCCATTAATTTTGCCAAATTCGAGGAATCACGATCATGGCAGACATACAGTTCCAATCGGTTTAACCAAGAATTAAAAATCCACTTTTTTCATTCTTTTTTGGAAGGGAATGTGCTTTTGAACTTGACGGCACGCAGTCAGTCACTTTTGACTTTTGGTTTATATAGCTCCATGTTTTTTTTTGTCTATTGTCTTTGTCTTTGCTTTTCTTTTCTTTTCTCTCTGTTTTCCCCCGTTTTTTTGTTTGTGTCGTGGTTGGTTCCAGGGTTAGCTTTCTTAGGGCCCTTTCACTGGTTGGTATTATCTTTCATACTGCTAGCGTCTTCATTTCAAACATTCTTTGTACTGGCTGTGATCACCTCTCAAATCTGACCGAGATAATCTTTTTCGGGTTTTGTTGTCGAGGAATTTCCCTTTTCTTGTAGTCTTAGAAAAGAGGCAAAGCATTATTTTTTTTTCCTTTTCTTTCTTCTGTCATAGTTCTGTGCAAAACAGGGTCACTCGAGGACAGTCAAATTTTATACCATTTTTGTGTGCATTTAAGCAATGTATACAAACGGACAAGAAAGAAAAAACAAGTTAAACCTTTTTTTGTCTCCCTCACTCGTTTGTGCTAAATCTTGCATATAGGTCTTGAACTGTTTCCATTCTGCATATGAAAGTTACCTTCAAAAAGAGTGTTTTTCTTGAAGTTTTGAGTTTGGGATCACTCATGAGGGGTTTTAAAATTTTTATTCAACTTTCATTGAAAGAGGAAGGTCATGTGGATATATGAAATAGCTCCCTTGAGTTGGGTTTGATATATTTTGCCGGATGCTACTCCACGTTTAATATTTCTTAAATCTTGGCAAAAAGTCCAGTTCAATTTGCCATAATTTCTTGAAAATTTCTCTTGTGACGTTTCACATGTGAAGTGGGCTTCCCATACTTCCCAATGAAGGCCATGGGCTATGAAAAGTCCTAGTCTGAGCTTGTATGGAACAGTAAAACATGAAGCATGAAACATTAGACTGTAAAATAATAAGCTACTTTATTCATATACCAACTTAGTATACACTGACAGCTTGCCAAAAATTGTTAGAGTCATCTATGTTACTGTTATTTGGGTAAGTTGCAGGGCATAACTTCACATTCTTGTTTTTTTTTCTATTTCTTATTTCTTTGTACATCCCTAACCAGCCTCCTTACAGGGCAAATATCCAATTATTTCTAAAATATGAATCGTATGTTACGTTATGTAACGTATATTACGTATGTTACGTTAATGTTTTGAATACTCATTCCGGTTGGTGGGTGGGTGGTTGGGGTTGCCTTAGCTTTAAAATAAACACTTCAACCTAAAAGCATTGGCTGTGATAAATCTCTGATAATTTTTCCTGTGTACGTTATGTGCGATGAACATTTTGGTTAACATACATAATTAACCGTTTACATTCCATAACAAACCCTTTACTTCATAGCTTTAACCTCATTATAATGTACATTTTTAATAACATAGAACCAACAGCAATGATACTTTGTTTATGTAAATTCTTTTCCTCAAAAAAGCGTTGCCACAAGTGGTGTGTATATGTTATGCCTTTCACTGGGACGATAATAACAATTTCATACACTAAAATGTGAATGTTTCCTCTGGGACATTGGCAATTACAGAGAGTTGTTACATTTATGTCACATGACCGTAACATTCTCTCACCCTGCCGGGATGGTGTCTATGGCGACGGAAATAACGATTAGTGATTCTCTGTTTGAACGCACATATATACATCAACATCCTCCTCCTATCGAGAAACAGCTGGCTGATGGGGGGGGGGTGGAGGGGGGTCAGTCTATAATCTTGCAGATGTTCAGGGTGTACTTTAGTAATGAACCAAAACAATGCTACATTCCATGGTGTTTTTGTATAATTAGGCAAGAAAGGCGTGAATGTTTGGAATGTCATTCTTCCACACAGGAGGTAGCAAAAGTCAGTAGGATTAGCCCGGGGGTAATATTTGCTTGGGAGGAGGATCTCTGGTATTTTGTTTTGTTTTTTGGTCTATTAACAAAAATGATCCTCGAAGTTAACCTGTTAAACAACTTGCAAACTAAGGGATCCTGCAAAACGGGATAATGTGATAAGTGGATGGATTTGTGGTTGATTTAATATTTATGATGATAACTAGATAAAGTCTATCTATAATGTCACTATAATCTATAATTTCACTACATCTATAATTCTATATCTATCACTACATTACTACATTGCTACAATTTCACTATAATTATAGGGGCGTGTATAATCAGGAGAGTCTTCTTTGACAAAACAATGTAATATCAAATAGCTATGTAGGAATTACATGATCACTGCTCTAAAGAACAGTGTAACAAGAAATTAAACAATGTAGGAATTACATGATCACTCCTTTACAGAACAGTGTAACAAGAAATTAAACAATGTAGGAATTACATGATCACTGCTTTACGGAACAGTGTAAACAAGAAATTAAACAATGTAGGAATGAAAAGATCTGACCTTGTGTAACTGGTGTTGGAATTTTTCAGTGTTGTTTAAATTGCCACATGTGGAGGTACCAGGCCGATGTGGGATACATTGCTTTGAAAGTTATTCGGGAGCCATGCCCCCCCCAACACCCCACCCCTCTCTCTCTCAGACAGTGACAGGAGCCCTGTAAATTAGGTAGGAGCTGTGTTGATGATTGTTAGCAATTCAACTACATTCTCGAACTGTATAATTGCTAACATATTGCTTTATATGATGAAATTATAGTGGTTCATTAAATACTATACAATTAGATGCCAAGACTACACTGCTGGTCAATATAAATCATATGCTGCTCACTGGTGAGTTTGCAAAAATTGATACAATGTCGACCTACTTCTACCAATCTCCCCCCCCCCCACCACTCCCCTCCGATGTCAATGACCTATTCAACTCTGGGTCGGTCATTTGTGGACTTTTGCCACCAACGATTGTACTTCAACTCAAGGTTGTCAGTCTCATCAGACAACATGGCTCTTTGCGCTGTCACATGCTTACAAAAGGAGGTTATGCTCTGTTACCCTTGCATATACTGCTGCCCTCAATCAGCTTCCCTGTTGAACCTGTTTGTCTCTCCATTTTACCCTGACAGTGCAACATGAGAAACAATAGCTACAACCTCATAGTTTACCGTAGCCAATGATCCGTGACAAATTGACCAAGGGCTCCCCTTACTGATTTTACCTCGTCTAGGATCCAGGGGCTTACAAATCAGTGCTAAACTATTGGTGTTTACTCTCGATTGGCTTTTGTAGCGAGGAATACAAAAAGAAGATTGTAGAATACTTCAAACTGTATGATATTCAAGGCACCTTGAGGTGTGAATGTCTGGTCCATAGCTATTTACGATTTATAACAACATCACTAATATGATAAAAAGAAAAATTTATACGAGTGATTAAATATTAATGTTTCCATATTTCCAAAACATTGCTGGTTTCAATTGTTACAATTTTGATACCAAACTTTTGAAATTTATTTGGTTTGTATTAAAGAGATAAGTTGTAATTTTTCACAAATGTAAATTATTCACCACCTCTCAAAAGTACATGAATGCCCAATCCATTGGTACCAGCATTATTAAAATAACAGTTCCAGCACCAAAGGGGGGGGGGGTAATTGTGATGAAGGAAGGCACTAATGCTCTGGGAGGGTATGGGGAAGAGGGTTGGAAGTAAAGAGATTCTAGCTGTTATGTTGCTACATCCCTAAAATGTTGTGGTTCTTGAAACTCCCCCCCCCCCTCCCTTACTTTCCAAGCTCTCATCTTGACCAAAGTACAAAGTTTCTACATTTTAACCAAAGGGAACAGTTTTCCATTTTCACATTCAGTCTGCTATGTTCAGTGATTTTTTTCTAGATGAATCATTCACTGTATTATCAAATGCACAGTTTGCAGTGCATAGTATAATCACACTTTTCTCTTTCCGAAATAAACCTCTTTGTATAAATATCTTCTCTTATTTTATAACATAGCTTTAAGAACTATGTGTATCACCAATTCATTTTGATCGTTTCTGAAGCTCTCCCCTCAACCCCACCCCCCCCCTCCTGTTTCGCTCAGTTAACTAAGAAATGTTGTATTCCGTGGTAACATTTCTCAGAAGTTTTTTTGTTGAAATTGGCTCAGATGATGTATGACTTTGCTGTCCTTCTCTTCCGAAAGGTTTTTTTCAAGTTCCGGTATTCTTTCATCGGCTCGAGTTTAAAGCAGCTGTGCGTCAAGAGTGATTGCCAACTTTTAACCAAATCACATTATATTTTACTTGAAAGAAACTAATCTTTTCCAACTAAGATACCCAGCTAGATATCCCCCGCCCCTGATCAATATTAATTAGGGAGTGGTTTTATGGTCCTTCCTCTAATTCTAGAAAGGTTTTGTTGTAAAATAGCAAAAACACATCATATATGAAAATTGGACAACTTTTCAACTTTCTAATAGATGGCATTAAAATATTTTGAAATGAAGCTTGACATTTGTAGAATTAAAATGAACCGCATTGTCATTTCATTTTTATTACAAAACCATATCGAAAAAAATGATTTTTATTTTTCCTTTACCAAAGTCAACACAAATAGCTAGCTTTAAAGCATTTCAAATTATCCTTTCGAAAGCATCTGGCAAGATAAATTGAATACTGCCAACCTTCATGTAGGAAAAACTGTATCAGACTATGTTTGAAAATGGAAGAAGGCAAAAAACCCAGAAAAAAACAGAAAAGAAGTTGATCTTCTTCTTCTTCTTCAAGAAAAAGCAGAACTTATACAGAGGATTAATTTGATTAGATAATCGCCAAATAATAAACATTTGCGCTGTGAAAACTGTGGAAATATGACTTCATGTAAATATTTGGAAGCAACTTAATGGACTCGAGTAATTTATGATGCGAGAACGCCGATATTGGGGTGCGTTTGAATAGTTTATCTCTTTCGAAAGCTTCAAGGAAGATGGGAAGGAGGGTTGGAAAGTCATGATCAGGAATTGACAGGAAAATTAAAGGCTTTTTTTTTTCCAATTTTTCTTTTACCTGGGCACAAAATGGAAATCTCTCAAGAAATAATTAATCCCACAGTCCCTAAGCCAATTTTGTTATTTTTGCCCCTGATTTGGTAATTTAGTGCATTTTAAGAGAGTTTTGGCTTCACAGGGGAAGGATTGACGGCATCCTTAAAGTTGTACGAAGAGATAGCCTGGTAGAATCTTTTGTTTGAAAAAGATTTCTTTTTATCAGTGTTTGATATTTTACTTTCATTTTCTTTCCATTTCCATATCTGTTATTTTTTTTTTTTGGGCTGTTATAGTTTCGTTTTTGTAATGGAGATGACAGTTTGGGAATGTAAACACAATTTATTTTGTATTTTTCTTCTCCAGTTTGGGTGTTTTTACTGATCAATATGCGTCATTTTGAAGAATGTTGCCATCAAAACTTGAAATTTATGTTTTGAAATGAGCTTAGAAAAACGAAAATGGTCTTGGGAATAAACATTTACTTTTTGTCTTTTTACTTTTTCTTTTTAGCTTAATTCATCAAAATTTGATGTGAACGATTGTTATAATGTAGCCATTTGTGTTGTTTGTACTGTAAACTTGTCTAAATTTGGGGTTTTGAAATCCTTGCTGGAGGCAGAAGGAGTCTATGCGATGGTGATGGCATGCATGTGTGCAAGCGTGCGTGTGTGCATGCATGCGTGCATTTGTGTGAGTGTACATTTAGGTTATTTGAGTTTGGTCAACATTTTTTTCCAGACCTACTAAATATTACCCAAAATTCAACATTTTCTAATCTAAATGGATAATTTTGATTTGATTACATAGCCAATTTAACTAGAGCTGCCAAAATATGTACAACATGGTAATTGTTTTCTAATAATTTTGCACTAAGCAAAAAAGGGGCAGGTCTGTGAAATAAAACTAAGGTTTATATATATATATATATCTGTTCTTTCAGATTAGGAAAAATACAGTAAAGCTTCATGTAAAGGACAATTCATCCGATATCCCGCCATTTATTTCCCTTACCACAACGTGCGTTAAGTTGTGGTTAACATTCTGACTGATTGGCAGTGATTGTCCCAAGACTGTTTGCTGTAATTGTAACATTGGCCGGTTCCAATTAAAACACAGGGAATTGATAGCAGCAGTACATGATGCTATATCTTACAGTCTTTACAGGTTTAATTGATTTCAATGTTTCTGTTACAACAGACCTTTGAAAAAGTACAACCCTTCTGGTGAATGAGGTTCAACTCCCTTGAACCAAGAGCGGTTGTTGGGGTCTCTCCCCTATGGGGGTTGGTCTTAAAAAAATATCAACATTAGATAGCTAATTGGGCATTAAAACTAACACATGAAAACAAATTGGCTAATTTATGATCAATTCCCATCAACTTTATCGGTAACAAACCATCGGGGAACTATTACAAACTTGCGTTATGAAAAGCCCATTCCATAAATCAATAGCTAACAAGGGAGGGGGGAAAAAAATAAAAGAAATGACCTCACTGTTTTTTTTTTATTGTCTTTTTCTTCTGTGTGTTCAATCTCTCAGGAATCTACCAGCTGTCCTTCCCATGAGGGGTAGATCAAAAGTGCATTCAATCTTGATCCATATTTCAAATACATCTTCATTTTTAATGGGACCCATTCCGGCTATAAATTTACCATTCACATGTATGCACTTAATGCAGTCTCTGGTTGGACCAAGGGTATAAGTACTACATACACATAGTTGCACAATGAATAGGAGTTGGCTTACACACACAAAACATTTGTAAAAACAAACAAAAAATATTAATTTTCTGACTCAGATCGGGGCTAATGAAGTCCTCTCTGTGTCTGCAACGACATGCAAATTGCCTCCAACCCCCGGGCTGTAACCCTGTTATTATATCACCAGCGGTCGTCCCTCATTAATTGCAATTCTTCAAAAAAGGAATCAAAAGTAGGAATTATTGTTTTTTTAATTAAAAAAATATTTTATGGAACACATGACAGTTTAAACCATGAATATCTTAGAAATATGTTAATCTGTCATAATAATACAGTTATTGAACTTTTCAGCCTTCTTCTGCCTTTCTGTGGTATAGTCTTGCCTTTCTGCAAGTTAGCAAGTTAAGGAAGTTGAGAATCTGTAATCTAGATTTAAAGTATTACTTAAAAATAAGAGACTTCATCTATTCTCAAGGTTATAGTGTTATCTCTCTGTAATTACTTTAATTAATTAATATAGCTCCACCAGACTTAATAGTTTGTGTTGCGCTTATAAAAGAATGGGGTATTATTATTGTTATCATTATGCTAGAAATTATCTTAAGTTTCCTCTGTGGTCAAATTAAGCCCAGAAATTAGCTTCAGTTTTGCAGTTGACAAACCTTGAGAGTCTGTATATATGCTAAATTCCATAATTCGTGGTAGGGAGTTTTCTAAACTAAAGGATTTACCTTTAGCTGGTATGCATTCTTGATTCTTTACTGTTTTGGTTTGGTACCACCAGATACGCATTCTTTTTCAATGTAAAACACGACTTTCATATTTTCACTATCGCTTAATGATATCAAGCCAGACGTTATGGCATTTGGAGTTGCCATGCTCGTAGACTCTACACCCACCCGTCGCAAGGAGACCTTTTCCAGATTCCTTTGTCAGACTATAGCTCTCATATACTTGCCAGCTTTTAAACGACACAAGTTTTCCTCCTTCCTTCTCCTTCTTCATCTTCATCTTCTCCTTCTTCATCTTCTTCTTCATCGTCGAGATGACGATCTGAGAGCTAGGGTTAGATTATTTATTGCATAAGGTAGTTGGTTTGAGCACCATTCATTAGACGAGACTTCAGACATGATATACACCGCTGCCAGAAGTCATCAAAGTTTGTTGCCTTTCATACAACCGCTAGTTTTATCCGAGCCTTCCCTCCCCTCCCCTGTCCTTGTTCTTCTCTCTACGCTTTATTCACGTTCAGTGTCAGAAAAATAATGCAATTTGCGGCTTTTGATCGGTAGCTGGAAATAGAGTCATCAGCGTGGCTTACACGCCTTGAGACTCGGGGGAGCTTAGGCCTTAATCATGCGTGTAATCTTTGTGTTGTGTTTCGTCCCTACTGATCGAAAAACCCTAATTATGCTCTAGCCTTCGTCGTATCTCCCATCACAATATGCCTCTCATAGAACACAACTATTATTATCATCCCTCTTTTCTTTCATCATCATACTACCATGGCTTATGAATATTCATAAAGAGGAGCAGTGAGCCATAGCCAATCAGCCACTGTTCCCTCATGAATCACCTTGCATACATTAACCCCATTCTTGAACTTGAGGTCATTGCCTCCCTGTACTCTTCTTATTTGTATATAGAGTTTGTTGATGTTCCATCCTAGTATGGTTCCCTCTGTTACTTCCTACTTTTCTCTTTCTGTCTCTCTTTCCATCTCTGTCTCTTTTCTGTTTTTTTCTTCTCTTTCTTTTACTCTTCTTCCTTCAGGATTTCTTCTTTTTTTTTTGTCTTGTTCCCTCACTCTCTCTCAAGTCATTTCATTTCAACCACGGTAGCTTCACTCTACGGAGCAATTACGAGACGCATGTAATAAATGGCAAGTCTGTTGCGATACCCTTAGGGGTCCTGAGACGTAATGACAGGATAGAAGCCAATGGCTTGGCAGATCCCGAGATTTTTCCAACCTTGTGTCTTTTTTTTCCTTTTGCAAAGTTGTTTCTTCTGTTCGAATTACACAAGCTTTTGGTAGCTGTAGGGATGCAGGCAGTAGCAAGCAATTAATCTTCACTCACCTTAGGCTACGGCTCACACCGCCCCAGGGCATTCGGAGCCACAAACGACCAACATTCTGCCGACGGGGGCTTGGTGACAATTGAAAAGGCGAGTTATTGATTTTCCCCGTGTTCTCCGCAAGTCTTTGCCTTGTTTTTTGGCTCTGTAGTAATCTGCATAAAGTGGGTGCACTGAGTGAATTAAGGGGGAAAAAATATATAATATTAAGTTCAGTGTGTAGTACAGCAGACTCTCGGCCGCGTATTATGTATATAGCTTGGGATTTACATCGCGTGCATCGTGTGCGACTATAACACACTCGTAAACCGCATGGAACGACACGATTCGGCAAGCTAAACGATAGAACTGCTGACTTAAGGAGAGCAAAGTTAGGCTTGGTCACCTTAAACGTACTCAATGCCTGTAGTCGAATAATCTGAAAGCTTTCGTTGTTGGCATGTCGGATGACGTGAGATTCATATTCGTGGAAGCCATGCTTTTCGGAATGTTGATCATGTAGCTCTCCCCCAAATTTTTAACACTTTTTCTATCAGGGAGATCTGCATGCCGTGAAATGTGTGCAAGAAAATGTTTGATGTTAGATTTTGTGAATAAAGTATATAAGTATATGTATATAAACATATATATAAGTATATGTATTTATATAAATGTGTAGAAAGACAGTGACATGACTTCCCTGTTCTGTTACATTTTCAATTTGTACCCTAAGGAAAAAAGTTGGTAGAGTCACTATATAAATTAAATGACACAACATAACATAACATATGTATGTCTTCATCACAAATTTTCCCAAATCCCCCTCCTTCCCCAAACCCCCTTCCTCCCAATCCCCCCAAAAGACATAAAAATTCAGTGCACATTTTGAAACTGTAGCCTCATTTCACTTGATGTAGTCATATAAAAAATAAAAAATAAACCTATAAGGTTTTAATCAATTAGTCATTCCAGTGAAGTTGCTGCATGTATACATTTCTTTTTTTTACTGAGATCTAATTTTATAATAGTTTTATATTTTGTATGTGTAACATGAACTTTGAACCATAAATGGTTCCAGATATTTGTATGAGGAAATGTCTTGTGTTTGCTTGTGATATTTCAGCAGACATACCCAAAAAATATAAAACAAACAAGAATGGATTATCTTTTTTATATTTTGTGTCACACAACCATGCGTCTCAAGTTGTATAAAGAAACCAGCAAATGGCATGTGACTTTTCCTTTCCATCAAAATTCTCTTAAAAATATCCTTACATTATCTTATAGCAAAGAAAAACAAACTAATATGAACATCCCAACCGAAACATTTGTGAATCAGTAAACCCATGTGCCAATCTCTCTCTCAGTATGGCCTCCCATAGTACTCGATTGAATGTTATCTGCTTTTATACTCTGTTTTTAAAATTAACCTGTCACAGCAATTTAACTGACCCTTACCAAAGAAACAAGGGAACAACACTTCTACAATGTTGTCTCAAAAACTGACTGCCGATTTTAACATGACCCCAACATTTGCCCAAAAAACTGATTCCTCTCACTTGCCACAATATCATCCAGTTAGTCTTTAATACCAAACATGACTACAGCAGCATTTTCCCAAGACCAGTGAACTTTTCCCACTCTTCTCCTAGTGCATAACCAAGAAATCATTAGTAATTATCCACACTTCATTACACCAGTTTTTATCTATAATAGTCCCTTCTCATTCAACCTTTCCTTCCACACAAGTCTCTTAAAACAACAAATGTTTTTGTTACGCACCCATACACTTTTGCAAAGTGATTATCTTGTGTGTGTAGTCTTCTCACTCAAAGATTCTTGGTTCATTTCATTGTCACTTTTTTCAGTATATATATATATGCATTCCCAGCTATCTATCTATGATGGTTATCTCCACACAATATAACCACACATCTTTTCATTAAGCTCCTCATATCTGTACCACAAGTGTAGCGAGAGAGTTTAGAGTCAGAGAGAGAGAGAGAGAGCGAAGAGAGAGGCAGTGGTAATTTTCTCTGTGTGTGTGTACTTATTACTGAAGAAAGAGTTTAGTGCTAAGAGACAGTGAGAGGAGGCATTTGATATCGGTCTACAGCATCATCTCTGTTTCATAGAGTAAAAGGAGGAGGAAAAAGTAAGGCCAAATACCTATCGTACAATCTCTACAATATATGTTTCAAATCTTTTGTTTTTGCTGGATTTTGAAGAAAAACCCCAAAATTGTTTCTCCTTTAACTTCAAGCGAAATTAATTCCATCATCGTTTTTTACAACGTTGGGTCCAGGTATTGTTCGTTTTTTCTTTTCGAGTCGGATTCGGTAGATATTATACAGTCATTTTTGGACGGATACCGATCGGTTACCGTGGATCCGCAACTTAAGTTTCTTCTGTCTGTCATCTCTCTTGGTTGAATTGTGGGAAATAGTTTTTTCTAAGGAAATCTTTCTGTGATGGTTTTTGACTTTGATGGAGTTCCTTGTCTATTTCAGGTACCATTTTAATTTTTTCACATTTTGTAATTTTAATTTTTGTCATGCTTATTTTCAAAATCAGGAATCATTGTAAATCTCTCTCTCCCCCAACCCTTTTTTTTTTTTTATAATGCTGGTTGGTTTTACCCAATTGCATAAGTCATCATTTTTAATTTGGAAGATTTTGATTATACATAGTATTTGCATTATTTAGGCAAGGATATTTATCTCTGCATATTGCTGACAAGCAACTGTATAAGGATTATTAGCAAGGAATGGCTATAGAATAGCGGCTTTTAATCGTTGATAAATATGCATGAAGGTCTATTATAATTTCTTGTAAGATAATTAAGTTCTTATATATTTAAGATATAGAATTATTTCTGTGATATTTCCTTTTTTTTTGTGTTGCAATCAGTGGTTCATATCACACTTGTTGCTAAGGACATGATGTGTGAATTAAACATGAATGGTATGTGGGCTGCATTTAACAATTGTCTTTCAGTTCTTTGCTTTTTTAGCTTGCTGTTTTTATTGTTGCATTTATTATTGCATGACCCCATTGCAAAGGGTTAATACCTACAGTAGAATAGTAATGACAAACTTTGACAGTAATGAATAGTTAATAAGATAAACTCAGATTGGTTGTAACTATTTAAGACATAAACTGTGCTGGTATGTTTTAAATGAATAACCTCATTTAAACCATCAACTGAAATTCAATCCTTTCTGGTACGTGACATAACCTGGAAAATACTAGATCGATAGATGATCTAGCACCACCCCCTGTACTTACTCGAAATTCTAAAACAGACATGGAAATATTGAGGAAGAAATTTATGTGGCAACGATCGGCAAAAAAAAAACGATTCAGTAAACAATTTTTCTTTCGATTGTATTATCATACTTGTCGAATCCATTTTTTCTCCATTTTGTTATCTCTGCCAATCCTTTATTATTATTATTATTTTTTATTATTATTATTTTTTTAAATTCTTTCCCTGATTTTGGACCAGATTAAAGTATTTCACACATCCTGTCAAATCAGTGTGCAATCTGAAGGGACAACTAAATCAATGTGTGAAAAGTTTTACCAAAAGTTGTGATTTTTTGCTCGGTTCAGATTGACAGTCCATCTCCCACGAAACCGTTCCAAGAGCCGAGGTGTTTGTGACTCTTCACACGTCTGGCGTGAATGAAGTTGCGTGCTATGGTTTGGATTTTTTCGGGACGGGAGCATGTAAGCGCTCGTTGGAAAATCTTTGATATTTCTCGTCATATCTGAAATATGATAAACGGGCTTCTCGTGACAAGCGTAGCATCGTCGCCGATTATTCTCGTCAACTGAGAAGTGAAAAGCCAACTGCGGTGAGATGGTTAAGACACACACGTTGACCATGCGTATTGGTATGCACTGTAGCATGCTGTCTTTACCCCAGCGAGCCGGGCGTACCGGGAATTGTACATAAAGAATTGAAGAAACCCCGGCCATAACTTTTGTAGCCTAAGTAAAAAAAAAAAAAAACAATAAATTTTGAGATGGAATTATAGAAAAGAAAAAGGGGTGCAGAGGAGCAAATAAAAAAAATAAAAAAAATAGAAAGGCATATTTTTACAAGTTTTGGTGCGAAAGGGGAAAACTCTTGGTGATTCGTTACCAACTCGCAGGGGGGGGCATCGGACCTTTCATTTTGACAATTTGTAGTCAGATGTCCAGCTTGAAAAGGGAAATAGGCCTTACGACTAACCTCATTCTTCATGCCGATCGGCAGCATGTACAGTCGCTCTCCAGTTGATAAAAATCGTTTTTCTCACCAGTCTTGGATACAAGACTCAAATCTTGGACCAAGATACTGCATAGACTACCTCAAACATAAGTTCAATATATTTAAAACAGAAATTTCTTGGTATTCATCTGAGTCAAGGTAAGGAGGAAAAAAAAAAGAGAAATATACTCGTTCTTGTTTTATTCTACTTTAACTAAATAACCTTCTTGTTTTTTCCTTCCGTGATCGTTCATTGTGCCTTCGAACTCTTCCATCAATCTCTTATCCCAGCATTTGTGTAGAATATATAGGCCTACATAAGGTGTATGTATTTACAGTGCAACTCCTTTAAGCGATCGACTGATTATAGAAACTTTTCTTGATCTGATTATCAAGAAATTTTGCTCATGGCGTTTAAATCACCTAGCGCTATGTCAGTATTATACTCCTACAGTGGTACTCAGTCTATCTTCTTTGCCATCATTAGAGCTTGGAAAACAGACTGAACGAAAATGGAAAACAGAGACTGTACCCAAATGTACTGGAAGTCCTTGTGAAAATTACTGTGTAAAAAAAAACGATTCATCCGAGAGAACGAAGCTTGAGGATTTGTGTATTCATGTCTTTGAGCGTGTTTTTTTTGTCACAGAAGATTTTTAATATCCATGACAACAACTTGGTCATAGTTACCTGAAAATTACAAAAATTTAAATCCAAAATGCAGCATTATTTCAGATACTGAACTTATGGATTGTTTTGTGTGTGATGTAATACCTGACTCTTTCTTATCTGAATTATTGAGAGTTAAAACTCAGTCATTTAGTGTAAAGGCATTTATTCATAATATGCATTATTACATAGTTTCCATGACAACAAGTTGATTCCTGCATGTTCTGGAGTTAATGCAGCTTAGTCGGACTGTTTCAACTGTAATTTTACAGAATGTGTTCTATAATTTTATTTAATTAAAAAATCCCTCGATGGAACTTAATAAATAGCACATATATTTATAAAAAATGCTAGATCTATTATAAAACTGGCCAGTAAAGTCTCGCCTAAACACAGTAAAAAACAATGTACGGTATGCATGAAGCATTTCTTGAACTTTATAAAAAAATATTCAGTAATTTTTCATGGTAAACACAACTTCATTACAGTCTTTGTGTTCAAAAGTTTTCCATGGCAACATTAAACAGAATAAGGCAGCATAAGGCATGGCAACATAAGGCAAAACATGGCAATATTTAGTCTTATTTCACTCAAGTTTGACAAAATCGAACAATAGATCCTTTTGTTCACTTTGTAGTCCCTTTCAAAGACATTCAGTTCACACTTCCAGATGTTCTGAATAAAATAAGTAAACTGTTGATATTTTTCAAGCAGAGCCACCCCAACCCCATCCCCTCTCCCTTCTCCTCCCCAAAGAAAATGTTGCATTTATTTCTCAACCTTTTCACACAAATGTTACCTTTTATTAGAATAAAATATAATATGTATGAAGGTGAGTGAATGTATGTAATTACTCTTGTCAGTATATATTAGTATACAATAAAATGCCTTATATATGTAAGTCAACAAACCTTTCAATCTAAGCCTTAAACCATTTGGAATAAGTTAACAATCTTAACACAACCTAAAATTGATAACGTCTCTCTTTGGACAACTGTAACTAACAGAAGGTACTGTACAAATGTTTTCTATCACCAGAAATTAATGGTACTTTTATTGTTCATATACTTGTCCTTATCAATTTGTAAAAATCAGATTAAATTGTATTACCCGATGGATTTAACTAGAAGAGAATAAAATATATTATCATTACAAATTTTTATACCTACTGTAGATATGTTGTCGACCTGTTCGAAATTTAGTTCCCTTTTCACTCTATACAAAAAAAACAACACCCAGAGCAAGTACAGTAGAATGGGAAGACATTGAGCCATTTTCAGCCTTCATAACTCATTTCCATTTCTAAGATCTACAAAATTTTATTCCTACTTTCAGTTGCCACAGAACCACTGATCCCGTACCCATTGTCATCTTTTATGTTCTCTTAATCTTCATTTACAATTTCCTCAAAAATTTTCCTTAAAATTAATTTTCTTTTTGTGGGATGTGAAATTGGTGTTTCGTTGAAAGTAGTACAGTAGGAAATAAGTTAATGATGACCGTTAGCAATCATGTCTGCTTTAAGAGTTTTTTTACTGGAGACGATTTCTGCTAGATTTTAGTAGACCATGGGGGGAAGCCGGCTAACGTCGTTTGAAAGCTTGGACAAATTTTAATCAATGCTTGCTGTAGGAATGATTTATGCAATTCTGCAGACCGTGTCATCAACTTACAGTGTAATTGATCCTGATGCAATCCTTTATTATACATTTCAAAACGACCCAGCTTTGACTTCAGAGAAAAGTCGATTGCATCGGAAAGTGCATGCTCGTTACTTTTATTTCTAGGCCATTTATGTATATGTTTATATTATAAATATACTGTATTAATATAGTATTAAGTCAGTCGTTGAGCCGCTTAACTGTACCTACAGTACAGTAGAACCAAACTATCATGTTTTGGGTTAATAGAAAAGTTTGTTTTCATCTGTATTAAGAATTTCATGGCAATTTCTTTGGCATCATAATCAATTCTATGTTTTATGATAAACAAATTTTGTAGCTTATTTATGAATGGCTTTTGTTATCAAGAAAATATAAAGATAAGTGAGGATTATTTCCCGTTTAACTGTGCAAGGTTATTCTGAGATACTGCAGCACTGTAAAGTTTACTACACAGGTTATTCCGTAAATTTGTCACCAAACTATGTAAATTCTCGACGCAGTCCCAGATTGATCTAAGTATTTTCACGATGACAAGATATATGTTACGAGTATATGTATATGTTACAAGTGCTTGTTGATTTTAAGACGTTCCCTTTACAAGCAATTAGATTCCAAAAAAGCAAATTTGCAACATTATAAAATTGAACAGTTGAAATTTTCATATTTTACGCCCTTACAGTGTTTTTGCCATGCAAAAACTTTTTTGTTGTTGCAAGCAACAGCGCAACAACTACCAACGTTAGAATTTCCGAGTAACTTTGACATATTTTGCCAGCAAAATCCAGTGTCTTTCATTGAAAGCGATCAAGTTTTATTTATCACCGATGATATTCACTTTGTCAAATTCATCAACGACGACTCAAAACTAATCCAGTTCATATTTTCTCTTTCACATTTGCTTTATCTTCGTCTTTCACTTCGGGTAGTAATTTTAAGCAAACGATTGTTTGGTTTCGTTAATCTTGTCCGCAGAGAGAGAGAGAGAGAGAACTGGAGAGGTTTTTTTCTTCTTTTTCGTCTTCTTCTTGCCGTCTCTGAACGTTGGTTAACTTCTTACTTTAGCTATATCTTTGTGAGAAAGAAACTTGTGATTTTTATCATCAAGGAGAAATCGTTGAAGTTGTCAGTCGACTAGAGGGATTATCATCTCTAGTCTCTGCGCTCTTCCGGAGTAATATTCCTTGGCTTATCTGCTAGACTCAGCCATGAACTGCCCCCATAGGGTTTACAAATGTCATTCTAAAGACTCTGTCAACAAATTTTCATATTTTCATGGTCAAAATTTGCAATCTTTGGACAAGATTCATCAAAAAAATCTTTTTGCAAGCTTGTACTACATCCAAAGAGGGTCTGGTGCCAAGTCGGCTTCCGAGGAGAACGTGATCATTTTGAACGAATCGTTCAACAGAAATATAACCAAATGTGACACTTTTGCAATAATGGTAGAATAGAAAGTTTAAAGCAGTTTAGTGTTTCAAATCTCGTTTCTTGGCTTTGTTTTAATAGGATATATATATATATAAGTTTGCATTTTGCAGTTCGAAGAAAAGAAAAAAATTGAAATTTGTTTTAAGGAAAACTCAAGTGAGGAAGTGGCATCGTCGGGCGAAAAGTTGAAATTGGATAATGTCGAGTTTTGAACTGAAAAGAGAGCTGTTTCTGATATAATCTCATTTACATATATGCATACATAGATGTAGCTTAAAGTGCAGATATATAGGGAATAGTTTGGGAAATTCAAGGTTTCCATATGAGGGAAGTGGAAGGGAATAAGGGAAAGGAAGCGGGGGGGGGGGGGTCAAGGTGGGGCAAGGGGGGAATGCTGGATTAATCCACTTCTCCAGAACCTCCTAGTTCAACTGTTGTGTTTAACTAGAAACCTAATTTAGGCATCTTTGTATAATTACTATGATGTCTGATCTTAATCTTTTTTTATCCACGTGTGTCACACCAATTGCTTTTTCTCAACTTTTTGGCAGAAACCCCGGAAAATGTTTGATTTTATAGGTTACCATGTTATAGGGAAAAGAGAAGTTTAGCAACAACAAGTAGGATCAAATTTGTATACTGCAATACACACAAATCATCCATGGATAGAATTTTCATTGTTTTCTACTTCCTATTACAGCTACCTGTTTTATTCATTTATTGTAAAAAAAACATGTTAAGATGAGATCATTTCTCCTCAAAGAGTCTTCTATCACCCTAGTTCCTTCTCCTTCCTGCTTCCCCACCCCCTCCCCCACCATGGGAGAAAGAAAAACAAAAGGCATAATTAATACTAAAAATCCTCCAGCAGCTAAATTCTGTATTTAAATTGTGTGTTTCCAACCTAAATATTTAATGGGGATCAGCTTTGCCATGCTGGTACCCCAGCACTGAGTAGTTAAATTCTGTACATTTAAATGATCTGTTTCCAACCTGAATATTTAATGGGGATCAGCTTTGCCATGCTGGTACTCCAGTTAAATTCTGTATTTGAATGGTATGTTTCCAACCTGAATATTTAATGGAGATCAGCTTAGCCATGCTGGTACCCCAGCACTGAGCAGTTAAATTGTGTATTTAAATGGTATATTTCCAACCTGAATATTTAATGGGGATTAGCTTTGCCATGCTGGTACTCCAGCACTGAGCCAGTTAAATTCTGTATTTAAATGGTATGTTTCCAAATTGAATATTTAATGGGGATCAGCTTTACCATGCTAGTACTCCAGCACTGAGCCAGTTAAATTCTGTATTTAAATGGTCTGTTTCCAACCTGAATATTTAATGGGGATTAGCTTTGCCATGCTGGTACTCCAGCATCGAGCAGTTAAATTCTGTATTTAAATGGTATGTTTCCAAACTGAATATTTAATGGGATCAGCTTAGCCATGCTGGTTCCATGATAGGTGTCATCTATCATCAAGCCATCCATTCAAAGTATTACACATTCTTTAGATGAATAACTTTGACCTTCTTCGACTCTTGTTGAGAGAAATATGGATCTCTTGACAGGATGTACTCATAAAGTCTATCAATAACAGGTAATTTCTGATGTCATGTAAAATTGTGGTACATTTTACCATGTTCATCCTTAATCTACTATATATATAGTCAAAAGGTACAGTAGGGTTTAAATATCTGTGGGGCTACTATTGAATGGTTGCCAATTGTCATAGAAAACTAATGCAAATATTATTCAAATCAATTTCTGGACCTGGAAAAGTCACGGAAGAAAATGGAAGAATGTTCATAAAAAGTCATGGAAAAATCAAGGAAAATAAAACTGATACTCTTAAATTGTTTCTACCTGCTTTAGACTTTTGGGTAGAATCTAAAACCGAATTGCCCGCCACCCGCAGTAGTGCAGTACTATTAAAATTTTGTAATAGAAAATGAAGGCATGGCATTTTAATTCTTTCAAGAAAAGTTTGGAATCATTCCTGTGTAATACCAAGGACAAAATGAATCAGTTTCATAAATATTTATGCTGATTGCAGCTGCTCCCAAAGTGTATGGATTATGTACATAAGGCTCACAGTGTGTGATGATACTCTGAGATATATGCCCATGTTCAATAATATCCATGTGCTATATATATATGCAATATATATATGTATGGTATGTTCATTATCACATAGATTCAGACCACTCGTTTATTTTCTCCTGGTCATCTTGACGTAAACTATCAACACAATAGGGTACGTCCTTCCTGTTTATCTGGTGTTGGGGGTAGCGTTCAGGTTCAGCTGAGGAGCATCACTGCTTTAGCTTTTTCCCACTGGTGCTTCTTTTGTTGGCTGTTTTGTGTGGTCAGGGATTATCTAAAGCTTTGTTTGCTGGCAAGTATAAATTGATGCATGGAAGCTTTCTCCACAGTATTACTCCAGCTTCCTCTTCATAACATACTTGCTTCACATTTTACTCATATATACTGTACTTTACTTCATTACTTTGCATTTTACTTTATTACAAAGTACTGTACTGTTATTCATCTATTCGGATTACATTATTATACCATTTGATCTTTACAATAATAATACTACTGGAAATCTTACTCTACTTGTGTTGTGTTTATTATGCATCCCCTGCTATACCATGATCAATCACGTTAATCATTTTCAATAACCAACGTTTGTTTGTTCACACAGTTAATAAACTCAATTTAGGTATTATGCAAGGTAGAGAATACGGCAATTGATGTAACCCATGTAATTCCATGTTCAGACTAAGAGGCAACCTTTTTTAAGATTTTAAGAAGACAAGCTTAACTTAATTGATTCAAATTGAAGGGGAAAAAGATCAAAGAATGTTTTTGGGCTAAAATATGATTCAAATGCTGAGCATTACAAAATCCTGTCCTCTATACCACCCTGAGCTACAAAATATCTTATCCCCTGCACATGTTTCTTTCACTTTTTCAGACATTTAAAGAAAATTTGCATTTGTGACGTACTCTTCGCTCAGAATTCTGCAATAGGATTAATCAGTGTTATTATATTTTTTGTGTGTTTTACTTTTTTCTGTTGTATTTACCATGTATGTAATGAATGACATGGTATCTAACACCATTTTTGTGTTTTAACTGGTACTTGAATCTACAGTATTGGCGTGCTATTCCAGTATTAAGCTGTACAGCAACCCACTCATTAACTCTCCCAAATTTTGCATGCATGTCAAAGTTAACTGCAGAAAGAAACCTTACTGTAAATAACGTCTACGTGTTTGTCCAAGGAAATTCACTCATTATGAATAATACCTCGCAAGTTGGGAAGAAGACAAATGTTCTTTAATAAGACCTCCTGGTAAGAATTTAAATTCCTACCTAGAAAACGTTATCATCTTCTTTTCTGCATGGGGGGTGGGGGGGGGGGAGAGGGGGAAGGATCATTAAAACCGTGCAGAGGAGAGGATCAGCTCAGGACACCCAGAGGTGAAGACTGGACTGCGAGCAGGGTATCAATTAATGCACCCCTGAGTCCCTGGTATAGAGCAGTGTCCAGCTTCAGGGAATAAGCAAAAATATTTACCAAAACAGAATTTGTCAAAGTCTGGCTAAACGCTGCATATTTTTTAATAAGGACACTAATGATCAAAATACCGTGGTTTGCGGAAACCTTGCAAGATAAAACTTGCGTCCATAACAACTACCCCCCAAGTTAGATCGTAGAAAATCCATCCCTTAGTTTATGTCATATTTGTATGTAAATTTATTTTCATAAAACATGCTAAAATAAGCATAAAATGCCCAACTCTGGTCGATCGACTAAAAGAAAGCAAGAAGGAAAAATATCCTTATATATTGTAATTAAAAGACCAACGTAGCGTGCCGTAAACGTCGTTTGCGAAAAATGGGGACGGCGAACGTTTTCCCCAAAAAAAACAAGGTAATGAAAGCAGGACATGTCAAGCTTACTTAGAGTTATATAATTTAAGTTTTTCTCATTATTAATAAATGCTAGAAAAAGATCTTTCGGGCTTAGGGAATTTCAGCTTCCTGTTCTTGAGAAAGTAAGACAATGGCAAAGAGAGCTCTACTCTCTATTTTTGGGTCGTAGTCGTAGCATATTCGAGAAAACCACTTTTTCACTCATGTGTGTAAGTTTGTGTTAACCGGTGCATTCATTCATCTCAAAGCCTGATGAACTTGAAGAATTTTTGTCCAGAATGATTTTGTAAAAATCATGGTTCAGCCTTTTTTGTTCGTCGTTTCTCTTTCTTGATGCGTAAGGTCTGCGATATAGGAAAGAAAAAGTTCTTCTTAACTAATAGAGGGTGTGTAATGGTGAGCTAATGAGAGCTGATGGGTTACGGTCACGTATATGCCCTTGGGTTGTCAAGGATACTTAGCTTTGAAATGTTTTCATAATTGTATCGGGAAGAGTAAACTGAATTTGAAAGTTTGAGAGGATTCTTACTTCTCTCCGTCTTCTTCTTTTGAAAAATGGGAGAAGGAGAAGTTTCTATGAGATGGGAGATGGGGTTAGAATATATACTGTATGGATAATATTTGATGGAAAAACTATTGTCTCGCACACAAGGGTAAAAAAGAAAAAAAAAAATTGCTATCAAAATGTTCCTGCATTTATCCAGAGCTTGAATTAGTTTTGGACAAAAGAAAATAGAGAAAATCTCTGTTGATTAATTCATGAGAGACGACTTATCTTTGCAGTCAAATATTTACAGTGAAGTCATTTAAGTTTTCAATCGTAACGTTCCTACAGTTCATATGGTTTTAGCCAGTAATGTGTTGGGCATGCATGTATAATAGCAACATGTATTAAAGCCTGCCTAGGCCATGTTAGAATGTATCCTACACTTGTTGCATGTGGAATTTAATGTCGCTACGTCATGCACAAGTCACAACCACGATATACCCATAGTGCACAGCTGTTCTGGTCTGAAATATGTTCCTATCAAATTTCACCACATACAGTATTTTAAAACTGTTCCAAAATTCCAAATTATTGGCTCACATTGTCCATTATGATCAAGTGTAACAGTAATTGTTATCCTGAAAAGACAAAACATGATGCCCCTTTGTTTTAACGTTTGTACCCAACATGTTTATTGCTAAACCTAGGAAATTAATGAAGCCGATATTGTTCATTAAGTTTCAGTGAGTGAATCGCTTTCCATGGCTTCTGACGGTGGTAGTACCTTATGTTGTAGAGCATACATATATTATTATGTTCACTTCCAGATCTTACCTGTCTTAGTATAACTTGTGTTTAATCAAGCCTATAAAAGTTGGTATTAAACATATGTATTAGTTTTGTGCCTCCCTTGACTGACCCTGGTTTTCAGTATCAGGGGATTTTCAAATTATTTACTGGGCACACATATTGGAAGGAGAGATGATTTTTAGGCATCCAATATGGTTGCCAAAGATCAGATGGGGCATGGGAGGGAACGGGAGGGTAGGGAAGGGGAGGGGAGGGGAGGGGATAGATGGATGTTGTTCGAATTATACCCACACCGATTTCCAAATGTCTTCAGTTTGAGTTCATATGAAAGAGCCTTAGTAGTACCTACTGCATGTACATGCTTATTTTACGGCTTTGGTATTGTTTTGTACGTAACAGAAATAAAAGAAAACACAAATGGTTATGGATATGTCCATAATGGTAGGTTAATGGTGTGTGTTAAGATGTAGATACAATATTCATTGTGCCAATCTGACACCTGTAGCAAAGTCATTGATCGGAGGGAAAAAGACCAAGTTAAAAGAAATCCGTCTGAGAATTGCTTTTCTGAGTTGTCGAGTTAATACGTCGCTTAATGGCACCCCGCTCTCTCGATTCCTATACCGAATTTTTTTTGCGACGGGCGAACCACTCAGAGGGAATTTTTTAAGGCGAACCGAAATGATGACTCTTTGCCCTATTGTGACTTGGGAAGCCATTCGTCAAGCCTAAGTGATTCAGACAGGTTTTCGTCTTCCCAATGACTTATCTGTCTATAGCTTTAAAGTTTGATGTGAACCGTCGTACATTAGCCTAGCAATTATCACTGTGCCCTATTCCCCCCAGTACGCCATATATACAGCAGCCAAATTTGTTTTTTGCGGCACGTCCTGAGGGTGTTGATGAGGAAGCGTACTCGCATATATACGGTTAGACGTATCCCATCAGGCATTGCGTTAATATCGCCTGGGATCTCTACGCCGCACCGATAACTGTGTAACTGTTCACTCGCAGCATTGAGGGGGGTCAATAACCAAACATGACTCAGCAGTTTATACCAACCGGTTAAAAATGGAAGAAAGAATAAGAAGACGACTTTTGAGGGATAAATCACGTCAACACATTTACATTGTCAATGACATTATTACTGGGGGAAAATGGTTACCCCCCCTCGATCAACAATGAAAAAAGAGAAAGAAATCGTGCAGTGAAGAATTCTTTGAGACAAAGCGAAGAAACACAGACTATAGACCTTAGTTTGAGATATATATCTTAAAGGTTGGCTCGGGTGTCTGACATCAGTTGACGAAACTGCATAGGAACGGAAATATTTGACGGGTAGACGTGTGGGTAGTAGTAAAGAGTTGGATTTTGATGTAAACACTTAAAAGTTTTCTGATTTCTAAGATTGTTAAGAACAGGAGCAAACAATAAAATGAAGTTATTCTTGAAGAGAGTGGTTTGTTCAATCTTTGCCCAAGATGTGCATGTAAAAATGCGCAATGTAAAATGTAAAAATTGCAAAAAAGAGCGAAACAAATTGTTATTTAATTTTGTGTATGCAGTAATAGCCTATAATGACTTATTGGCGAATTTGGCGTCCTAATCGTTGAATGTCGGCGATAGCCCTTGTGGACCGTAATTGTAATAGGATCAACTTCTCGATCGTTACTGGTAAAGAGCAAGGAGTTCATTTTGATTCCTTTTCGTCGCCCAACATTTCTCCTTCCACCCTTCTGAAAACTCTTGGTATTAACTGCAGATGTAAATAATAAATTTATTTTATATTTAAAAGCCTGCATAGTAGTTTGTTTTTGGCAAGATAGTAATTTCTGATGCATCTATGGTCTTATCTTCGGAATTTAAGCAAAAGTGACCTATTGCGAAATAGAGCCAAAAGAACGGAGCAGGAAAGATTGTTGATGCCAAAGAAAAAGAAAAATGAAAAAGAATAAGAAATATGAAGAAGAAAGAAAAATTCTTGGAATAATTTGAAACCATCAAGCAGCAATTAACCTCTGAGAGGGAGAGATAGTCTTTTAATATTAGTGCAAGATATTCCCCACCCCCCCAAAAAGAAACCGTCCCTCCCAAAATATAACTATGATACACTTTTTTGTTTTCGGTAACGACAATATATCCAATTCTCTTTTCGTGAAATATGCTCAAAACCGGCATTCTGAGTTTTGTAGCACAACATTCAGTACATGCTTTCAAGTCCGACAACGGCTCCGTACTAGATAGAGCTGTTAAAAGCCGTTAATTTCTTAAATCCCTTTCTCGTCGGCTAACCGTGTGAACACGAGGTACATCGGTAAATTGTATGTTATTCCGTTCAATCTATGAGTAACTTGGTCATCAAAATCAAGAGCTGTTGGCAGGAATGATTGACTGTATATGATTCATTCTCTGGATGGAAATCCTTTAGGGTCTGGCTCGATCTGTTTATATTTGAAAAGAAGAAATGTGGAGGGGAGCTGGCTGGATGGGAAACCTGATTTACGATCCCTCTCGTTAAACTCCAGTTTTTTGAGCACATTGTTATATTATTTCTGCCGTACGCGTATTAAAACTGGGGAAGCGATTTTCTGGTTTGACGACGTCGTGTTGTAGCGAACTCGGAGCTCGGTCGTAGAGAAAATCATTTTCTGTGAATGACACAAAACTCATAAGCTATCTCATACACATACTTGTAATGTGTGGTTGTACAATCATATGTTATAGCTATAGTTTTTGTTGCTCTTATTCTAAGTGAATGTGATACACATAGTTTAACCCATACATGACGTAGTACACAGTCAAAGTCTTACCAACTTTGCGGATATGTAACCACATGTATATATGGTTTATAATGAAATTGTAGTGATATGTTGTTGTATCCCTGGGTGCCTACATACTGTACTGTGGACAAGGAACCCTAGTGCGTATAGTTACATTCTTACAACATTACATGTAGTAGTTAAGATATGTGCAGTGTAGCTCATCCATAGTACTTATAAACTAAAATAACATGATATATTCTGTTACTATTTCCTGTAGTAATTTTATATATCACTGTATAGTGTGTTGTATTACTGTAACTGTAAATATTTACACTGTATTCATGGACATGTTATATAGTGAGTGCATTAACATTAATCAACATTTACCAAAGTATATTACAGTTTAATGAATATAGGGATATAACATCAAATATGTACATGTAGACTCCATACTGTTGTACATGCATATTCATAGATCCTATACTCGATGAATATGTAACACTCTAGTTAAAGTAGCTCTATGCAATCTGTCAAAGGGATTGCATGGTGTTATGTAATATGCACTGTATAGCTATTACCTGCATGTGCATGTAGATGTACATTGTGTGCAGACCTTCTTCACATATATGTTGGAAGGAACTGCAATGCCACCCCTGCAGTTAGAAAATTTATTTTTGCAGAAAGTATAATGCAGAAGTGTGACTCAAATCATAGACAAACGTGTGAAATCATTTCCGTACACTTTCATTGATGCTTGTTTCTCTGAGATTTTTAGAAACCCATAGATTTGTATTTTTGTTTTTTTTACTTCAGTTGTAAAGGAGTTTTAAGATCAAACAAAATGTCAATGCTACTAGATTTGTGGGAATTAAAGGATATAGCAACACTTCATAAATGGATGAATTCTGTTTAACTTTCAGTTGTGCATGGTTTCTAGTGTTGATCACCACATCTTAAGACGTACATGCTACGACAAATCCTTATTGTTTGTTGCTCTTTTAGAAATCACCGTATACATTCTATCGTTTATACACCCGGCCCGGAATGATTATGTAGATTTATCGAGTCTGGCTGTTTACAAACTCATTCCTTTTTAATTTTAACCGAAACCGTGAATTAAGGAAGTCACTCGCTGTCAGCTTTGGAGTGGCAAGTTTTCGGTGTCATTCAACTTGCCGATGATAACGCGGAGGAATTGATGTCGCTAATTGCCAAGCATACTCCATGGAGAGAGAGTTCCCTTATTAAATCACCAATGTTATTCTTGGAGACTCTAATCTCGGCAAGTACTGTCACAGATTTTGAAGAGCGTCTCTGACAGTGGTGTACGGGATAAATTCGTTAGTCGCCAGGTGCCTGCTGCCTTCTCATTTGCGGGCTAATCACCGACACCTCTCGTTGGGTGATAAAGGATTCTCCATCGTCCCCAAACCCCCACAGGCGATGCTCGTATAAGTAGATTTGCTTAAGAATTCACAACAAGCAAAGGAAAGTTTGGTGAACACGACAATCAAAGGTTATTAGCATGTTAGGCTGGTTTACAGCTTCGGCTTTTTTTTTTTTTTGTGTATGTACGAACTCTCTCTCGGTTTGGTTCTTTATAATTCGCATCGCAATGTACGTCGTAAAAAAAAGAACGAGCCGCGTGTAAAAAACGGAACAGAGCAATCTGGCTGAAGGGTGAGAAATATTTACAGTTTTAATCAGTGCATCAGTTACTATCGTAACTGCAACATGTATTCAGTCGTGACATCCATTATATATCGGAGAGATGTATCTTTCTGTTGGTTATCATTCTCGTCCTAATTAAACATCAATGACATCCTTAAAACAATACGTGGGGGAATCTGATAGGAAGTTGAAGGCAACATTTCTTCTATGACATTATCAAAGGATTCATGCTGTAATATATTTTGTTGTTGCATCATTTAGAGATTTTTTTTCTTCTTTCCCATGATTTCATAAAATCCCATTCCTGTTTAATTATATTTTGTTGTCATTTTTGGCACAAGGTGATGTAAATAAATATTTAGTGCATGTAAGAACAGGACCGTAGTGAACGTTGGAAATTCCAGAGACATAATAATGTCAGAAAAGTAGCGGAAAATATGAAACTTTATATATTTTAAAATTTGAAGGGCTACTGCAGTTCACAAAGCCCACTAAGGCAGCTCCATGTTACAGCAATTATACTTTTTTTTTCATATCACAGCAATTCTTCTAAATTATAGATACAAAGCTTTAAGGTCTGTAAAAAAAATAAATGACAAAATGGAAAAACTTTCTGGGAAGTAACTAAGGAAGGAAATTTGCAAGGAAATGTTTTGATGAAAACAAGATTCAAACCACAGTGACTGCAGGAATTACTCACTAACTATTCAAAGTGTCATTTTCCCCCAGAATTAAATGCTGTTATTATAGTCGTTAGAGAGTTTATAGTCTCAGTCAGCGAAAGTGTGAAACCGTATATGGATTTTTGTAGGTGGAATTCAGGCACCACAGGAGTATAACTATCTTCTTGATTTTATTTACCTTTGAATCAAGCAACTGTAGTTTGCTTTTAAAAGAGTAATAAACTTTGTCGATGCCTTGGCATCTGTCAGCTAGTCTCGTTCGTCCACCATTGCAATACAGTAATACGGATCTCAGTGATAAGCGAAACTGTATTGGTTTGTGCAGGTAAGATCGATGTACAGTGTGAGATATAATACTGTACAGTCACCACGCGTAAGTTGTAATCCATAAGCCTTTGCGGGTTTCTCCCCAATTTGGACTTTTCAAGGTCTGTTTTATAATTTTTTGTTTTGTTTAATAGCAAGTGGTAGTCCTATCATACGATTTGAAGTCTTCTAACAGTAATTGTGTACCTGAAACATAATTTGTTATAAGTGCTGGCGGATAAATACATCTATCCGTGTGTTAAGAAACAGTCTGGATACATGTGACTAGTGATTTTTATCTTGCAATATTTGCAATATATATATCTGTGTATATATATATATATATATATATATATGTATATCTATATATATATATATGTATATGTATATCTATATCTATATATATATCTATATATATAAATATATATATATATATATACATATATATATATATATATATATATATATATATATATACATACATATATATATATATATATATATATATATATATATATATATATATATATATATATATATATATATATATATATATATATATATATGACACAAGCAGTCATAATCATACTTAATAAAAGAAGACTTAACAACCCTTCTTCCACTCTTGCGTGTTCTCTTTTTATCGGTTGAAGGGATTTTTTTCCTCTCACTCTCTCTTATGTTTTTGTTGTTCTTTTTTGTTGAGATATTCACAAGTTTTTGCCCGTGGTTATGAACCTCTATTCAGTACATGCATGTCCGTCCCATTCCCTAGGGCCAGGCTTAGCACCCTGCACACGTAGATAGATTGTTCCGCTCATTAATTCAGGTAGCAATCGTCATTAATGGGGAAATCTCGTAGACTCAGCTCCAGGCAGGAGCTTTTTTCTGCTATCGTAGTAGTAGTGGTAGTAATTGTGGCGATGTGGAGAGAAAAAGAAGACGGAGTAAAAAAAGGGGAAAATGAAAAGAAAAGAAAATTAGAAAGTTTTCAAGAGCAGCAGTGTCATTTTTTTTTTTTTTTTGGTTAAAATTTGGATCCACAAAATCTTATATATATGCTAAGCATAAAATATCTAGATTAGCATGTTCGGAAAGATTTACAAAGAGTCTCGCTGAAGTGGTTCTCATTCCGCATTAAGCAGATGGAAATCGAATTAGCTGGGTGTGTAAAGGATTTGGAAGTAACCGCACGAGTGGCCCTGCTTGCAAAACAACGTTCTGACAATATGGCGTGTCTCAGCTCTCTGCTAGTAGCTAGTGTCCATTTCTTTATTCTTTCCACTTTATTTGTGTGTGTGGTAGGAGGCGGGGGGGGGGGGGATGGGGTGGTGGTGTGAAGGAATCTAAATTCTCTCAAGTATTTGTCCAAATTATAATTTAGAAAGATCTTTTAAAATCTAATAAAACAAAAAAACAAATTGTGCAGTTATTGATGTGTATCTTTTTTTATATAAGGAAATCTGAAAGCTGCCCATATGAAAATATTAAAGTAGTAGTACTATTTAACAACAATTTGCTGCTTCCAGTACCTCATACATATTCAGGTACCTCATTATACATATTCAGGTACCTCATTATGCATATAATTTAAATCGGAAGCTTGTATCTAGCTTGTTAATGGATATTAAACATAAATTTATCATTCGTCATTTCATCATATCGCTGCAGTCCTGGTGGAAAAAAGAAAAGATGGCAATATATATAAATAGATTGTGGCGTCCCAATTTAGGGTGTTTGCGAAGGTGAAACAGTTCTTCTGATTAATTCGCTTTAGTTTAACCTGTTCTTGATTCATTCATTCTTTCCGTTTTGTAACCGTACCTAAAACAAAACATATCTCGCCTTCTTGTATTTTTTTCAATAAAATATGACCATGGAAGAAATTTATAAATATATTTTATAATCCAAAATGTATTTTGCGGTTTACTCAAAATCAAACTATTAGAAGGGGATCAAGCTCTATTTTGACATTCTTCCATTGATCCACGATAGTGACGCAACAATATTTCCCACGCACGTATTATTTACGGCAGTATAATCTCACGTCTATTTTCGGGTTGTTTGTTGGTCAAGGAGTCTCGTCCGCTTAATAATTCTGATGGAAGTACGGAAGTTGCCTATGTCATTTAGGGTAAACTGGCACCACTTCAGTAATATATCTCTATGGGAGGTAAAACTGTGACTCTGTAAATAGGCTGCTCTTTGTCGGTAAAAAGCTGCATCTGCTGAGGTTGATCAAATTAATGATCGATATTTCCCGAAAAAGTTTTTTCAATTTCTTAAAATTATGATATATTTCTTAAAATTAGATGCACACTAGTACATCTAGCTTCACAAGTTCACTCCTAAACTCCTTCGGACCAGATCGACGAAGGTTAACTGCAGGCGACATCATCATCGATCCGTTCAATCCGCGACATTTTGTCTCCTGCGTTCGTTGTCATGTTGATGTGTTATAATCACATCTGAAAAAAATTGAAGCAAACTTGGAAATTTTCCAAATTTTTTCACATAATTTGTTTTTCTCCATAAAACTTGATGAGTCCAGTTAATAAGCTGATGTTATTGTCATGGGATTAATTAGTATCATATGGCATTGAAAAATTGATCGACGGTTAACAGATGAAGTCGGATAAAATTAAGCATCGTTATGCCTTCAGTCTTGTTGGTCTAGATATAAAACTACTATTGTGTAGTAAAATAAAATAGAAAATGCTCAACTTTTTGTCTCTTGTGTAAAATTAAAAAACTCATAAATACAATTGATAAAATGAATAAAGGAACACAAATGACAAATGACATCTCACTTGAAGAGAATTGTGCAATATTTCTGTTGTCCATGTCGTCTACAGTGAATCAAATAATTAAGTAGCTAATTGTTTGGCAAAATGTTTGGGAATGTGAAAAAACAACGGGAATAAATTGCATTCTTGAACGAGAAAAATGTCCAGAAAACATCACCCATTGGTAAGTCTCTGTAAAGTGCTTTTTTTGGCAGGAATATTTTTCTTTCTTTGTTTCTATTTAGAAATGGAGTTTACTCCTCAATTAATCTGTAATGATGGAAAGAAAAAAAAAGATGAAATGTGGGGAAATTCCTATAATTCGCTTTGAAAGAACTTTGTGTTCATGTTTTGTATACCAATGTGACCAGATGGGACCAGGTTTCCAAATATTGCAGTTTAACTATTGAATCATATTACTTGCTCTTGTTAAGAAAGTGCATCTTACCTTTACATAACATGGTATATATAGGCTGCCTGGTTTGGTATCTAAGCTATAAATTTTCTTTGAAATTGATTGTTATTATATTAACAAAACCATTAGCTGAAGGCAGGCATACAAGTTCCATACTTGTTGCAAGTACTGCAGCCCTCTGTATATATGTTTTAATAAAGGAAAACCAGAGCACTGTAGCTAGGCAATAATTACACCTTAGTCTGGCAAAAGATCATGGTTTCCTTCCCCGAAATAGAGGTTGGATTGTAGTAAAAAAAAATAAATAAAAAAGAAATCTGAACGAATAGAAATGTAGAGTTTCTTTATATATTTAGCATTGCTCCCTGAGCAGAACCCGTCATTTAGGTTCCCCCGGACGTACGATATCGAGGCTTATTTCCTGACTCTGCAAGCAGTAGGACACTAAAACGATTGGATAGGTTGACAGCAGGGGTGCTTGGTGTTTTCGATACTTACTAATGGACATGCCATTTCACAATTTTGGTATCTAGGTTTTGTGAATATTGCCAAGGAATTAGCCGTGTAGGCTCTTCACGTGAGTCTGTCCTGTGGATCGACTCTTGGCAAGTGACAAAATTAGGCCATCCCGTCAAATCAGAAATTGTTCGGACCGTATCCGTCGAGTCGGGGTCTGCTCTTTGGAGAGGTGAACTCTCGGGGAGCATGCAGCGCATTTCAGGCTCATGGATATAAATAACTCAGAGTTCAAAGATATGATAATGTTGTTTTGAAGTTAATGTGCCAGTGGCGCAAATTGAAAGTTATACTCTGAAGTTGTTACATGACAAGACAAACATACTGCTTTGTACAGCGTATGAGATATGTGTGATGGCATCAATTCATAAACAATGCCATCATCTTTACTACGACGTTTTACATGTAGAGTCATGTTGACGAAGATCAGGGGGATGTGATCAATAGCAATTGCAAGTCACCAGGGATCACTGCTATAAGAAAATAAGTTCTTTTTGGTTTCCAGAAAGGTTAAATTATAGAGTCACTCTTACCGACCTTGCAACATTGTGAGGGGAACCGTGTACTGCAAAGTCGGCAACACGGTTCCAAAGTCCGTATCACTGTTAGATTTGTCCAACATGGCAGCATACAGAAACTTTGTACTCAAAGCCAAAGCCAAAGTGAATTAATTGATCAGCTCACATATCCGGTGTCTATTCATGCTTAGTTTCTTCAATACCGTCTTCATTTTCTTTCGGGAAACATTCCATACTGTTAGTTTGATTATAAAAGCAAGGGACAAAACAACAGATAAAATGTCTCTAGTTTCATGTTTGTAAGGAAATTGAGTAAGGTTGACTTCAGTTTTACGGAGAGAAGGAAAATTGTACAGGTACATGCGGTCATTAGATTTTATACAGCTTTTGCAGTTTCTTTGAAAATTGTCTATGTACATGGACTGTCAATATTTGTCTTAAAACCAACATAATTCACAAGTACCTAAATGTCATTGACTTTGTACAGTGAATTTTGCTGGTTTTGTGTTAACCTATTGACCTTTGTCAATGACTCTGTTCAACATACCTGAAGTTATAAGTTCACCAGGTCATTTGAGGTCACACAGAAGTCCTTCCCTGACAACCTTGTAAACTGGCCCATCAATACTCCTAAAGGAAATTAGCATTGAATGAACTAGTTTTGCATTATATGCAGAAAGGTTACCTAGTCTGATCACTTGTAGTCAGTGAATGGTCAACACCCAAAAAAATAATTCGTCCAGTGTTTCTTTTGAATGTTCTCAAATTTAGGGTAACCATGGCAACACATCCTTTCTTTCAGCAGAGTTTGATTAATTAGCATGACAATCAAAATGCAGCTTGTGTTCGGTGGTACTCGACTACGAGCTTCTACATTAATGCAGTAACGATATCATGCCCTTCACAGCATGCGTACGAATACTAGTTTTTTGTTCAATTAACAGAGCTTCGAAATTTCTTTAATGAGTGGAATCGATTGATACAAAAGGGTGGCAGCAGACAGGAATACAAGCACTGTGGATAATCCTCCATCGATACCACTTGATCTGATCACTGCAATCTTCTATTGCAGACTGGTCGGTTGCCTGGTTTTAGAGTCCCTGTATTTGGTTTCAGCTATAGTGTTATGGACACCCTCTGTATATATCAAACTAAAGTAAACCGGATCATCATGACAAGTGGAAAATATACCTACCAAACGTCAACAATGAAATAGATTTTTGCCAGAGTAAAAAAAAAAAAAGGGATAAAAATGGGAACAAACTCAAATAAAAAATTGTGAACTGTTGATGTTGATGATCATTGTGTATTAAGTTACTTTACCTAAATGTTTCTTTCAAAAATGAGTATAAAATATTCATTTTTTCTTACAGAATTTTGGTAAATAGATATGAAAGCCTTGACTGTATAAGTTTGTATATCAGCTTCAACCAGGGCTGATCTTTTATTCATGATTTATCCATCAAACATTTTAAAAGCTGACAAAATTCATTTTCTTGTTGTAATTTTTGACTGTGCAGGCAGTTTATCTACTACATTCTCCCACCCCTCCCCCCACTTTTAACGGGGTCATCATTTTGTTTCTACAAAGGGGAATACTTGCATGCTGGAATTGTGTAGTAAATTTAATTAAATTTCAATGGTTAGTAAGTTGACATTATACCGCTGAATTTAACTATTAAAAAGCTTTCAATAATAATGTTTGTATACAGTGTTTAACAATCTCTCTCTGTATTTTTTTGTTACAGGTGAAAAGAGCATATGCAGAAACAAATGGTACAAGTGAACACCACTCCTCCCCATCAAGGTAAGAGAATGTGGAGTAGAGGGGGACCCAAGGGAGAATATAGGGGGAAGGGGTTACAAGTGGGAATATAGGGGGAGGAGCCAAGGGGAGTAGAGTGGGTCCAATAGGAGATTGAACTTATTTGTATAAAAGGAAACTTATTGTAAGAAAGCAACAGACTAACCAAGATCTGAGTAGAAAATAAGGGAATGCGAGTTGGTTGGATCCTATTCCCACCCCCACCCCCACCCCCAATGCAGATAACTATGTCCATCCCCTCCAATCTGTGCTAACATTATATGTACAAAAACTTCACAAGTTGCAGAACAGGAGTATTGTGCTCCTCCCAAACTTGTTTGGTGCCCGCCCCTCCATCTCAGAATTTCTGGCTACAGGCCAGCGTGTGTATAATTGCAAAATTTGTCCTCATTTCCCCCTTTTGTGTTTCATCATCAAATTTTGCTTTATGTTAAAAAAAAAATTCAGTGTGTCTAATATTGTCAATGTTGCTACATATGTACAAGGTTCTCAGAAATCAGTCGATGAATATCACTTTGCTATAAAAGAATGTGCTATTTCCTCGTCCATATATAACCCTGTAGCGAAGGAACGCTGCTAAATTCTGCACGTCTTTGGAAGCGTTCCTTCTACCCTTTGATCACGTGAATCTGGTGTCCTCTTACCTTGCCCGCGTATCGGGTTTCGCCATCTTAAACTGTACCTATTGAGGCAAGTGAGAGATTCTGCTGGTATAAATGTCCGCCTTGTATGTACTTGAAGCACGCTAATTATTGACGTACCACAAAGAAAGAAAAAACCATTCTTTACTTGTCGTGTGCATAGCTAAGTCAATCTTGTCATCTAGCTGCAACACATAAATTTGCATTTTTGTTTTCCTGCTTTTTTTTTTCTTTCAAAATATTTTAGCATTATTTTATATAATATATACAAAGAAATGATAAAATTTGCCGCATAGAGAATTCAAAGGCAGGTGGGTTGGGGAAGGGGAGAAGTGGTGGGAGGGTGGCGAGGGAAAGAAATTGGAAGTTTTGTGTTAATAATGGGAACCTGTTATTAAAATGAGACATTCAACCGGCTATGTAGCATCTTTTGCTATGATGACACAGATGCTTGCTAACTTATTCATTTCAGTCGCTCAGATATAAACAATTTGTTATATTTCTGATTTATATAATAATTATATTTTAAGTCCTAGGTCTCTTGCATATTGTGAAATGCGGGGAATAGAAGTTCATCCAGTGTTTTAATACTTTTTGAGATAAAATTTTAACATTGCTTTTGAAGCTGTCAATGGTCACTAGAGTAGATACAATTTTTCCTGAGAAACAAAATTTTAACCATAATAATTTTGTAAATTTTAGCAAAGCCTGTAATAATCATAATGATAAAAAAAAATCAGAAAGGTTATTTGTTCTGTGAAGTCTTTAAGCTCATCCATACAATAGGAACTTTCACATTGTTTTTGCGATTTGTATTTAAATAGTTGTAGAGTAAACCAACATCTGATAGAGGTTGTGTTTTGTTAGAATTCCCCCAGTTGAAGTGTAATAAATTTCCCCCCCAAAAAATTGAAGTTCTACATTTCTAGTTAAGTGACAATAACTTCTCTTTCCTTGGTCTCTTCACTCAGGCTTTTTTAATATTTTATTTTTCTCTTTTCATCTCTCTCTCCCTTAATCAGGTCTATGGACATTCAGCAGATAGCGAGCCCACAGGACCAAGTCAGTAGCACCAACGGGGGATCCCCTCATAACGACATTTCAACACCAGAGACTAATAACTGTTCAATCACTCCCAATGGCACAGAGAGTAAGTAATTTAAGCAAATCCTCTCCTTTGCTTTTTAGACGCAGAAGAAAAGATGGAAATCTTGCCAAAAGTTTTTTTCAACCCCCCCCCCCTTCTTTTTCTCTTTAAAATCGAAAATTCTGGGACATCGAAGAAACGTTATACAGTACACAAAGTAGGATTGATCAGATGGGGGACAAAACTCAAACTTGGGAAAATTTTGTCCCCCCCCCAAAAACTAGTGCCTTAATCTAGCCTGGATCTAGTTCCGGCTGTTCGTTGTTGTTTCTAGAGCAATGGCACGATGATGGAAAGATAATTGCTGAAAAACTTGAATTTTGCTGAGCGGCTTGTTTCCATAAAAAACAGCCGGTAATGAATTATTCGTCGAAATCTTGACGCTTGATTAAGAAACATGCGCAGTATCACAGAGAGTCATCCAGAATTGTGTGCGTGTGTTTTTTTCCCTTTGTGGGGGTGTGCAAAACAATTAACCAGCTGAGTCTCCTTTCATATAATATTCCAGATTGCATATATATCTATATCTAAGTCTCTCATTTGTGTTGGGGTATTTCGATCTTTCGTTAAAATCCTGTTGGGTTGCGACTAAATACACAAATTTAAAAAAAAAAAATGAAGAAATTTAATAAATTAAAACTAAACATTTAAAGACAGACGAGAAGTACTCTGCAGATTATTCATTTGCCTTGAATGAGTAATTTACCTCAGCTCAACACAGCTCCTGATGCACCACAAATTTGTACTCACTAAAATTTGCAAAACTGACTTAAATTTTAATAATAAAAAAAGTAAATAAAAAAAAAAACAACACCAGCAAATCTCTCTCTCACCGTCTCTCTCTCCCACTCTCTTTCTCTCATTGTCAATATCTTAGGAAAATTTAATTATTTAAGCAGACTTTTGGAAAAATAAGAAAAAATAGTTGTAAGGGATAAAATACCAGGGGACGTTTACCCAGGATTATAGAGAATAATCTTTTCTGTGGTTTGGAGACCTTTTCGAATGCTGCGTTACAGCACGGTTCGTTTCTGTTGTTATTTTTCTTGTACCGGAATACATTCCGTCTTCTAAGTCGTTGCTATTTCTTCCTCGCACCTCGTCGCGACCGCCAATGTACAGCAACCCGTCCGATTACGAAGCTGCGTATCGCAATATGGCTCGACATCAAAGACGACCGCTAGCGAAGCCGTCGTGGCGTTGTAAGAAAGGGAAAGTATGTCAATTAATAATGAGTCTACATCAACAAACATCAGTGATTGAACATCGTAGCCATACCGGCGATAGATTGCTTTGGGTTTTTTTTTTTTTTGTATTTTGTTTTAAATCTCAACAGCTTAGCATTATTCTCCATAATTCCTACTTTTATGTTGTACTTAAATATAGAGGCAAAGAGTGGAGAGAAGTGCAGCGGGGGGTCAGGGCTCGCGAGATCGGAGAAAACAGCTGAAAGATAGGGAAAGAGAGACAGAGAGAGGATATAAGATTTGAAGGAAATTTTTTTGGTGGAAATGATCGCAGTTGGACTCAGGTGTACTTTATACCACATGTAGGATACATTATTGACATTTTCAAATGTACGCTTCATTTGGATGGAAACTCAAATGTTCACGTTCTGTGGAATGTGGCCGAAATTACTGCAGGCGTACGAGAGCAGCTCTCTGAGTCGAATCTTTTTGTGAATTTTCTTTTTATCAGTCAACAAATATTAAACGCTAAACATTTTAATGACAATATTATGGCATAATTATAGCTCTGACTTTGGTAAAGTTTCAGTTCCAATGAAATGAATAGATTTTTGGAAAAGTTTTTAAATATTTTCAGCATTCTTGTTCATGCATGCGATGAAGGCATCCGAATGACGAAGTTTACTCGAATTCATTCACATGAATGGCCGATTAGCAGATCTATTAAAGCAGGGTGTATTAAGTTTTTGATCGATTGCTATGTTGATTTCCAGCAACCAATTGGCTTGATTAAATATCTGAATGACAGAAAGGCTACATTAAAGGAACATGTTTTCATCATTTTAACACAAATTTTTGTACACTTTCTAATCTACTGTACCATTCCATACAGACATCCCATCCCATCACAACTCAGTTCATTATTTCTTCTCGTTTGAAAGTTTCTTGTTTCAAATCGTGACGACAAAGTTCATATCCGTTTTAATTGTTAAAAAGTTGTGTTCGAGTTTGAATTTGCGTTGGGTTGATTACTAATTCGTAAACAGAATCTAGGCAAAAATTGTTCGATACAATCGAAGGGAAATCAAAGACTAAAAGCCAAGCTGATAATTAAACATTTAAATTTTTGTGGTAGCAGACATTAATGTTAGGCATATATTGAAGAGAAAAATGTTCCCTTCTTCTACAGCAGCAGAAAAGCCCATGGATCTCAATGTTTTGTCCTCAATGCAAGATAAGTTTAATTTTCGAGAATGTTATTTTAGAGGTATTTTGACTGGCTAAATCCTGATATTCTCCATATACAGTCTACAGTCATATACAGTCATCGGGGTAAATGCTGAGCTTTCAAAACCTTGATTAGGGTGATTATAGCCTTCTGGCTAATTAATCGTAGACGACGTTGAAACCGGATACATTTTAGAGAACGTTTTGCATTAATTGCTGTCGATGCATTGTCTTCAGTTGGAACTGCAACATTTCTGTATAACATACCCTTTTTTCCTCACTGTGGATTAATTATTCAACCATCACATAGAAAACTATTTGTAGATGAATATACCCCGATGACATCATTCCTTCGGCTGTATGTTGCCAGATACATTGAGAAAATATCGCAAAATTTAGAGGCGCAGCAAAACAAAATTGTAGCTTCGTGATGCAAAAATGCTATCGGGATGTTTTTTACTTCCCTGCCTCCTAAAGATGTTGTAAAATTTGTCAGCAAGGTTGCTAAGCAATCAGTTAAGATATCAGCCACATGCAAAATGCTATGAGGATGTGTTATTTTTTTCTCCTAAAGATGCAGAAAAATTTAAAGCAAGTTTGTTTAAGCAATCAATCAAGCTTCAGCCACCCAGAAAATCTTTTTGAATCTGGGTTTATTCAACTGTTAATGATAATAACATTTTATCCACAAATAAATTGCCTGTGGCCCAATTTTCCAGCCAAATGAATGTTACTTGATGGTCAGGCCATAAAGGGTAAAGTGGTCAGTCTCTCAAGTCATAAAAATGACCAGACCCTTTTCTTTGAGCTGGTAGTTGTTGTAACATAGATTTGAACCAAGTTTTGTAACACATGGAAACCAGGAACACTAGTACAGGTCAACAAACCTTGAGCTGTACCACGCATTTAAAATTCAAAGAAAGAAAGAAAGACAAGGAAGGAAAACAGACAAACCAAAACCGCTTTCTTCTCAACAATTTCTGCACAGTCACAAACTAAAAAAACATTGTCCCAAAACAGCCAGCATAATTTGGCATTTTCCAGTTAACTGTATGTACGCGTGCATGATTCGTTTATATTTCTTCTGAGCAATAACTTTTGTGTCCTTGGCAGTAAATGTTTATGATTCAGAAGGGTTTTATAAATTGTATTTGTTCAGAGTTTTTACAATATACAGTTTATCGTATTTTTGCCTTTAAATATCCTTTTCTTTCTTGGTTGTTGTTGCAGGTAACCATGCTAGTATGGCAAGTGCTGCTGAAACTAGTGTGCTAAGTAACACAAATAGTTGGAATTCTTCAGATACAAGTAAGCATTATCCTTTTTCTTGTCTCTCTTTAATTTTCTCTTTTGTTTCTCAACTATATATTAATTGCCTACAATGTGTATTTCTGTGTCTTTGTCTGTAAAAATGCCCCCATTTTGAAGACCTGACTAATGAGTGACTTTTAGAGTAACACCAAATCCATCACAAAATGTTTCTATTGTGATACATTTCTAAAATGTTCCGTGCACATTCTGAAAGGATGCTAGTCTCGTAGGTCTTAAAGCAACAGGGTCAACAGTATACACACTTAATATATATATGTACAGTTAAAACTAATGTTGTTGTCTACATGTGGATGAAATGGGTGGAAATATAGAAACATTGAACCTAGCATAGTCTGGGAGATTGTGCGTTCCAATTTCTGGCCAGCTGAAGTAGGATGGGGTTCCATCCAAAATGAAAGCCTCGGTTTTCCCCATCTGAAATGGTTTTCCAAATGGTTAAAACAAAAATACGGGATAAGGTGAAACCGTAAGTTGGCAATGAGGTGACGAAAGTTATAGCCGAATTAAATAGGCTTCTCCCACAAGAACATGCATGTAGCCGAGTACAAAGTAAATGCTTTCGTGGTATTTTCAACTTAAGGCGGGCTCTAAGACAAATATAGAATTTTACCTAATTCAGTCATTTGACAAACTAAGAAGTAGGTAGTGGGATAGACCAATTATTTCCAGATTAATTTCTGGATTTTCTTTCCAGTAGACATGTGAGCTAATGTTACATTTATTAGAGTATCCCCAACAATAATTAGTGTTTAGTACCAACTTTGAGAATGAATGTCTATGTTATGGTTCCTTAAAAAATATCTTCTCAAGTTAATGAACTCATAAATGTAGACACTGCATGTATTTACATTTAAGTGAAAAGTTAAAAAGTTTCAAGGTTTATAGTCTAGTATCAAGGCTTGCACAGCCTTCTCACTTGACTATATATATATGTGTGTCTGTGTACCCAGACATATTGTATAAGCCCACTGTGCATGTGAGCCTCAGGTCTAAAAGGTGATAATGATGGTAATTTTGTCATCGTGGGGAGAGGTTAAACTTGATAAAGACAATCAAAAATATATAACTTGATATTCAACTGAAATTGAATTTCTGATGTGAACAAAAGTCAGTACAGGTAATAAATATGATAGACACTAGTAAAAAAACAATATAAAAAAGAACAATAGTCTATATATCGATAATGTAAATAAATGGTGCAAATGAATGGTGGACAAATGATTGGTACAGCCAGTCATATGGAACCTCCGAAATAACATACTTCATTTATTTCTTATTTTTATTTTGTTCCACATTTGAATTGGATGTTTAATAGAGTGTGTTCTTAGATTTGTGAAGTAATATGATATCTTATGGTTTACCATTGTTCATTGTTGTACTGTACCTTGTATAAACCTTGTGGCATCTTGATTTTTTACAGTATGCTTAACTGGTTTTGTACAGTAAAGTCTCAAAAACCTGTAGCTCTCGAACTGTGGATTATCACTGTTACTGCAATTAATAGTACTAGTGTGGGACTACTGTCTTACTGAAATGCCAACTTTAAGCCCCCCAACCTGATGACCCCCTCCCACTGTCCCACCCCACCCCCATTTCTCCTCCTCATAGGAAACTCCTCCCCCCCCTTAGTTGTTGAGATTTTTTCAGCCAATTATTGCTGGTATGACATAAAGTATAGCCGATTTCATGTACCAAAACAGGAAGAAACAGCCGAAAATTAAAAGATTTGATTCTTTTGCCTATTTACATGTGGTACACACCGATGCACATGTAAATGTAACCAAGAAGTGTGTAGATTTGAAAAGAAAAGATGACTAATTACATAGCAATTTGGGGTGGGGGCCGGGGGGTAGCATCTAATGACAATAATCTAATGAGAATATCTTAGTTTTGACCAAAAAAACAGTGTCCTTTTGGGAACCATTATTAGTCAAGTGATATTATCGCAACAAGAAGGTAGCTCTGAATCTCATATATATCGATATTGTACTTTAAAAATTGTCATCATTTTCTGTAACTTGTGGTTCATCGAGTGGTTAAAACAAATAAATATGTATTCATATAATTATACTGGCATGAAAATACCAGATGCTATTGGTTGCAAAATAACTCTTAAAGGTGTTATTATAATTTCACAAGGACATGAAAATCACTTCCATCGTTGAAACAATTGCCAAGTTGCCTTCGTCTTTGTTTGTATCTTAAGTACATAAGTGATTTATATTTAGGTGAACTAGAGGTTAGATTAGGATTTCCTGTAATGAGATATTTTAGTCAAAAGATCACATGACACAGACAGGGAAGACAAAAACCGGTTTCACATCGTAAGGTAAAATCCCCATGTTGATTTCTACTGTTGCTAACCTCTGTAGAAATAGCTGTTTGAAGTTACCTTGAATGTTTTGGCTAGGTTAACTAACCTGTTGTGTTAGGGAATCAAAAATTGGGTGACAGAATGAAGACAGAGGGAAGGTATAGATTGGGGAGGAAGGAGGTAGGTGGAGGGGGGGGGGGGGAGGTGAAAGAGTTATGGTTAAGGAGCCTGGGGAATCTGTGATGTGTTTTCTGATGATTGGGATGTTGGTTTATAACTCTTATCATGGGGTTACAAACTACAAGCTTTGTTTTGATTTTCTGACCTCTTTTGATGGGAATTATCTCAAAAAGTGAATTGAGTTTAGGCTTACATGTTTTCCCTTATCAGTATTAGAATCCTATACCACACACAACAATAATACTTTATTTACATGCAGGACAGCAGGAGACATTTTTGTGAAAGTAACTTTGCATATTATTAATATTATAATAGAATTTCTAAAGCAATATGTGTGATCGGACTTTTTTTTATCGAAGTCCATGAATTCTTCTACAAATATTATAAAACGATTAAATTTGATTTTAATTATACGTTCTCTCAATGCAACATATTGCACATCAGTGGCTGTTAAGTTTGCAGAAATTTCTCTGTGATAAAGAATTAAAGATTGTCATGGAAATAAACACACCACAAGCAGATATGAAAATATCCGAGCACTGCTAAATTCATCATGATAATTCCCTGTACTCACTTTGTGCTTAAATTCACTTGAATTTAACTTTCAGACAGTTATTTGCAGTTCCAATTGGGTTACCTGAAATAATATGTTACTCAATTCTCTTCAAATTTTACCATTTCATTAGTCCCTCCCCCTCCCCCTCCCCAGATTCTTGATATAAATTAGTAGTTATGTACAATAATAGTGAGATCAGTTAAATCCCTCGCATTCCCCCCCACCCCTTCCCCTTATGTCTCTCACCCACAGTGTGATCGCTTGTTGGTTCCACCTCTTTAATTATTCCAAGAAAATGTAGAATCATTTGGGTCTTTTTATGTATTGAAATATTTGGGATTAGTACTTCTATAATGTTCAGTAGTAAATGAGTTTGGCCTTTGAAACTACAACTCTTAGTGATCTTTTCATATGTTGTGGTGAAAAATCTGACTATTTCTTTACTATCTTTTCTTCTTTTCATCCTTTCCTCTTCCATCCTGTTATCCTCTATACCTATCTCCCTCCTCCCCCCTCCTCCTCCTCCTCCTTCTTCTCCTCACCCCCTTTTCCCTTATCCTGTCTACTCGTCTTTCAGTCAAATCCGAACCTTTGAGTAGCAGAGATACACCAACCTCTGAAGGTGGTTTCACAGGCTCTAGTGTCACAGTAGACAATTACACAGGTATGTGGCAACCATCCTCATTTAGATTATCATGTGATTATCATGTGAGTGGATCAAGCCCTATAGGGTAAGGTTGAAGGGGGGGGGCGGTATTTGAAGGAGGGAAAATGGAAAGGTGTACCAAAGTCGGGCCCAGGGGACAATTATTTCATGAAGCTGCCCTTTCCAAAGTCTTCATAAATTCATTGTAAATTCATGTGCATATATACTGTAGTAGAGTATGTTATACTTTGGCCCATATTCCCTGTCCCCCCCTGGTTGACCCCCCAGGTCTGTAGTCCCCTGACCCTGGCTCGTCAAGCCCGGGGGAGGGGGGAAGGAGTGTGAGGATATTTTGGATGGCTTATTTGAAGATCTTGTACGTACAGTAGTAGAGATTGTTTGAGGAAATCTTTGTAAACCTTAAAGTGTAGCAGAAGGTCTGAAAGTGGTCACCAAAAACATGGTCATGAATCATGATGTCTTAATATCTTTCATATCAACCCCCTCCCAGAAAATACAGGTATCCAGTTCTCATCCATGACATATTTCATTAATGTAATGGCTCCCTATACTGTGTGGGAATAGTCTGGGGCGCAGTCTCCAACACATTTGATTTAATGCTTGGTTTACTGTGTGGGAATAATCTGGAGCAGTCCCGAGGACTTTTGAAACCTTATTCATGCCCTTATTTACTTGAGGAAATAGGGACTAAGTGTGAGATTAGTGTCTGCAGGAGGGGGAAGGTGGAGGAGGGTTTATTTACCTTGACCCCCTCCTACACCCTGACACCCCCCATCCCCCACCTCCCTTGGAAAGCCAATGTTCTTATCATGCACTCTCTTTCATCGCCCGCCCCGGAAAATAACAAACAAACAGTTGAGTACAGTTTGAAATTAAGCTCGACTAGCCTACCAATACAATTGTCATCATTGTTTACGATTCGCATAAAAAATGCATATTCATTAATTATCAGTACACACCTGTTTGAAAATTTGGAGCCAGATATATCACAAAATGAAGTGTTAATACTTTATCAAATGATTTACTTAGTCTCTAGGGAGAGTCTTTTCCCTCCCCCATCCCCTCCCCTCCCCGGGAAAACTAAGTTACTCTCATTTTGCTAAAGAGGGCGAAAAGTTCAAGGACTTCCAAAGGATGCATTGTAATCTGTAAACCCCTTTGGGGAAGAGTGCTTGATTCCCTACTATTTGTTTTTCATATTACCCATAAACCCTCTGTGGTGGTTGCTCCAACAGTTGTTTTCGTATCAAAGTAACAACAAGTCTGCAACGTAACTAAATCCTTGCTTGTTCTGGTAAAAATCCAAATGATGGACCTGAACTATATTTTTCACTAAAAATTCTTCAAGGAATGAAATCAAAACACTCATGACAAAGCCTAAATGACAGCAATTTCATTATAAGTTTTGTATTTTAAAAGGATGATGTAAATATTGAAACGTATCTAACGAGTGTAAGTTAGTACACTAAACTAGTTGTAGAAAGTTCTACCCCTTTATAGGGGGACAGGAATAATTAGAGAGAGGAAGGGTTGAGGAGGGAAGGGGAGGGAGAAACACATCATCACAACTGGGCAAATTCTTTCTTGACCATTTTGTCAGAACTAAAGTAACTTTTTTACTGTTGTGAAAGGGTGAGTTCTATTTGATATATATATATGCAGTCTCGATTTGTTTTAATCCCCCGAATTATCTCATTTTACCTCACTTAGTGCTTTCAATGGTAGATTTACTTCTTGTGGAACCTCATTTCAGGAGTAGCACAACGTAAACTCAATTTTATATACCTTCCGTCTTTAATTTATGGAATAAACCATATCAGCAACTTAGGATTGGAAATATCATGATTATTATTTGTTTTATTCTTCTGAAAACAAACTTTTCCACACTAATGCACAAGTGTAACAGTTTACAATTATGCCCATCCCCCCACCCACCACCACCACTTTCTCACCTAAATATTTGTATTTGTTCCCCATGTAAAGAAGAAAGTAACCATTGGTATTGTGAATAAAATGTCAGCAGTAACACAGATATTCTTATTTGTATTTAATTCTGGGTTTAAACCTGAATAATTACTATAAACCACATTCTTCATTGATACAATCCAAAACTGTTTCAAGTATTCGATTCTTTTGTCAATGGACTTACACTGGACTCCATTGTGTATTTAGATAGGAATTGTTGAAACACCACCATCACTTGATACATTCTAGTACATTAAACCTGAGGTTTACAAACTTCCTGTTTGTGGTTTGTTAGAGCAGAGATAATATTCAGAGAAAGCAATCATTCATTCCTCTGTGCAAAGAAACAATTCAATTGAGATTACCTGTGCTAACAACCAAGGTGGCAGCCAAAAAAAAAGAAAAAATTTTCCCCTGCAATGTGGGAAGCATTTTGGGCCAAAATTCTCTTTGCCCATCATGGCGCTCCGTTAAGTGCCCCTTAAAAAGTTCTGTTCCCCCCCCCTATTTCTGGCTACATTCCTGCTCGGCCAGTTAAACTACTGACCCAATGTACTGTTATATATATTCATCAGCTTTCTGCATTGAAGTTTATAAATATTTTGAAACTAATCCATAGAAAAATGACATTGCAAAGTAAATCATAGACTTTCCAAGTAGTGAAGCGAAAGATTTGATGATTTGAAATTTGCTTTTACATACATTCATATTTATATATGTATGTATGTGTAAAAACCCCTTCCTCCCACTTACACCCAAATCAACTAGGCTATGGATGCTGATTGTTTGTCCAGAGGTTCGAAACTGGAAAGGAAGGTCGTAATTCCACTGTATGCTTTTGCCACCGTTATTAATCACTGCTAGCCCTATTTTGTTGACATATTTTGGCTTACTCTAGAGATCAATCATGAAGCTAATCAATAATTGGAAGCGAAATTAAAGTTTTAGTAAAAAAGACAAAATCCAATATGCATTAGTATGCAGGTTTCATTCCGTGACTTTCCGATGCCAAAAGTTGAAAAGTTAAAGATCATAAGTTGACACATTGCAAACTGTGCGGGCCTTTACGGGCTGTTTTCTTACGTCATTTCGACTCAGTTAGAATTTACATTATCAATTTACCATGATGGGTTTTCGCTTCCAGTGAAAAAGTCAGCGGGTGGCTTCATCTTTGTGTCGAGTTTCCCACTGTGAACAACGATAGCACATATAGACATTGCCCTCTGTTGAAGGCCAGAGACTTTGCAAGTGTGGTAGAAGAAGATTCAAACAAAAATAACAAGAAGTGTCAGGCTCAGCCCAGATTTTGATGAGAGTGAAAACAAATTGGTCGTAAAGGAATTTTTACAACCGTACGTAGCAAAGTGAATATCTGATATCCCAACACTTCACAGTTATGACGCTCTTATATGATCCATACGGTATAGAAAGTTGAAACAAGGTACTGTACCTATCATACAGTGAATAAAATATACATGATGAATATATATAATACATATATGTTTTTATCTGGCTAACATGGTTTAGATTTTTTCTTTTGTCTGAAAGTAAATTTCCTACTAAAAATATTCCCGACCGTAAATTGGAACTTATATTCGTTGATATTATTCCATTTAAAAGAAAAAATCTTTTGCAAGTCGAATATTTCGTAATTTGTTTTATTTATTTGATGTTGTATCTTTGCTATTTTTTTTTTGGTTTCCAGTAGCTGAATCTGATCAGAGCCCATTGGAAATGAACTTGCGGGCGCCAAAGTCAGAGTTTCCGTCTCAGTATTATAGGTGAGTTCTCTCCTCATATTTTTTCTCCATCCTCACGTTTTTTCCTCTTTTATCAATAAAATCAGGGATATAAGTGATGGTATACCAGTGCTGTGACCAAGTGGATGGAAGGCCATGGCATTTGAAGCAATGAGACTTAGCAATCGGGAGGTTCTGGGTTAGATACCCAGCCGAGTAATAGTAAGGTGGGGTTTTCATCCAAGAGCAATCTTGGGTTTTCGCATCTGATATAACTTTCTAAATTGAAAGATTCCAAATTTGAGTTAAAATGTTGAATGGCAGGAAACCACACATGTATTAGTTGTAATCCAGAAGCCCTTGTGGGTTCCTCCCACATTTGTGGTCGCTTAAAGCGTTGTAAAAATAATTACTAATATTATTATTATTATTATTAATATTTATAGTATTATTATTATTGGCATGATTATTATTACAACTGTGTCACTATAAAAAGGAGGTGTACTGTTGTAAATACAAAAAGTTAATACAGGACTTCCCAGAAGCTGTTTCTTGGACCTGACTGCTTGTGCACTGAAGGCACGGCATACATAGGCACCCACTTTTCCAAGTTGGCTTCAAAATATTTTTCCATGTTACCGCTTTCTAAGCATTTTTGCCTTTAAGTAACGCATGTTAGCTGAAGATTGCAATCTAGTTTCATCATCAGCCAGTCATGAATACTAGTAAAAGCAGCCGGGATTTAATCGGTGTAATTACATTTAAGCATCGATGCCCTTCCCGACCGATCGGATATATTTCAGTGCGTCGTGCGTTCGAACGTCATACAGAATTTCTGCAACTTGCTGGGTTCCTGTCTTCAAATTTATGACGTTCAAATGTTCATGCCAAGATTATCTTCCCATAGATAATTAAGTTAATTAAATTCCCCTCTCTTCCCCCCCCCACCTTCTTTTATCTTTCTTCTGTTGTTGTTGTTGTTTCCTGGTTAGTTTAAACAAGGGCACTGTAATTGTTTTAAAACTGACACTATTTCATCTTGAGGGAGGATGATTTTTGCAATCTCCTTTAAAATTAGCAATTTCCTGTTGTCTTGTTGTCCATGGTCCTCTTTATTTCAAAGTTGCTTTCTAAATTGAAATATTTTTACTCAAATTATAAATATGCATGTTCCTTTGTTTGGTTACATCTAGCGATGAAATGTTATTTACTCAAACAAAAGGGTCACTGTTTCTCAGTTGCACGTTCAAACCAGATACTTATCCCGTTTTCCTGCATGTACTGCAGGCGACGTGACTTCCCCCGCCCGCCCTCGCAAGCCCAGACTGCCAACTTACGTCAGCTAGCTATTTGGACCAGAAGAATGAAATGAAAGTTTATCACTTCTGTGCATATGGGGGCTGACGTCAGCCATAGCTTATCGAGCGCCTTTGTTCGAAAAAGGTCCCTCCGATACTTAAGTTTTGTTGTTGGTATGCTGGTAGCCTGAACAGTTCAGTAATCAAACTTTTTCTTCCCTGGTTGACCTATCAGTGAAGGTCAGATTTGAATAATTAGAAAGAAAAGATTTGAACAACAATTCAGGGGAAAAGGAAGTTAATTTTTTTCTCTCCCCTTTTTCTTTGATAAGGAATTTTCTTTTTTTCTCTTTCTCCTTCATTTGTAAGGGCAGTTGGGGATTGTATTTCAAGAATTGATTGCACAAATGCTTAGCCTTTTTATGTCTCTCTCTCTCTCTCTCTCTCTCTTTCTTTCTCTGTAAGTTAAAAAATTCATCACCTCCTTTTCTAGTACCAAAGTTTGTTTGCATTACTTTAGTACTCAGAAAGGTCTATTATTAACAGCTGCAATTTTTAAGCATTTCCCAAGGATTTTTACTGTCTAAAATTTTGTGGAAGTTTAATTGTGCTCTTTCACTTTAACAGTCGCTCATACAGATTCTTAACTTAACTTTTGCTTATAATTCAAGGTTTTAGTTGTAAGTTTTGAATGTGATGGCTATACTGTAACAGCAAGAAAAAGGTCAGCTTGCCATGTCCACTTGTGGTGAACATGTTAAAAGTAATGGACAATCTGAACAATTTTACAAAGCTAGTTCTGGTTGTCTTTTAAAAATTTAAAGAGTTGCAGGTCCATGCAGCAGTTTGCGCGTCTCTTGACCAGATCAAAGCATCTCATATTAATATAGATCAGTTATCGAACAGGGGATTTACAGTACATCAACCCCACAAGTACATCTCTAACCCATACTGTGTTGGAAATGTTTTGAAAACTAATTTTCCTTCGGTTCAATATTTCTCATCCGACCCATCATGCAGTTACTAACATAGCGTGCGAAAACATTGGACTTAAACCACACGGAATAGAGTATGTTGTGATCATGGAAAGACATCCAAGTTTGATAAAAATTTGTCTGAAGAAGACAGCCACCGTGGAACCCCATGTTCATAATATCTACCAGTTCATATATCTATATATATAGTCTTGTATTGTGGTGCAGTTTAATTGTTTACTATCAAAGAAAGGATACGTGTGGATATTACAGTGTAATAAACCATTGCTGACCTTATTCATCTCTACCCGATCTGGTTGATTTTTGACTGTTCCTCTCGATGATCCTGACTGGGATGTTTCACTGGATGTTTCACGGAATGTTTTACTGGATGGCTTATATTAATATCGTGGGATAAGTTAGGCCGCCCTCACAGTGTCTCTCAGAATGTACGACTCTGGCCTGCGTCACTTTTGTGTTTTATATTGTTTCGTATTGGTTCTGGTTATTATCCAATCATGATCATTCGGTAGTATATTGATTATAATCCGATCAAGATCATTCCGTGGCAATCCTGTGGTTTGAACGCTTTCCGTTTGTTTTACTCTTTCTCGCTGCTGCTGACCGATACAGGTGACCAATCTAGCAGATTTGTTGTGCAGATAAAGCTTTGACGCTTTCTGCACAAAGTGGGGGGTACCTGTCGCTTACATTATAGCGTGGATGGATCATGGTGGACCTAATTTGCATATTGTTAATTTGAAGATCTTGACGAGCAATTTGGAATTCTTATAACAAAGAAAGAAAGAAAAGCAGAACATTGATCTTTATCAATCTTTGATTTGTAACCCTATCTGATGTATAAAAACTTACCTGAAAAGTCATCCTGAAAGGGCACCACAAACTACCGATTTTTCTTTTCTGTATTTCTTTTCTTTCAAGTTTATGAAGCAAATCAATATGAGCATATAATGCTACGCACACAATTATGACATTTTTGTAACTTCCTGGTTTTGAAAAAAAAGAAGGAATTATAGGGGAAGTTAGCATCATTTAACTGAACTCTCAAGCAATAAAAAAACAAAAGAAAATCTATTGCTTTCTAGAAGGCATGAGAGCTAGTAGTAGGCAAGTAATCCGATGCCCACTTTGACACAAAGTTCCTGGCTGGTCTTTCCCTTCTACTTCAATCTTTGCAAACGCCGTCCTTAAAGCAAGCCCAACCCAGTTAGAATATCAGTAGAATATCAGTAGGCTTGAGAAAGAGACCACGGTATCATTCCCTACTTGCGATGACATCGGGACGGATGGAGTTTCACGGAGATGATAGTCAAGTCTGGGAATCCAGCACCAGGTAGGGGGTATTGGTAGTTTTTACGAGCCACTGATTGAAGTAGTCAATTGGGCGGTCACATTTCATGCTCTACTCGGTAAATGAACGGTTCAATTTCCGTGCAGATCTTTTGCGCTAAAAAAATAATAAGAGAACTGCTGTGAATCTTTAATACGCATCGATACCAACATGAACATTTATAGGTAAGGGATAACATATAGTTTATAGAATGATTAAACTATAAGCTATAATAATATTTTTAATGGTTCTTTTGCTTTTCTTAGATTCTGTGATAATTGTTTGTATTAATTGTACTCATAACTAATATCTGTTTGTATCCTTAAAACAGATTGGATGCAGGTGTTTTGATCTGATGTAATTCTTTCTCTAGTCGGGAAATGTCGCAGGTTTTGTGTCCCACAGATTTTTTTGTCACTATACGTTTAGGGGGGTATTTTATGTTGTGCACTTCTTGTTGGACTAGAAATGTTGCTGTGTTTGTGTTGTCTGCGTGCCACAAACTTAATGTAACTATATTTTAAGGTGTAGTTAGTATGATGCCCTTCTTTTCGGACTAGAGGTATCGCTGGGTTATGGAGGCTTCATCAGCCGCAAACTTAAATACGTTTTATGGGGTGTATTTTGTGCGACAGACTTGAAGGTGTGTGTGTAAATGCACCTCTTTTGGATTGGATGTGTCGTTGGTTTTGTGGCCCACCTGTTACTATGTTCCTACTGTATATTGTACTATTGCATTTGGAAATCTTTGAAGTCCATGCTTATTCTTCCCTGGTATAGTTTTGTTGGATGGCATTTTAACAGACCTATGTTTTCAGGTATATCAACTTTATAAACCTTAAAGGAGAATGATGGTACCACCGGGTTTCGTCATTTTAATTCAACGGAACAAACAGCTTTAGGGGAGGAGACTGTAGTAACCGTCTTTGATTATGATTTTTAAAATTTTAAAAAGATGCAAAAATGGACATAATTGGAATTAAAAATTGATACGGCAAAATAAAAAATGGAAGCTGATATCACTCAATTTACTTTGTTCGATGGAGTACAGTATGTATGCCATCAGGATTCCTGCTGGTAACCCGCTTTCCGGAAGAACTTTTGTAAGCCAAGGATCACTGGATCTATGAAGAGATGAATGATGATTGGTAACTTTTCAATAGTCATCCAACCACCTGCTTGAATATAATAAGCTGGGTGTGTAGTACTCTGTTGATTTCTCCATCGTATCCAATACCATACTTTTTCACCATCGGTACCTCACGGAGCTGACGAGAAACATTCCATCGCCGCTCCCCAGTCGTGAATCAAACAATTTGACAGCCGTTCTATTATTTATACGTAACATTCTTCGGTCCGAAGGTGGTTTTTAGCCGGAGTTATCACGGAGTACATTAATTGGTGTGCCAGTTGACAGGTTTATTGACTATATATGTCTAGAGAGAAAAACAAAAGAGCCGGTCAGTGAGTGCGGAGGGCCCTAAAGTCGATAGGCCTCTCGAATTCATCCAAACTTCCAAAGCAAAATGTGCTCCGTTCACCTAGCTTGGTCAGTTAGGTGAAGATAGGAGGGGGAATTGTACCTTCTTCGAAAAAGAAAAAGAAAAAAAAAAGAAAAAAAAAAACATGGCACTCTTTTTCTTTTATTTCATTTATCATTGTTTGTTTTTGTTTCTTGTGGCGAGAGTAGGTTTCATACACCCATTATTAATTTTGTTCAATCTATCTTCCATCTCTGTGGGCCCACTCGACCGATACTCATGGTGTACCCAACACGTCTCAAGATCATAAAGATTATGAAGTTCGTTGCTTGAAACCTCGACAGTTTTACTCATTTGAAGAAAAGGGGCAAAGTTAGAGCACAGGACTATTTAAATTCTATCCGAGGGGTTCTGTCTCTTCGTTTCAGTCGGAGAAATAGGTTTTACAACGTAACACGATGCAGATTTAACAAGCAAAATTGAGTCCGGGGGGGGAGGGGGTCTGTCTTGGACCTCTGTCTTGGCGCATATCGCAGAACGGCGACAAAAACAATAAACATCCATCAATAAAATGAGTAAAACGGTAGAGCGATGAAGGAAAACAGGATGACCGGTTCATTTTTATGAGCTCATTTTGTAAGGGATGTTTGGATACGTCGGTTTATTTTGGTCTTGTTTCGTGCCAGGATCTCAGATAAAAAGATGCAAAAAGAAAAGGAAAACAGAAGTAACTAGAGAGGGAGGTTGGATAATTAAGGAGAGAGGGTGCTTGACCGAGTAGACAAAGCATGTCTCTCTGAGTTCACCATTTATTTTGAGTGAAATTTGGTGAAACAATTTTTTGAAAAAAAAATTCTTATGGTGTTTGGTATTAAAATCACAGAACAAGACTTAACCGAGACCAGTCCAGTTTTCGTTTCGAATAATTGAGTAAAACTCAAAAACTTTTGAAGTTCTTCCAGTTTTCCAATAAACAGACCTGTAGGCGTAAGTAACCATGTTTTCATTCTCTTTTTTTCTCACCGTCAGTCCTACCTACCCCCACATCTTGCCAACGCCGCAGTCAAACACGTATCCCGTACCACAACCTACCCTCGGTGTGCAACCAAACGCTGGGTACCCATACAGTAGTCAGGTTCCCTACGGGTTACCCAGCCAGATGTCTTACGGTAAGTAGTTCTCACGTCCCACATATCAGTCGAATTTATGTTTTCTTTGTATAATTGTGTGTGTTTGGTGTCTGTGTGTTTGAAGCTTGCAAACAAAGCCATATTTACAAACAATTAAAACTCAACACAAGGTCTTTTTGAGCATTCAAATCTTTTTGACTGTTTTTTTTTTTTAAGTTGATATAAGTTAAATCCCATATGTAACAACTTAAGTCATTAGCGTGTCTGCATAGTAAAATTTCATTTCGAATGATGCACTAACTAAACGGAATGATCATAAATTAATTATTTCCTCTAATTAATCTTTATCTGGTGACAGAAATCTAGGCGGATGTTTGATTTTGAAGGGTCGTCAGTATTGGGCCCCGAATATGCTAGCAAATCAAATAATGATCGCTCATGCTCTAAATTCAACAAGCATTTTTTAACCACTTTCAAGAGTATGTTTTGTCGCAGAAACATTTGATCGTCTAAGTGAACAATTAGTGTCTGGAAGTGACCTGAAGATGCAAAGATGCAAGCAACCAACAGCGAAATACTTTCAACCAAAGTTCTCGCAAATTTTAGCTTAGTGGGGCCAATGATTATGACCTTAAATTGCTACTATCTTATTTATGAGTAAATGTATGGTAGAGGTTTGGGTTAACACAGTGGACCTAAGGAAAGCAATAATGTTCATTAAAAAGGAGAAAAGCTTGAAAGTAGCTGAAATTAATAAAGAGAATAATCTGCTGAAACTTTGACATGCCAATTACACCAAACTTATGGCACTCTCTTGTTAAGTATGAAAAGAGCAGAACTCTTTGAAAGAAAATGGCACTTGTTAACTTTTGAGCATATTTGGCAGTAAATTCAAGTTGTGGAGACTTCCTCTTCCCAGTCAAGAGCAGATGTGGATGTTTGACAATAGTTATAGCAAGATTGTGCATGATGGATTTACAGCTTTTTTTTTTTTTAAGTACATAAATATTTTTTACTGTACTTAGAGTACGAATACTTCAAAATCTTGTTGCTTGGGAAAGTGGTTACGACTTTTTTTATTTTATTTCATGGTATCGTCAAGATTTTTGGCTGAAGATCTTAGGATTAGGGTGAACCTTATCTCGTCATGCTGGTATCTGGAACCTTTGTTCAACAGCTTGGTGAAATCTGGAGTGTGTTGTAAATTAGTAAAAGAAGGGTTTTGTAAATTAACTGACAAACTTCTTTTGTTTGAAGTACTAGTCAGTCACAGATGTCAACATTTCTGTTAATTATATGCAGGCTGAGTGGGTTTGGTACTTGTTTTGTAAGTTGACTCGGTCTAATCTTCAATACACAGATTTGTAAGTTTTTTACTACGCCCGCTCGTACCTTAGTGTATAAGTGCCTGGTTACCCTCATGGATTGATATTTGGTAATCTGGTTTGGAGACCAGTACAAGAGTACAAGTATAAATGGTACTCACCCTCTTAGAGCCCTGTACTCAAGTACTGAAACCAGGCATGAGCTTTTTCCGCAAATTCGCCGAATATCCGTGATTTCTTTTCTACCTCTGGGACAAAAACTATTATCCTAACACACTGTAGCATATGCAAACTGGAGCCTATACCGCAATTTTTGCAAAGTTCCATGATTTTTTTTTTACCCCAGGCTCATCCCTGTGAAACTCATAACCAGGGGAGTTCTAACTTGTCATACTCCGGAATGCTAAAAAGTCTGGTCTTGAAACTGGCAAATTATCCAGATTCAATTTATATGATTAATTTGATAGAATAATTTGGTCACGAATATATCTCCACGGTCCGTTTCCATGGCATTTTTTTCACCCATTTCCAAAAAAGTTGCAAAATCAGTGGGGGTTTTTTTAAATATTTTTTCAACAACTTCAACTAAAAACATGGTTCGAGTAATGAAAATTTATATTTTCGGCCGATGCAAGAGGAACATATTTTAAGCAGCCCGGTGAAATCTGCATTCAATTCCTCTCTTTCGTTTACGAGAAAAATGACATCTGTATTTGACAAGTTTTAGATCCAAAAATGAACTATCAATACCTCAAAAAGGAAAGAAAAAGAAAACTGTATGTAGGTTTTGAATGGTAATTTCCTCAGGATTTTTAGTATGTATAAGTACTCTTCTTTCATTTGGTCAAAAGTAAACTTTACTTTGGACTATCCTTTCAAAAACAGTCGCGAACAGGATGACGACCATCAAAGTTAAATATCGTCAGTGAAATTTCTCGGTAAAACTCTTAAGTATAAGTTGTTCTTCTGCAGGAAGAGACAGAATTGTTATCAATGTCTTTTGTCTTTTTTTCCCTTCTTTCTTTTTGGGTTAAATGTTCATTGTTACTTTAAGACTGTGTCATCACTTATATGTCATTATTATTTGTATCTCCCAGGAGCAACAAAGTCTATCAAAACAGATCCCAGCTTACAAGGTCAAGGGTCATATTTTAGCAGCGCCTATAGCCCGAGCTTTCCAGGTGCTGGGCAAACTGCACAGAGCCCTTACTACCCTACAATGCAAGGTAACGTTGTAGTAGTCTTAGCCTTATGGCTCTATTGCTGCGACAGTAATAAAAAAGATATAGAAAAAAAAAGTTGGTGGGGAAAGAAATGAATTATTCAACATTTTCCGAAGGAACCATGAGGCATTTGATAAGGTCAGGAAGAAGTCATTCTAGGTAGTGTTATAACATTTAACTGGTTCAACCTGCATGCGTCTACTGTATCCCGAAAAAAATTATCGGAAAGTTGAAAGATTGTTTTAGGAAAGAAGAGCATAACCCAGAAAAAAAAAGGTTATTCAATGGAGAAGCTGGAACCCCAAGTTTTTATTAACTTAACTCTAAAATGTATTGATAGTGACAGAACTGGAATATGTTTTATATTATCTTTAAGAGACCTGTGCTCGGAAAAAGACCCTTCAGTTTGTTTTTCCTTTGCTTTAAGAGTATACCTTTATGCATTTTGTTAAAAGTTCTTACAAGATCTTATGTAGTATATTTTCCATCATTTTTTAGGCTTAAGTGCATATCTCATTTTTAGTAGCAACAAATATCTGAAAAAGACATTAGTTTTTTAATTAAAAATTTCTATTTTATATTTTATTTTTGTATAGTTGTTATAAATTTAATAAATAACCCTTCTTTTTCTTCCCTTTTACCCTCCCTGACAGCAGGCAGTGCATTTACGACATGTTCATGTTACACATACCCCTCCATTAGCAATACGGTGGTCACGGCCAATACACAGGGTTACAATAGCACACAACAGGTAAGCAAGTCCACTTTATATTTTACTTTTCTTTTACAATTTACACAAATCCTCAAAAGCTTTATGTTGAGTTTCTTATATTTCATAAATACTGAAATTTATTATCTCCCCCCTTCTCCCTTTCTCTCCCCTCTCCCTTCCCCTCCCTCTAGAAGTATAAAGCTTTTCTCATTTCATAACCTTTTAAGCCTTTTTGTCTTGAATTGTGGACTAGTGTTCTTTATCTGTGGTATTTGCTGTCATGAGTAAAACAGTGGAATTAAATATGGCTTCCTTTTATTCCATTGCAGGGTGTTGATAGTGGTTCCTATGGAACAGTATACCCCCAAAGTGGACTCAACCAGTACTACCCCCAGGGGTACAGTCCGTACCTCACGAGTAGCTCAACGTCCTCTATATCAACCACGACGTACAGGTTGGCAACTCTCCCTACCGAACGTAAGTTGATTTCCGAAAAATGAAAAGTTTCAAAATCAGAGCGACACTAACTGTGAAACAGTGGCCGTAGAGTTTAACTACTGTAACGCTTTAATTTTATTTATTTTGTATTTATTTATTTTGTATTTATTTTGTATTTATTTATTTGTATTTATTTGATTTTAGCTCACAGCCTTCTGTAATTGTTTTTTTCTGTTGTTGCTAAATGTTATGCCAGGTAATTTGTCTAAAAGAAAACAAGTTAATTTTCTGCATTCCTTGTTCTTAATCATTTGGCCTTTTCTGGAATAAGTAAAATCGCGTGACTTACTTTACGATAAAGATACGTAACCCGAACTGTTGTGTTCATTATGTGAGGTTTGTAAAAGATTTGAATGTTAACATTCCATATGCGATTAATGTATTCATGAATAGGGGCAATGTTGTATAGCTCGAAGCCGTTTTATACTCACAACGTATCTCAAAAAGTAAATGAACAATCGTGGTAATTTCTTCAATTCTCACAAATGTTACATCGCTCTGAGATTAGGAGGGTGGAGGGATTGATCTTAATGGAAGTAAAAAAAAAAAGAAGAAAAAAAAGATGTTTTTAATTTTGGAATAAACATGGAGATTAGTAGCCAGAGGTGTGAAGGTTAGCTCTCTGTTGCCAATGAAAGAATTACAAAGGCAAAGAATCTCATTGCGTCTGAAACAGTTCATCGCATAATATCAATATGTTGAAGAAGGTTTCAGAAAGGGAAGAAAAAGGAAGAAAAATTAGTTTGTAATTGTAAGCGAGGAAGGAATAAGTATGTACTGGAGAATTCCAATTATACAGAGAACAGGAAAGATTGTTGATTAAACAAACAAAAAAAAATATTGAAATATTCTCTACTGGGTTGGTTCATTGTTTATGCCTTTTCTTTGGGATAAGTCTATTGAAGAATGAAAGTTAACCGTAGTTTTCATTTTCAATGATGGTGCCTTTTATGGATGTATAAAGTGGAAATTTGTTGATGTAAAACCTGCTTTTAAGTTTGGGGGAATGTTACTCATAGACGTTTATCCGTTAATGTCGTTGTTAACCTTGAAACAGTAGAAAAATGGGTTGGGTGATTCACTGGGATCGGCTTTCGACGAACTTTTGTGTTGATATTCTTCTCAAGTCACAAACTCAATAAAGAATTTATAACAGTAAAGTGCTTTAATTCCAGTGAGAGTAACTTTAATAAGTTCATAGAAAATATCGAGTTTGGTGTTTCAATCATCCACTTACCTGTCATTAACTTTTTTGGGGGTTTTTTTTTTGGTTTTTTTGTCAAATTCAAATACAGACTATTGTCTTTGTAAATATGCAAAAAGGATAATATAAATACAACATGAAAAATAATAATAATAATAAGGAGGAAAGAAAAGTGCAGTCAAACATGTAAAATGGAAACCTTTCTAATATTGATTTTCATTCAGTAGTTTTTTCGGTAAAGTTAATATCATCTCTATTTAGAGCGTGTTTATGAAAAGGTCCAGTCACTCAAACCGAAAGAATTTTCCAAAAATATGTATTTCTGTGGCAAAATATGGAAGTTAAGTTACACAAATACCACAGCAGAATTTTTTGTGTAAAGCAAGGATTGCCAGCACACATTTCTCACCCCTCCCCATCTCTCGTAGGGGTTCTGTGTTTATAACAATCTCGTCAATACTATTCTAGAACCCAAAATTTTGTTTTGAAATCTGTAGCAATTCAACTATTGCCTTTAATATGAGTTCCATCCTTCCCATTATACTGTACACGTGGAACCTGCTTATCGAAGCCGTAATATTTTGAATGTGTTTTTCTCCATAAAACTTGTCAACTGTTTGCTTGTTTTTATTCCCTCTAATCAAAATGTTCATGGCACAGTACATTTATATACGTGTTGAAACTCAGTACACCCATTTTCCCAGGTGGGTTTGGCGAGCCTTTTTAATTTGACTTGTCGCCTAAATAGAATCCACGTCAAAAAGCCACAGCAAGAGAAGAAGAAGAAGAAGAAGAAGGAGAAGGAGGAAGAAAAAAAAAATTGTCTTAAGAAAAAGACCGTGCTCGGCTTTTTAGCCCTAGTTGTCTTATCTCCCCCTTCATCTGTGAAAATTTTACGAACACAAAGGGATAAAAAAAAAAATCTGTAAATCTGATGGCCTGCCCATGGAAGCTTTTAGCCCCCAGCTGTGAACTGACGTGCGCATCTTCCAAAAGATTTTTTTCTCTTTTTCTTTCACTGGTGATTGGTGTACGCAGCTCGGGGGCAAAATTAGTTGACCTCTGAGCAAATTGCACTGTTGTCATCGAATTCAAAATAGCAAATAAAAAGAATAAAACATGGAGAAAAAAAATTGTAAGATTTTTGCTAGCTTTTGTGTGGTAATGTATCAGTTCTTTTTTAGAGTACTTGAGAGATAGGTCTGATACCAAACAGGGTTTTCCTGGCCTGAATTAGAATTTTTTTTCAAAATGAAAAATTAGTACACCCTTGTCAGCTAAAGTTGGAAAGTGGTATTTGGGGTTGGTGGCCAAGTGTTGTAATTGGCAAGTATTAATAAGCTGAATTTGGGATTATTTTTTTATCTGAAAAATGTCTAAAAGAAGAAAACAGGAATGCACATATACATCCATTCAGCCTGGAAACTTCTTCTTTGCGTGCCAACTTTTGGTAAAATAGGCTAAATATTACAGCTGTTTGAGAATTGACATGAAATTATAATACATGGAAATTTTCTTGTATTTAGATGGAAGTAACTGAATTAAGTCAATCTAGTCCCAAAAAATTACCTGAATTAGTGAACTTATGATTTATTATCAGGTCATTACAAGTGGTTACAAAGCTGTTGATATATATATTTTTTTTTCAATCTTCTATCAAGTCATGTCCCTAACGGTAATGCCTCTCACACATCCGTTCGCTTCGTTTTTCCAAAAGTGTAGCAAAACATATCTCGCCTCTCGATTCAGTTTTCATCTCAGCCCCCCGAGTGATGATCTTGAGAAGAATCCGTCCTCAGAACCACAAACTGATTAGCATTTTTTCTTTTTTACTCGTCAAATTAGGCGTACCGTTCAGTAGCACACGTGTGCATACTTCACCCTATGAAAGTTTGCTTAATACATTCTTTTCCATTTTTTTTTTGTATTTTTGTATTTTTTTTTTTGCCTTGATCATATTTTGAAGTGGTAATGGGAATCCTATCTTGCGAGTAGTTGTTTTTTTCGAGTAAAATGTCATTGTCTTATGATGTTATCGAACCTTCTTGTCTCTCTTTCCGTGGTTTCTTTTCTTTTCCTCTTTTTCTCTCAGTTTTTTCTCTCTTCCTTTTCCTTTTTTCTTTTTCTTTTTCCTTTTCTCTAATTTTTGTTGTCTCTCTTGGTAGATGTGTGATTGAGGAACATACCCTGTCAGTCAGTATCAAGCGAACCTTTAATTAGTTCCAAAGCACCCGCAGCCGATTTTGACATCCCTGCTTGAAGATTTTGGGTCTTAATTTATTCAAACGTTATTAAGGGGATGGTTAAACCGTCATTGAGTGTGCATTGAGAACCCCGGCTTTGAAAAAATCTCCGAGACTAATTCGCAGCTGCAAACGTACATACTCACACCCACTTCTCGCCTTTGGGCCTGAATCAGAACATTTCAAACGCGACAACGTTGGTTACCATTGTTTTGTGCCACAAGCCAAAAGCTTGTTGAGCAAAAAGAAGAAGAAGAAGAAGAAAAAAAAAAATAAGAGAGTTGGAGAAAGAGAGAGAGAAAAAAGAAAGTTGAATGAGCAGAGTAGAGCCAAATCTGTTGGCTCGGGGCTTGCATAAGCCAAGAAAATTGCTTTTGATAAATGGTAAGGTGCAACACTCGCGAGGAATTTAGGATGATAATATTCTTCAAATCTGTCAGATTTGGTTGAAGTAAGAAATCACATCAATACGAGCTTTACATATTCATGGTAGAGTCGTACAGGAATTAGACCCGAATAATACGGGAAAAATACTCGGAAAAGAAAAGAAAACGGTTACTCTGGAGCCAGAGAAAAAAGACACAGATGAGAAAAAAAATGTAAATGTCAAAAACGGATCAAATATTATGCAAAGATTTGGGTGATTCCTTGTTTTTCTCTCCTAATTTTTTTTGCCTTTCAACATTTAGTATTATTTGTGTCGTTGATGTGAGAGCTTTAATATCTTCAATATATGATCGCGTTTAGCAGACGGGATTGGTGATAGAACATCTAATATTCATAAGAAAGAGAAGCAAAACAAGCATGAGGTGGAGAGATAGAGAGAGAGAAGAGGGAATAAGCTGTTAACTAACTGAATATCTACTGCCTGTGTAGTTAAATTCATAAAAGTTTAAAGAACTTGCCTTCTCTTCTTGTCAATATTCTTCACTACGGTTATGTGAACTCGTCGAATTAAGGTCCCCAAGAAAACCGCGACGTCGATTGAAACATCGTCATCTTGTAAAAGCAGCAGTCAACATTTCGTCGCAAAGTTACAGGCCTGTTTTTCAGGCATATATCAAGAATTACTAACAGCAACATTATGCTTGATTTGACTAAGTAATCTGGCCAAATGAGTCTTAATTAGCAAGTTATTAATGTTAAACAGTTTTTTTTTCTTCCGCCATATTTTTATTCAAGTGCTATAATCAATGGTACATTCTTGTATCGTATTCACATGTTATCATTACGACGGTGAAAAGTAAAAGTGTCCGTGCAGAAACTTTCATTAACTCTACGTAATTCTAAATAATTGTTTGTTAAACGCCATTAGATAAATTCATGTCATGTATTAATAAGTACTTACAATGAATTTCTTCTGTGACCAAAATAATGTACCATTCTTTTGAATTCATTATCATGGTATAAACTGAGAATGAAGACAGTGTTTTATGCAAATGTATGTAATTTCCATATTTATTTGTTAGTGTGTGGTTAAGAGTCTATCATTGTATACATTAAAAGTTTATAGTAAAAAATAAAAAATATTTACAAAAAAAAACAGATTTTAGCAATAGTCTGTCACAAAGAAATACTTCAGATAAGGGATGAATCAGTTTTGCAATTTAGGCCGGTCATATTTTGGTGTAACTAGCGGTATAGTCATGACCCTTGCTAGACCGAGCGGAGTACGTCAGTTGGGTGATACTGGCTTTAATTTTGATCTTTCCCCCTATAGTCGAACATTCTTTCACTGCAGACGCAAGTATAAAACTGGATGATGTGAGCCCCTTGGGAAGGGGGCGCACAGCAGCCCCAAGGAACAACAAGAACAAGACGTCGGGGAGGACGAAAAGAAACCCATCCCCTACACCAGAAGATGGAGTCGACGTAAGCACTCTCTTGAACCATTTCTGAACTTGTTTCTGCATTTACATATTGTGCTCGGATATATGTTTCATCCATGTTGTTCAACTAGGAGAATGATTTTCTCCCCCCCCCCCCCCAACAATGTGTATATTGATTCCTTAGGAGAGTAAGTAAATCATTGTGCGTTTGGGGAACATCGTTTAAAGAAAATGGTTCAACAGAAACAAAGAATGTAGGAAAAAAAAGGAAGGTCCCTGGGGGGGGGGTTGAGAGAATGCACAGAAAAGAGAGAATATCCACAGAGCCATTGTAATGTTTGTACCGTTTAAGTTGACAAATTGGTTGCCAAGAGATGGTATTATAATTTAATCTTGGGAAGTAAACTACAAAAATATATGTTACATGTGTAATTTTCTTTGGGGTTGTACTTTGACAACATTCTTACTAAAGTAGTGTAATCGTTTCACACAACTGGGATAGTATCCCTCAACCTAACTAAGAGATGTGTGCGGTTAGCACAATGCATTTGGGTTTACTGCCAAATATTTATGAGTGAAATTATCAGATTTTTGTTTCGTTTCTATTCTAATTAACCATTAATTAGATCAGTAGTGACAAATAATTTTTTTTTTTTGGGTAGTATAGTCTGACACTTTGATGTATCAATTAACTCATATTTATCAATTCGGTCAGAGAAGAAAGACAAATTAAAGTAAAGAAACAAAACGAAACGGAAAGACGAAACAAGAGGGCCCTAGTGCAATCAAAGTTGACAGTGAACACAGGCAAACACTGTAGATTTACGTAGAGAGCTTATATAAACTCAGCTTATATTTAGTATAGAACAAAATATATGCATTGTATATACATCATGATACGTTTGTCTCAGCTCCTCAAGTTGTAGGAGCTCGTTCCCATGCCGGTTATAAATTTGCCCGTATATTTCTCTTTGTTCTACAGAGGATTTTTGTCTGGGATTTAGATGAGACTATTATCATTTTCCATTCGTTACTCACCGGCTCGTACGCAACACGATTTGGAAAGGTACGTCTCTCAGCTTTCCTCACCTTCCTGTTTGTATATATATGTGTGTGTGTAATGGTAATGTGTTGGTGCGTGTGTGTATGTATATGTAGATACATTTATTTCATACATTTACTGTGTAGGTCCAAATGTTGTGCTGCACCATTGAAGCATTGAACTATGCAAAGTTTTGAAAAATAAAAAAATATTTCAACGTCGGGAAGTATATATTCTTTTTAAGTTTTTTAAAAATTTGTACAGATTTATTGATCCATTCTTGTTTCAACTTCTCCCTTTTATAATGTATTGAGATAATACAAATATTTGTAATATTTTTTGTATGTGGTGAAATGCTAAGAAGACCCCATGCAATACTTATTCTGAACGCCTCCGCCCCCTTCCCCCGTAAGATACCGAGATGATAAGAAATAAGTCGCGGACATGTTTCGGGACTTTGCTATGTATACCAGCATTATACTGTTCTGTCATGTTTTCCTGTTTGGAGCGATTCATGAAGCTGGATCAAAAGATTCAGTTTAACATGCAGGGTTTTTTAACTCAATTTTTCTAAATAACACTTACATCAACGACAAAAAAATGTTGTTTTGCTTTTGCTCTATTGGTACACACAAAGTATTCTTTTTTTAAGACTTTAATTGGGGTGGTGCTAGCGATTCCCACCTCCCTTCCTCTATGTTTGTTTTATATCTCATCCTGGTAGATTCATGCTGTTAGCTGTTTGTTCAGACACTCCGTTCTGTGGCTTGGCTTTTGTAGAGTCACTGCTCCCTCGGTCATGATACACACCATATGTCTCTTATCTAGGATGGCGCACAGGGCTACCTTAAGGTCAATTACATGTATATATATATGTATATATACATATATATCTGTGGTCTATTTGGCACAGCTAAACTAAACTAAGGTATTTAATCTGACGTGACATGACTAGGTAGTTTCGTTGTCGTCGGACAGAAGAAAACGTCTTGGAAGGTACACCTCCTGACAAAAATGGAGGGAGCAAAAAAAAAGAAGTTTCTTCACAGACACTCTGTTAGTTTTCCTGCTTTACCGATCATGGAGATCTCAAAGCACCATCGTAAGAGAAATGCCGTAACATGAGAAAGAAACTTATTGTGAAATGTGAGGATTTTCTGCTCCGTAAAGCAACTTCTGAGAGGGCTTTGAGTTTCACTGCTAACTTTTGGGTGGAAGCGCAGACACGTCACTCTGAAATTATTTAACCATCATTCACTAGTTACTTTGGGCATTGGAATCAACAAGACCGGTCTTAGGAGCAGGGGACAGGGTGGGGGGAGGGGGAGGGGGTGGGGGAGGGGGTCAAGACAAAGGAGACACAAGTTGGGTTGTAGTTACAGCATACAATATATATGAACAAGATATTGTTTCCCACCCGCTCCCCCCTCCCCCCACTTCACAACCTGGTTGGTGTATAGAATTAAACTTGTCAATCCTAAATGGAAATATTTGGTTTATTTTGGGTGTATAAATCATTGATTTAGAGGATGATGGTGATGCTAATTGGCTTCTAGATTCAGAGTTTATGTCCCTGACAATCTGAGCAAGAGTAAAATACCTTGTCCGTCCGTCCTTCGCTGCTGGAGGGATATCCTCAGGTGTCACTTTGTACGGTGTTCGAGTCAGCTATTCCTGGTATGCACTTATCAGATTATCAGCCGACTTTTCACTGACAATCAACCCAAACTTCTGTTTCCTTTTGTGTCAACGGTGGTACACGTCCTCCAATTTATCAGGGGGTCCTGACTCTCAGATCTGGTAGGGGGTATGCTGTTATTGAACTTGGAACGATAGTTCACGAAACACGTGCGAAATAGGCAATCTGCAGGTCGATAAGGCATCTCTGCTAAAGGACAGCTAGGGAAAAAACTGGTCGGCAAATCACTTTTATTAAGGGGAGGGAATGAAATGCAACTTAACAATGACATATTTAATGTCAAAGTGAAACATTGAGAGGGTGTAGAACATTTGTGAAGGATACCAGTAACTCTCCATTGGATGCAAGAGCTTATAAAGTTGAAGGAATGAAAAAAAGAAAAAGTGGTAGAAGTTGATCCAACAAATGTGACCACTAGATCATTCTTACTGGATGAAGAATTATATGAGCCATGTTGGAGAGTACTTGGACCAACTCCATTAACCGAGTTTGTAGAGTCTAATTAAAGAAACTATGAGCCGACCCCCACCACCCATGTCCCTAACACATTTTGTTTTTTAGTTAGAGAAAACTTTATATTCATTATGCATCTGCTGAAACTTGGATAAAAGCTGAAATTGTGTTGTAATTAATAAAAAATAATATCTTTTGTAATATTTTAAAAATAATGATCTTGTAATCTGGAACATTTTCTTAGCTGACAAAGAATTTGAATGTGCAATCATGTATGTTTGATCGGTTTCATCCCTTCCTTGTCCTGGTCCGGTCCCCATTCAGAAATCTTGTTTTCTAACAAATTGAATATGCACCTATCATCTGTGCATGCTTCCATTCCATCCTCACAAGTTATCACTGTGGAACAGGTCAGGCCTTACATTTTATTCTTTGAGAATAATAAACATCTTTTTTTGTATTTTTAAAACCACAAAGTTGACAGAACTCAAATTATATGGTTTGTTTTCAAAACTGTGAATTTTCATGGCTGTATTCATTGACTTTGAAAACACACCTTTACCAGCTGCATTAAATATTCAAACCAGTTTGAGCCCTCCTGTGTTCTGCTTAAAACGAAGGTCCTACTACGTCCATCCTTCTCCCATATCATACCCCTTCGTAAAAAGACCCTACCGTAGCCGACGATTCTAAAGGTCAATGCCCTTCTAGGGACACAAAAAAAAAAATGGTCACAGGGGAATTCCCCCTCTATTCCTGCAGGCTCATTATATACTAATCTCCCGAAGTAAATTATGGCTGGAGGCATGTACGAGGCCATGTGTGACCGGCTTGAAATGTACCAACTGGCGGCATGCACTCTGGCAATCTGTATAATTACCATTCAGAGGTTTGATTGGCAGCTGATATGGAAATACCGTTCGCGGTACTTAACGGTAGCAAACTTGAAATGTACTTTTTGAAAGAGTTTGGACAATTTTACATCAAACTGTTTCAATTTACATCTCTATTGTTAGAAATTCTCTTTGAAAGTGGTTTTTGGTTTATTAGAATTTGCAATCATTGGATTGAATTGGTTTTTGGGGAGGGGGATTTTTTTGGTGGTGGTGGATTTTTTTGTGGTCGTAATTTATTGGTTAATATGTGCACAAGTTTGTTGATGTGATGCAAAGCACCTTAAAACTAGTGTAATGGTAGACAACACACTACACATGTGGTCAATTGAAGAACCAGCTAAACAGAACCAGCTGTAAGTGTTAGAAGCAAAATAAATATTTAACAGAATCCTGGAATTAGTTATTATTCATATTTATTTTAAATGCAACAAATAGAAGGGACATGAATTACTGACCCTAAACTTTAAAGAATTTTACAAATTGCTGAAAATACTTATAAAAGTAACATTCAGGCTCAGTTCTTTATCTTGACATATTCACCCATTTTTTTTTCTTTTTTTTTCTGTTGAAAAGTAAGATAATTGCTATGAGGGAGGCAATAAAACGCTCATTGAAGTCAGAGTATGGGACCCATTATTTGATTGCCTAGCAAAAATTTTTATCCGGACGATACCGGCAACCTTGAAGGAGCCCATCCTCTCCTTATTGAGGTAATCATCCTTTTTTGATGAAAAATGCTCAAGTTAAAACATTAAAATGTTATGAGCTGATTTCATCCTTCCCCCAAAAAAAAATTAAGAAAAGAAAGAAGGAAGAAATATTAATATGAAACTCTTCAGATACTATTTTTTTTTTTTTTTTTTGCCGTTTGAAGTAATATCTGACTTCCAGGATTAGTCTTTCCTTGTCAGTCTTGAGTATGGCTTCCAGCCAATTGTGGACGCAATTATTACACGCCACGCATAACGAGAAGAAGAAAGAGAGATAGAAAGAGACAAAACAAAAAATGAATGGAACTTTGTTGATGATGTAGCTTGGACAGCTCGTCAGTTTTTCTTGTCCAATTGAAGCTTTCAAACTGGCATGAATAAATTTGTCAGTCGGGTGGAGTGAGTCATCCTCCTGATATCCATGGGAACGGAAGAGAAAGGACGACCAATTTTTTGTCTGAGAGGTCTTTTGTCATTACACAGTGTGGGAAAAGTTCCTCTTGGCTCAGCAGTTCCTTACGCCTTCAAGATTTTTAATTGGGATTCTGACACGTACCATACCTCTCGGAATGAACGGGAACTTGTCGTTGAGTTTAGTAGAGAGAGTTAAACAGAAGAAAAAAGTAAATAAGTGAAAACGTAGTCAAAGGGAGGAAAAAATAACATGGATGCAAATAATGTTTTTGATATTTACTGCTTTTGCTCTTTTGTTTTCATTGCCTTGTCTCGTTCTGCTTTTTGAGAGGGGGGGGGGGGTGAATTTTTGAAACAAAAGAGAACCTAACTGGGTACTTGATGTAAACTGGATTAGACACTATGTTATCTGTGTCTGAGATCCATCATTGCCTAAACATCATTTTTCAGCCTGAGGCGACCATTTTGGTTGCTACGGTGATGGGACATGTTGCCAGAATTTGGGGGAACTTTTTCTAAACTAGTACCTTGACTGGCCTGGCCCTATTCTTGAAAAATTTGGGAAGAAGAAGAAGAAAATCAACTGTGCGGTGGAACAAAACCAAAAAAAGACTTGATTTTAGAGGTGAAAAAATGGGGGGGAAAAAAGAAGAAGACAAAATGTGAAAGAAATCAGATGGGTCACTGCATGCTGGGTGATTGAAAGCTGTTATTTTAATAGGCCAGTTTAAACTTGTGCAACATGTGGGTGAGAAAAGCTGTTAAAAAATGGAAAAAGTCAAAGGTTTTAACAGACAGACAGTTCACTCTGATCTTACAAAGCAACTATTTCGATATGTAGGAATTAACGATGAAATTATATTTGGATGGATTTTATAAATTGTACTTTGTATAGGAGTTGTTAACCTTGGGACTTTATTTGAACTTGCGATGTAATATTCACAATATTAAGATATATTCCTCCAAGCTAGAGATCTCTGAATTATGATAATTAAAATTTGGATGTGACACAAATTAAATCTTTAATTAAAGCTTTATTAATGAAAGCTAAATTAATTAAGGCTTTAATGTTTCACAAATGACTGAAGAAGTTTTTGCCTTATGTCATAGTTGGGCAGGAAGTGAGTTGGGGGACGGGGAAGAGTTGGGGGACGGGGAAGAGTTGGGGGAGGGGGAAGGGAGAAGTGGTTGGTGGGTAGAGTAAATCTATACTATAGCAGATTATAAACACAACATGTATGTTGATACTTTGCTTTCACACAGTATAGTGCTCAGTTACCAATTACCACACAATTAATCCCGAATTGCAGTTTACCATTTGAACCCCCTTCCTTGTCTTCACTATCCCCCGCCCCTCTTTATCAGTCAGGGTTGATTGTAGCTAATTCCAGTCATCCAAACCTGTAAACCAGCGTCTTCATCTTCGGTGTTTGTTTGTTTGTGTCTAAGGAGGACTGACTGTCTAGATGACTCCTAGTGTCTGAGTTATGTTTGTTGTGCTTTACCCGTCAATCCTGTTGCGTCAAAAGTCAGAATTATTCCCACCCACCTCTCATTAGGTCTGCGATGCGAGTCTTTGGATCACACCGTGATATTTTGGGGATAGTTAATTGCCACTTACCGACGGAAAAAATTGTTTAATCAACGCCTTCTCCCTGGTAAAACAAAAAAACAGCCCTGCATACCGACTGTCAATTCTCTGAAGCCTGTCTGCAGCTGGCCTCAGTTTTAAGAACTGGGCCAGAAACCTGGCACAGGTGTTGTTACCAATTTACTTAAGCAGGCCAGTAAATTGGCACCAATTGGGCGTCAATTTTCTGCATTTGTATTCTGGGTCATGTCTGAGGGAGAAGAGAATGCTCGCATAGCTTATGGCACACTCTGCCCTTCGTCATCACCCTGCAGTTATTGACGTGCCTGTCAGAGACCGTGCCAGAGATGTTTCTTACCACCGCAAGATAGCCTGTTCGTATCGATTAATCTCATCCTCATCATAACTGAGTCATTATTGCCCCGTGCTTAAAAAACAGCCATTCATTGTTGATGATGATGATGAAGATGGTAGTGGTGGTATATATTGGTAATATAAAAACTGTACTGCATTTAGAAAGAAAAAAAAAGGGGGTATTGCAAGCCTTGATAATCCCAGTTCAGAGAAAACTTCAGACCTTCCCTATGGAACAGAAATTTGATCTTCAAAGGGTTGGAGGAACTGGTCAGTTTGCAGTGCATTCAAAGGAAAAAAAAAAATTGGCTTAATATTTGAGTAGAAATGATCAATTTAAATATTAATCACTAGTTTTTGGTTTGATTAATTAAAGTAAGAACATGATCACCTACATTTGTGTTTTTTTTTTCTAAAGTATTTTTTTAAAGGGTTGTTTTGTTAATAATTTTTTTTATATGAAAAGCAAGAAGAAAATAAAGAATGCTCAATTTTTGTTGTCATTCTCACTTATTTATTTTATATTTCGAGAGGCGAGGTTAGAGAAAACATGAAAACTTTCTCTTAAATAAACCAAAATAAACTGTAAGCAAACTGCTTAAATAAACCGTTTGACAAATCTGGTGAAAGACCCTCAGATTCTGACCCCTGCCCCCGACCCCTGACACCCGATCCCTGACAATATGTTAACTGGTATAAGTTTGACCGGTTACGACCTGTTTCTTCTTGTTATCGTCAGACTATATCTCTTCAAATACTGACATGTTTAAAGCTCATTAAACTATTGCTACATGTTGGCTTCCTTCCAAGTTTACATAGAGTACATTCAAACTCTTAGATAGAAGCTTAGTATCTTACAGTCATGTGTTTCATTAAAGTAACCAGACATTTTTAATCCTGTTTTTCCTTCCCCCGTTGGTCTTATATTTTCTTCTCTTTTGTTCTCCTCTTCAGGATGCACCATCTGCAGTATCACTGGGCTTGAGAATGGAAGAGATGATATTTAATTTGGCCGATACTCATCTATTTTTCAACGATTTAGAAGTAAGTTTTCCAAGTCAAACTTGCCACATATACTTTACATACAGCTACCTACATGCGCTGACATACAATGCCATCTATGCAGAATGTGCAAAGGTATTATTATATCTGCAATGTAATGCAAATATCACAATGTCGTTTCAATTATATTATAAGATTGATGTTTTATATTAAACTTTGCCAAAGCCAGTAAATGAAAGAGCCAAAGAGGTAAGTGAAAAAAATGTTAGCAAAGAAAATCCATTATGCTCATTGATCAATTTTCATGTTGCCAGTGTGTGGGCTACCCCATATGTCTGTGTCACCCACTCTTATAACACAGGTGCTGTAAACACGAGGCAGGGCCGTACTTAGCTTCCGTGGGCCAGGTGATTATGGCGGGCCCTTTCTTCATTTGCTATTAACAAACAAACAAAAATAAGACATAAATGAATAACAATTAAAGATACATAGATGTGATCACACATAGCTGAATGTCTTTCCTGTGATCGCATTAAATTAAATTGTGGTGTGATACCTGGTTTACACAGTATGCAAGGTACTCTTGCATCTGACTCACATGAACCCCCCCCCCCCTCGGACACCTTCCCCTAGTAATCCCCAAGTCACAGAAATCCAATTGTAATGTTTCTTCCTTCTTTTCAAAATAGAAAAACAAAATTGTAATGTTATAACAGAAGATAAGTACCAATACCTTAACATCAACAAGTGTGAAATGAATGACCATTAAAAAAAAAACAAAAAAAAAATAGACAGAGTCATTAGTCATTAGTCAGAGAGATGAGGCAAACAGGCGTTGTGGTCGTTCACCTCACATCTCTCAAAAGGAGACGTTTTTCATAGCAATAGGCCAAATACTCATATACATTGATAGAACATTTGGGATCTTGCACTTCACAGATTCTTGCCTGGGAGCATAAAAACCCAAAATAAATGTCTGTCTTGTCGTAAATCCGGTTTACTTCTTACTATTTGAAAATGAACCACCAAAGAAGAAGAAGACAAAGAGGATTGGGATAGATCGAAAACTTTTGAAAATTGAGGTTAAATAGAAATTTCTAGGTTACGTTCTCAAAGCGACCATGTTTTTGGTTATAAACTTAGCATTCATTCACTGTGCCATCTGAAAGGATTTTTCCTCCCCCCCCCCTCGTATTTAAAAACAGAAGAAAAGGAGGGTGCATTGGAATTGTGGAAGGGTTGCTTATTTGTCCTTCTTTTTTTCTGCTATAGAATGAGGATTGAGAAGTTGATAATACATGAAAAAGAAAAAGAAATAAGAAAAGCTGGTGAATGGGGTTTGTTACACAGGTTAAATGTTTGAGGGTTTTGTGCAGTTCAGTTCAGTAAATCTTCAGTACACAGTAACGTTTAGTTTCAGTTTCGATTTCATAGTGTTTGCCCCTCAGAGTCAACAGCTTAAAAATAAGTAATCTGTTTCTGCAGAGGGTGAAGGGGATCAAATCTATATAAATTCTCTTTATTTTGGGGGGGGGGGGAGGGTGGAATCGGTGACTTTTGAACACAGACTGATTCTTTGAATACATGAAAATCTCTGTGAATTAGACATGAAATAAACCCCCCCTTCTTATTTTTCACCTCTGTCATGTAGCGATGATTTTCTGGTTTTGTATGTGTGTGTGTGTGTGTATTAATCTGCATGCCTGGGCAGCTGCATCATGTATACTTCTGATGGAAAACACTGAATTTTGACAAAAGTAGAAATTCAGTCCATCTCTCACCGGAGAAGAATTTCTTCCATCTGTCATCATTTAATTGATCTTGATTCAAATCTTTTCCTCTTTCCCACACCCCTTCCTCAACCCATCTCACCAAACCCTTCACCTTTCGGTCAACCCATAGGTTTGTCTTTCTAAAATCTGGAGTTTATGGGGAAATACCCCCCTCCCCCCTGTACATCTCCTTCAAATTTTGTTTTTCACTTTGTGGGAAGAATCTGGCCAATGTTTGTATGTTTGAAAATGCCTAGTTAATTTTATTAATGTCCTTATGTATCATTCCCAGCCAAAGAAAATTGACCCACTAACCCTTTTGACACACATGCCCAATCTTCAAACATGCCACCCTTAACTAATTAATGGTCACCATACCCTCAATCCTGTACCATTTATATATTATAACCAAACGGGTTGGCAAATCGATCTAACCATCACATTTGAGTGACCAGGGTCAATTCTGTAGTAGGTTTGATAAGCTTCTTTCACTGATATCCTTCTGTATGTAAGAGTAAGTTTACTTTCAATCTGTAAGTAAAGTGTCTATGCCAAAAACGGAAGGGAAAATCCTTAAAAAAATGAAATTTAATGAAAGTTTTTAAGACACCAGAATATGAAACTATCAACAGACTATTAAACATATTGTCTTCATCCACTTAGTTCATGACAGTAAAAAAAAAATATTTCAAGAAAAAGCTTTTTGGTCTCACTTTACCTGTCATTTTCCCTTCTTTTGTCCAATTTCAGTTTTGACATAAGCCACAAAGCCTATAACTTTTCTAAATCTGCCATGTTTTGCTTTTCAATTTTCTCAATTGCCCTACGGACCACCGTTGGCAGTGGTTTGCACTCATCATCATCATCATCGTCATCATAGCTTTCCCCCTACAGCAACTGTGGGATAATTGCCTGCTATTTCCCTGTGGGTAGTCGCTGGTTCGTGAGTGCCAGAGGCCTTTGGCCCTCCCCTGACACACCGGGACCCATGCTGTGTGGATGTGCGCTTCCCACTGGCAATAATCTTTTCTTCTGCCTCAGAAACAAACCTCTCCCACTCAAATGTGTGATGCTTTTTGTTTTAAGATGGATAGATAAACATCTTCAGGGTCTGTTTTTTTTTCTTTCTTTTTTCTGTTGAACTGTAAAATAGAACAAGGCTGCTGAACATTTGGCATTCCAAGGAAATGATGGTAACAGGCGGTGGTTTCTCACTGTTTGTTGATGATGGCCAACCCTAACAACTCCTACCTCAACCATGAAAGGGCAGCTGAGTTTGTCAGTACCACATGTGCCAAACAATCCCATTTCCATCCTTTCCTAGTTGAACATTTTTACATCTTGATCTTAACCACTCAAAGACAAAGTAAGGATTGCCTTTGACTTATCATAGATATATATTGACAAGAACATGATGAAACTTGATTCCTGAAACCCACCCTGATATATGATGGTAGTTTACCTCATCTCTCCCCCACCCCTACCCCCCCCCCCCCCCCGCTCTATCCCATCAAGTTTGTCAGGTTTGTCTGAGGCATTGCAATATTAACAGTTATGACAACTATTTTAGGTTCAAAGTACACAAAATTACATTAAAAAACCCAGTGACTTTATTCTGCCACATCCCTTTTTCATGGTATGTTTAAGAGTCATGTTATCATGTATACAGAACACTGTCTAGCTTTAAAAGCCATAATATTTATATAGATAATCTATTTGCATTAACATCCACCCACATCAATTTTAATCATTAAAAGTCATCAGACTGTGTTATCCAAGGTTAACCCAACAAGAGTTTTCAAAAAAATGTTTTCAGCAACCTGTGATAATAAAACCAGGGAGGTTTGTTTAGGAGGGCTAGATAAACTCAGTGGGTTGCTATAGTGTGCCACCATTGTAAAGAATGTTTTTTTTTTGGTTTGTTGTAATTTCACTAAAGGATGGAGGGTGATTCCAATTAAGTCATCTATATATATTGATATATATAGATATTCACCCCAAGCTATAACTAGTGGACAAAAAATACTATTTACTGTCTTATCTTCCTTGTTGTCCTAAATGTGTCTTCCCACCCCTGTGTTATCCCCAGGGTTATATGGTGACCTCATGGGGAGATAAATCCTTGCATCCCTGTTGTTATAACAGCCCCTATTATAACCTCTCTAAACATATCAATGATGACTGCAAAACAAGCATGATGACCTTTAATGAGGCAGATTCTTGTTGTGGGAAAATATTTACCTTTACTTTTAGCCCTGGGTCAGTTATAAGGGGTGGGGCATGGTCAAGAAAGCAAACATTGTCTGTCTGTGGGATCAAGGTCGTATACATATCTGCTTTAGAATGTATGATATGAAAGTGCCCCCTCTATTGTCGGAAATGGAATTGGTTGCCGCTAGTTATAACCATCCAATTATTGTTGCGCTGCCTCAGGACACTACTAATAGCTTCTTTTTTTTTCCGCCTTCAATTCTTCAGAAATTCTGAATGAGTTACATACATGTTTCACATATATGGAATTATTGTTTACTTGAATCCTTCAATAGCCATGTTACTTGTTTATCAAAATATATTTTAATGATAATGGATTTACTTTTTCATAGACAAATAGCCTCCCTCTGGAATCAGGTATCAATACACGACAAGGGCGTAAGTTTGTCCACTATTTTGTCCGGTGGCCTAATGCAATTCATGCACGCCACTGCTGACCAAGTGGTAGATGAAAGCAAAAGGACTTAGGAGTGAGTGAGACTGAGTTTATTTTTTTGATATTGTGGAGCCATAAAACTGATTCTCTTTTTCCCTCTCTTGCAGGAATGTGACCAAGTCCATATAGATGATGTTGCTTCAGACGATAATGGACAAGATTTAACGTAAGTTGTCTCGATCGTATTTCCATGGTAATCATTTGGTTTGCATTCCTGAAGAGTCGTGATTTAGCCTAAATGGAACATAAGTGTAAGCAATCGTATCACAATACAATTGTTTGTTGTTTTCTTTTTTGTTTTGTTGCTTTGATTCTCCGAATGAAAATCAAAGTTAGAAAGAAAGTCATAACAAATGGCCATAATATTATAAAGTTAGTTGGTCATTATTTTGGTATGCCTGCTTTTTGACATTGACAATTTTTTTTTTTTAAAACTGCAAGATGATTATTTTTTCTTCCCCGCAGGAATTACAACTTCCAGACAGATGGATTCCACGCTGCTGCTACCAGTGCGAATCTCTGCCTCGCAACCGGTGTCAGAGGTGGGGTGGACTGGATGAGGAAACTCTCATACAGGTACAGAAGGATAAAGGAAATATACAGCAGTTACAAGAATAATGTAGGAGGTGAGTTACATTAACTGACTTTGATTAATTAATTGTCTATAATGGCCAGAGAGAATCATTGTTTGGAGCAAAGAACCAGAGAGAACCATATTTCTTGCTATACCTAGATTGAGTATTATGTGTAAGCAGACAGGCATATAATAGGGACCAGCATCTGTTTCCTAGCACCCTACCACTCCCCCGCCCCCATGTAGATAGCCTGGTTTTCAAGAATATTTAGGATCATGTGGTAAAGAAGCAGCTGGTTAATATTCTGTGGAAGACACAACACTCAGGTACAAAGAGTAATTTTAACTACGTAGCTGGTTAATATTCTGTGGAAGACACAACACTCAGGTACAAAGAGTAATTTTAACTACGTATAATTTATCTAAATGGAATGTCATTGGTCTATTTTACAGCTTGGTTTTATTTATTCCTATGTGGGTCCAGGGGGGGGATTCCGTGGTTTTGGGGGGTGGTACATAATAATGTAGTTCGTAGCACAATCTTGCATGTAGACCTAATATCCAAGCTTTAAGTATGCATCAGAATGTATGATCACATACCTATTTCTTTTTCTGGGGGGTGGGGGGGATGAGGGAGACCCCACGGCCACCCCACCTTCCTCTTTGAAAAACCTTGATCAGCCCCTGCTTTGGATATGCAAAGCATATGTTGTAACTTTTTAATGTACGTTTAGTGGTAAAGTGAACAACAATTAACAAAGTTTATTAAAGAATTGTGTAAATTTGGAAGTTGAGATAGCTGTGTATAGAGTTGATTTTGATCATCATTTTGACAAAGTACCATACTGACAGACAATCGCAATGTAGTCTGTTAGGGCTTGAACAATCAAATTTCTTCTAAAATAATGAAGTTAAAAGTCAAATTCTCTGCAACATTGTCAGTTTAACTACTTTGATGTAGAGAATTAAGTCAAATCCAATTATTTGTTAATTTATCTTCAGTTTGTGAAAAATTTAGGACGGTGTGTCCGTTTGTTTAGGATGGCTAGGTTAACTGTTTGACCACAAATTCAAACACTGCTTTGAATTTTGCCAAGTGAATTAAATCAAAAACAAAATCGCTTTCCTTTCAAGAATGATACATTGCCCAAAAAAAGGCTTACATTTTGAGGTTTTGTGTTTTCCCAAAAGTGGAAATTGTAAATAAGTGTCAACAGAGATGTATTAAAAGTTGTTCCACCTTTTCGATCTTTAAAAAAGAAAGAGTTTTTATTGTGTTTCACTTGCACTGAAATCCTGGCAAACTCTGTGGCCGAAATATTGCTTGACTGATAGGTTTCGTGAAATTTCTTCTTTTTCCGTAATCTTGTAGAATTATTGGGTCCTCAAAAGAGGGAACAGTGGATCCAGCTACGAGCAGAGATAGAGGCCATGACGGATTCCTGGCTCACAATTGCACTCAAGTCACTTTCCATCGTCGGCAAATGGCCTGAATAACAAAATTTGGTTTATTAGACTTGTACTGTAAGGGTTTCACAAGATAAGCTTCTATTACAGGAATTGTATGTGAATGTATTGAGTTGAGTCATTAGTTTGATGTCTTGAATTGAAAATGTGTTGAATCATCGTATCGTTTCATAAGTGATCCCCCCAAAAAACAAAATATTAGAAAACCGGTTATCCACAATACAGTGTAAATACAGAATACAGTGTAAAAGTAAGAGGGCCTGACGTTTTTGATCATAGCAGGATCTTCCTTAGAGGCTGAATGACAAGTAAGAGTAAAAAAAGAAAAAATTCACACACAGAATACAGACAGGTTAATGAGCAGGGTGAACACAATTTAGAGATTGATGTAGGAGGATAAGTAGACAAAGGTAGAAGAGAAAGAGAAAACAACAGAGGAAAGAGGAGAGGTAGTAGTCTGCAACTCCTCTTACTCCCCCTCTGTCACCCCCTCTTCTCCACACTTTCCTGTCTCTCTCCTTGTGCAATTTATTCCCTACCCTCTTCCCTTAATCTCTCTACACTTTATCTTCTACCTCTCATGTATGTATAAATGTAAGAGGAGGGGTGGCAGGCTATCTATCCATCTATGCATGTATCAATGTAAATAGAGGGGGCAGCTATCTATCTATGTATGGCGCTTTTGACAACTATTTTGTTTATAATTAGCACATTATAAATCTTAGTGATTATTATTATCTATGTATAAATGTAAAATGAGAGGGGGCAGCTATCTTTTTATCTATGTAAAATGTAAAAGGAGAGGGAGGGGGCTATATATGTGCAATGAGAAATGAATATAAAATGAAAGGGTAATTATCTATGTATGTATAAATGTAAAAGGAGAGGGGGACATGTACAAATGTAAAAAAGAAATGTATTTAGAAAGAGAGGGTAGCTATCTCTGTATGTATAAATGTAAAATGAGAGGGGGGGCTATGTTTGTAAAATGGGAAATGTATTTAGAAAGAGAGGGTAGCTATCTCTGTATGTATAAATGTAAAATGAGAGGGGGGGCTATGTTTGTAAAATGGGAAATGTATTTAAAAAGAGAGGGTAGCTATCTCTGTATGTATAAATGTTAAAGGAGGGGGGCTATGTATGTAAAATGAGAAATGTAAGTAACAGGGGACTATGTATGGATGTACAAACGTAATAGGTGAGGGGGGGACTATGTATGGATGTACAAACGTAAAAGGGGAGGGGGGACAATGTACAATCGTAAAAGGGGAGAGGGGTATGTATTGATGTAAAAGGGGAGGGGGTATGTATTGATGTAAAAGGGGAGGGGAGGGGGGGTATGTATTGATGTAAAAGGGGAGGGGAGGGGGGGTATGTATTGATGTAAAAGGGGAGGGGAGGGGGGGTATGTATTGATGTAAAAGGGGAGGGGAGGGGGGGTATGTATTGATGTAAAAGGGGAGGGGAGGGGGGGTATGTATTGATGTAAAAGGGGAGGGGAGGGGGGGTATGTATTGATGTAAAAGGGGAGGGGAGGGGGGGTATGTATTGATGTAAAAGGGGAGGGGAGGGGGGGTATGTATTGATGTAAAAGGGGAGGGGAGGGGGGGTATGTATTGATGTAAAAGGGGAGGGGAGGGGGGGTATGTATTGATGTAAAAGGGGAGGGGAGGGGGGGTATGTATTGATGTAAAAGGGGAGGGGAGGGGGGGTATGTATTGATGTAAAAGGGGAGGGGAGGGGGGGTATGTATTGATGTAAAAGGGGAGGGGAGGGGGGGTATGTATTGATGTAAAAGGGGAGGGGAGGGGGGGTATGTATTGATGTAAAAGGGGAGGGGAGGGGGGGTATGTATTGATGTAAAAGGGGAGGGGAGGGGGGGAGGGGAGGGGTATCTATCTATCTATCTATCTATCTATCTATCTAGGGGAGGGGTATCTATCTATCTATCTATCTATCTATCTATCTATCTATCTATCTATCTATCTATCTATCTATCTATCTATCTATCTATCTATCTATCTATCTATCTATCTATCTATCTATCTATCTATCTATCTATCTATCTATCTATCTATCTATCTATCTATCTATCTATCTATCTATCTATCTATCTATCTATCTATCTATCTATCTATCTATCTATCTATCTATCTATCTATCTATCTATCTATCTATCTATCTATCTATCTATCTATCTATCTATCTATCTATCTATCTATCTATCTATCTATCTATGGGAGGGGTATCTATCTATCTATCTATCTATCTATCTATCTATCTATCTATCTATCTATCTATCTATCTATCTATCTATCTATCTATCTATCTATCTATCTATCTATCTATCTATCTATCTATCTATCTATCTATCTATCTATCTATCTATCTATCTATCTATCTATCTATCTATCTATCTATCTATCTATCTATCTATCTATCTATCTATCTATCTATCTATCTATCTATCTATCTATCTATCTATCTATCTATCTATCTATCTATCTATCTATCTATCTATCTATCTATCTATCTATCTATCTATCTATCTATCTATCTATCTATCTATCTATCTATCTATCTATCTATCTATCTATCTATCTATCTATCTATCTATCTATCTATCTATCTATCTATCTATCTATCTATCTATCTATCTATCTATCTATCTATCTATCTATCTATCTATCTATCTATCTATCTATCTATCTATCTATCTATCTATCTATCTATCTATCTATCTATCTATCTATCTATCTATCTATCTATCTATCTATCTATCTATCTATCTATCTATCTATCTATCTATCTATCTATCTATCTATCTATCTATCTATCTATCTATCTATCTATCTATCTATCTATCTATCTATCTATCTATCTATCTATCTATCTATCTATCTATCTATCTATCTATCTATCTATCTATCTATCTATCTATCTATCTATCTATCTATCTATCTATCTATCTATCTATCTATCTATCTATCTATCTATCTATCTATCTATCTATCTATCTATCTATCTATCTATCTATCTATCTATCTATCTATCTATCTATCTATCTATCTATCTATCTATCTATCTATCTATCTATCTATCTATCTATCTAGGTAGGTAGGTAGGTAGGTAGGTAGGTAGGTAGGTAGGTAGGTAGGTAGGTAGGTAGGTAGGTAGGTAGGTAGGTAGGTAGGTAGGTAGGTAGGTAGGTAGGTAGGTAGGTAGGTAGGTAGGTAGGTAGGTAGGTAGGTAGGTAGGTAGGTAGGTAGGTAGGTAGGTAGGTAGGTAGGTAGGTAGGTAGGTAGGTAGGTAGGTAGGTAGGTAGGTAGGTAGGTAGGTAGGTAGGTAGGTAGGTAGGTAGGTAGGTAGGTAGGTAGGTAGGTAGGTAGGTAGGTAGGTAGGTAGGTAGGTAGGTAGGTAGGTAGGTAGGTAGGTAGGTAGGTAGGTAGGTAGGTAGGTAGGTAGGTAGGTAGGTAGGTAGGTAGGTAGGTAGGTAGGTAGGTAGGTAGGTAGGTAGGTAGGTAGGTAGGTAGGTAGGTAGGTAGGTAGGTAGGTAGGTAGGTAGGTAGGTAGGTAGGTAGGTAGGTAGGTAGGTAGGTAGGTAGGTAGGTAGGTAGGTAGGTAGCCTCTACCTCACCTCTAAAGTCTACCTCTAAAGTCTACCTCTAAAGTCTACCTCTAAAGTCTACCTCTAAAGTCTACCTCTAAAGTCTACCTCTAAAGTCTACCTCTAAAGTTTACCTCTAAAGTCTACCTCTAAAGTCTACCTCTAAAGTCTACCTCTAAAGTCTACCTCTAAAGTCTACCTCTAAAGTCTACCTCTAAAGTCTACCTCTAAAGTCTACCTCTAAAGTCTACCTCTAAAGTCTACCTCTAAAGTCTACCTCTAAAGTCTACCTCTAAAGTCTACCTCTAAATCTGTCGAGGTAGGGAGGGAGAATCTGTGACCTATGTATATATTTAAATGTAAAATAAGAAGGGTGGATAGATCTATGTACGCCTATCAACCTATTTAGATCTTATTTATCTATCTCGCCTATGTATGTTTTATATTGAATTTAATGTATTTTTTTGAATCACCACTTCTTCCACTGTTTCAACAGATCCAACTGTGTCAATGTGTTAGTAACGACCACACAGTTGGTGCCAGCGGTAGCCAAAGTTCTCCTCTACGGCCTTGGTGGTGTCTTTGACATTGAAAATGTCTACAGTGCAACAAGAGTAGGAAAAGAGAGCTGCTTTGAGAGAATAGTGGCAAGGTTTGGGAGAAAGGTGACCTATGTGGCAATCGGAGATGCGAACGACGAGGAACAAGCGGCCAAACAGGTAGGTGATTTCACTGGTGAGGTGCATAGGATTAGTATCCCCAGGTGAGGTGAGGTGCATAGGATTAGTATCCCCAGGTGAGGTGTATAGGTTTAGTATCCCCAGGTGAGGTGATGTGCATAGGATTAGTATCCCTAGGTGAGGTGAGGTGTATAGGTTTAGTATCCCCAGGTGAGGTGATGTGCATAGGATTAGTATCCCTAGGTGAGGTGAGGTGTATAGGTTTAGTATCCCGAGGTGAGGTGAGGTGTATAGGTTTAGTATCCCCAGTTGAGATGATGTGCATAGGATTAGTATCCCGAGGTGAGGTGAGGTGTATAGGTTTAGTATCCCCAGGTGAGGTGATGTGCATAGGATTAGTATCCCTGGGTGAGGGTGAGGTGTATAGGATGAGTATCCCCAGGTGAGGTGAGGTGTATAGGATTAGTATCCCCGGGTGAGGGTGAGGTGTACAGGATTAGTATTCCAAGGTGAGGTGAGGTGCATAGGATGAGTATCCCCAGGTGAGGTGTATAGTATGAGTACCCCCAGGTGAGGTGAGGTGTATAGGATTAGTATCCCTAGGTGAGGTGAGGTGTATAGGATTAGTATCCCCGGGTGAGGGGTATAGGATTAGTATCCCCAGGTGAGGTGACGTGTATAGGATTAGTATCCCTAGGTGAGGTGAGGTGTATAGGTTTAGTATCCCCAGGTGAGGTGATGTGCATAGGATTTGTATCCCTAGGTGAGGTGAGGTGTATAGGATTAGTATCCCCGGGTGAGGGTGAGGTGTATAGGATGAGTATCCCCAGGTGAGGTGTATAGTATGAGTATCCCCAGGTGAGGTGATGTGCATAGGATTAGTATCCCTAGGTGAGGTGTATAGGATTAGTATCCCCAGGTGAGGTGAGGTGTATAGGATGAGTATTCCCAGGTGAGGTGAGGTGCATAGGTTTAGTATCCCCAGGTGAGGTGCATAGGTTTAGTATCCCCGGGTGAGGGTGAGGTGTATTGGATGAGTATCCCTAGGTGAGGTGAGGTGCATAGGATTAGTATCCCTAGGTGAGGTGAGGTGCATAGGATTAGTATCCCTAGGTGAGGTGAGGTGTATAGGATTAGTATAACCAGGTGAGGTGGGGTGTATAGGATTAGTATTCCCAGGTGAGGTGAGGTGTATAGGTTAAGTATCACCAGGTGAGGTGAGGTGTATAGGTTTAGTATTCCCAGGTGAGGGTGAGGTGTAGCACTGTGTGGTAGTGCAAATTTCCCACAACCTGTAGTGTTGCAACATGAATCCCGGTATCGTAACTACTACTGGGATTTTCCTCAACATTTCATCTAGGGTTCAATGAACTTGTTACGAGACTGTCAATTTCATACGTTCAATGGCATTGCCTAGGCTATTTTCATACTCTTACACGTACAATTATATATAAAAAAAACATCCAAAATAACATGCTGTATTAGGGCCATTGATTTTAACATACACTTTCAAAAAGAAAAGCACAAACCTTGGAAAAAAGCACCACACACCATCCTTCATTCATACTCGACGTACGATATTAGATTAACACGTTCGCACATGGATAAAACCCGTAATCCGTACACAAACAGAAAATGGGGGGTTCCCCACTATTCCATGATATTGGAATAGGGCAACCCTTCAAGTTAAAAAGTTCACAATGAAAAGTTTTCAAAAAGTCACCACGTGTTTGGAACATCAGACAAGAAGAATGTAACATAGGGGCTATGTTAATACAGGATTATAAACTACATACATGAAAATAGTACAAAATTATTTATAACGTTAATCGGCTGTTGTTTTCTGCAGAAAATATACTTTCAATAAGTACCATATCCATCTTTTGTACAAAAAGTTCTTAAAAATTGGAAACGTAGCCAAAGATAACTATAAATGACATCAGGGAACCCTCTGTAATAATAAACGAATCCATTTCATAACAGCATCAAGTCTCAAGTACTGCATTACACTGTGTGTGTACCAGTACAGTACCCTAGGCTATAATAATATACAGTCCCGGCAAATATGGATTTAATCTGGATATACTCACTGCGGTTTTGCCTCAAAATGTATTAAATCGTTATAATTATTACATCAAAATGAGGTGAAATACATGTAGTAAGATTTTATACAGGGAAACCTTTACAATCATCGCTTGAAGGAAGAATAAATAACGAAAAATTCAGAATAACACTGAGGTCCCGCAACATGCTCAGCCCAAGTAACGTGAAAAGTTGATTCGTTAATATATAGGTCTAGGCCAGTACAAAAAATTGATCAGAATGTTCTTCAAACTAGGAACACAGACACCAGAAATAATCTTTTCTTTATTTCAAATAGTAACACGTAGATATTTTTATTATGTCCGGGATTCCCGGGAATGATACCGAAACGACGAGGTCTGGTGCATATGAGATTATCTCAACTTGCATCGAGCTAGTATCCCCTGGTGTGAGGCACAGAGGACGAACGTACAAAACCTATTCGGTATTAAAACATTATGAAATGCAGTTTTAATAATTAAATAATTAAAATATGGACCTGGTGTGAGTACAATATATATATTAACATATTCTTTATCAGTACATTGGTTTCCTAATGACAACACAAGCTCCATAGAAAATGCTTAAAACCTTTTTTTTTAAATAATAAATATCATTATAAGACAATGGATATATGTTGGCATGGTAAGCCATAGTAGTATTAGGTACATAATAAAACTCCATGACAATGCAGTGCTTAATGCTTTCATTTATAATTTCTTTTAACATTTTTATCGGCACAGATGGACTTTCCATTCTGGAGAGTGACGAGCCACTCAGACTTGGCTGCGCTGCACCATGCCTTGGACTTGGGTTACCTTTAGGGGCTTTCCACAAAGAGGATTTAACTACAGAGGGAGGGGTTCAAAGAAAAGATAAAGGCCAAATGATGAAAAGGACCTTTTTTTTATTTTGATAATGAAGGCCGGACACGGAAGATGGGGGAGTGTGCAGGAACTCCTTCCATGCTGACCTCTGACCCTTCTTCGTAACTGGATGAAGAAAAACTTTCAAAACGAAAGTGAGGAAAAAATGGGGGAAAAAGTCGTCTGCCAAAGAACACATTTCTTGATTTTGGTGAAGTTTAAATAGAACTCACATTTCTTATCAGAGAGACATGGGGCTTATATCATTATGTAAAGAAAGATTTTGGCAGTGTATTTTGCAGCGGACTAAACAGTCTCGAGAACGTCGACTTTATGCTACGAGAATACCAAAGAGGGGGCGATGGAAAAAATTTACAGAGGAAAATAGGGTTCTCTTTAAAAGACAGCAATGGGATACGAAGAACCAAAGATAAAAAACTACTATTCTTGGGATCTCTTGTACATCAAAAAAAAGAAACATGGATTTTTTTTTATTTTATTGGTCTCTCATGTAGATACTAAGGATATTAATTGCTAAGTTGAATCTAAGACTATTCTGTATAAATATTTTGTGGTTTGTACGCTGTAAATTAAAAAGTCGTGTGAATGTGTTCCTTTTTTTCTGAATTTATTGTTGGGAGTTTCTGTTTTTAGTGATTTTATTTTTTTTCTTCAGTGGTAGTTATATCAACAGAGTCGCCAACATTGTTCTTTATATTTCTTAAGTCTTTTGTTGTTAGTTGTTGTTTACCCCCCACCCACCCTCTGCAAAAAGAAAAAAAAAATAGTGGGGGAAAAAATCATGTTAAAGCCAATTCTATTAAATTATTTCTATCTCACAATGATAACAGCATTCTACCGTCAGTTAACGGCTGGTAGAATTTTTTTTTTCCTCCTTTTTTCCTTTTTTTCATACTAATTAATTCCCTCAGTACTCTACTAAGGTATATGACGGCCATGTTTATTATTACGTAGTCCAAGGGTCAACACCGATTTAGATTACCTACAGTTCTGATCTTCCATTTGATAACAGGTTTGACTAGCAGCTGAATTTTGTTCAACAATTTTGTTGAATCGTTTGTTCGAGTCCAAACCGTTTTCCAAATTTCAATTTCAGAGTCTATAGGCTTAATGGAGTACTTGAGGTATTTTCCTGTTTATTATGTACAACTTGTCATTTTTTGAATGAATATACAATCAAATGAAGCATAATCCATCCTCCTCCCCCCCATTGTACTAAATCTGTTTGGGTGGGGGTGGGGAGGTAAAGCAAGCGGTATATTCTAATATGAAACATTGCAAAAGTGATATTTGTACAGCTCTCTTTCAAAATATAATATGAATTTTTTTTGGGTCATCATTTTAAACATTCACAAGATTGGAAACATTTTGTATCTGGGAATGGTTAGCAAATAAATAAAGTGGGTTTCCAAAAATGATGGGTTGAACTAATTTCACTATTCCAAATAGTCCCCCCCCCCCAACCCCCTGAACGTTCATTTCTGGAACAGGAGAGAAACTTTCTGATGCTTATTCTATTCAATTTTGAGTTTTCAAAATACTGTCAGAGTTATCAACAGCTGTTAATGGATGATATGATTATGTTGTCAGGAGAGGGTTGTTATGACCCTTGTGGTTTTATAAATAATTTCTTGATGATATGAACAATAGATATAGTCAATTACTATTTAGATTTGCAACAGATATTTGGGATTTTTGGCTTTGCCAACCAGATAACCTTTCTGTGTTGAATTACATTATGATTATAGGTGATCAAACTTACATTATGATTATAGGTGATCAAACTTTTCAAAATAAGTAAGGGTATAAATATAGGAAATATATTATTACATCCTCAACATTTTTGTCACCTAGATGCTTTGAATTAAAAATGACTAAGGGCAAGCTGGAAAGATTCTCAAAGTTTGCCTTTTAATTACACCATTGGGCAAAAAAAATTTGCTCGCATATGGGCCTATCTAAAATTTTATGTGAATCTAATTAAATATTGAAATATTGAATGATGACAAACCCACAGATAAACCTTGATGGACCCACATCCTTGACTGTTTCCAGCACATGTTATCATGCAAAAAGTAGTGATATTTCCTGTTATTGAAAATGTTTCCATTATTTACATCATAGACAAAATAGGCAAAATGTTGGGATACTGCATGACTAAACTACAAAGATATCCTAATTGACACAACAACATCTGTGTCTATTTTGAAAAGCAAAACCGTCAAACATATTTTGTCATAGCCGTGGTGTGACTATAGGTATGACTGGAACTTACCAAAAAAATTGTGTCAATTGGGTTTTTCAATGCAAAACCAAAATTGAATGAAAAGCTCACTAGTAGTGTCTCCACAGGGCCGTACAACACTGCAAGCACATAAATTGACACTTTCCATGGCTGTCATTTCACAGTATTTTAGGTCCGCAGTTGTGTCGTGTATTGTTATCATTATTTAACTTTTTTGGTGGGGGGGGGGGGGTTGCTTTATCATTCACAGATGTAAGTCTTGGATGAATATTACCTGATCTTTTAAAATTGATAAATTTTCCGTCAGTCACATGACAATCAAAATCAGTGAGTTTTGTTTCTTTCGATCCAAGATATATTATTATGTTTAAAGTTAAAAGTCACTGCTCCCAATGTTTTATCTTTTATTGATACCTTGTCTTCTTTCAGTTGAAAGAAAGAGATGGAAAAAAAAATACGATTTTCTTGTCCCTGTTTTCTTGTTTCGGCTTATTCTTCTTCTACTTGTTTCTGTTAAGCTAGTGAAGTCAGCATGGAGTTCAATTAGCCTCATCAAAAAGGAGTGAATTCTTTCCTTCTTTAATATTCTACTAAGCAAGGAGCCATAACGCCCAATTATCCTGCTTGTCTTGAGAGGTAATCACAACTACAAAGGAATAATAAAACGTTACCTCAATTTGCAAATGGGTATACTCTTGTTGTTATCATGTCAGGTTTAAAAATGTCAACTATTGTTTGGACGGATCAGTTCAAGTGTTTCTGGGGTCTCCCATAAATCATCTCCCTTTAGTCAAAGAGACCTCTGACCTAGAATCTTCAACTTTGACCCCGGCAGAACCTTCGGTATTCCGTTCTTGGTCCAGCGGTCCATCGTGGGTCTCCCCGATCTTCTTTACTACGGACGACACTGCCGAGCCTGATTTCATTTTCATCTTCTCCATTTTGTCTGCTTCAGCCAACTGTTCATGAAGAAATGGAATTAAGTTATTAGCTTCATTGTTCAGTCCAGTTTAAAACTTAAACTCTGTGGTCATTCAAATACTACCTCCGCTGTTGATGATATTTATCTCGTATCTGATGATATTTACTACACCCTGACATATACTGAGCATTCGTTTACTTGAACTTACTTATGTGTTCACCTTTATTACACACACATATACTGAGCATTGGTTTTCTTTAATACTAACCAGAGATGAACTAACTTATGTGTTCACCTCTATTACACACACATATACTGAGCATTGGTTTACTTAAATATTACCAGAGATGAACTAATGTGTTCACCTCTATTGCACACACATATACTGAGCATTGGTTTACTTTAATACTAACCAGAGATGAACTGACCTGTATTTAATATTCACTCTCATTTACTGAGCATTGGTTGTCAAAATTTACCTTTGTTGCCTTTTGGGAAACGATAAGCATTGAAGCAGACTTATATGCTACTTTAATTTCCTTTGCTGAAATTAGGCCAGCTCCCAGCTATCTAGGACCTTCCCAGGCTCAACTTTGCATTGAAAATATCTGCCTGTCTCCCCTTTTCCACACCATACAAAACCTTTCTGTAAATAAAGGATAAAACTTACCTGCTTTTCAAGTTGGATTTTTGCACCCAGAGCAAGAACATCTTGCATGTGTTCATACGCTGGGAACAACTTCTTAATGAAAAAGATATTTATCTGGTGAGTCCAGAAGTTGAAATCCCTAGTAGCCTCGTCCATCTCTTCCTCTCCTGAAACTGAAATGGAAACAGCTTTGATGTTTGATACTAAGACCAGCTCGTTTAGGCATGGATCCACTAATATAAAAAAAATCCAAGATGAACTAGAGTTTGACTGTTAAATATCGAAAACATATTGTGTAACAGTCGATTAAATGACACCATCATGGCAGTGGAGTGGTAAATGATTGGTTTCTTTCCAACTGTAAATTAATTAATTAAATATAATTAATTAAATTTTATTAATTAAAATTAATTAATTTATACAATGGAGGAAGCTAATACTATTCATTTCAATAAAGTTTTCCGTTAAGAAATCATCGTGTCAGCTTCAAGGAAAATATTTCCAATGAATCGTATTTCAAGGACAAAGTCGCAACAAGATTACAAGGGGAAAGTAATGCTTTTCAAGTGTTATGATCACATCATAAGCTGTCATATTTTCATTATGATGCAATATTAGTACAAAAATTGCTAAAATGGTCACAAAGTATCCACAATAAACAAACAGCTTTTTATAAAGCTATTTCTTTTACACAGTAATAGATGATCTTTTTTTCCTTATTTTTTGGGGGTTTATTATGATTATAATCTTGCTAAATTTTCAATGTGACATACACAGAACAAGACAGTGGTCACTGAATTAATCTTCGAAGCGATACTTCTTAGCGGTGTATAGTCCCTACAAATCAATACCTTCTGCTATGGGGGGTTCTTCTCCACCCATGGAGAGCATGGACTGTAAAAGATGAGGCTCTTGGGTCAGTGGTTGTTGACCCCCATCGACACCCCCCTGGTTACTGCCACTCCCACTGTGGATCGAGGCAGCTTTGGCTTCTGTGTCTGTTTCTATTAAAAGTAAATATTAAAATATGCTTTTAAACTGTTCAAAGGTATAGAAACTGGAGGACTGTGGGTTGCTCACAAAGACAAAGACAAAAACTACAAACAGCAGGAACATGACTTCAAAGAAGAAAAAGAAAAGGAAGTCAGGCAGAGACATAGATCAAAGTAGAACTTTATAATTGGGGATGTATTTGATGCATGGAAGTTGAATACTCACAGAGTGGATAGGGTGTCGTTATTTGTCTAAAACTCTATTATCATTGCCTAAGAAAATGTTACACAAAACACACAATTTCTGAAAGAAATTTTAATAAAAAAAACAGTGGAAATGGGAACGAATACCTGTTCACTGAAATATGATAAACGTTTCATTGTTTTGAAGTGTTGGAGGAAAATTTTAGAAAAATGATAGAAAAATACTACCCTGTTATCTCGCAGAAGGTCAGAGAAAGTGCAAACTAATCTCTACTGGTGCAACCAAATACACCATAGGTTGTACACACTATCCATATTTTAAAGGCCTTGTGTTAAACCGGTTGCTATGTAGAAAGTTACCACAGAAGATGCATACCAATTAATTAATTAGTATGTTTATAATAATTGATAAAAAATGATGAACTATATGGGAAGAATAAGTGAATAATTTTCATTGCAATTTACAAACTGTTCAAGGTTCTGATGCAATTTGATGAAGTATTCACTTAAAATAGTTAGCAATTAAACAAATTCTCAGCAAACTGTTTATTTTTGGTTCCCTTCAATTTATCACTCTTTTAAACAAAATTTACAAGATTTACCAAATATATAAACAATAAATCAATTTTCCCCCCAAAAAATGATAAATTTCCCTAATACAGTAATGAAATTATTTTGCCTATTCAGTAAGTTAAGTACTTAAAAATTGTTCACAAAAGAACACAGAAATACAATTTACTTGCCACTTATCATTACAATGTTCACCTATCGAGATGCATAAACGGTATGCAATGCAAGTTGGCAATTTTTTGCCTCATGAAAAGCTAAGTTCTAAAAGTTTGTTGACTCTTTTCACATATTTTTAAATTGGCTCAAAGACAGATAGACAGAAATATTTTCACATTTCGACCAGAGCTTGAACTCTCTGCTTCTCTAACAACTTTCGGTTCTTTCATTTCCCCAAAACAGATCCTTGTCTTCTGTTAACTGACTAACCCGACAAGAGAAATTATCATATGACATAAACGGAACATAAGTTTACTTGCAATTCTCATGGCGGCTACAGATGTCTAGAGATGGTATTTTAATATGTCTTACATGGTCACATACCATGGCGTCTGATTGAAATGTATACAGCTAATTCTCGCCGATCTTGTTAAACTTCCTTCGACAAAAGTGCGCCGCTATCAGACCCATTAGTAAAAGTTATCTACACTTAACTTTGACCCCCCCCCATTGTATATACCACGCAGTTTAGTGTCAAGGTACGAAAAAAATATACGGTTCTTAGTCCTTCCTTATTTTTAATACCCCACTTTCGCAACGACGTACTATGACTTTCTGAATTTCTGGAGATCGAAACACCTGTCGATCCTGTTCTTATCTTGACGTTACTTTTTGTAATCGTTGTTGTCAAAAATTAGCACGTTTCTCTCCAAGGTTCTCAAGTACCAAGTTAACCCCCCCCCCCAAAAAAAAAATTATAGAAAAATTGAATAACAATATCGATACAAAGAATAACATTAAGACGGGAAGTAATTTTTATCATTTATGGGGTAAATATTGACGTCTTGAGTTCTAACAATTTCGATACACCTGGTCATGATGAATGACATTTCCAGATAAGCATTTAGGAAAAAAGGAATTCTCTGAAACCATCAAAAACAGATCAAAATATTAAAAGCTTTTCTGGAAATGAAAAAAAAAATGAAAAATGTGTGGTTTGAATGATGTATTGTGCTGCATATTTTAACAAATCAAATTTGGAACTGTGAAGTTTGTATGATCTTTGATAGTTGTAATTTCTGTGGGGTGTGGAGGGGGCTTACTGGGACAACAAGAATTGGGTCACCCCTATGGGCAGGTCTGAGATCTGTTCATGCTCCCATTTTTCTGGAGACATGTTACACTAACTTATCGTTTTGTAGCAATATTTTGACATTAATATGAATATGTAATTATATGCAAATTGATGCACGATGTTGACCTAAGTTAACTGCTATCCTAGACCTAAGAGTCCTATATGATTGGTTGTCACCCTTAGAGATATGCAAATTAAGTTATTAGGTTATTAATTGGTGGAAAGTTGGTGGAATTATGTGTTGTTTCGTTCTGTACAGAAGAAGATTGATGAGAACTCCATTATTCCATTCGTGACAGAATCACAAATGAATGAACTACTGGCTTAATTGCCAGTCTTTAGTTTTAGGATCCCGCCATTACCCGCCATTACCGTGCCTCCAAACATGGAATTTTATGCCCTTTTGGAACAGAGTTGGAGGCAACACTTGGATAACTTTTTACAATTAGTTAAGCCAACCTAGAACTCCTAATTGCTGCCTTAATACATCAAGCATTGCATATCGTCTATCAATTTTTAACCATGAATAAAGATTTCAAAAGCGAGGTTTTACCTGATTTTTCGTTCTTGCCATCCACGATCTGGTTATCGTCTCCCTGCAATGACTCGTGCACCCCTGACTCCGTTCCCTGCAAAATTGTATCAAGAAGAAACATCAGATTTGCTCTGCTCTTTGCTCAGGAAAAAGAACAACCAGTTCCATTTTCTGTTACAAAACCCCATACAGCGACTGCGTAACAATGACTATGTAGGGTACATAACATCTGAAAAATGTCAAATTTTAGTACGAAGAACTTTCAACGGTCCAAAACGCACCCTGGACCAAAATGTTCTTATGGTAGGTTTCTGTAATATCGTGTTGAGATGCACTGAATGATGATGAGGCTATACCATCATGAACAAACTGACAATGCGCAGCTAGATCAAGAGAGAGACAACGACTTCAATTCTATGGGAGTCATTTATATAAGGGCACACATGAGGAAGCTTGGCTACTACCCCCACCCCCCCACACCCTCCCTGTGGTGTGCACAGTTGCAGGAGGGCCTGTGGTGATTAATAAATGCTTAACGATACAGATTTTTTGGGGGGGGGAGGCCTAGTTTTTATAGGAAGATCAACATAATTTTGCTTCTTATATTCATTTTCAACATTTTTATCCTTCGAAATTTATGTCTTTACATCATGAAAATTGATAAGAACCCTTGACTTAAACTTTTACGAAAACACCAATCTCAAATTGTGAGATTTTTCAAATTGGATTTACTATTGGTTGTATTTATTACTCTAACCTCTTGTTTGGCTGCTGCAGGTGCATCGCCGAGCGATTCTTTTCTTGTGACTGCTGACATGGATCCATCGTTACCCCGGGGTGACCCTCCCTCAGCGATGCTACCGTGGTGAGAGGAAGTAGGGCCTTGACTGCCAGGATCTTCACTCTCAGGGTTCTGCTGATCAAAATGTTCGAGAAATAAGTAACTCAGAGAAATAGCTAAAACAAATCAAATCAAAACAAATATGGGTAATGAAGGCAAGCAATATTGACAGAATGGAAGCTTTGTAAACTTCTACGAGGGGGAGCTTAAATACTGGGATGCTGCTCCAGACCTGGCAACCCCACCCCCCCACCTCCCTGGGAGGAGAACTAAGCTAAGAAAAATCCCTTCCTTGTGGCTGGGCTGTTCCCCCGTAGAAAACTATTCTTCTGGAGTTTGACCCACAAGCCCTCTAGCACCAAGTTCCTAAACAAGCCCACCCCCAACCCCGCCCCCCCCCATCCCTCTTCCAGAACCAAAGCCTCCTCCCAGTTTAAAAGATCTAGCTTATCCAGAGAGGATTTTAAATTATGTTTTTGAGGTTTCATTACTCATGTACTTCTTGAATTGAATAAAGGGGGTCGAAGGAGAAGGGTGTTTTATAAATATTTTCGGTTTGAAACAATAAGTTGGTCAAAGAGAGGGATTGTTTTAGCTGCTTCAAGCAGCTTTTTGATAGCAATATAACTAGGGATGTTTAGACATACTAAGGGCTTTATAATTAATGTTTAATTTGGAAATTTGAAACTTAGAACAACTTATGAGGTAGATACTGCTGTACGTATATAATAGGTTTGATTTTTTGTGTTTTAAATTTGTAAAGGGATGCACAGAGGGAGACAATTAAGATTAGATGAGTTTTGAGGTTATGTAGGATCCATTTTTTTTTAATACTGTGCAACATAGAGAGATCGTCGGGCGAATGGACTTCAATGTGTAGAAATGAACTTGTTGTAAATCAAAAGGAGTTTAACCCCTGATCGACCTCGCGAGAGGTCCTACGGGGGATAATAAGTTTGCTTTCATAGGATAGACACCTTTTTTTTTCTTGGAAAAGTTGTCTATGTTCAGTCAGGGAATTGCTGGTAAATGAAGTCTTTTAATAATTACATGGTACAGATAGCCATAAACATACCCAAGGTTGGAGTCGAAGAGCCAATTAGGGAGGGATTTCTTAAGGAGAGGAATTTCTAAGTACTGAGGATTGTGGAGCGGTTTCTATTGTTTGGGAAGGAAGTGGTTGCTCCTTTTTTTTTTTAATCAAAAACTTTTTTTTAATCAATCGGTCATTCATTGTCGGAATTGTTTGGTTTGTTCTTTATATATAAGTATACTTGTAGTCGGGCCTAGACCCATTTAGGAAAGGTTTTTTTAATGGAATGAGACTTTAAGTAGTAACAATTGTGAATACAGAAAAGTTTTGTTTCTTGGGGGAAGTGAGTTGTTGCGACTTTGTATTTCAGGAGGAGATCTTCAATCAATGGGTCGTTCTCGAGGTTGTTTTTGTATAGCTTGGTGTTGAATTCTTCAAGTAGGGTGAAAAGAGATGTTGTGTTTCCTGCACGGAGAATGTGGGAAGTAGCAATAAAGGTATGGATTTTAAGTGCAAGATGAATCCCTTGTTGTGAAGGGATGTCATTTACATATAAATACTGTATAAATGGGGAGTTAGAACAGAGCCCCGAGCAGTACCAGCTTTGAGCTCGAAGGAATTGGAGCTTAGACAATTGAAGTTAACGGCCGTGGAGATGGGAGGAAAGAAATCTAATAGTTGGATTAGGAAGATTATAATTTAGAAGTTTGTACCGAAGACTATTATGCCAAGTTTTGTCGAAGGCCTTTTCAGAATGAAGAAAAAAGAGCGACCGAGTGATGTTTATTTTGGAAGCCGATTTTGATACTTTCCGTAATTCTAAAGATGGGATTTAAAGTTGTACTTTTTGGAACCTGGAACCAGCCTGATAAGGAAAATATTTATTTGTATTTCTGAGGGAAGTCTAATCCAATGATTAGGGATTTTCCAAAGATCTTTCCCAAGACTGGAAGTAGACTAATCAGTCTATAGTTATTTGGATTTGAATGGAAATTGGTTTGCAAAGGAAAAGGGAAATATCCTACTTTTAGTGAGGATATTGAAAAGATGGCGTTGCTGGTAAAACTAACAGGAATAATTTTCAGCATAAGGTAGCTAATGCCATCATGACCAGGAGAGAAACTGTTATTTGTGCTAGCAAGTGCAATGTTCCAGCCAATATGAGTAATTGGGGTGGTAATTTCATTCTCTTTAAGAGGAATGTCGTGACAAAGTTTGGATTAGAGTTCTTAAACTTAACTACACAGTGTTTGAAGACATTATCATAGTTTGGGCTGGTGGGGATGTCAAAAGTGCTAGTAAAAGTATTATTTAGGAGATCAATTTGGTCAGACGGTTCAATAATACAGTCCCCAGTACTGTTAATAGCGGGTATTTGGTATTGTTACCAAGGCTCGGTCCTAGTTTGGGCTTAAGGAGACTTAACTTTCCTCCGAAAAATACGGGGATCCTTTTCCCCGGCAAAATTTAACAAGTTGACTTTAGTTTATTTGTTTCCTGATGATCAATGAGATGGTTAATTTCTTTCTGTTATTAATCCTAGTGTTCAGTCTGGGATTTCTACAAGTACAGTACTTCCTCCTAAGCTTTCTCCAGGCGTTCATAAAGAGTAAAAATATAATTATCTAATGCCAATTTTCTATTATTTGCTTTCTTGAGAGTGCAATTATTTTATAAAACTGTTCTTGACTGCACAGGAGAGAGATCTAGCTATTTCATACCGTTTGTAGGTCGAGTTGATGTTTGTTGAAGTCAGTCATTAATTTGTCAATGTCGTTCCTAAAATAAGTACAGTTAGTAAGGTTAGGGGAGTGGTAGTAGTTGTTGGTCAAACCAAGAGGTCTGAGTGTAAAATGATTTAAGATCATGTGATGGTCACTAAAGCCTGTATGGTCAATAATCTGAATGTTTCTTACCTCGGTGGGCAAGATAGTAACGATGTAGTCTAAAAGTTCATGTCTGTCGTTCCTAGTGTTGTCCCTAGTGTCGTCCCTAGTGTCGTCTAGTGTTACTAATAAAAGAGCACCGACACAATTCAGAAGTCTATGGCACCAATCTGTGGAAGGATGCTGACACACACTATGACGTTACAGTATATCAATCAACAATAACTATCACTAAAGTCAACATCCTAACCCTTGGAGATCACCGAAATACACCTACACCGACAAAATGTAGAGCCATTGCATTTGAGCACAACCGATATTTCAACATAGATTAGCTATCCTTTGAAAGAAATTTAAAACAAAATTCCATTTTTTAAGTGCACTGCCAACACAGTTCTTTCATGTGCGTTTAACGTCATCGCCGAGAATGTCGCAACCATCGATCCTTCCCTTTGACGAAACGAGCGACGTAAACGCCGGAATACTCCCGAAGAGAGGTTCAGAAGACCATAAACTAAGCCGAACTTGCACATTCGATAACGAACAGTATTTTCTGGGTCGTTTCTTACTTGAAAGATCGTGTTCTTGTTTTCTCTGGAATTGGAAGCACATTTTTTTAAGACCGGTTGATTAATGTTTCAAACTACCTCATAATCTGATCGATCAATGACAGTTTAACTCCGTTTTGCCCGATTATTCAGTGCCGCCCTCCGAGTGAATCTGGGTCAAAATAACGATTAGAGACACACGGCTCTGTAGGTACCTGACGAGGATTGCTACACCCACAGGCGCTACTGCTTATTGGCTCCGATATCAGTTTAAGACTGTTTTGACATTCTGGGGCTGCAGAGTCTGACCCAGTTATGTCGTAAAACAGTTCAACGTGAGACGGCATCTCTGTATACAAAATTACTTTGCTCAAAATCAGGGAAACGCTTAAAACTGTAAACTTTCCAGAAAACTAGACATTTTGGCATTTACTAAAGTATAAAATATTTCATGACAGGATCAAGTTGTTTGGCCAAAGGGCTACGTTCTTTAGTGATTTCTTTTGAAAACCATAAACTATTTCTGACTGTTTTTCGAAGGACAACCCTATTTCTGTTTTACTTGATATAGTTTCATGCTCTCCGTTGTGCGTGCCTTGTTTAACGATAAATTTTGCTATATCGGACAGCTTTCTCATATGAAATATGCAATGCTACTTTGCAAACAGTGCCAACTACATTAAAGTCATAAATATTCATAACTTGATGGTGGCATTTGACCCTACCTGGCTCCCCCTGGAGGTTGTGGCCCTCGATGTCGTGGAGAAAGTGGTCTGTGTGTGGGAGGCCACCGTGCTTGGTCGGGGTGTGTTGGGGTCCTTGACTACCTCCTCGGTCACAAAGATCATAGCACATCCAATCAATGCCTCAAAGAAGTCTAGAAAGGTCATCTGGAAAGGACAAAAAAAGAACAACAATGTTAGATTTAATCAACAAAATACTTTACAAGAACTAAAACAACTGGCAGTATGGATAGCAAATTGATGTAGCACCCAACTTGTCTCTCTAACCCCCCCCCCCCCCCCAACAATGACTAAAACCCACTTAAACAATATTAAAAGGTCAACTGAAAGAAAAATGCACCAAAAAATTCATCACTTTCATTATAAAAGTTCTTTACATGGATTGATACAATTAACTGGTAATACGGTCAGTGATGTAGTTCCCTGAAAGTTTGTCGTATTGCTGTGTGTCTCTTCAAACCTGCTTCAAGTCTACTGGTTATCTAGCCATTAGTAAATGTTTATTTTTTTTAAACGTTATCTTTATTGTCAGGCAAGGTGGGGACTAGGCTCAGATGTTGCTACTCCAAAGTCATGGTGTACCATATAACCAGTAACCAAACTCAAATGAGAGATTACATAGGCCCTATGTACATTAAAATACTAGCCAGAAAAGGAAAGGACAGGATTTACAACAACATTTTGGCTTTTTGTACAGACAAACAGTCAGACAGTTTTCTGTCCATGGTTGGGTTTTACATAAATTAGGAGAGACACTAACAAATCAAAACTCACCTCCAGTTCTAAGTTACACGTTTCCGAATCGTAGGCTGCGGGGTCGTCCGCAGACAGGACCTCCAGGATACGTCTGGAGGTCAGTCTCTCGTTGATCAGACGGTAGTCCTTGAGCATGAAGAGGAAATCTCGCATCTTCAGGGTGTGGTCGTGAGGAGGAAACTAAAACAAAAAGAAATGAGAAGAGAACAATGTTACGAGAGATTGACTTCACACTGAATAACTTCACATAATTCAAAATACAAAATTGTCCTAGGTTGGGGTTGCAGTTTGATCGTAGCAGTAACTCTGTGGTCAACAAACCGACACTAGTTACGAACGGACAGACAGATGGACGGATGTATGGCTCATGAAATCATGGAGAACACAACAGACAGCGTTAAAAAACGGGAAGACATATTTGAATGTCAAATTCAGGGTGAGGGAAAACGGCTGCCAGCGAACGATCCAGAAACTATGCATTAGCAGGACTCAGTTTGAAAGTGGCAATTGATGAAGAACTAGCACGCCTTCTAATTAAAAATTAATATTACACGAGAGTAACAATCTAACTGCACTTTACATTTCAGAAACACAATTACAAATTAGGTAAAAAGTTGTGATCAAATGAGAAAATCCAATCACCAAGTTTTAATGGATAACGGCATAGCACCAAAAAACTTTCCCATTTACTTCAGTGTTTGAATACACATTAGAAGAAAAAAAATTAAAGTATTAAAAATTGCAACTTTTAATACCAACTCATTTTCAAATGATAACTTCATATCAGTACCGACTGTATTTATTGGAATAACATTAAAGTCATTCCTGATAAATACCTAAGAATAAATTCCATGAATATTTGAGATTGAACTTTTTGTCATATATACATACCTTTGACAGTGTGCATATGGATTTGTAAACCTGCCAGCATTTATCCATGTAACCTAAGGCGTTGATGGCTCTAGTAGGCTCGTAGAGAAAGTTGCCTTGGACGTCGCAACCGTACGGGATGATGTTCTCTCTGATTGCGTGGTCGAAGCACCAAGCAATTGTGGATTGTTCACTTTCCCTGAGGAGGAGGAATTTGTTAAAATCAGAATCTGTCTCGTATGATAATTATCTATAATCGACAACATTGTCAGTGCATAGCGTAAAAATCACTGGCTTAGGAGTAATGTTGGCTTTAAGAGTTATATGGTTGTGATAAATAAAGAATACATCATATCGAAACCAAGTTCAGAAATCTCTTTTGTATGTTAACCTGTTCAAAAACAAGATCCAATAATTTCATCAATTTTTTTAGCAACTAGGTTCTCTGGTATTCAAACGAAGAGTTTTCTAGAATTGATCAATAAATATAAACAAATTATGGAATACTAACTTTCCTCCAGTGTTTATGTGTAAATGTTCAATATTCATACATTTTCAGTCTTTAAAAATCGTTGAAAAGTAAGATTTGGAATGACAAAAAAACTGAGCATGCTACAATATCACAGCATACATATCGCAGATTTCAGATGACAAACATGGAGAACTAAAAGTCAGTAATTCAATACAGATGAGAGGCACTTTAATCAACTTATAAGTATGGGTGTTTGTCACTTTCACTTCACAAACATGTAAATAAGAAAATACAATAGAAATACAATTTAAAAAAAAATTTGTTGCATATATATTGGGTTAAAAGTTAAAACAAGCATCGGCAAAATTCTTGATGTCAAGAATTTTTGATAAACAGTTAGAAATGCCAATTTTATTTAACTCACTGACAATCTTCTAGATAAAGATGATAAGATAAGGTAATCAGATGGTTCAAGTACTCCCTCATGAGAAGCTTGTCCAGCGGAGAATGGATCTCCGTGGCTCCCTTATCGACAGCTGAAGAAATCAAATGGAATTTGATTGAATTTGAAAAAAACACAGATTAGCAAAACGATGTTTCAGAATAGTCGACAGGTTAGATACAAACAGACCGTCTGGTGAAATTATTCAATGAACAAGAGACTGAATCTAAATATTCATTATGAGTTTATTAATGGTCAGCAAAATAATTTTCCCCTACATGTACAAAATTCAGGAAATCTATTTTGAGTGGAAATTTAAGTTTGAATTATTTATCTTTCTACGATGTTATGGAAATTGCACGAATACTTATACAGTGAAAATATTTAAATGTATGAATATATCAATCATTTCATTTTTAATTATTCCAAAATGAGAAGGACACTCAAAATCAATTGATAATCATTAAGAAGTTCTGTGTGTGCCATGGAGGGGGGAGGGGGGGGGGTACATTCCATGTATACACACTATACAGTGACTCTGTTCCAGTTAAATCTGTGAAGATATCTTTCAGCATAATTTTAAGTGCCTGTATCTACCTGTGCTTTTGAGAATGAGATATGTTACCATTCATCAGAGACAAGCTAACCGTCATAACATTGATAAATATTTCAGATTTAACGGTCAAAGCTAGGGCTAGGGGATGCCTGTAATAGGAGACAACAAGAATGTCACCAATGTTTAGAAGCACGTTCTGTGACAAGAGCAACGCCAAAGGTGTTACACGACACATTTGTTAGAAATTGTTAGAACTACCCAAAATCATCCAAAAAAGAACAAAATGTCCCAAAATTTTGAAAAATTTCAGGAGACAAAGATTTTGCAAACCCAGCATCAAAATTATGAGAAAAATCCTTACCAAGGATCCTATCGATCTCTGCGAGGGTGGTATCAAGGAAATGGAATCGGCAGTCCTTTAGCATTCTCCAGAATTGTAGTTTGGTCATGATGAAGGTGTTGTCGGGCGAGGCATCGTGGCCGAGACTGCTGTAGAAGTTGTAGGTCTTCTTGAGCACAGTGACGTGACGAAGTACCACAAACATTACCTAGATGGGTATAAGAAACAAGAAAATAACCTCTGATAATATGATCGTGAAAACTGAAAATTCAACGATAAATTAAATATACGTTGAAATGTCTGGATATGTACCGAGTGTGGGTGACAAATGTAGCAACGCAAAATAGCAGAAATATATAAATATATATATCAAATATATATTTTTTTTTTAATTTTCAAGAAAGAATTGCTTTGTCCAAAAATGAAAGAGTCGCTGCTAAAAGCTTAAAGATGAATGCAAATGTTTATACAAAGAGGAGGATGAATATGTGAATCAACGGCTGCCGATTCATTCCAATATCTGTGTTTCCGTAACACATGCATGTCCATAGTTAACAATCTTATCGGCCTATGATCAACCTGTTTCTACATCACTTTGGTAAATTTGTATCTTTCATGGGCCTGTTTACAACTTTGAGGATAGTTCCAGGGTGACTTTCGTAACAATCTAGGGACACTTCATAAAAAGTTGGGGCAAGATTCCCGGGACAGCTTTAACCCAGGGATTGTACATAGAATCTGCGGACTGTCCACAAACATTGTGGATGTCTGGTCACTGCTGTTATACCTGTTTACAAAGAGTAAGAAGATCAAAGCAGAGGACATTTATCTGAAAAAATTGGTTAATTGAATTTTTGACTAAAATCACAAAAACACTATAACTGCAGCTAGCTCCCATATTACTTTGAAATGTAGTATCTCTAGGACATATAAGATATTACATTATGGTTGTAAAATAGCCAGTGGTTTCCATTCATAAATGGTCACTAACCTGTTGGAGTTCGTCCTCTTTCTCAGAGTCTGTGCATCGATTTAACAGATGGTCAATGTCCAACGTCAGACTAGGACCGAGAGTGTTGTGACTATCGTCACTTCTAGAGGTCAAATTTCCAGCATCTGTGCCAAAAAATTATGTCAGGATGATTTTTTTTGTCGGCACAAAATCAAAATCTTTTGATATGTTTGAGACCATCAAGAGAACACACACTGATGTCCTGTCAGTACAGGTTGTACTTCGGTAACACTTTGAATTTTTTTGAGAAAAATGGCGCTTTAAACATCGGAAGTTCATCAAAGCGGCTGAACTAACAAGTCTAATACACATATCATATAAAATCGGTTCCTCAGATGCAGCACACAAAGAAAAGATGAAACTTTTTACTGTAAGGTGCCATGAATTTCTAACTAGCATCTTCGGGGAGAGTAATGGTGAATGGGATATGCCAAAACGTAGGGGTTTTTTTTGGTAGAAGTAATGTACAAAGAAAGGATATTGGAAAATTACCAAACGAAATTGTAAGGAGAACAAAGATATGTTTGGCTTGAAATGGATTTGAACCAGCCACCTCAGGATTATAAGTCATGTGCTCTACTAACCGAGTTATCCAGAACTCTCTTGGTGGCAGTCTTTTTTTTTAAATTTTAATAAGAGAAGAAAAGCTTTTTTTTGAAGAAAAGCTTTAAATTTTGTTAACATTTGCTCAAATAGTAATCTTACTGGGTCCTGCTGGATCTGGTGTCCTGGTTCTTATCTCACTTATATCCGGGGTAACCGTGCCATCCATCACAAACTCCGGATAATCCGCCATTCTATCCTCTACGAAGATTCCTTCAAAAATGCGACCGTTTTTGAATGTGAAGATTCCCTGAGTAAGACAGTGATTAAAATATGAAATGATGAGGATGAAATTGACAAAATTGAATAGGTTTCTGTCAATGCTTTCTAAGAATTGCTATATATTGTTTCAAAAGCAAAAATTGTTGCAATATCAGCCTCACCACTTTAAATATGCTCATTTGAAAACTAACCAAGTTTTTGAGACAATTGCAGAGGTAACACCTGAATAAAAAAATATAAAAACTTAATGTGACTAGTCTGTGATACTTTGAAGGTAAGCATCTTCCCATTAAAGCCCCTGTTTTATATTTCTTATTTCTGAATTTCTCCTTGAAATTTTATGCATGTGACATCTTAATTCAGCATGTTAAAGTAGCAAAAAGCAGTTCTGATATTTTATGGCAAGAAGCTCATCTCTTCGTAGGACACCTCTCTGGATAACTGCCCGAGCAGTACACTTCAATGTCAACATCTCAACAACTGCAACCAATCAACATCTAAACAAACGCAACATCTCAACAAACGCAACATCTCAACAACGGCAACATCTCAAACGATAAGCTTCTCTATTCATTCCCAGATATGAGCTTCCTCCAGCACTTACTCACCCTGCCACTCTTCTTGTCATCTAGCCAATCCCCCTCGTACTTGGAACCATTCGCGTAGAGGATGACGCCGTAACCATGACGTCTGCCGTACAGGAAGTCGCCGATGTACTGATTACGCATCGGGTACTGAGATCCCGGCAGACGTCGAATGTACCAGGTGTGATCTCCGTGCCCATTCTAGAGAATAGACCATATATATATTGAACATGAATCTTTCTGATGACACAGAGAATTTACAACCTAAACGGAAATTCTAGTTTGGCCTATGGAATATCTATAATATATTAGTTTTTTTTTTATGAAAAAGCCAACATGAGAAGGAGAATACTTTACGATCTGTACGTAATGTGCTGTACCAAACTGTCCTTAAGTGTACTGTACTGTTTGAACCGTCTCCTATGCATAATCTAACACACATGAAAATCGGTGAAGATTTTAATTTTGCTCACCTGGACTCCCTTCTCCCATTGGCCATTGTAGGTCTGATTGAGGTCCACCCACCTCATGATCCCCTGACCGTGCCTGTTATTATTGGCCCATTCACCCTCATAGACGTTACCAGATCTGTAGCGCCTCACTCCGTATCCATGACGTTTGTTACTCATCCAGTCGCCCTCGTAGAACGACAGTCCGTCCGTGTCATATCGGATAATTCCCTTTGAGGTTGGATGAAAACATGAAAACTTTATTATCATGAAATAGAAAATGAATTTTAAAACTATTTGTAAAACTATTTGTAAAAACTATTTGTTAAACATTGCTGCAGATATTCCAGTGTAAATTTAAAAAATTGAGAGATGCGTTTTTTAAACAATGGAAAAAAAATCCATTCCATTACCAGATATTTGCAGATAAAAGATATCGTTTGATTGAATAATTAACAGGATTTTCTGGTGGCTAAAGTTGAGATGCTTAGCAGAATTGCTGAAACTTTTTCTGCATACTTGGGCAAAACACCACATCCTCATACAGCAGCACTTTGTATCGCGAATCATATGAATTTGTTTCCAAATTTTGTGATATTTTGTAAAATTCTATCTGCCAACAGCAGAAACAAATGATGTCATCAAGGCAATTCAACTAAAAATGTCTTCATTTTTCTTTATGATATTTCAATCATTCATCCACAAAGGAGAAAATATTCCTACAATGAAAGATACAATTTGATGATATTCTTAATTACAGAGAATATTTGACAGCTATGCGAACATTCCAAATCAATCATGATTCAAGTATAAATCAACAAGAAGAATATAAAGACCTAAGTAAAACTTTTGAAGAGCATCTGCCCAGATGACATCACAGACCCCCTACTGTGATCCAACATCATGGAGAAGTTGAAGGTTAGCTAGTCATAATAGGTTACATTAAGTTCAATCAACTATACCTCAAAGTTAGGAACAAACTATTGAGATGGGCTTATTAACTAGTGAAATATTTTTTGCTCAGATATAAAGATAACATTGTCTGTCACTAGAAAATTTCTTTCAATACCTCAGAGATGTAAAGCTTGAGTTACTGTTTATTTGAATGTCTAGTAGATTTCAAGGCAATACTGCATAATGGTTGAAACTGCAGATCAATTCCCAGTTCGGGACACAAATTATGTCAAACTTACTGTTCCGTGCCTCTGTCCCATTTTCCATTGTCCAGTGTATGATGCCGGTGACGCCATACATCTAAAAGTGCCATGTCCATGCCGCTTTCCATTCAGGACTTCCCCTTCATAGGTACTGCTGTCTGGCCAATGGTAGAGACCCTTTCCTGTTATTTCATTGTTTGTGAAATCTCCCTTTAAATATTAAAGCAAGAATGTAAATTAAGTATATTTTTTTCAAAGTGTTCATCGATAAAATTGGAGAGAAAAGTTAAAAAATATTTGTGCAAACTGTTTCACACCTCTCTTCCCCCCCCCCCCACCCTCCCTCGTTAGAGCATTGTGGTCCAGTGGTCAAGGTAGTGGACTTGTGATCTAAGGTTTTGCAGGTTCCTGGCCAGATCATTGCGTTGTGTCCTTGGGCAAGGCACTTTATCTCCATTGGCTCCCTTCACACAGGTGTATAAATGGGGACCTGTGAGATCAACTGTTAGGTGAGTGCTGTTTAGTTGCTGCCAAGTGGAGGGATTGTCTCTATGTTTGACAGGTTATTGTTGACCAGTCTAATATTGTTATTGAGCACTGTTATTGTTGGATATATCTGCGCTTTATTAATCCTCAATATCACATTCAGACAGTTCCAAAGGTCAAGGTAAACAAATCTACGTTGGAAAACATGTTTAATCTCGTGTCAAACGAGGCAATGCTACTTCTCAGCTTAAACGTTGTCAACAAATTATCGATGCCATATGCCTATTTCTGATGTATTATGTTACTATGTAACTACCATAGTATCATAAACAACATAATTCCATTTTATAAATATCAGTCTTTAAAATATGAGAGACTATACTTAATTTGTTTTCTTACATTGTAATTTACAGTTATTAAGTTAATAAATCCATAATTTATTCATTGTGGTGAACTCTAGGTAGTTTTTTTGTTTATTCTTGATCCAGTCTGATACATACAAATCATTCAAATTGAATGTTGCTCCTGTCAGTGAAATTTTGCATATTTCGGACAAGCAGTACCTCATAGAATTCCTGACAGAGCAGAGCTGCAACCAGCTAAGTATGTAAAGACAATTGGATATTTGTAGGCAGCTAAATTGCTTAAGGGTAATAATATAAAGACCAACTGTGAATGGAATCTCTCACCTCATATACTACTCCGTCGCTCCATGTGTACGTCCCTCGACCATGCATCATACCCTTGTAGAACTGTCCCTGTAAAAAGAAAGGTTTCAAGATTGGTAAATTTACAGGTTAAGTGTCAGCAAAAGAGCAAAAAAATATATCTTTTGGAGCCAAAAACTTTCGCGATTATTCCTAGTACCAAATTTTTTATTTCATGTTGCGATATCCCTAAAGCAGGCCGATAAGCTAGCTGTGACTTACAAATGCCTAAAATGTACCGTATACTCCTAACACGATTGGTGACTAAAACAGCACATTTGATTGCAATTGGTTGAAACTTGTACAGGACTGAAAGTTAGTATACTATTAAAACAACACACACACACATTTATCAAAGTTGGGACACAAATCACAAGTTTAAAGTCACATTCTAATGGGAACATTATTTACTGATCAAAGTTTTAAACTTTTGTGGCTTTCGGCTACCAGACTCAGGATCCATAACAAGAACTCGACGACACATTTTCTTTGTAGTCATAATCCATTGCTTGGGACAAATGGCTTTAAACATTGAGACTCATTAAAGAAGGCAACTGGATAACCTATCTGAATATATGTCTATTTCTCTGTCGTTCACTTTCATTAATTTACCACAATTAATTGGAAGTATACACTTTGTTTCTATGAACATGCACTTATACGCCTAGTGATAATCCTTTTTTTGTCAGTGACAATGCTTTAATTGGTTTCTCTCTTTGATGGTAAAGCATATATATACTGATAGTTACTGTACCTTGTAGAAATGTCCACCACAGAAATATGCAACTCCTTCACCTTCATACAAGCCTCTGACCATTTCTCCTTCATAGCTGAAAAATGCAGGAAGAGGATAAGATTGAGAGAGTAATCTGTCTAAATACTCCAGAGCTATAAGCCTATACTCAGTAGTCTCAGTAACAAAACAAATAAATTATAGATTCTGTTATCTAAAATGTTGATTCTATCATTTGAAATATAGATTCTAAAATAATTAAACTAGAATTTTAGGTATTTATAACTGCAACCTGTCCTTCAATTTAAGAAATAGAAACTAAACAAAATTCACTAATAACTATCTACATTGATACATTAGGTGCCCAGTTCCAAAGCTAACCAGGAACCAGATTCTCTTGGCCTAGATTTAAAATTGCTGCTTTACAGTGTTGTTCAATCTTTTGTAAATTTGGTAACTCTGGTTTTTATATCTGGCCTAGTAGGCTATGGCTATGAATGATGGATGATTTATAATAGAAAGAAATTGAAGAGGCCTGGGCTAGATCCTTGGCCTAGGCTATCAGTATGAATGTCAATCAACTCGGTACAACCAACTCGGCACATACCAACTCGCTACGTACCGAGTTGGTATATACCAAGTTGGTAGAGAACCGAGTTGGTCATGACCAACTCGGTACAGTTTAGAAATGCCAACTCGGTACTGTACCGAGTAATATACCAACTCGGTACAGTTTCCTTAGTTTACTGAAAAGGTTGGGAAATTTATAAAAAGGAAATATTGAGAAAATTTGAAACTTTGAAAAACGGTAAATTTGATTATAGAGACAGAAATTTTGAGAAAAGTGGTAAAGTTTGAAGAAAATTTGGAAAAAAGGGTTTTTGTTCGTCAATTTAGGACCGACAGATTATTACGGACCAATATTTCGAAAATTATTCATTAACGTTTTGTGTTATTCATTTTTATTTCTTACAGTCTTAATTAGATTGTCATAACGCACAACACTTTTGCAAATTATACATAATGTAAATACACAAGAGCCAATGATGATCGTTTAAATAGTTTTCTTCTGTCATTCTTACTTTCCTTTATTTTTCAATTAATGAGCCTTTTTAAGCATCCTCCCTGTTTTAAAACTAATATATAAAATAAAATACTAGACCTAGATCCTACTGAATGTTCCTTTCACATACCATTAAATCATGAAAGTCATTACGTTAAAAATCCGAATATTCAAAAATCCTGCATTATAAAGTCTTGATCACTGTAAACTGTAAAATATTGTCCAATCCTTTATTTTACATATCCATTATCAGAAGCCTGTTTTAAACTTCGCCCTTGAACTTTCAAACTCATAGAAATTCCAACGTATTTTTTTTTAACGATTTAAAAAAAGGATTTTTTAACAAATTAAAACCATAAATTCCGTTCCCAAATTCCAACATAGTTTTTTATAACAATTTTAGACCCATAAGAAATACAAACTCTGGTCATATAAAACGATTAAAAAAAAGTGATCCCATTGTTTATCTAACAACTCGGTACTGTACCGAGTTGGTATACTGCCAACTCGGTACAGTTCTGTGCCGAGTTGGTTTTGAAGTAGCATGGTAACTTCGAAGTTCGGACACCTAAGCCTTAAAACACCCCAAAACTATATCTTCTGGTCTAAATCACCGGAAAATATACTTGATATGGTGGGAGAATTATGTTATATTACGATACACGGCCAAACTTCCTTTCCTGCAAACTGTTTTCACATTGTATTCTTAGAAGATTCTTCGTGATTGTGGAACTGGTATTTCTTTGTAGAGTATATTGCGAAGTTCGGACACCCAACCTACAGTGTGGCGCTGGTGATAAAATTGGTGGCGCAGTTGCTCTTTCAGTAATTATAACAGACTTCAAAGATCTCCGTCATTTTATTGACAAATATGTAAGTACTTTCTTGCACACAGGTCATTTTGGAGAGAAAATATCTGTAGCTTCGTACTTTTTGGTGAAATTTGGCTCTTCCTGTAGGTTGTCATGGTGAAATCGTGTATTTCTTTGGGGTGTCCAAACTTCGCAGTGTTCCGAACTTCGCAATACTGACTAGGCCTATACCAAGTTGGTATGTATGGAGTTGGTTTTGTACCGAGGTGGCACTTCCATTAGTATTACTGAACCACTTTAAAACTCAAATTGGAATGTTGCGAGATAACTGTGGCAATCAAGTTTGGTTAGGCGACCCTTCACAACACTGGGCTATTAGCCTAATCTGATGTTTATTTTGGATTCGTGAAATTAGTACTGTAGTCTGCAGCACTAGTTAGGCCTGTGGGCTAGTACTAGCCTAACGTACGGTACTTACTGTTCTACGATAAGATGGGCCAAAGACGGCTCGTCGGGTTCAGGTGGAGGAGTTGGTTGTTTTGGGGGTTCCTGATCTTCTGCTGACTGTTCGTCCATCAATTTATCATCGCCATAATCTTCGGCCTCCTGTTCCTTCTTATCGTCAGGAGGAGGAGGAGGTGGTTCTTCCACTACCTTTTCTTTCTTTGATCCTTTCTTCTCTTTACTACGGCCCTTGCTCGCCATTTTCTCTAAAAATTACAAAGCGCCCTCAAAATGTCACTAGATACGGTTGCTTAGGACTGTTTGCGTTATTCTGGAGCTCAATGAATATAAACCGTTTATTAATTGCATTCCTTCTAAGTTCTATGTTTTATTTCTAAGCTATCATGTAATGAAAACCTAAAATTTATGAAACTGTGGAACCAATTAATAAAAATTGGTCGAACTCGCGGTAATTGGTATTATCATAGCTGTCGATTCATCCGCATGTGAAACGTAAACAAAACCCATGTGTTTTGACGAGTTGTCAAAGTCAACAACGATACAACAATATAGGCTATCACACTGCTACAAGGCAGTTAATTGCTAACGCGACATAAGCTAAACCATATCATAGAAAAAGTAGCAAAATCTGCGAGGAATCTTTGAATGAAATAAAAGTATTTTCTTGTGAAATAAAGAAGCTTCCAGTTTTCAAGATGTCGAAAAGTGCAGGTACATTACAGACAACTCATCAGGCTACGTACATTCCACCAAGACTGATGCCTGGGTAAGAACGTAAGACTATACATTACTGACAGGCTAACTGTGGTGTCATTATCACAGACTGCTTCGTACGTAGGCCTAGGTGTTATACTGTTACTTAGATAGACGTATGTGACAGGGGGTGTGGGCGGCGGGCAGGCCTGCTCCTGCAGCAAATTTTGAACTGACTTGTTTGTTTGTTTTATTCGCACTCAGATTGTTCAAAATACAAAAAAAAAATAACAGGGAAGACATAATAGAAGGGAACAGATTGAAAAGAACAAAAAGAGTAAGAGGAGCTAAACCCATTGGGCCGACAGAACGTACAGTAGGCCCATTTCCAATGGGGCCCTAGAGACAACAAATTGCACATTCAATGGTAAATTCTAATAAAACCAATAAATAAGACTCTAAAAACTCACATATTGCACATAATTCTGAAAAGTGCCTCCCCTCCCCCCACACCATATTTTACATTTGCTGCTTCCTTAACTCAGCTTTAAAAAGACAAGAAGGATTGATGGTTTTGATATGATTTGGCGGAGAAATCCTATCCTTTAATTGCTGTGAAGTAGAAAGTAGAGCTAACACCACCCTTAGAATCAATAACATAGAAACTCTGATGTCTTGAACGAGTCCCCTGATTATGAATAACAGAGGTTTTGGCGAAATTGGTAGGGAGAACTACAGTTGTTAAAGATTTTTTGTGCATGGTTTAACCTAACGAATTTTGCTCTACTATCCACGGATAACAATCCAAGACCGGAAATTTCCTCCTGCCCAACATGGAATCTTGGGCCTTGCATGTAGTTTGTAGCAAACCAATTTATTTGAGTAATTAGAAGCATCTTTTAAAGAGTTTTATTGATGCCTGTGAACCAAGAAGAAGAAGAGCAGTCAAAAAGACATTTAATAAGGGCCATGCAAAGCAGTCTTCTGCACCGTTGATTCAGGCAACTGGCTTGGCGATACAGAAAATGGAGCCTCGCATTGCCTTTTTTAATAACATCAATAGCATGCTCGTTAAAGCTCAAACAGCTGTCGATTAAGACACCAAGATATTTGACAACAGTCGTAGCAGAAATGGAGTAGTTGCCACTTGTAGTAATTTTGAAGTCACCAGCTTTTTTGAGCTTTCTATCAGTACCAAAAAGAATTAATTCAGTTTTCTCAACATTGAGAGAGAGAATTTGTTGTCATTAAACCAGTCTAGCTTTAGAATGGGGTAAAAGTGGGTGAACAGTAGACAAACATTTTATTCTAGATTGGAAACAAACCAAAAATAACTAGGCTAGAGCCAGCCAGCCAGAGGAAAGGAATATCTTACGATCTAGCTAGCCATACAAAAATTAACTAATTATTTAATTAATTAAATAGCTATGCCATAAATAAGACGAAAGTTCTGCTTTTAGAGTAAGTTTAACAACATTGAGGACTTACCCAGTAGTCAAATCCCGTGTAAAGCAGCGTTGACAATCCACACGATTGACCTTGGCCTGGCTGACCCTTTCAAACTCCTTTCCAGAGAGTGAAGCCTGTTATGAAGCAAACATGTTCCCAAGTGAAAGTTTGTCGCAAAGCAGAAATCTGAATAAATCCATTCTACTTAATGTATAGAACTTTTGTAAACTTAATCAAGTTCTGCTCCTTGCTGGAAAATGATACTAGCTAATTTTGATAGGCCTATGGCCTAGCCTCAAACCTAACTTAATTAACATCCCTGCAGATAGGCCCACTAGCAAGTTTACTTAATAAGACTAGACAAATGTCCATTAAAAACCAATATCACTTTTTGCTTTTGTAAAGCAGAAAAGTTACTTAATAGAAACAATCAGTAAAAAGAAATATTTCATTTGTGCAAGTACAGCAAATATTATCAAGTTTTAGCTCTTCTTGGTAGTTTGCAATGGTATCCTTCCAACAGGCTCAGTATCTAAAACCATACATGTGCTCTTTGTAGCACTGTTCAGACACACAGTATACAACATACAGAGAAAGTAGAAAATTTTCCACTCATGCATATTCAATTGGTCAGTTTATCTTTGACCAATCGTACTCATGTATCTTCTAATGACCAAATTAACATCAGAATAAATATTCATGAAATTGCTAACAAATTTCACTAGAGGCTAAACCAAAAACTTTGATTTAAATTGTAATTCACAGAGAACTGTATCTATAGTCTAGCTAGTTGCTGACCCTAGGCAATATGAAAAGGTTAGTTTATAGCCAAGTAAATTATCCAACAGTGAATAATTTAACAAGTTACATTCATACTTTCCATTTTATATATTTAGCAGTATAAATTAGTACAACAATTCTTTATTATTTCCAGCTACAAAGGTCATTGCCCAGGGCTGAAGTTCGATTACGGGGAGACCTACGGAAATGCTACCGCCAAACAATTCCAAGATTACAGGTCAGAGACTCTCAACACCAGTAAATCAACCTATGCCAACGGGGGCCAGTTCCCTACCGTTTACACACACAACCCTGACTTGGTTATAAGTGCCAGAGACAGGACTAGAGAAAGACACAGAATGGAACCTAAATACAGTTTGACGAACCAAAACTACGACAGAAAAGAAGAACTTTCAAAGTTTGACCAGGTAGATAAAACAGAGAACAGCCTCAAACTGTTTTTTTGTTTTTTGTCTAATGATTTTTACTAATGACAATTCTTTCTGTCATTTTTATATGCAATTATAAGTTACCTAACATTTTAATATTGAGGTATTTACTTTATTTCAGTTCACACATTTTTTCTTGTATAGTGCAAAGGATTACTTTGGGGGGGGGGGGCGGGGGGGGGGGCGGGGGGGGGGGAAGAATTGTCAAAAAAATCTTTATAGAATAAAGTGTCAAAAATGCTTATCAAAATGATTGCAACTTGTGTAAAATCAAATTCTGATACCCTACACATCCATGTGTGCTGTTTGGGGTTATGGTTAACAATGTTCTACCAAAAGAGGTTGGAAGATTTGTACTCCTTCCCCCCCCACCCCCATCCTTCCCCCATCCACCTTTTATTTAAATGTTGCTAAAAAAGTGGGGACAAAATTTAACTGACCTGTTTTTTACAAGAGCAATGTTTAAAAGATTATTTATTAGTACTAGCAGAGAGAACCATCTATGCTGGCACAAGACATTAAGTCCTCAGAAATTGTTATGGTAAAATGTCTTCAAGACTTCAAGTACACCCGTTTCTATTCCTTCTTCGAACAAACAGCTAGCTCAGGCCCACAGAGAACACTACAAGGATAGAACAGGGACAGCGCAACGTGTAGATGAGTTCCTCATTCCCAAATCTGCTGCCGATATGTACAACATGGATCGAAAAGTGTGAGTACTATCGAATTAAAAAAAAAGCCACGAAAAAGCGAAAACTTGTCTCACAAAATTGCACTTGGATTCTTCTCATGGACCATCTTCTCGCAGTCTTGCAATCACCTACCATAACATCTCTTCCTTTTTGCTATTTCATATATAATTCTCAATTTTTTTTTTTTTTAACATCTTTTTATTTTTCCTCTCATCATTTTCTTTCTAAAAAAAAAATCATGTCTGAAGAGATCTTTATGCTTTTACAGTACTTGATTTTTTTGATTTGCTGTGATGGGGTCTGTAAAATTACTCTTTCATATCGTTTTAATTTCTAATTTAACTCAAGAAATCATAGCTTTTTCATTTTCTTTCTTTTTTTTCTGCACATTTCTGTCATTTCTAAACATCAATTTCTTTTTAGTTTTATATAGAATGTATTGAAGTTATCAGTAAATTGTAGCTAGATTGCCAAAAAATTAACCAAATGAACCACATACTTTCCTGAGGGTTTCAGATTGCAAATTATTCTCATCTGTTATGGAGTGTAACAGTTGATGATTCATCATTTTAGTGAGAGAAGAAGCTCTCAAAGTTTGAAAAGGAGTGACCATTTCTTGACTTAATTAGCATAGTTTTGGCGGCAACACTGATGACCTCTTGGCACCAGTATCTATAAGCTTTCAGCACAGTGCAGGCCTAGAATTTAACAATTTGAACAGGTTGCTAAAAAAAATTGCCCAGTGCGTCAAAAGTTTACTGGCTAAAATTCCCACTTGCATTTTCCTTGAATAATACAGAAGCAACATTAGCTTTTGCACTGGCAGATAAAATACACTGCTTCTTATTTTTCCTACTTGCAAAAAAACAAAATCCTCTGGCATTTAGTCAGCAAAAAGCCTGAATTCCAAAGGCCTGGCACACCCAACTAATAATGTTTAGGCCTGAAGACCTTCTGGTTACAACCATGTACAGTATAGTCGGCCCTTCCATTTGTTTTAGTCATCACAAATGTGATCCTTTTATTGCTTTATACAAAATGATGTCATGGATGACAACTGTGCCACCACATTTCATTCCATGATATTCTTCCTTTAATTCCTTTTGTTTTTTAGGGTTTTTGTCTTGATTTTGGCTACTTTTTCTTTATAAGAAAAGTATGCTCTATGTGGTTACAAAAATGTCTTTGAATTTCTGAAAGCTTTGACAGAGGACATTAAAAAAAAAATAAGAAATCCTCACATAATTTTGTTTTAAGTATGCATTGATCATGATAGTAAATGTAGCCCACAAATGGCATCCCTCAGTTTGCAAAAACAAAATTATCAATCACATTTACTTTATAAAGCCATCTTGCCATGTCTTATGAAAATCTCTAAAGGATACTAATTCGCATTATTCATAAAAAGTTATTTAAAATTTGAGTTTTTAAGAATGTCTTTGCTAACATTTGGTCAGCAGATAGTTTGCTACTTTTTGTAAAACAATTTTTAATATTTTTGCTTCTTTAATATCCTCAAAGTTCAACTTTGTGATGAAGTACTTCACAGGAATATTTTTCAAAGCATATATGTGCATAACTTGAAATGCCATTTGCAATTTGAGAACCAAATTATTTTTATTTTTATTTTATTTAATTTGACTTACAACGTTAAATATAGATATTTAGGAATTGTGCTTTAAAGTACTGTATTAAACTATATAATAGAAGTTAAAATACCTTTAGAAATGCTGATTTGTGTAAAATTAATTTCATATAACTTCACTATGGTTATTTAGTTAAACAACATCTTGCAAGATTTTGTGGAAAATATATTTTTTTTTAGATATTGAAAGCACTTTGTAGCCTTCCCTACAATAGCTGAAAAATATATATTTACTGAAATGTGTAAACCGAACCGAATTATTTTTATTTCTATTTAATTTTGGTTTAAAGTACTGTATATTAAACTATATATTAGAAATTAAAATACCTTTAGAAATGCTGATTTGTGTAAATTAATTTCATGTAACTAATCACTATGGTTATTTAGTTAAATAACATCATCCAAGATTTTTGAGGAAGAACTATTTTGTAGATATTGAAAGCACTTCGAAGCCTTGCCTACAAATTAACAATAGCTGAAAATATATGTTAACTGAAATGTGTAAATTGTTGGATTTAGTATGTAAATAGTGCAATGTTGTGTTCTACAGTAGAGTACAATAATGAACTGCCTACATATTAGCTTTAAAAATGGGTTTTGACGAATAAAAATGTTGAAAAACTCTTTTCTATCTTCTTTTCATGCACATTTATTTTGCTGTGATGTCTTTCCTTTTTTCCCTGTGTACATCCACTTTCTTCATGATCTACATTCGCACTTCTAATTTGTTTCATGAATATTCATGGGGGGGGGGGGGGTAAGGGGATGATTTTCACACCCTCTGAAAGTGTTCAAACGTAGTCAAAAGGGTTAAATTGCCACATGAATGCCGCAAAAAGGTGACTGAAAATTTAGCAAACCAATAAGATAAAGTCATTATTTGTTGTTCTTTTTTTTTGGGGGGGGGGGTGGGGGCTGTAATACTTTTCATTGAAACTATCTAACTTTAAATGTATGTCTACTTTTGATTGATAACATCATTCCCCTATCATAAGTGACATGGATTCATTCAAGCTATCAAACAACAACACATCATTGAAAACACTATACAGTATCTGGCCTTCAGTCTTAAGGCTGTCATTTTTTGCCATATCATGTCACATAACAGATTCACATGAAATTGTCCTTGTTTTTACTCTCTTCTTGTGGTGTTTCTACACAAGTACAACTTATAAATATTAAAAGAACCATATGAAAATATCCATCAACTCCTTTAATATAGTATCAAACTGTTTCACTTTATGATGATGCACCTATTAACATTATTAAAAAGAAAAAACTTTGTATTTATCAGTTTGCAATTAAAAGTGACGAATGAATAATTTATTGAACACAAAACAAAGGAGTTAAACACTGTTAATCTGTAATAGCCCCCCCCCCCACCCCAGCCCTTTCCTGCCCCCTCTTGCAGCCCCCACTCCAAATTTCTGTTATGAAAAGTCTTTGACACTAAGAAGATTTTCTAGGGGCTTACACTTCGACGATGGATGGTTTATACATGTCCCCATCTCCAAACAAACGATTTTTGCTTTTGATATATTTTCCCAATTATTTCTCTTGTTGTGGGCCCATGCACAACGGTAAAGTAGTCACCACGACCTGGGTATCTCTACATAGGATATAGATAGCAATTCACATTACCTATAGCATGAAACTTAAATGTGTATCTACAGATGCCACGTTTGCTACGAAATCACCAAAACGTTGATTTGGGGTTACACGTTCTACCCAGGTTAGACAACCCTTGTCTGGTCCGGGGGAATGGGGGAGGGGGAAACTGAATACATTTGGGAGATATCTTGTTCTCTTGTAGCAATTTTCAACCCCCCCACCCCCCCCCCCAAAATGTTCATCATTAAGAGAAATAACTAAGAACTTTCTTTGCAATGTCTGCAGTTTAACCCATTTCGGGGGTAAAGGTAACCCCTCCCCCTTCGTTATTACTTCCTAAGGAGTCTCTACGGAGGTTGTAATTGAGTTGTAATTGGACTGGTCAGCAATTTCGCCTCAAACCCTAATCTATAAATAAAATTCAATCCTGATCGCACCTGGAAGTTTCATCTGTGTATTGACCAGGGTTAAACACAGAAAACCTAATCAGATTTGGAAACTTTCAGAATGAACCTTATACCAAATGTGACTCCAATTACAAATTCCTAGTACTTCCAGATTACTCTAATCTCCTCCATTTTTAGGGAATGGAAATTGGTTTCTGTCATTCAGATACCAGTCTACAAAATATTCGTTCATATGTGACGTCATTGAAGTGCATTGGATTGAACTAATTTTAAAATAGATCTACTCAAATAATCATGTTTAAATAAACCTACCGAAACTTCCAGTTTCTATGAAATGAATATAATATACGACAGGCCTTGGGTGATAAGGTTACTGAAGATGTGGACCCATTTATGACCACCAGCCCTGAGAGTCTGTAACTCTGTATAATTAAGGGTGCTTGGATGTAAAATGCTGCTTTATTTTGCAGACTTCATCAATTTATGTAGTTGAAATTTGGCGCATCTAGTGTTAAAGCCCCCCACAGCATGAAGGACCATTCCCACTACAGGAAATGCGTACCAGTGAATACGCAACCCCTCACCCCCCCACCCCCACACACACGTACGGACCTTTATTGTACTTTTGTTCTATTTCGTTTCATCCGAACAGGGAAGAAGTTGAAAGAGTGGACACTCAAGGAGCTATTGGCGCCAAACGTACCGTAAATAGACCAGTTGCTAGGCGACCTCAACCACCTGTCACAACGCTAAGCAGAGAGTCGACTGTTCGCGACAGAGCAATGAGAGATGTACATTTCGAAAGCAGATAAAATGTTTTATGTTTTAACTTTCTTCATACTGTACTTTAAGATAACTTCAACAATTCATTATGCTAATTAAAAGAAATGTTGTTGCGGTGAGCAATAGACACACACATTCCGTATCATGTGCAAAATTTTGAAAATGGTTGTAAATATTGAAAATAAAAAATGGAAATGACAAAGGAGAAACATTTTTTTTATATTATCTTTTGTATATTAAATCTCTGTCACTTAAGGAGAAAGAACTGCGATTGTTTTTCCTTTTCTTGAAATTTCGATCTCCAAATTTCAGAATATGTCAAGTCGTGTAACTTTTTTTTTAGTGTCTCTTCTGGGCCACCGTAGATATCAACTATTAAACATCAAGTGGGAATTTTCTGCTTAGGTTTAGTCATAATCTCAGTTCCGCTATATTAAGTAACTATGCTACAGTATGGGGCAGTGGTAGGGGTGGTATACACAGCTGGATATAGCTTGACGACTCTATATAGCTGGATATAGAGTCATATACGTTTATTTTTAAATTTTAAAAATCTTTCAAAGTGATTTAAATACCCTTTCTCTGTATCCATATCATTCTAGAATACTACTTAGAAATCTAATGAGAGGTTTCATGAAAATGGTTGAACATCCGAAAGTACTTACGTAGCTAGCTCGACACATGCTTGATTCTGGGTCAATGGTTTGGAATTGGTTCTGCCATACCTTTCATTCCAGGGGCTAACTCTGAACCGGAAGGCGAGGGGCCGGGTTGAGCTTGGAGGGGGCTTGGGACCAGGTGATTGTGGGGGTCTTTTCAGCATAGGCTATGAATAAAATATTTAAACCACTGTTCCGTTAACTTTTAGAGATAATTAAATTTCACTAACATGATCAGATCACAATCATATTCAATACAAGTGCAACCAAGTTCCTCTTGTTTGTCAAATCTAACTTCTCAATAACATTACAAGCGGCTGAGGTGGATCCATAAATTTGACAGGCAGTGGGACATACAGGTAGAAAATACTACAGAAATAAAGTAGACAAAATAGATCATTTCCATTGTATACTTCCTTTTTCATTCCATCTGATTGTCGAAGAGATTTCAAATCCAAACCCTTGAGGGGTAGCGGAACATGTGAATTCGATTTGAGGGGGACAATCCACTCAAACTTCAAACCTAACTTATGACAAAATGGTTTCCTCTGTGCATTTGTACCACTTTCCAGGCCTCCTGTGATCCCTCCCTCCCACCCCCACTCACCTTCCCATCTCTGCCACCCCTGAATTGCATACAGGTAAAAAAGAAAAGTGCCAAAAAAAAATAGATAATTTTCATTGCATACTTTATTTTTCATTCCATCTCTCACCAGCAAAGTGTTTGGTGCGACCCATTGCAAAAATGCACGATAGGTAGTAACATTTAAACGAGAACAAACAAAAATTATGAACAGATGTCCGAAAAATCATTCAAGATGTATGGACAGAAACAAACTTGTCAGTCGAAAGTATTAAATACACAACGATAAAAACAAACAAAAATAGAAAACCACAACAACAACACTATTGAAGACAGGTATCATGGACTAAGCAATGAGGGTATAACGTATTTTGTGTAAAATAAATTTATTCCTTTCTCATTTCTACGAAAAAATATATAATAAAAGTCAAGTCCTACGTCCTCTTTCCAAAATACAATCAGCATCTAAATATTTAAGTTTTCCACAATTTAGGAAAATGTTTTGACTGTTTTTACATTTTTCTTAACAATGCAGTCACATATCAATAGATATGTAAGAGAGATATTTTAACCAGACCTCTTTTTATATAAGTTCTTCAAATCAGCCGCTAAATGTGTAACAAAAAAAAGGATTTCTACCATTTTTTAAAAATAAGTATTGACACTGGCCCAGAAGAAAATTACACATGAATATTTTACAGTTTGGGTCAAACTTAACCATGATTTTTTTCCCCAGACCTCTTTTTATATAAGTTCTTCAAATCAGCCGCTAAATGTGTAAAAAAAGGATTTCTACCATTTAAAAAAAATAAAGAATGACACTGGCCCTGAAGAAAGTTACACATGAATATTTTACAGTTTTGGGTCAAACTAACCACGATTTTCCCCCCCCCCCCCCCCCCCGTTCTGCTTGCATATATGAAACAGTACCAATTGTGTGAAACATACCATGCAGCAAAGGTGGTATCTAACATGTAGATATATTTTACCATTTACTTAATTTACATACCAATATGTAATGCATAACAGTTGTGAAAAGAAAACACAATTTGTTTGTATATCCACGTACATTAACCTAAAACCTAGCTTTAACATCATGTTTCAACATCGAATTCCCACTGCAATATAAATAACAATAAATAATAACAATATATTATAATGCATATATATGCATTTAATGCATATAATGCATATATAATGCATTATAATGCACAATAAATTATTATAATGCAATCAACAAGAAGAAGATCTCAAATAGATACTGTTAGGATTGAAGAAAATCAGGCCGTCTAATTTTTTTTAAATATTTTGCAAACATATAATCAACTAAAAGGATTAGCTGCAGTAAATACAAGGTGGAATTAGTTTCGTTATTTTAACAATGTAGAAAGAAGAAACCATTTCAATATTTATGATGTTAGCGCTCATTCTCAAAAACAGGTGAGAAAGGTAGTATTTTGTTACTGTTGCAAAAACATATTAGCACATTACAAATTTGTATTTTGTCAAATTGTCAAAAAGTTATTGATTGATCAATTTATTGCCAAATTAATAGGAAAAAAATCAGAAATTAATAAGACCATATATAAAAGCTGCTGTTGAAAAGCTATTGATCCAGTTTGCTGGTTATTATGATAAATTTGTTAAAATAATGGTTATTAATCGAACTACAAGTTCAATCTTCATCGATGACAAAATTAACAAGATTCATAATCAATATTTTAACCATCCTACTAAACTTCAGGGCAATTGTTTTTAAGGATTTCTTATTTTCTGGTTGTATCTAAGACAGAAGGGTTTTACTTTTTGGAATGTCAGAACAGCAAATTTAGTTGCCCGATGAAATGTAACAAAATAACAAAAGAATGGCTAATATGTACACTTGTAGGGAGAGATGTGTACATATTAGCCACGAGTAGAACAATAGTTGGATGAGTAGAACACCAGTTTGGGGCCAGGTAGAACTCCCTTTCGGGTGGATCACAGGCCTAGCAATAATTTTCTGTTTTATTTTCATTATCTCCAAAGTAATGGAGGGAAAAACCATTATTAAACCATTTTTACACATATTTGGGGGTATTTATTTACAATGCAATCTGAATTTGATGTAAATAACTTGTCATCTGCCCAGACAACCTCCAGATCTGGTTTTGGTTGCCTCGGATGATGGTTAATAATTTCCCCTGAAATGTAGGTGGTATAGGATATATGAGGTGGAAAAACAAAACAAAGGGGGTTTGGAGGATAGGAGGGAAGGGAGACAAAATACTTTATGATAGCTGTCAGCTGAGACTGACTTCAACGCTGAGTGAATTAGATATATGTTTATGAATTCTTAATATTTTGTATCGATGGGCTATGTTAAACTAACAAGGTCTACAGATGTTAACCAAAATGATTAATGGAACTAAGCTGACAATAAAACTGGAAAAGGGATATTTTACATACATTTTGAAAAAAAAAGTAACAAATTCTTTTGGCTCAAACCATATTCAAAACAGATGACCTCTTGAATTGTGATATTTTTGCTCTATCAAATTAAAAACAGAGGTTTTCAGCATAATGTTTCTTCGGATTCCCTTCTAATAGGTAAACGACCATTTCATGTTTTTTCTAGAAAGTCAACTTTATAAAAGGGTCACAGTGCTAGTATTTACCCCGTGTGACAATAGTTCAGCCCAGTTTGTAAAAAATTCAATATTGATCAGAAAGAAGCTTTTGCAAAGGTTGATTCTTTTTGTTATAAATGTGAATAACAAGGGCGGAATAAAAATCAAATGGGGCCATTCCAGGCATGTTTACACAGTCTATAAATTAAGGTCTGTTTCTAGGTCACCGTCTAACTGAAAAGGTTGTGCTCAATAATTTTACAACTAACAAACTATGAAATCTATTTGCCCACAAGGAGACCATTGATTGTTGAAAACAGAAGACTTTCAACTTGTGTAGCCCTAAAACAAACTTGGGTGAACTGGCAATATATATGTGTTAAACTTAACTTTTGGAAAGTTTAGCTTTGACAAATCTTACATACAAATTCACATACTTTTGCAAATTGAAAGTGTGTGCAATTTCATATAATTTCCACAATATACACATCCACCCACCACACCACCCTGCCCCCCCCCCCCCCGCCCCTCAGAACAAAAAGATGATATATGATGCAAACTGTGATTGCACTGAATAGAAGATAAAAGTATGAAATATACTTTTTTGAAGCAAATTATCTTCCACCAAAAGAGTACTTTCCTTACGATAATATCCCTTCGTATAAATTTAATAGAAAAAGAAACTCTTTCCATAAGGTGCTCCATTAATTCAAGTTTTCAGCCTTTACTGTTCTTTGTATAAAAATGGTTGAAGGTAACCTTTCTGTGCAGCCTAAATTTTTTGGGAAAATAAATTGATGTACGAAATGCTGTTTTAACTGTATCAAAAATACAAACAAATAAATAAACCCAGAAACAAAACAAATCAACATTAAATATATAAATGCGAGAGTTAGAAAATGAGTACAAATTTGTTTTGTTTTTTCCCAAATAAACGGAGAGGAAATTAACTTGCTTCATTACATTTCGTCAAACTTGCTCAGCAAAAAGATATTCAGAGAAAATGAAGATAATGGATCAAAAATAAATCCAGAACGGGGAGCTATTTAATTGAACGACAAACAGTTGTTTATTTCCAAAGAAAAGAGCCTCTAGAGTTCAAAGAATCAACCTCATAACTGTTTTTTATTTAAACATGATCTAAGAAAATATATATCCCTTCATTTCATTTTTTTCAAAGTGGAAAAAATAAATAAATAAAATCGCTACGGTCACAAACAGTACTGTGTGCATCTATCTTTCAGCCATAGAGAGTCATATATTTATATATTAATATATAGATATTCATTTGGATAAGTTTTAAAGAAGATTTTACTGTTTGATTTATAAAAAAATATCCACATTTTTTTTTTCACACAAAGCCAGGGTGAATAAACAGAATGATTTTCAAGATAAAATCTCATTACTGTAAGCTATCAAAAACACATATGCTAAGGAATGTTTTTTTTTTAATTTGCTATTAAATCTAAACTACTTCACTTTGGATAATATTTTAGTGTGCAATCAAAACAAAACACAATGCATGGATAGAGAAATTAATATTAGATATTAAAAGACTCTCTTAAAGATGAGAAACTTCTACCAGCTGCAGACCGACCAAACCAGCGGCAGACAGACAAACAAAGAAAAATATTGCAAAACGGAAAGACGATTTTCTTTCAGCAGCTCAACACCATGTGAAATTCGGAAAATATCAAAGGAAATAAAACTCCGCAAGCCTTGATGAATATTAAGAATGAATCCATTACCGCTAAGGGCATCAAATACCAAGGTCTGTCTCGGAATGTGAAAAGGATTGCATAGACGGCCACAGCGAAGAAATGCCCAATCAGAACGACTGGATTCGGGCTAAGACTGAAACAAAAGACAGAAATTTATTACTTAATATATAATTAATATATTTAATTAACTTAGTACTTAATATATGTCCTATGTTAGATTGAATGAATAATGTGTGGTATTGCATCACCAACACATTTTGAAAACTGAATATTATTATTTTTTTATTTTTTTATTTTTTTTTTACAATTGGAGAAATACATGGATAGTCTGTTATTTTTTGTAGAAGAAATGAATCAAGTTTGCTGAAAACTTGCCATTAATTTATTCCTGTGATTTTGTTGATGGGTCACAAACAATCTATATTGGGCAGGGGAGGGGCAGGGGAGGGGCAGGGGGAGGGTTGGTGAGAATCTTATGCTCTCTGGCTTGGCATAAAATATTGTACAATATAACTTCTTCCAATGGGTACGTTTATTGATAATATTATTCTTAGATAGCTAGGTTTCGATGGATATGTTAATCACATAGTATTATTCTTAGATAGCTAGGTTTCAATGAATGTTTTTATTCATATTATTATTCTTAGATATTTTAGGTTTAAGTCTTCTGAATCGTAGATTGAGATGTAAGAGGAAGTGCTGGTCGACACAAAGGTGCTTCAAAGGGTGGGGGAAGGGGGATGGAGATGGAGAAGGGGGAGATGGTGGTAAAATGTGGGGAAGGTCTGTTGCCGGGGCAGTTGAATGGGAACTGAGTTCTGTGTATTGCTCTCTTCAAAGTTCAATGCTGGGGTATAAAAGTTTCTACTCACACTGATAAAAGACCAACGGGCCCAGAAACTGCTACTCCTCCCAAACGGAAATATCGAAAGCAGGCTTGTCGTAACTTCATGAGGTGCTCTGTAATAGAATTGCATACCGAGTCTTTAAACATATTTTACGATGCATTAATACAAGCGTGTGACTGAAATGTTACTGTACTGTATATCACCCTCTGATTCTCCATTACTGACATCAAGGGAGAAGAAATATTTTACCTCCCCAAACCCCACCCCCCCCACCCCACCACAGTCATGAATGTATTTTAATTGGGTCGGACATCAAGCAGTTGATTAAAGGAAACTAACTGGTAAAGGAGTGACTTCTGCCCTCAATGGGGGCAGGCTTTCCAACGTAAATAAATCACTTAATAATGCACCATAAATCCAGGCTTGTTCAAAGGCGCTGTCAAGTGCTTAAGATGAAAATATCTACAAAGCAGAAATGTGATCAGCTGGGATTTGGAACATTTAAATGAGGTCGCTTTTCCTGATGTTAAGAGGGATGTCGTTCTACAATGTAGGGGCAGTGATTTTGAAAGCCTTGGAACCACAATGAAGAAAGTCTGGCCTTTGGATCTTTAAGAAGTGTCTGATTAGAGGACCTCAAGTCACGGCATGGTTGATATGGGCTCAATAAGATCTGCAGGTAATTCAGGGTCCATTCAATTCAAACACTTGTAGGTGAGGAGCAGCAGCTTAAGGTGGCATACTCCTATTAGCGTCTATATCCATCCGCTCGATTGTTCTCCTTCAGGGAAAGTGCCAAAAAGCAGCAGGAGAACACTCTTTTTTGACCTGTTATCAATCATGATCTAGTTTTTTGTGGCTTGCATGTTGAAGAGCATGAATGCAAGTACATGTGGTGAGAAAATTGGGTCAATTGAGGCAATTTTCGACCCCTTTAGGCCTCCCAGGAGCAGCGTACAAAAATTGTTTACTACTGAGTGAAGAGGTGAGGAACACTTCCGGCTCGGATAGCAAAAAAATCTACATGGTCATGATACAGAAAATTGATGGTGCCATGAAAGGCCAACTTGTCAGCTATCCGGTGATCGGTAGCGTTTAGCTAGTGAGAACTTCTATCTAGACTTAGAGACCACATTACTTTTGTGATTTAGTTTGTAAGCCAATAGGGCTTTTAATGGGCGTATGCTACCTTAAATTCGATAAAGGCAGATATTGGCAACCAATGTAGGTCTCCAATCACACTATTCACACCATAATCACACTACAATCACACTACAATCACACTACAATCACACTATATTCACACTATATTCACACTATAATCACACAATATTCACACTATAATCACACTATATTCACACTATAATCACACTATATTCACACTATAATCACACTATATTCACACTATAATCACACAATATTCACACTATAATCACACTATAATCACTATATTCACACTATAATCACACTATATTCACACTATAATTACATTATAATCACACTATATTCACACTACAATCACACTATTCACACCATAATCACACTACAATCACACTACAATCACACTATAATCACATTATATTCACACTATAATCACACTATAATCACACAATATTCACACTATAATCACACTATAATCACTATATTCACACTATAATTACACTATAATCACACTATAATTACATTATAATCACACTATATTCACACTATAATCACACTACAATCACACTATATTCACACTATAATCACACTACAATCACACTATTCACACCATAATCACACTACAATCACACTACAATCACACTATATTCACACTATATTCACACTATAATCACACTATAATCACACTATATTCACACTATAATCACACTATATTCACACTATAATCACACAATATTCACACTATAATCACACTATAATCACTATATTCACACTATAATTACACTATAATCACACTATATTCACACTATAATTACATTATAATCACACTATATTCACACTAGAATCACACTATAATCACACTATATTCACACAAGACGACTCACCGTCTTGTGCGGCAAAGAGAGCGTAGAGGGCTTGAGCCAGCACGTTGACCACAAAAGAATGAGATCTCTTTCTCTGCCAATGGAAGAGCCTCAGGGCTTTCGACATTGCTTCATAGTCTCCTGAAGAGAAGAAAATGGAACATATTTAATACTAAAAATATTGATTAAAATGAATCACAGGAAAATTTGGCAACCCTTTTTAAAGCAATTGTGCACATCTTTCCCATGAGAAAGTTCTCGTTCGTCTAGTAAAACCCATGAGGGTACAAAAGTGAACTTCCTATCCTTATGAGTTTTTTATATCTATATCCATGGTAACATCAGGGCAAAATTTTTAAGGATTTTTCCATCAGATTACGACCAGGTCCTACTGTTTAGTTGTCAGAACAGGCAAATTGGGTTCAAGTCTGCAAAATGTAGCAATATGTAAACAAAGAATGACCAACATGTACACCCTAGGAGAGATGTGTAGGTTTGGTGAAATTGAATACCAGCTTTGGGCACAGTTGATGAGGATCTACAATGACTTTCATTTTGAATGATTTTAATGATATTATTAAAAAAAAAAAAAAAAATTCAAGTTTACAGCCTTGTAGCTAACTTGTAGAGCAAATTACTGTTGCCATCCAAGTAATTGATTTGGGAGGTTGTGGAAGGGGTGTGGGGACATTGCTTTTTATCTTGGTGTGTTTTCATTTTCATGTTTTCACTTCTCCTCTCTGTTCCAGATATACATGTCCTCAAACGTTCTTACCTACATTCTTCATTTCTTTAAACAGTTCCCTCCACAACTTTACGTCATTCAGCGCCACGCTCATACCACCTCCAGTGAGTGGGTGTCTCATATTATAAGCATCGCCGAGGAGGAGTACCCCCGATTTCTCTATGGGAGCCGGGGGTAGGAAGCTGTTCGGCATGCTACGGATGCCTCCATTGACCACACTATCGTGGAAAGACTCTTTGATGTGATCTGCATATATAAAGAAAAATGTTGTAGTCGTTGTTGCTGTACGAGAGGATTAATATTATGGACGTGAGAAGAATGAGGAGTAAACAACTTTATGAAATAGAAATAAAAATCAGGATAACCCAACGTAGCGAATACAATGGTATGATATGCTAATTTTGAATCAAGACATGCATTGTTTTACAAACAATGAAAATATGATCCTGACATTGGAGATTTCTTTGAATATAATGCTATAAAACAGCTCCTCAGAGCCATAAGGATCGGATAAACCATAAAAAAGCTCCAAACATTGGCTTTGTTTACAAAAGTGAAATCAATATGAACCTCACCCTGTCAACATGTGCATAAACATGCACAAAGAAAAACAAAAGATTGGGAGGGAAGGGGGGGGGTTAGTTGACGGAACAAAAGAAACGCAAAATAAGAAAAGGTAAACAAAAGGAGACCAAAACAGGATGCCAATTTAATGGTCAAAGATGTTCCAAATAATGAAAACGTTTTTTTTTAGTAACCAGGTTGTGTTAACAACCTAACATCTTATACCACACTATCCTGAGCTTAAATAATTTGTTACTTTGTTTTATTAGTGAATTAATTACTCATGCCCAAAGTCTAATGAATCGAAGAAAATGTTGCCGTTGGTAATTAACCCAAAATTGCAGTGAGGAGTGAATGAAGTTGATAGTTTCGTAACTTTTTATAATGAAACCCAAACAGTAGCTCTAAGAGAATTTTGGTACGACAAAGGCATACAGACACAAATACTCCTTCGTGAGGATGGAATTACAAATGAACCATGGAATATATCCCCAGGTAGAATATACTTTCATCACAATTGCTACACATATAGCACTAGATTCCAATATTGTAAACATATCATTATTGTTAAGAACAATTAGTCACCTGGCAACTGAGGGAGTATATTTTCCAACATGTATCCTTTCATATCCTTTGGCATTTTGTCCGGGATATCCACAAGTACTCTGGTATCGTGGGACGCTATTTTGTAGATCAGAATCGGCGACGGTTTCGCCAGGACCAGTTCCGCATGATTGTCCTTAAATTGAGGGCAGTCTTTGATGATCAAACCGGCAAAGTGAGAAGACGTCTGCGGTTTGGTGTTGACGAGAGTTTTACGAAATTTGGAGAAGCATCCGTCGGCTACGATGGTGAGAGGCGCAGTAATATTCTGAGAGAAATGAGAAGAGTGTCATTGAATTGAATTTGAATTTATTGTCCACAATCGGAAATTCGACTTACACAGGTCGTAAACGAAAAAAGAAAAGAAAAAAGAAAAGCAATAGTATAAGTATCAATAGACTGCGATACACATACAGTAATACAAACAAATATACAGCAAGTCCTACAAATAAGAAACTTATCTTCTCACTTGTGAATTAAATATGGATAGAGTTAGGCACAAATGAGTATCTGTAGCGGGCCCTAAGTGTACGTGGTGGGCATAAACGCAGTCCAGAGCGGTTGTGATTGTAGTGCTCAAACAATGGTGAGAAATGCTCTCAGAAATGGCAGTAAACAAGTTGCGATGATATGTGACTGTTCTTTTCTTTCGGGCATATTTGTAGGCTACAAACTACTAATGATGTCCAAACTCTCAATATTATGTATACCTAATTGAACATGTTTTATGGGGTTAGAAATTTTACTTCAAAAAAGGAACTTTTTAAAATTTCCCATTCATCTTTCCCATGTACCCTCCCTCCTCCACCCCTGCCCCCACCCTCTCACCCACTTGAAGAAAAGGTTATAACAAAAAGGGTTACTGTTCAGGTGGAAGAAACTTACCTTGATTTCTTCTGTGTCCTTCTGTCGGTATGTTACCCCGGTGATGACGCCATCTTGTTCCATGATTTTAGTGACCACGCCTTCGATGTAGCTGACACTGTTAATATGACAGAGAGGAAATTGTCATTTATTACAGCACTTACACGGCATGAATGGCTTAAACTGAATGGTGTGGGTTCAGTACATTTAATCTAGTTTGAATAATGGCCACCAGGAATTTCAACCTAGGCTTCACAAATCTATGACTGGGGCTGGAACTTGCAAGAAGGTTTCCACCTCTCAAAAGAATTTCAACTTAAACAATGTACAGAAGGACACATTTGACCAAATTGGGTTATTTATACTGCTGTTCTGTACAGACATTTTGTGCCACTAATGTAAAGCTCCCAGTTCTCACTGGACTTTCAGTTTAAGCTTCCCACTTTATATGAACATACCGTCTCGATATGATACAAAACAGTACATTACACAACGATGTAAATACAATACAATCCAATACACATATGCAATGCAATGTCATGCAGTGATATACCATAGTGCATTTCAATACAATATCAATTAAAAACAGTGCAATCACATATGTAATCCAATGCAATGCAACTTAATGCAGTGATATAACATACAATGCAATGCAATACAGTGCAAAACAATGCACAGTATTTAATACAGTGCAATTCAATGCAATGAGAGCTTAAATCAATGTAATACAGTGCAAAACAATGTCAAATTACAATACAGTGCATTACAATACAATGTAAATTAATACAATGCAATCACATATGTAATCCAGTGCAATGCAATGCAGTGATATAACATACAATGCATTTACAATACGTTGCAAATCACTGTACAATAAATACAGTGCAATTCAATGCAATGCAAGCAAAAAGCTATGCAATACAGTGCAAAACAATGTAAATTACAACACAGTGCATTATAATACAATGCAAACCCATGTACAATGCAATACAGTATAGTATTATAGAATATAATCTTATATAATGAGATAGAATGTAGATAGAATTTGCTGGACACTACCTTGGTTGCGCCCTGGCAGCTTTTCTTAGACCCATGACAAATCTACCGTGATGGAAAGATCTACCGCTATAAACGTCCTCCTCCTGTGATGGGTAGGGAACCTCTACGGATATCTTACTCTCAATGTCATGTATGATGTAACCTTTGACCTCATGGGCATCCAGGCCTTCAACACAATCTAAGGATGTGTGTGTAAGAGGAAGGAAAAAAAGCAAAATTAACAAAAGCGAATCTCTTCAAAAATAGGAAAACATGATAACACAACATAAATTTCTTTTATCATAATACTTTGAAATCTAAACTAAAAGTGCTTAACTTTGGCACAGGTTGAATGTGATGGATACGTTTAAAAGGTAACTAGAAAACTGATCAGGAAATTGTGAACCACAAATCTTTTGAAAAAGACTGAAGAAGATTTGTTCGACTCACCTTTGAGTCCCAGAGCTTTGACGGCCTCATACCCTCCCGGTTGCAATAATTCTCCGACTATCCTATCCGGTTGTTTCAAATCCCGTTCGATCACCGTCACCCGTCGGCCATCGTGACCGAGAACGGCAGCCATCGCAGAGCCCAGGATACCAGACCCGACGATGATGATCTCCGTCTCGTCCGTAGTACCCGATTCGCATCGCTGGTGGAAGGCATTGTGGGTAGAGTTGCTCTTCTTCACCTTGAAGCTCTTAGTAAGAGGGAAATGAAACAAAAACAAACAAAAATCATTCAGGTTTCTTTAACGAAAACTATTTATGTCACAAGCAACATGTTACCACATTGGTGGTGCATCTGGAAAATGTATTTCCTGAATAGATAGATAATTTATAGATTTTGTAAGCAAATACCCAAAAAGAAAAGAATAGAAAAAAGAGAAGGCAGTTCATTAGTATGACTAGTCAACTTATCATTTGAAATATGAGTGTAAAGATGGAAATTTGCTAAAACCAAATTTATGCAAATATGCTGCGTAGCGATCCTAATGATCATAAATGTATTACTGTCGTGTTTGTTGTAAGAATCCAATGTTTATTGCTCTGATTATTTGAAACAGTATGAGCGGTAATCTTTGTTTTCACTCGTCAGTCACTATATAACAGTAATTTCTAAGACAACAACATTATAATGGTATTGAAAATGTATCATGCAACTTGCAGTGTGAAAACCAAAAGTTGCTTTTCGTCCAAGGAAAATAAATATTGCATTTATGTAATATCAGCTACCCTTTCAGACAATTTTAATCTTGACAAGAATCACAAATGCTAAGAAACTCATAGGGAGGGCGTATTAAAATCTACGTATAGATGTTTCAAGCTCTCATCTGATATACTGTATTAGCCAATGCTACGTGCAAGAACAACCTTTGAGAGACTTACCCTGGATGCAAAGAAAAAGTACAAGCCGAGTAGACCAACCAGGGCAGCTGAAAGAAAAGCTGCTCCTCCGGTTGTGTAGAACGGGAGGAGAAACTGGGAAGCTAGAGACATAGCGCAAGCCGTCTCCGTCCAAAACTCTCGCTGGAAGCAGCCTCGGCTACCGGAGGTGATGAAGGATGTTGTTGATCTCGTCTCCCAGCGAAAGATTTCCAAGTTGCTTCAGCAACGGTTTTTACGTTGAAGGTGGCTTATAATCATCTGAAATAAGAGCCAAGTTATCGATATCATACTTTAGTTTGATATCATTGTTTTGTACTGACAAGACAGTGTCGGCCTCCACACACTACGTACACTAAAAGCATAGCAAGGAAAACTAATCACGAATGAAGTTACACAGCAGGTGGCTTTTTAAGTGCAATTCCAAGATTTTAAGTTTAAGTACTACCAGAAATCATTGTGCTAGACCTACTATACATAATTTATAAATGAAAACACTTGTGGATAAGGCGTCCTCTTTTAGCTTCAAGATTTTGGGGTTTATTCTACTTCTTTTGTAGCTACCACATATAATATACAATGAGTAATCCACAGTCATAGCCTACAAAATTTGAAAAACTGAAGCAAGAAGTAAATTAGACAGACAAGGGAAGCATGGTTCCCATTGTTGCACTACATCAATAGGTTGCTTCAGTTACAGTAGTATCAGGACCTCTGTCTTTCTGATGAATATGTACAGACAGTAGTCTGTTAGACTTTACACTGCACTTGACTGTACACTGTACTGTACATACACTCGGTACACGATTTAGGACAAGCAATAACTTTGATGTACAATTTGAGACAATCTACTATGTCGCTCTTAGGAATATAACCACTGTCCTATCAGGTTTTTTAAAACAGCCCTGCGTGATATTTACTACAAAAGAACAGCAAGGTTTCAGGCAAAGAAAACAAAAAAAGGTTTTTAAAATTGGCTTTATTTGATATTAACTTTGATATGAAATTGCCTGCATAAATGAATTGTGTAAGTAAATTGTAATGCAGTCTTTTGTCATAGAGAAAACACAGAAATAATTTTCATGAATAAAGTCTGCAAGTTAACATCTTTAAATTCAGTTTTAAAATAACTTTCTGTTGTTTAATTGTAACAGAATATATTACATTACAGCAAACTCATTAGACATTTTGGCAGGGAAAAAAGGAAAATACAGTTCCTCTTAGAAGTAATAATAATATTTAATAGTTTTAAAAACTTTTAACAAAACAACAAAAGTGGCTTACCTTAATTTCTTAGATTTAGACAGACCAATGCAATGTCCTACAAATGCTCAGTAGAATCGAAGCTAACTTTAAGAATCACTTAAGCAAAATGACCTACAGTACCTGAATTTCTTAGATTTGGAATGACCAATTTAATATCCTACAAAGCAATAGAATGGAAGCTAACTTTAAGAATCACTGAAGCAAAATGACCTACCTGAACTCTTAGATTTGGAATGACCAATGTCATATCCTGCACAGCAACAGAATGACTTTAAGAATCACAACCAAAATGACCTACCTGAAGTTCTTAGACTTGGACTGACCAATTGTATGTCCTACAAATCAATATAATGGAAAGGTGACTCTAAAAATCACATGCATTCTCTCTGTGTAGTTCTAAATACTTTACTATATACAATCATTTCTCTGGAATATCTTTGTTACACAAAGTCACTTAACCCCTCTCTGTTTATATGTTGCTGGTTCTGTCAAGTACACAACTGGCAGAAAAAAGAAAGAAAATTTAAATCTTCTTAAAGACTCTCAAGTGCTTCCTTACTGAGGTTTTTATGATGGTAGACTGTTAACCATGACACATCATTGTGTAAGCAGAGTTTGGTCCATAAATTACGTAAACAATTTGTATTAATTGTATATATAATTGCGTTAGATAATGCAATTAATGCATGATATAATAGACACGACACCCCATACAGAACCGCCTCTTAATGTTAGCATCATGTCAAAAGATAGCTCAAAAAATTCCAAATATACTTGTTTTTCCATACTGTATTTTAATGTCCTTCTTTTTTAGCTCATATTGACAGTATGAACAGTAATGAATCTATCCTGTTTCTATCAGAAAAAGGGGTAGGAACTGTTTGTACTGTCATTATGAGTGATTTGAAGCATGATATGGGAGGAGAGTATAGAGTGGTATTAGCATATACAGTATTTAAATGTTCCCAATTGGCAGGGTGCCAAATATGGTTCTTTAAGCCAATAATGTCCTTCAGCTTTCCATCTTTCTTTACAATATCTCATATATACTTTTCTGTTAACTGATTTGTCCTCAAAAGTATTTTTCTTCATTCAATTCAAATCAGAAGATCCTTGCCTCAGTCTAGAAAAAAAATGTTCTGAGGCTGCTATGTATGGTATATATGCTGTAATTTGACCAGTTTTGATCTTTCTATATTTAGGGATAATCCTGAAAGAAATTTAAGCTAATTTAAGTTAAAACAATAGAAGAAGAATGTCATTAAAAAAGAAAAAAAGAAGAGAGAACTAATTAAAAATGTTTTAACAAATTCCTCATCACTGATGCTATGTAAGAGTTTTTGGACATTGCAACATACTTAAAAGGGGATACACACAGGGGGTAGGAGCCAGGGGCACTGGGGGCATGTGCCCTCCCCCCCACCTCCACTATTTTCCCAAAATAGCAAATGTGCCCTTACTGGCAAATAAATGTGCCCCTTTGATGAAGAACTGTCTTTTGGATATCTTAAGCCTAAAGTTGTTAATTTTAAATAGAGTCACATGCCCCATAAAAGTATTGATAGCATACTAACACATCATTAAAGTGATATGGCCGGTGTGACTCGGATTATAGCATCTAAACCACATATAAATATATATATATATATATATATATATATATATATATATATATATCAATCAATGATGGTTGGGTTTTGTGTCTACATTTAGTAAACCACTCCATTTTACTCGTCACATATTCACTAAGAAAGCAATTTTTATGCGGTGCATATGATTATATCTGTAGCTGCCAAGGCTTTTCAACAGCCAGTTAGAGAACACAACTCTTTTGTTTTCCTACCATTACCAAAGGTTAGAAAATAATATAGTATTCTGAAAATCTGAAAGAACACCCTTGAAATCTGTGAAGCAATTGTCAATAAAATAAACATAGAAAGAATAAGTTTTCTTTGTTTGTGCGCATTTATAGGTGTTCAAGATGAGTCATGGTTTTATCGATCGGATCGTTCGCATGACGACTGTTTCTATGATATAGGTACACACTTTAAGAAAACAAATGCGCATACATGTACACAGTAGTGTAATAGAGAGCTCTATAGGTGCATGATGATGATTAACTTGTGATCATTGCAGTTGAAGACAAGAAAATTGTTTCGTTAGTAAAACGAAGGTACATGTGGCGACCACATGTCAGTTTTGAATAAATTTAAGAATTCTTTCATTCATCAAATGTTGCAAAGTTATATACTGTAACTTTCGGGAGACTATATGTTTCATTTACATGTGCAGGCCTACCGTACTATGGCACCAGACAAATTTGACTGACATTTTACCTTCATGAGATCGAAAAGACAAACGAGACCTGTATGAGGGTATCATTTCAGCAATTATATTATAACTGTTTGCAACATGTCTAAAAACCTTTATTTTGATCACAGAGAATCAAATTCAGGAATATGGCAAAAGAAGTTTTGTTTCTAAACAACCAATATAAATGTACATTAAAATACAGAGATTGACTTCAACACAAAAACTCAAAAGAAAAGCTCAGTTGAGATGGTACTACTGTAAAGCATTGAGAGCTCTCCCTTACAGAAGATCTAGGCAGCACAGAAACAAAAAATATGAAGTATGCAGAACTAGGGCTCCAATAACCAGATCATGAATTGAATTGGATAGGCTTCAAAGATGTTGTCAAGTGACATACTGTACAATCTAACTTTAAAATAAACTCAAGCAGAATGAATTAAGGGGTCTAATATTTAGAGCTGGCATGATTGATTTGTCTCCTTTTTGAAAACTTCTATTCACTTCACTTAAGAGGGGGGGGGGGGGGGATGCGGGGAAGGATTCAGGGAAATAAATGCAGGCTAAATGGTTCATGCACTATGACAATGATATACTGATATTGTGCGTTGTCTTAGATCGGGGAAAAAATTAAACAGTTTAGAATAGTGTTAATAGTGTTAATTTCTCTTTGAACAATGCAACAGTACCAAGAATCAACATTTTTATCCAAGGTCTACAAAACTGGACTAACTTTCTCTTTTTTAAAATGAGTTCAGACTTTAAATCTATTGACTTCAAATGACCTTTGGCACTCACAAAACCAGTTCATTTCTTGAACTTTCTTGGGGTGGATCAACATTCTAAGTACGTTATGAAGTTCATTTAAGCTTTACTATCGGAGTTAATTCAGTTTACAAGGTTTTAGACTTTGACCTCTGTTGACTTAAATTAACCTTTGACCTCTGCAAAGTAGGACAACACTGTACTCACTATTATCAGGGTTGGCCGGTTTTTACCGGGCGGTTTTTACCGCCCCGGTAAAAACAGGTTTTTTACCGGTTTTTACCGGGAGGTTTTTCCCACATTTAAGTGGGAAAAACTGGGAAAAACCGGGAAAAACCTCAAATTATATAGAATTCCTCAAAACTCATGTGGAACTTGTGGAGGAGCATAGAATCTACAAGAAAATGGCATCTTATGGTAGGGGGTTGGGTTACATCCAAAGAACAGCTATGATCTATAACTTGTGAGTTTACCGATTAGACTATTATAAATAATTCAAATAAATTATATATTGGATGCTCAAATCAACCAACTTTATTTTCCTATCGAGATGCATAATTCCATTATCTAGAGAATGGACTCGTATCAAACTGTTGGTGCCTCCTAGGGCTATGGTTCGTCATATTATACATGCCACATTAGTCCGCTCAGATCCAAATGATGATTCACATCCAAGAACGATCACTTCATGTCTGCGATATATTGTACTCTGTTCACACTTCGCACTAGGCACTGTACTATGCTTATATTGCTTATAGGCACTGTACTAAGTGACTGTTGTGACATCAACTAATTTGAGAATAAGTAACAATTGGAACAGTTACATGTGTTGTTGATACTCCTACCTCTTCAGTTAGCCTATACACAGGAAGTGCCCAGTATCACCTCACCTGTCCACCTCAAAGTGTTTAATCACTCATGCATGAAGTTGTATAATAATTGGACCATGTTTGCATCAAGGTAAACAGTTTGGTTGTGTGAATGGCTCCATAGGGCCATTGTGCGTTTAATACTTTAATTGGGCCCATGTGCCTTACAAAGTTTCAAAGCAGTTTCTATTGAGCCCCCTGGATTGAAGTTCACCTCAATAGACTGTTGCCTACTGTATTAATGGAATGAACTGTCTGAGCACATAATATTATATTATTATATGGTTCCTTGTCCCTTTGAGGCTTTGGATGCCATGGTTCGCCACTTCGTTCTATCCTCCGCTGTTCATGCCACATAATAGGCCTGAAGAATTTAGGAGGGGTGAATGTCCCAGTGTAGACCTATAATGGTTTGGGCAATAGGCAATGCATACTGTTAAGAGATCGTGACAGAATAACTATACATGTGCAATACGAAAAATACTCCTTTTTCCACAAAAAGTCGAATAAGAATGTGATAAAATAGCTCAAAATGAAGCTAAGAAACTTCCATATTCAATAAAATATGCCTGTCATGAAACAATATCGTGCCTACTGATGACCCTGCATTTTACGGACAATTAATACTAGTTTTCGAGACGGAGGCGGTTTTTACCGGTATTTACCAGTTTTTCCCGGTTTTTACCTGGTTTTTACCGCTTAGTGGGAAAAACAGGTTTTTCCCCGGGAAAATGCCAACCCTGACTATTATACCAAATATGAACTTTACACCACCACACATGTACGTTTCTTACTTTTAAGTTAATTCTGCAACTTTTAGGCTGATTGTTCACATTTTTTACGACTTCACACTTAACTACTGTAATCATGTACTGAAGACTATGAAAATAGGCGACTGATTTGTATTATGACGTCGGAGCTTTGGAATGTCGTCAAACTAAACTAAAAGGCTGTATAGATGCTCTTACAAAGTATGAAGCATATGATAGTGAGTAGGCCTCAAAAGTCAGGCGATTCACTGGCTAAATGCCAACTGGATTTTGCGATTTGCCAGTGGAGACACATGTTTGCTCAATTGTAGCTTTAGTTTACAGTAGGCACTGTTATTTTTTAATAGAAAAGGGCTCAAATTTTGATATTCTAGGACTGGTGAGCCTAATTATTAGGTAAGAATTTGTGAGGGATAGGGAGGTACTGTAAATAGCAAACCATGATAAAATATGAGTCACTTTGGGACAGGGTTGTTTGATTTAAATCACCTTGATTAAAATCACTGATTTAAATCGCGATTTAAATCAGATGATTTTTTTCAAAAAAATCACTGATTTAAATCACTTTTACTACTTTTCCATTTTTTATGTGAATAGTTGCTTGAAATCATTGCAAATCACCAATTCTATATTAGAGTACACACAATAATTTATTGTAAGACATTCAGGCTACCCCCCTCATTATTTCCAGTCTCTGTGGTACCAGAATTACTAGGCCTAGATTACTTGAACCAGACATACTGTACACTGTAGTTCGTTCACACACTAAATTTCCATACTCATTACGCTGGAATTTGTAGCTAAACCCTACAAAATCAGGAATGTAGTTTGCTATATTTTGATGCCATGAAAGTTGTATGCATGCATATGATATATTGAGTGATGTATTGCATGGTTGGTTTTGTTGCGGCACAACTCAGTGGTGATAGACAGGAGGTGACCATTCCTTTCATTGTATCCAGTTGTATCCCCATGAGCAGGCGTTGAAGTACTTGCACCACCTTCATCTTCCTTCCCTGAGCACTTGTTGTAGTGAATTTTCATCCTCTTCACAAGACCTTGCAATTCATGCCCACAGTTGTTACACTTCGCACGGCACCCAGTCATGGTATTGGATGGTATTTTCTTGAAATGATGCCAAATGGCATCCTGTTTCCTACCAGACATACTGTATTTAGGTGTGTTCTAGCTGAGATATGATAAGACTAAGGCTTGGCAATGTTCTGCTATGTCCATGTGATTATGATATAGTGCAATGAGCTCACTGGATGACTAGTGGTCACTATGTGATCTGTGTACAATTATGGAGGTACCTCCATCCATGGCACAATCAATAGGCCCAATGGACAAGGTGTCTTAGGCATGAGTCATGACACTTCAATTCATAAGTCAAGTGCTCAAACAACACCCCAGAATACAATAGGTGTTAGTGTAATCTCCAATTATCACTAGTGGAGTGGACCAGAATGTATTTCCTGTGTATATTGATGGATAAACTATGAAGTGTTAGGCCCACAGTGCTTGCACAAACAAGCTCCCCAAGTGAATGACTGGAATTGGTATTCTTAGACTTGCAGTAGCCTTAGGTCATGTGTGTTCAATGGGAAATTGATTGAGGCCCAGGTTTAATTAGCCTGCAAAGTATTCTGAATATATTATAGGCCTATAAGGCTTATATATTAAAACTAGACATCAGCTGGCGTTAAACCGCCAACGTATATCCCCACATCATAGCAATCACAGTGTGTTTAAAAGCCAAATGGGAGAATATCAGGAACTATATGAGATCACCACCAACTTTTGGTACCACCATACGTTGCTCTCATTTGTTTTGTTCAAATTGGATGAATTAAATGGCCACTGCAGTGGGTCACATGTGGTCAGATTGAAAGTGATCAACACCATAATATCCCCAATGTGGGGATATAATGATCTGGGTGGATATGGGTGCATATATGTGATAATGTAGGCAACAATGGGGTCCAACTGAAATGTGGTTTTAAAAAAATCAAAAAAATCCGATTTAAATCAAAAAAATCTGATTTAAATCAAAAAAATCCGATTTTTTTGATTTTTTTAAAAAAATAAAAAAAATCAACAACCCTGCTTTGGGATTCATTGATGCTATGTACACATATATCCATTAATATATATATATATATATATATATATATATATATATATATATAAATGAAAATCGTAATGAGTTGGAAAATCAAGAACAGTGAAAAAACTTTCAGCCTCCACCGGGATTCGAACCACGGGCCTCCCGCTATATATATATGAACAACAAAACATCTCAATTGGCACTCCGCTCCGTACTATGTATAGCATATATATTTTTCTTACAGAATATATTTTTCGTACAGAATATATTTTTCTTACAGAATTAGTTTGAGAATACATGTTTTTTTGTCTTACAAAGAATATAATTTATAAGAATATAATGTATTCAATATATGTATATTTTCTGTTTACAGAATTTTTATATTTTGTTGGAGAAAAGGATTTTTCTGTACCAGAATTTCAACATTTGAAAATACCCCCTGTAGTAAGACTTCCGTTCATTTTTCGCCACTGCCCACTTCTTCACCTTTAAAGGTTACGTAATCAATTTGCCTAGCCTTGCAAAGCGTGGAAAAGTCACTTGCACAGCTCATACTTCCTGCGATCTACAGCGAGAGCTTTTTAAAATGTCCAAGGCAGCTAAACTGTTATGGAACTGGTATTAAATTAACTGAAATGTATATTTTGGGGGGGGGGGGGGAGAATATATAGGCCTACATATATTTTCTCTTAGAGAATTTTTTTTTTTTTTTCTCTTAGAGGATAAATATATTCTTGTCATAGAAAAATATAATTTTTGTGTAAGAGAATATACATTGTTACAGAGTGTTTATTGTAAAATACATACATGGTTACCTTGAGTGAGGATTATTACGTAAGTCAACATGTAATTTGTATTGTGATACACCAGGCCTATAACTATTCTAAGTTAGGGTAGGTCTAGCCTATGCTTCAAGTTTAACATTAACAGTATGTTATGCCCTCAGCCTACGCTAGACACAGAATGGTTTAAACTTGAAGAATGCCATTGAAAAGAACTAACCTTATTCCATAAGTACATTGATGAATCGATGATCGTTCTGCCTAATACCTCAAATAATCGTCCTTTTTATGGTTATTTCAGCTACAATAAAGTATTCCATTTAGCAATCATGGCTTTACCAGTTCAGTAATTTCCCTAACCAGGGTACGAAGGAACGGATTGACACCTTCTGACGCCAGGCACGGGTCGTTTGGTCGTTAGGCAAAAATGATACGATGCATGGCATGATCGATGATTACAGGTACTTTCCCCTTTGCTGTTTTGTCCAAACGCCCTCTTCATTTGACAGACCGTACAGTGCTTCTGATGTTAGTAGTGCTAGAGTTGTAAATCCAAGCGCCCCTTGCCAAACAAAAAAGTGCAATCTGGAAATTTAGCGAAAATCATGTTTTCACTTTGAGGACTACTGCGAAAATTCGAAGCGAGCCGATAAAACTGCATGTCCAACTGTACAAGATCTGTCTTTATCGTCTTGGTCTGATGTTGCTTGCCCATAGGCTTAACTTAGTTATACTATACTTACTACTAGAGCCTAGGCTAGCCAATTAAGCCTGGCTAGGCCCAACGGAACAATTGCACAGAAATTAACCTCTTAGTACCTTTTAGAAATAAGTTACCAGCTTCACCACCTATCCTAACTTAGTAATTAATTCAGCCCTTTCAATGAGTAGGTGTAACTTGCCAACCTAACTACCTACAGTAAGTCTAACTATTGTATACTGATTGAGTAAGGCCTTGTGAAGTTGTGGTAGTAATTGTGTCAAATTGATAGCACCGTGTGGGATAGTGCATGTTATAGCAACTTGCGATATATTTTCACATCTCAAGTTCTGTATTAAGCGTTACATAGACATAGAAGTTTGCAAGTTTAAGTACAGAACCCCCTTTACAGGAACAAAAATATTGCATGGACAAGAGTTACTGTACTTAGTGAAGTAATTGTATTGCCTGGCCTCTTATGCAAAAGGTATACTATTACTGTAATGCTCTCATAGTGTCATTAGCCTAGTAGTAATTGAAGTGCAGTGAACAGATACAGTGTCACTACAAATATGGAAGATCTAGATGAATGCTTCAAATCCGATGTCATCACTGGAGGTCAGGCTGCTGTCCACAAAGAAGGTTGTATATTTTGTAACATTGCAGCAGGAACAGACAGTGAAAATAAGATAATTTACCAGGTAAATAAATTGACTATTACCTTGTTAACTGATTTGTTGTGCAGAAAAGTCTGCATTACCCTGGTCCTTATTATTTTGGATGCTTTCAAATTACATATATATATATTCGTGTATCATCACCAAAATCAAGTACTTCCAATTTCTATTAACAAATGCAATGTTCTTTGCCATTGCAACATAAAAGAAATTGAACAGACGAACTTACTAATCTGTCGGAAGAAATTGAGAGGAAACGATTGGGAGTCAAGTTCCATTGTCTCGTGTGGAACGAGGACTGGTTGGATTAGTAACAATCGATGTGAATCCTGGACACACGATTATAACATGTTGCTTGCTGGTCCATTACTCAAACTTCTTATACTGTAAGTACTTGATCCTTATCAAGGTCATTAGTGGAATTCATATACATTCCTTAGCATTTCTTTGCTTTTCTTTTCTTATTTCTATTTCTTTATGTAGAATTCTGAGGCTGTTGTCTTTCATGATATCCGACCAGCCAGCAGGGAACATCTCCTTGTTATTCCGACCAATCATGTTCGCACGATTAAAGCCTTCACCAAAGACGACAAGCCCAAGTGTAAGTGATTCATTTCGAGCCTTTGAAGTTGAGAGGGTCAAATATCAAAGATTATCGCCTCTCCAACTTTATGCCCTCCCAATAACCAACAAAACCTTGGGTGAACAGGCATAAATATTACTAAAATTTACAAAACATCAGGGCATGTCAATGCCACATTTTGCAACTTCACAGTCCACTAAAACTAAATATCATATCAACACCTGAAGTACTGTAGTTCTCAGCCATGGACATGCCTAAGTTGTAATCTATAAGCCCTTGCTGGTTTCTCCCACATCTGTGGTCGCTTAAGCGTCAATAAAATAACTTCTGATTATTATCAAATATAAGTTTGTACTAAAATAACTGTTACTTTTATAGACTGCAGCTAAGTTACTTCACATTATGGAGATTGGATTTAATATATACTATTGACTATACATCTATTAATATGGGAATATGGTTGGTATGGACGGCAGAAGGGCCCATGGATGGAATGTGCCCCTCCACTTTAGAATCTGGCCAGCCTGGAAAATTCCATCCAAAGTTATAGCAGATAGTACTTCAACATATAACCTGCGATATATCACATTAACTAGAACCAAAACCCCAAGAAAATGTATTACTTTTATGCACTTATTTAACCATTTAATCGTCAGCCTACATGAAATACAATTTATTCTTATGTTTTTCTGTATGTAGTAGAATACCTGTATGATCTTGGTAAAGCTGTCCTGGAGAAAAGAGGTGGTGATATCAGTGAGGCGAGGTAAAAATTCAGTTTCTTACAACTATGCTGTACGTATGTTTGCCAAAATTGTTGTCTCTGTGGTACCTTTTGTGGAAATGTGTTAAATTTTGCACCCAATCTACTGTTTAATGAAATAGGTCCGAAGAATTTGAACATCGACTCGACTCACCTTAACAGTTTTCAAGACGTGTTTCTGGCAAGTTTTGCATGGCAGATCACAACTGTCTGGGAGTCGCCACATTGTGGTTGTAATCATTATGATCTTGGCTGTTTCCTAAACTCACATAATGTATTATCTTTCCACTCAAACTTGAGAAAAGTCACCAGTATCGGTCCCCAAAATTTTTTGCGTAATAAAAAATTGCCGCAAGTTTTCGAAAAATATTCTTCTAGAGGCTCCGGTCATCCAAATGATTTCTAGACTTTGATGAATGTTAGAATAGATAAGTAAATATGATCTCTGTGGATATAATCCACTTTTACAGTATCAGGTGTAAAATGCTTTTGAGCATGGGTAACCATTATCTGACTCTCTAGCAGATTAGAACTGGTCACCTTTGAGTACACCCTTGTATTTTCTATTTAATTATGTATCTTGTTCCGTTTTGGTTTCTGATTTTGATCGTTTAACAATTTGCTGAAAATTGTCTGCATGTTTCGGTCCAAACCACAATCCTCATTGCATTTTCTACTGCAATGATACAAATTGTTTAATTTTTAGCTCATACCAGCATGCTGGTGTGAGCTATTGTTACAGTGCGGCGTCTATCACTCTATCACTCTATCATTCTATCACTCTATCACTCTATCCGTCAACAATTGGTAAAACCGCTCCCACTCGCACAGTGTTTGATGGAATTTCATGAAACTTGGACACAAGGACCATTAGGTATAGGTCCATCAGAGATGATCCAAAATTTGGGGTCAAAGGTCACCTGTGGGCCGTAATGGGCCGTTTTGTGGAAATACGCAAAATGCTTCTTCTCCTACAGATTTCATGGTTTGTCACGATAGTACTATGGTAGTTTTACCTTCAGGGTGTTCATGAATTTGAGATCAAAGATCAACTAGGGGTCTTTTGTGGCCCGGGCCGCGGCCCTATATTTTCAAATTGCTCCTGTTCGTACAGTGTATGGCCAATTATAATGAAACTTGGTCACAATGTTCCTCGGGATGAGAGTTACGAGGGGTGTTCGGAAAATTGAGGTCAAAGGTCATTTAGGGGGTCATCGGGGGTCATTCTTTGTAATATTTTCAAATATCTCAATCTTCTCAAGATTTTGATGGATCATATTCAAAGTTGAACTGATGATTGTTGGATTGTGTATGAATAAGGTGATGCCTAAAAATTTTTGGTCAAAAGTTAATTAATTACAATTAATCCCCACTGTTTAAAAAAATCTGAGCCTTCACTTTTTGCCAAAGCTCCTTTAATTTGTCTCCCAGTGTCTGCAGTGTTTGTTTACATTTGTGGTTAAGCTCTGCAGAGGCTGTTAGTGGAATTAAAGCAGGACTGGGAGTTGTTATTAACTGTTGAACTGTAAGCATGAGAGCCCTATAGCCAATCAGCACTTGCCGATTCTTAGAAGTCTTTGAGCCTGAGGTATGTAGGCAGCTTGTGAAGTTATGCCTTGTAGGGAGTGCTTGTTATGTCTGCTAAGGTAGAGGGGAGAAAGTTTAATAGGGTAGGTCAGTGGTATTGTTTGAGAGAGTGGGTAAAATAGGATTTAAAGGGGAAAATAGGAATTATAGCCAGTGGTGTGGCCAGGATTCTGCTAATGGAGGGGGGGGGGGTATCCCTCACGGGCCCAAAATTGGTTTTGTGGGCCCTACATTTTTAAGCTCGAAAAGGTATGAGCTTCTGCACCATTGGTGCTCTAGTTGGTGGTATTTCATAATGTATCTGGCAACGGCAGAGTGAATGATGTCATCATCATAGCAAATTGAGCTAAAAATTGTTTGTGTTTTCTGGTTACATTCAATCAACCAAACCTTGAGTTAGGAAAATAAAAAGATACTGAAATGGGTGTTTTCACCTAAAAGTGTGAAATAATTATTTCTCAAATGTCAAAATATCTGTCCCAATCCCTTGAAATTCCTTTTTCGTAGCTGAAGGCATGTGTGACTTAATGGCTTTCACCCAACTCATTCTCAACGGAGAGATACACAGAACATGGTTTTATCTGACGTTAGGATTTAGCCTTTGAAGAAGATCCTGCTAGGACTGAAACGTCAGGCCCTCTTACCTTTACACATTCTCTTACACAGGCTCTCTAGTGGATAAGCAGTTTTGGTTTATTTTGACGTTAGATTCTGTGTAACTTTTACAAACTTTTATTCTTCTTACTTTTTTTATTTGGTTATAGATGTGGATTCCACTGGCCTCCTTTCCATAGTATAGAACACCTTCATCTTCATATCATTTATCCTCAAAGTGAAATGGGTTTACTCAAACGATGGTTATATCTGCCAAATTCACCTTATTTTGCAACAGTGAGTATTCAGTTTGAGTTCACTATAGTCAGTCAACTATCAACATCATCAAACAACCTTGTTTGCTTCAGTGTCTCCTATTTTTGTTGGGAAGGGGGGGGGTGGGGATAGGGGTTGGGGTGTGGGGATAGGGGTGGAAGAAGGTTGACAAGTTTACCTGTCTTGGGACAGTAGCCCTCTCCCCAACCCGACCCTATAGAGAATGGCACATATCTAACTTCTAAATATGTTGGTCCATATGCGTCTGTACAGCCCCCAAGCATTCATTTAGTGGTTCTAAAGGTTAATGCAAATCATGTCATGTAATGGAGGCTTTGGAAGAAATCAAACAATTCCCAACTCTAGTCATGTGAATTCACATCCTGCACCTTGCTATTCCTGCACCTCAATCTATTGACTGCCCACTGAAAGTCCCCTACAGGATCCTCCTGCCCCCCCATATTCCCCATCAATACCCCACCCCATGCCCTTCTTTCAATATGTGTATTTTACTCCTTGTATTTTCAGATGTCCCTCCCCTGTGGAAAACTTTATAAAGTTCTGGACACTTTATTTCCTTAATCTGTTATGAACACCAATGTATGTAACCGCCTTGCATGAAGGCCATGAGACAAAACAGCACCTCTGTTCCCTTACCCCCCCCCACCCCCCTGACTACACACTGAGATGCTATAGCATATTAACTTTTCTTTTTTTTAATATAGCCACATTTTAACATACTACTCTTGTTTTCTTCTTCATTAGTATGAATGGACCCTCGATTGGTTAGCAAAACGAGAACCCTGGCAATCTCCCGGGAATTAAAGACAGCATACAGAAGGGATATTGACACACCGGGGGCGACGTCAGGATATGATCACCGCTGTGTGGTGCAAATCATTCTATTGTATTTTATTAAAAGAGCCTCTGTAATGAGAAGTATATGAAAATGTGTTGTACTCATAATAAAATCCAACAATCCAAAACAGACTAGAAAATTTATACATACTTTGTATAAGAAGACATTTTTTGGTTATTTGAATTTGGGACTCAAACCAGTCACATTTGTAATCCAGAGGTCACAAGTTCAAATCCTGCTTTTGGCCCAAAAACATTTATCATTCAGTTCCTTCTTTTTTGTTAAATTATATATAATTGATAGGAAGAAAATGGTTGTGAATGGAATGAATTGTCTATGTTTTTCATTTCATTCTCAAAAGCTACTATCATGTGCAATAATACGGTATACGATGAACCGGGACTGAATTGCAAAAGTATTTTACATTTCCACAAAGGAAAAAAAAAAGGAGTTATTTTTCACTTTTATTCCCTTGCTCCTTATTCCATATATACCCTCGATGGTTGTCAATTGTGTTAAAACAGCTGATTGGACTGCTATGTAAACATTACTAATAATGCTTTAACATTAGAACACACAAAATATTGTATTATTTTGCTGCAATAAGGGTCATCAGGTTTGCCTTCAGATATGCTACGAACCCTTGAACTTTAACAATTATTTTACTGTCATTTTGGGGTTTACAAGCTACATGTTTTTTTTGTTGTTACCGTCCCACCTACCCTCCCTTTCTATCCCCTTCCCCTTGCCATTCTTCATAAGGAAAAGACAATGCTAAAACTACAGGTTTCACATTCAGATTCATCTCTAACCTTTACAGGTTTTCTTCTGTTATTTTGGGTGAAAGATTATGGGAAGTACCTTGTTTGTACACATATCAACTCCCAAGAAAATGTTCACATTATCCAAGTTCACATAATTTTAAATATGGTATAACCATCTGAATATAATAGTATGAAAACATGTTGTTAGTTTTCACTTCTTACACTGATCTATTGATACTGATTTAAATGTTATTTCTGTAAAATGAGAAAAGGAGGGTTGGAGGTAGGGTTTGTGAATCAATGATTTGTCCTTTCACAGGGAGTCATTTGATCAATGTGTTATCATAATAAAAAAATATAAAAAAAAAGAGCAAAAAATAACACAAGTCTCTGCCATTTGTTTTCTACAGATTGTAAACTTAATCAGTGTTTTACTCATGTTAAGCATCTTCCCCCTGTGCGGTTCCTCTCGAGTAAAGAAGAGATTTAATGTAGTAACTTCATATGTGTCTATCAGGTTCAACTGTATTTAAAAGGACAGCAATGTAGTCGGTATTTTATAGCATCTCTCAGATTATCCCATGTGACTTGACTTGAGTTAAGAGAGCAACGTACTAATGTGTTAATTTGACGTGTTTTTTTGCAGCGCAAAATTCAACTTGGATCCTCTTAAAAATATATATATAATTACAAACATACACAAAGATCTGACTATTCATAGTGATGAAAAATATCACATCTCTCCAACTTAAAACTTGTATCGCTTAATCAGGATTAACAGGTCTAGCAATTGATAATACCTTATGGACAGCGATGTATTAAATCAGTCATCACAACCATTGCCAGGATTGGCAGTGATAAAGGGTTGTCCTTCTTCACCCCTGTCCCATCCTCTTCATCCCTGTCCCCCTCCAACTCCATTCCATTCCCTCTCCACACCCCTCCCTCTAACTTCCAACATGCCCTTAATCAAAGTCCTCAAAGCCTTTATTTTTCAGTGGAATGTGCCATTGTGATAGACAGACCACAACATCCCCTTGTAAAGTTTTACTACAAACCCTTCATCAGCGCATTTTTAACATTAAAAGCAGACAGGTCTGAAGATATCGGTACGGTTCTGTCATCAGATGAAGTTTTCCAAAAGAAACACAGACTAACCTACCCTAGCCCCTTTTATTTATCTAGTCCAAATGCAGAGTCCAACAGCTTGCAGTAGGTTAAGGACACTTTTGCAGTCATCGTTATTGAGTATCTCATTGCAGGAAGATTGTACTCTTTTGAGTCTGAAGACTTTGACCTCCACAAATTTTGAAGGTTTTGTTTAACGCAATGGGAGGGGAGGGGAAATGGGAGTGGGATCTGCATTCCTCGGTATGAACTTCAACGCAGATGTACTATATGGGTTACCATGTTTACATGTCGGCGTCACATACACGCACACAACATCACATAGATTCCCATCCAGCCAGTTGGGACAATTTCCTAAATCCTAATGCTAATACCTCTCTAAACTGTACTCCAATATCATGCTCACAAAGCACTGGTATTGACAGTACAAACAGTTCCTTACCTTGATCTAATAGAAACATGATATTTTCATACTGCTCGTCCTGACAATACGAATGCTTTTAGCGGGATATGACACTACAGTACAGAAAAAATTGTCTCAACTGGGTGTCCCATCACCTTCAGCAAGGAATCAAAAAATTAATTTTCGCCATAAAAAATTAAATGAAGATATAGTTATGATGCAGAAAAACCCCAGCAAGTTTGTTCAGATCTACATCGGTCAGCAGGATATCTCATGAAGTATCAAAACTTACAGTAGACCAAAAAAAAAAATTAATAAAAGTAAACAATCACATATTACGTTCTGCACTTGTATTTATGAATATTCTGTTTTTTTTTATAAGTACAGTCATTTTCTCTTTTTACATGATAAATTTTGTTAGCATTTAAAGAAGTTTCCAATATAAGGCAATTTTTTAATATTTTTTTTTAAATAAATCATTTTCAGTTAATAAGGCTTTTCATTAATTGTATCTGTTGATCAAGTTCATTTGTTTTCTTATTTTTTTTTTAATGCCACATAAATGTGATCTCTCTTACGAAAATAGACTTTTAACAGTGGTTTAATCTTCCTCTGAAAAAATGGGCAAATTGATATTTTTTTCCCTATTTCACTTTACTAGCCAATCGTCTCATCTTCGTTTTTTGTCGCAAATCTCACATCCACTCGGACAAGATCTTTTAATTCCATTAATTTGCGACACCATCAAAAATTCATTCCTTCTTGTCGTCAGTCATTACATCATACCTCTAAATATACACACTCTTCAAAACCATGTTATTCAAGTCTTTAAAGACTGGTCACCTTTTAAATTTCTATCAAACAAAGCTCTGAAACATAAATATTATTCCATCCAGATTTATGAAATGCTGCAATCTGTCAAACTCAAATGATCAATTTGATGAAGTTAACAAAAGTTGAATAATAATACATATTTCCTACAAAGTGCAGCGTTCTTTTCAGTAAAAGATGTGACAAACTGGAGCATCGTGTCAAAATATAGAAAGATCTTTGTGGCCTCTGATAGACAAAAATCGTTCCAGTTTCAACCTCTTGGTGTCGTCATATCTTGAAAGAACCTAGTCACTTTATCAAGAAAGAGAAGTTTATTTCACAATTTCTAGATATCTAAACCAAATGAGAGAATTCAAAAGAATTTTCACATAATTTCTTGTAATTAGGAGAAATATGAACAAAAGGACATCCCGTTTCCTTGAGGTCTTCAAATCAAGAAAAAAAATCTTTAAGGCACTTTGAAAGCGAGTGAAAAAGAATTCAGATTATGTATGTAGAACAAGCCTAGGATGAGCTCGGAGCATGGAGACAATTTATCAATAAGGCACAGAAGATAAATATATAGCTCCGAAAATTGGAGAAAAAAGTATGTAAGAAGGCACCTTGGTCATTAATTTATAAAATTAATACCAATAAATGGGAAAAAAATTGAGGAAGACTGAGTATATTGCATAGCTTCCCTGTCTAGCCTTTCATTTGTGTACACCACCATTGCATTGTAAACAGGAAAAAAATAATACTAATAGTAGAAGTAATAATAATAATAATGCTAATAGTAACAATAATAATCAAGTTAGAAGATGTAGACGTTAAACCAACCATTTAGATATACAGCACCTTGGCCTAGATATATATGTAAAACAAACAGTGTGAATACAAACTGTTCGTATGGGGGTACTCCACGACTCGTAAGTCATTAAACAAACACACAAATAACTTAACTGAAAGAGTAAACACTGACAGACACACACACGCAAATGTTAAGAGCTATGCATATGTAGAGCTTTTGAAAAGTGAATCCTGGAAAATGTGTGAAAATTGTTGCAATTTTGTCCATTTTGGATATGCATAAATACCGAGCATATTTTCCATGATCCTTGCGCGTCTTCTTGTTTGCATCTGAAAATTTATATAAATACAGAATAATCGACTACCGCTACTTGTAATTTTTCAAAGTTTTTTAAGTGTATGAAATGAACAGATCATCTCAAAGCCTTCTGAATCTAATCGCTACTACTGAGTTGTAAAATGCAAGCTTTTTTGGTTTTAATGCCAAAAGTATATGTATGTAAGATATAGAAAATCCTGAGGTTTCCTTCTTGCATAAGTGTGATAAAATTATGGATTCTAATGCCGTGAAACGAGGGGATAGATATTTCAATTCTGCAAGCGACTCATAATTTAATAACTGAAATCAAATTAATAATATTCCACTTTTTCAAGAAATGTGTTCTGCATAAATATTATGAAGTATATTTGTCCCATCAATGATGTAACTGAGCTTGCATTAAAGACTTACTAGATATTAGATGATAGTAAAAGTTTCTGTCCTTATTCTTATATGCAAATTAGGCTATGCAAATTAGGCTATGCGGCTATAGCTTTATCCAATTCCCAAGGAAGCAGTGTAAAATACCCCATGATGTTCGTCTTCAAGAGTCACACAAACTTTCTCAAAGTTTTCAAACGTCTTTCATGACATTGATGCCAAAAAGATTGCGATACATTTTGGGCTAAAGCATATCTGCTTGGCAGGCAAATATCTAACCAAAAATAACGACCTCTTTCCAAAAAACTTTTGAATCTAACATAACTGACACAAATACAGTGGCAGTACACATTTCCACAGCTATCTACAAGACAATGAGAACTGCTAATGTTTATTCATTAATATCACTGAATATTCATGAAGGATCCTAATATGAGTCGCACTCCCCACAGAAACAAAAAAAATAGTGCATGTACAACATCTTTTCTGGGAGAGCAATGTGTCCAATTAATTGTCCAGTGGAGGCTTTTTCAGTTGCTTTTGTATCGGTGGGAGAAGCAAGTTCAATAATTCACTGTATTAAATCTTTCTTCAATCTCTCTACTTCAAACATTTTGACAAGTCAGCCACAAAAACGAATCCCCCCCCCCCTTAAAAAAAAAAATACAAAACTTGTACAAGGTAAATGCTGTCCAATGAATGATATGGAAAAGGAAAAAAAAAAGAATAGACAAATGTGTACAGTCTGCACATCTGATATTTCAATACAAAACCAAAACCATTGTCTACCAAAACCAGATGAAGGGGAAAAAATGACATAAAAATAGAGAAACAAAACATGAAAACAAAACAAAAAAATAAACGAAATGTGAATTTTAAGACGTTTACAATAAGACCAAACGAGGCAAGTTTCACTATACCTTATCATGACAAAAGCCTCAAACAAAGTCCGTATAACAAATCCGGAACATTTATATCTAGCAACAAAAGAAAAGCTTCCTTCTAGTCACCTATTTCAACTGGTATCTTGTCAATTTACATAATTGGCCAAACAATAATTTCCTATGAAATCGTGTTATTCCATTTTCGTATACAACCTGACAATCATAACCTCTGACAAAAACAAAACAAATATCTCTGCTTTGCATTTATGAATATGTATGTGTGTGTGTGTGTGTGTATGCAAGCAAACATGCATACATACATACAAGCATACACACATACAAGCACCCATACATACAAGCATATGCAAGCATGTCAGTTCCAAGATCCTTGTCATGTCGTTTGCCCATTCCACACTAGACTTCACGCAAGGTGAGATATAGTGAAAATTGCAATTTATTACTGACATCTTTTCTAAGTCAAATGTAGGACCAAATGAGTTTGCGACATTAATGTTTGCATACTTCAAACCGTGATAGTCCTAATAGATACTTCGCTCCTACTGGCTTGCTTCTATGGATGTATCAGACATAAACAGAACATCCCTTTCACTTGCATGGATTATTCAAAACCTTTCGACATTATGACAATTTCTTAAGTTTTTCATCTGATGCTCTCGTCCATAGGATATGACACAGAGGACAGTACATACGTTTGTGACTCTCACAGATAACAAAGAAGAAATTTTCCAACATGAAAATATCTCCATATCTCCTTTGCGCATCTCTCTTATTTTCTCTTTTACTATTTTTCGTAGACTTGCTATCACTTTCAATCTACTTACGTCTTGCAATCAAAGCTTCATCGTCCTTTCACAGATATTTTTTAGATTGATATTACAGCATGTCCCTGCCCCTCTAAGGATCTTTGCGGTTCTTAAAGTGTCACAGCAGATTTGTGACAAAAATTCACAGTAAACTGCAGCTTTACATCATGTGACAATTATTCCCTAAACTAACGATATAGTTTCGGTTCCAAACGACGATATGGTTTAGGTTTGAAGTAACGTTGCGGTTTAGGTTCGAAATAACAGTATAGATTAGGTACGAAATAACCATGTGGTTTAGGTTCAAGTTAACCATATGGTTTAGGTACAACCTTAACATGTGGTTTAGGTTCAGACTAACCATATGGTTTAGGTACAACCTAAACATGTGGTTTAGGTTCAGACTAACCATATGGTTTAGGTTCAAACTAACCATATGGGTTAGGTACAACCTAGCCATGTGGTTTAGGTTCAAACTAACCATATGGTTACCTAACCATACAGCTTAGGTTCAAAATAAGCATTGTAATTTGTCTATTTGCATAGTGAGACAAAAAGCATAGAATAAGTTGACAAAAATTAAATTAATTTGACCAATTGATCCTTCTTGCATGTTTTGTGTTCAACATGGAGTTATCATGCGCAAGGGGTATTGCTCTGTCCTTGTACATATCGTTAATTGCTGATTAAGAAAATAATGATAAAAGTATTCACAAAATATTAAGAATGAAACATTTCGTAAGAAATACTTCCAAAAATAGAATTGTCCAATCTTTGTCAATGTTTTTGCAACAATAAATAGGCAGTGTATGCTGACTGTATTGGATATGGAAACATGTGTTGCTTAGCTGTCCAAATTTTATGACTCTGTATAAATAGTAAACAAAATTCCATTGCATTTTGCCACATGTCAAAAAGAATTCCTTCAACAGAAGCCATTTCTGCTCAGTTGTCATAGTGACTTCTGCAAAATTACACCAAAAGGACTTTTTTTTTACAGAATTTTTGCTGGCTGTTATAGAAAAATGGGGAAAAAATTGTGAATTCTGTAATGTCATAATCTTACAGATTGGTTTACTGTGTTAATGAGTTAAGGCAAGTTTGGTGAATCTGTGGTGTAAACCAGGAATTTAATCCACATGAGGTAAAAGTATTCAAGTGCACTAAACTACAACCTTATTTTACTGGCAGGAATTTTAATTAAAGAACTGAATTTCAAAGGCTGTCTGATATGTGTAAGTAGAGGGCGGCAGAGCAACGTCCCCTGCCAATCAGCTCTCCCCAGACTTGGTTATGCAACTGGACAGAGATACCAGCACTATTGCTAAAATATCACATCATAACCCAATAAACCTAAATTCTGACCAAATATATTATTTCTCAAAAATTCCGCTCTATCCATTCTCTTGATCTCTGATAGTCTTCCTGTCGGACTGAGCGGCTGATCCGTCTTTAGTACTTTCTGTTCTTAAACTTCTTGTCATCTCCTTATCTATCTTGGACTCATCGTTTGCTGATGAGAAGAGAAGAAAAAAAGAAAGGAAATGAAGGAACGTATAATGAGTGTAACTAACAAATCACAAAATCAAGATATAGGTAAAACAAACTATTGGTTTTATAGCTTCCAACTTCAAAGTCAACATCTGAAAGCTCTGTTAAGCTGCAACATTTAGAAACAAGTATAGTATAGTACAGTATAGTATAGTATAGTACAGTATAGTAGTGTTGTATAGTATAGTATACTATAGTATAGTAATTGTTTAGTTTAGTATACTATAGTACAGTATAGTATTTGTATAGTATACTGTACTATAGTATTTGTATAGTATAGAACAGTATAGTATTGTATACTATAGTATTGTTATTGTTCAGTATAGTATATTATAGTACAGTACAGTATATGTATAGTATACTATAGTAAAGTATAGTACAGTATATTATAGTATAGTAAAGTACAGTACAGTATAGAATAGTATAGTACAGTATAGTATAGTAGCAACAGCCAGCTGGGGTGCATCCACTATTGAAAAAAGGAGGGGATGTGGTTCTGGGTTCGATGCGGCAGACTCCCAAAATTTTAATTTTAATTGTGAAATTGAGCATCCTGAGGCATACTTAGAATATACATTAGGCCTATAACTAATCCTACACGCAAGAAAAAATACATCTGCTTTTATCTGTGAATTTGAAAAGGAAGAGTGGTGTACACCCCCCCCCCCCCTTCAACCATGGATTTGTGCCATAACAGTTTGAACACAGCCTCTAATGCCAGGCACCAAAATCGGTAGACACCGTTCTGTTGGGATTGATAGAGTAGATTCTCACCTTCACTGTTTCCACTATTTTCCTTGTTCGTCTCTCCGACTTCTCCTTTCCTTTCTGGATCTTCACAAATTTTAGTCAAACCTTGTAGAGACCGGCTTCCTATCATATTGAAAAATAAAGTACAAGACATAACATTACATTACAGGACACTGCAAAATGGTTTGGAAAGTGGTGGGGCTATTCTTAAATCAACTGGACATGTAACTCTTTATGAAAACTCTGTGGGATGCAATTCAACATATGAAGACAATCGTCAGTCAAAAGTGGATTTGACTACCAATCTACTTTCACATTACTCTAAGACTCACCACAGTCGGCAAAGAAGAACTCTGACGCTTTGAAGAAATATCCGTCGACTCCTTTCGTCTTGTTGATGGAACACAACTGTAAGCCCGTCATGACCTGAGACCCGAAGGATCTATTGCTGTGAGCTTTGTAGAGTTCCGACTTGATCCTCCTGACGCCCTTCTTCCGCAGACTCGGGGCACGAGAGAGCTTCATGACCGTTAAGTGTGGTTTGAAGCCTCTCTCGCCCGTGGACGTGATGCCGTATTTCTCGTATCGCTTTTCAACGATGTCTGGAGAAAGAAGCACCGAACAGTGATTTAAATTTCCTGAAACCTCTTGAAAAGAGCTTTTGTTTCGAGAGTTCTGCTGTCTTCCATACAATATAGTTAATTCCTGCTTTAATAAAGTTACCTAATTTTTTTTAGATTATGTAAGTTGTTGTCATGAAGGTAGACAACAAAACTTAATTTAACTTTAGTCCTCTCAATACATTCTTGAGAGTTAGTTAATGCTTTCCAATTTTCAAGATGGGTCCCATTCATGGCCACTTGATTCAATTGAGTATTATTTATGTTTCTTCCCAACGGATGCTGAAGTTTACTTAGTCTAGAAAGTCCCTCAGACACTGACACAGCATAAACAATACTTCAATAGGATAGGCCTAACTGACAGCCTTTAATACTAGCTGGTCTTTTCATGTTAAATCAACTGAAATGTCAAATCTACAATATCATATATCACATCAGTTTTGAGCCTTGGGCTGGTGTCATTAGCAATTACTTTGGATAGGTTTATACAATTTCTACCTATTTTTGAGCAATTTCATGCAATTCCTTTTAAGCAGTGAAAATTGTTAAGAAAAGACAACAGCAAAGAGTCCATCAGTGTGGCTTTGACTGTGGTACCTCACCCCACCACCTTGAAATTTTTTGTAATTTTAAAAACATAGAACGGCTGGTAATACCAGTAAAGTGGAAGTGTACGAGCTGAGGGCAGAAGCTAGCTGTCGTAAACACCAGAGTAGAGTCGCTTCTTTGATATTATCTGACTACATTGCTACTGTATCAATGGGGCGAAACAATACAAAGATTAATGGCAGCAACGCACATAGCTTCAAAGGCTAACATCAAACACCACCCTTATCTCTGATACCTTTCTGCTAGGACTAGCGTACATTTCTATGATAACTTTGTGATACATCAAATCAAAACTTTGACCGATAATTTACATCTCTCCAAACTTACCTGCTATTTCATACAATGCTTGGACTGTGCTTCCAGAATCTTTTATTTTGGCAAACATAACTTGATTGTTGAAGTGGCCGAGACCGTGGAATTCGATATTCAAAGTCTCTCTGCAGAATTTGGGGCCGAGGATTTCGTGACAGTCCCTCAAGGCTGCTTTTGCTCTGTGGAAAGTCACCAAAAAGAAGGAACTTAAACTCTCTTTAAAACAATTTTTATAATTTATTAAAATCATTAAACAAACATGTGGCATTTGATAAACTCATTCTTTTTTATTTTCTTTTTTTTTCAAAACAATAATCAGTCAATCTGGACCAAAATCTAAGTTTTTCTGAAAATAAAAGCTTGACTGAAAGAATGCTTACTTTATTATTTCCTCCTCGGAGGATAGGTGCATTACCATGACTGTGAGATGTAACGTTGCTATGGGAACCATTGCATCTTTCAACTTTTCATCACCTTCCAGGACACTTTGTTGAACATTCCTTAGTGACTGTAAAACCTGAGAAAGAAAACAGATCACATATTTATCGGTTTTCTTATTTAAAGTACCAAAGGCAAGAAAACACAGTGAGGAAGTAGACAAATGCAACATATGATTCTGATGGTGTCACACCACAGGTGTTACTTCCATAAGAGCAAGATTTCACATGTGATCCTCCGATCCATTTTCTTTTACTGTCACACTGGATCCTCAGACAGTGAGTGGGTGAAGTAACTAAGCAAGTAATACACAAGCAGCGTACAGCAAGAAACAGGACATTACGTCATATGTCATTTGGATCTCGGATCACGATGATCCAACAAGCTCTCTCAATTTTGAGCTCCAGCTGTCAAGTCTGATCTGATTCTTGGGGGTGGGGGGGGGGGGTAAGATCTTGGGTAAGATTCTGAGTGCCATAGCTATCACACTAATTTATCTTGGAAGGGAGGATCAGATCCGGATCATATCCGGATCAGATCCTCTGCTCGAGATCTAATATTTATGAAAGTACTACTGATGAAAACACAACAACACCACACTGTGGACAGTGCTGATACCATGATGTCTCCTATATCTGTTTGCAGTGCAACGACAGTAAACTTAAAATATATACTTCAAAGGTGAGCAGAAACTGAAACTGTCCATATGACACTTTTTCCACTTCAGTTTGGACATAATTGGGTATCCAAACTTCGTATAAGCAGTTTTGAAGGGCTCTAGTTGAATCGGGGAATAATAATTTATCCGGCACCCCATCGCTAAAATGCTATGCAAAACTTGGGCAAATTGCTACTTTTACAAGTGTGCAAAGATGTACTATCTAGAAAGCTTTTGCACATAGAAATCACAATATTCTATTAGAGAATAATTAAATAATAACAGCTCCTTCAAAAGTGCTACACAAAACTTGGAATCTGCATTATTCCCCGGTATGCATCATTTTGCCATGCGATCCCGGATAAATTAATTCATTGATGCTATCACTGTGCTAGCAAGATCTCTTCACAATCCTGTGTATCGTGACGAGAATACATTATGAAGGACAGGAAGAGACCAATTACAAATAAAACACCAGGCAGTTTCCCTTTGTGGGATATTATGTGTAAACCTTTCATAACGTATCATCATTATATAGATATATGCCGAGTTAATGCAGAATAAAATCATGGACTCTTTAAACTGCACTATGTTTGGGCTAAAATATTAAATGACAGACTAAGACCGCATAAGACTGTTTTGGGTTTTGTATAATTATGGACATAAGCACTGTTTAAAATGTGTGAGAATCTGGTCAAGCTGGTACTGTAAAAGACTAGTGTTCAGTAATAACTTGGTGGATTTTTTTTTAACTATTTCTTTTACTTTATCTTTTTCTAATACAATTGACACAAATATATCTTCCTTTTTCTCTTTCCACACAATAATCTATATAAAACAATAGTTTACTAGTAAACTATTGCTTAACAATAAAAGGAAAATGCCAATTTTGAGACACTTATTATTTTGTTTAAGACATTCATCCTTAATGCTACTGTAAATAGATTTGAGTTTTATGCCAATTTCTATTTGGTTTCAGGTTGGAATGCTTCAAAGGAATTATAACAATATTAATTTGGCTGAAATTGGCAGTTTATGAATGTTAGTAACCCTGTATATTGGCACGGGGGAACATGTGGAAGGAAGTCTCTTACGTTCAACTTCGGGTTAGGTGTCAATCCGATGACAGGTTAGCATAGTTTGAATTTGGTCTTCCATTTTGGAAATCCCACTTCAGAAATGTGGATCCCTTCTAAGTGAAAATTCCACCTTAGTTTACAATACCCAACCACGGACAAAGATAAATAACCTCGCAGATGTTAGCTTTCATTTCTTAATATCATGGCATCACCTGTATCCAATCAACCATAGTGGAACCAGGGTCCATAACACTTTCTTGACACTTCCTTGACACGTAACACTATCCTGACATTTTCGACACTTCCCTTGACACTTACCTAACAATTATAATGTTGGCGCCCTACGAGGGTCACACGAGGAACAAAATTGATCGTTTACGCAACCGTCGACAATTGGCTGTTTAATACCACTCTTGGTAGTGATTACATCGGTGTTACCCATGACATGGATAATGTGTCCCTTCTTTAAGAAGTACTCACCTCTGGATCGCAAACCTGTATCGCCACAAAAAAGTTTGGGGCTAGTCGTTTCTTCCTGCTGTCGTCGCTCTCTCCTACGCTGGAGTCTGATTCCATCCGTTTATCTCGTTTTCTCCTCTTGGCCTTGGCAGCGGCCTTCCTCTTTTCCTTTGCTTCTTGTTTGTCTATATAAATCAAAGAAGGTAAAAAAGGTGACAGCAGAAAAAATTAAATTTTTGGGGAAATTTCAAGCCTAATGTCAACATCATGTTTCTTTACATCTTTATTCATTTTTGTTTTGCTTCGTTTTTCCCACAGAGCCAAGGTGGGATCCGAGAGTTTAGAATAAAGTGGGTGTGGCCCTGGGGTCATTGAAGCTGACCCCCTTGTGGGTCTAGGAGTATCCTTCCCCAGAAAAAGAAATTATAAAATATTTTGCATCAAACGGTGCATTCTGAGGGGTATTTCGATTCCAAATTAGGTCTACATGTAAGTTTGTAGAGGGCGCTTTCATAGAGGGCGGTCATATAGGGCGCACAGTGTTAAAAGATTACCAGGACTTTCTAGGCACTGTAGAACGAGGTGCTAAGGTTCTGAGGAGTCAGGTAAGCGAGGAGCGAAGTAAATCTAACAAATTATCCTTTTGAATTTGTGGGTGAGGTGAGACCATTCCTTCCCCCCCCCCACCCCCACCCCTTCCTTGATCCGTGCCATCAAAGAACAACAGGGCACTTAAAAAATACAATGACGAATAATAAAGTGACGATGTTATCCCCAAAATGTTTGAGGTTAAATCTTCTTGCATGATTCTTCAAACCTTGAGAGAATTTCATGTTCCTGTAAACAACACAGTGACATTTCTATGGTAGTTACCATCATTGTTTTTATTTGTTTATGAACTGTAACCATGTCAAGCAAAGCTCCAAAAACATTTTATCCTCCTTTAGGTCTTAATCAACCAAGTACATACCTGTCTTCACTCTACAGCAGCTCTCAATCTCCCAGCTACCTAGTTATTAACACATTTCCTTCGAATATACCTTTTTTGAAGAGACCAAAATTTGGACTGGTGTATCTCGACCCTTTCGTAACCAACTTTTGGCAAAATTTGATACCACCAAGACAATCAGTCACTTCAATAGATGCCCTTAAACCACAGCACACATACAAACTGACAGGTCCCCCTTTTTTTTTCTTCTTTTTATTGAACTTCAGGAAGGGATCTTGGTTATAGATGTTTGTAAACATTAATAATACTAGTTCCAGGAGGCAGTAGAATGTTCACGAGCAGCAAGTTATACTCAGCTGGAAGTCGCAAACCGAACACGGTTTGTTACTTACGACACACAAACAGAACTGTCACCTCTTTTCCTTTAGGACTGGGTGCTATTTATAGACCGCTTTAATTTTGAAACATGGTTTGGAACATGACGATAACCACGACTATTCTATAAAGCTAGGTAAATGTTTTATCAGCAGTGATATAGTGTACTGCCACATTGCTACAATGTGAGTGCAGAGTGGTGCTCAGCTAACAGACTGACCAGGAAATTTAGAGGTAGGGAGAGGGCAAGAAAGGGGGGGTGGAAATAATTGTAACATAGGAGAGAGAAAGAGAAGCATTGGCCAGAAAAAGGGTACAGTAGAGGCATAAGAGGAGGGGAAAGGGGGAAGGAGAGACGTTTGCAAAGTCTTCTTCATCCAACATTCTTGTTATTTCTTCTTCTTCTTGTCTTTAATATTTCCCTCCATTATTTCGGCCCTGAAAGCTCACTGCAAATTCTAAGGAAGGTGTTCAGTGTTACAAGGCCTACCATTAGAAACAATGCCTGCATGCATACAGTATGCCCGTTCATTAGTAATGGATGACAGAACAGGAAATGATTATAAAGTTTCACTTTTCCACAAATAGATGAAAGTTTACCATCTACTTACCTTTATCTTCTTCTGTTTCTCCATCTTTCTCGTCTCTTCTTCTTGTTTCAAGTCCGTACTCCTCATCTGTTTGGAAATGATCATATGATGGAGGAAGTGATTACAGAGATCTTTGTATCAGCAGGGTTATAACAAAAAATGATCTTTACCAAGGAAAATACAAAGTCTTTTCATTGCTAACTACAACTTTTGACTGTTTGAAACTTCACTATTCAGCTGGAAGGGGGGGGGGGGATGCTAAGGTGGGGCTGTTGTTAAGGTGAGAATGTTAAGGTGGGGGGGAGGGAGAGTAAGAACATCTGTCAGTACCATTACCAATAATAGCTTAACAATTACTAACAGAATTATTGCAAAATATGCTATATAATTGGGAACCTAATTATGGTGCACTTTGGTGAATTTCATGACTTTATCAAAGCAATTGCATCACGTGATTCACTTAAAGTGTGCTAGCAAGTCTCTCAACGTATTTTTTTAAACAAGTGAAGTTAAAAGATGATGCGACTTTGTAAACACTAGGTAGGTGCAGATCGTCTCATAATTTTTGGGGCTTATGTATACATATAGATGTACATACAGTTAACACACTGCAATACTAGAATAACAACACTTTGTGCAATTAAGTAAACAAACTTCTAGTCCAAAGTCTTTAAGTACACCATAATCACCGCACCGTGCTACCTAAAAATTGCACATTTTCTTTCTAAGGGAGGAGAGGGGAGGAGGAGGAATGAGGGGAGGAGGGGGAGGGGTGGGCATGGGAAGGGCAGAAGAAGGGGATTGGGAGGAGGATTGGAGGGAGAAAATTCTCTAGTCTTCCTCCTTTATTGCCATGCCTTGCAAGTTATTTTGCCTTCTGGCCTTCCATCAAGCTACTGCATATTGTGATATAAATAACATGTCTATCCATAGTTCATACAAACACAGTATACGGAGTCTAATTCGAGGACAATTTCATATAATTTTTCACATAACAGTTGTTCCAAATGAGGAAGAGGGTCAAGGGAATCATTTCTCTTTCTTTAAAGTAAGAATTCTTGAAATAACTGTGTGATTTGTCCAATATTATTAAGTTGAGATTAAGATAAATATTCATAATAGTATAGAACATGCCACTACAATCCTCATTCATATATATATCAATTCAAATATAAATAAATCGAAACCGTAAATAATGCAAATGGGGTAATACTGGTAGTGCAGGATGCATCACAAAGATGTATGTGATAGAAGCAGGAAGAGAGCATGCAGCAAACAATAAAAATAAAGAAGATCTATAAAATTAGAACAACAATAGTAACAACAACAAAAACAACACATGAAAGGATAGCATACTGAAGCAATCACTGAAGCAAGCCAATGAGACACACAACAACAACAATAATAACAACAAGAGATGAAAAGATAGCATACTACAGCAATCACAGATCAAGCCAAATGAGACATTCAACAACAACAACAACAACAACAAGAGATGAAAAGATAGCATACTACAGCAATCACAGATCAAGCCAAATGAGACATTCAACAACAACAACAACAACAACAACAACAACAAGAGATGAAAGGATAGCATACTGCAGCAATCACAGATCAAGCCAAATGAGACACACAACAACAACAACAACAACAACAAGAGATGAAAAGATAGCATACTACAGCAATCACAGATCAAGCCAAATGAGACATTCAACAACAACAACAACAACAACAACAACAACAACAAGAGATGAAAGGATAGCATACTGCAGCAATCACAGATCAAGCCAAATGAGACACACAACAACAACAACAACAACAACAACAACAACAACAAGAGATGAAAAGATAGCATACTACAGCAATCACAGATTAAGCCAATGAGACACACAACAACAACAACAACAACAACAACAAGAGATGAAAAGATAACATACTACAGCAATCACAGATTAAGCCAATGAGACACACAACAACAACAACAACAGGAGATGAAAAGATAGCATTCTTCAACAATCCGAAATCAAGCCAAATGAGACACAAAACAATAACATCATTAACAACAAGAGATGAAAGGATAACAATACTGCAGCAATCACAGTTAAAGCCAAATGAGACACACAACAACACTAACAACAACAATCAAAATAATAAGCTAAAACACAAGGGATGAGGTAAAACGTTTATATGTACAACAACAAGACCAAAATTTAGAAGGATAGAGAAATGCAACAGTAATACTGCAGTTCAAGTCCAATGCAACACACATCAATAAGCTAGTTTGGAGTTATAACATTGAGGGGTATCGAGGAATAGTTTGAAAGATCAATCTATTACAGTACAAGACTTTTGGTAATAGACATTTACATGAGCTTACTGGATGCAGTTATGTTTGTACACTAACATGTTTCTGGAAAAAACGTACAACTGTGGTAGTGTATGTAACTTTTATTATGCAAATAACATGCAAATTAAGTGTTCAGTGGCATGTGTGGCTGGTCATTATGATTGAGCAACCAGGTTTTTCCTTAAATTGCTAGGCATTATCTTTTCCTCAAAAGGCACTCTTATGTTCATAGATTTGTTTTTTTTTTTTTCTCTATAGGTCTTGATATATATCTGTTCAAAGTATCTCTTTCAAAATCCGGCTTTAGGAATCACAAATGATTTGGAGTTGGTTAGCATCATGTTTGATCTTTAGAGTAAGGCAAAATATGTCACCAAAAACAGAACTAGTATTGTTCGATACAGGTGACAAACGCCCACAGTGGAATTATGACCTTCCTAACCGGTTCGAACCTCTGGACATACAATCAGTGTCATAGCCTAGTGGTTAAGGTGTCTGCATATAAAGCAAGAGGCCGGGTTCGAATCTTGGTGGAGGCTGGAAGTTTTTGACTGTTCTTGATTTTCCAACTCACTAGGATTTCAATAATATATATATATATACTGTAACTCAGAGAAAATTATCCCTACCTATTGTAAGCATGAAGCAATTTTTGCAAAACTGACCGAATCTTGGACAGGATCTGCTCCAAACATGAAATGTTCAGTAAAGAAACCACCATACCGTTTTAAAAGTTGTAGTCTGTTACCGATCAAAACCACTTAAGCCATTACATATACGCAAGGAACGGAGATGGACACAACAAAATCAGTGCCGGTGAGAGAGTTTCACACGTCACTCTTTACGATTCAACGATCTGTTTGATCTATTCCGATGATGAGAAGTCACTAAAGGAAATGATGATTATAGCCAATTTACGATACTGGTCTTTACTTGCTGTACAACAACTATTTTTCTTCTTGTATATTACACTGACCAGGCACCAAGCATGAAGCTACAATCACAATTTCAATATTGACAAATCATATAACTTCCCTGGCAATTCCACTTCTACCAAGTTTTCTACTTTTATTGATGCACTGAAATCTCAAAATCAACTGGCATAGAAATTTCTGTCACGATATCTACCACACGTCCTATCAATGTTACACCTTAATCACGAAATCCTTCACAAACCCCCCCCCCCACCCCGCCCTCCTCCACCATCCCTTTCCCGGCCATTCTGTATTGTACTGTGCAACTGCAAACGTAACATCCGAGCAGCAATAACTTAAAAATGTCCAATCTAAATTATATCATTGTTGCCTTAATATTTTATTTTATAATGATATAATATTCATATTCTCTACATTTTGTTTTTTGGGGCTGCAGTAATTTTGTTGCCGTGATTGATCAATAAAGGCTGCTTTTTTTTCCCTAATTTTTCCATGTTTTCATCTCTACTACAATATGTGAAATATTGTTACTGTGACTACACATTTTAACCCATACCATCTTGATTTTCATATGGAGGAGTAATTGTAATGTACATGTAACAGAGTCAGGGCATTGACCGGTGCGGTCTGGTCATGGAGGGCGCACAGTGTTAAAAGGCTACCAGTTCATTCAAGACACTGTAGAACGAGAGTGATAAGGTTGTGGGGAGACAGGTAAGCGAGGAGCGGAGGCAAATATGCAGACATATGCAGGATGGAACAGATGGAGAATAAAAATATATATATTTACCTTATCTCCTTTCTTATTATTTTGTATTCTCTTCTTTGCTGCTGGAAGGGGTGTGGGAAGGAAGTAGGGAGGATGGTTTGTAGGACAGAAGCTAGGTTTGAAACAAAGCGGGGTACATAAGACTCTGTTCCACACATAAAACACAAACACACTTATCACTATAGCAACCATACTTTTACACAGTGAAACACAGAAACAGACAAAAGCGGGAAGATTCCTGCTCTGAAGATAAAAACGGACGAACCTTTCTTTCCAAAACCTGTCGATGATGGTGATGATGGGGGAGATTTTACGAGACTCCAGTGCTGTCTCTAACATGATGTTAATAATGCTTTACACACTGCAGGAGGTACATTACCAACCCGGGCAGACAACCTGTGTAGACGACATGCGATGAAAATGGCATGTTAGTGTGGTGCAAGTTCAGTATGTGCATTTTAAATGGCATAGCTGCAAAGTAGATGAGCACAAAGTCGGTAGTCAGATTGGTAGGATGGAATCTGCCAGCCTGCGTTGCTGTTATATATATATTTGATGATAATCGGCATACATGCTATGTTAGTGTAGTGCCCAACACCTCAACCAAGTGGTAATATCTGTCTGTGTCAGACTGTGTGAGTGTGTGTGTATATTATATGATATACACACATATAGTAAGATATATAATAGTAAGATATATATCACACAGTGTGGTGGTAGTACATCATCCCATCGCCGGTACTCACACAAGGTCTGATCGGTGAGGTCGGCCAACGATCGGCTCAGCAACGAATTGGGGGAGTCTAGATCTGGAGGGAGGAGTGCGTAGAGGTCCGAGTCGGCTAGCTTGTCTTGAAGATTAGGCTCGTAGTCGTCCTCCAGGAGGGCATCGCTCTCCGAGCTGAGGGAATCGGCAGGCGCGTCGGACTCGGGCGATCTGTCCGTCTTTTGAGACGAATCCGAGGATCTCCTCTTTAAAATCTCGTGAGTCTTTGTGGCGGTCTCGAGACCTGACTGGACTAGGAAATCCTGGATTCTTACGAGGGTCTCGTCGAAGGACCCTGTCACGCCGACTATCCCTTCGGCTTTGCAGTTATTGTTTACTTCGGAGGTTAAGAGAAGCAGTTCTTTGCTGACGCCGAGGTCGTCCCCTTTCAATAGGATCCCCGGGTCCCCGTTACCCTGCGGTAATTTTCGGACCTGGATGGCACCTAGTGGAATGTGGCCTCGTGAGAGTGAACCTGAATCTGTCGCGTTTATCTGTCATGGAAAAAAAAAAAGACAGATATATACATCAGTATTATAAGCTGCATTCGGATTTTGTATCATTCTACAAGAAAGTTGCGGATTCCTACCCTTCAATACAGACAGGGTAGGCAACTTTTTATCATTTTCTTCTGCTTATTTTTTTTCTTTGAATAGACATAAATTAGATTTGATTTGTCACGTTGATTTGTCAGTTATATTTGTCATGAATACATTTGATAGAGTACACCTGAGTACCTGCAGGTCGGTCAATGGTTCTTGTGCTACTGTACCCACAGAATATATATACAGTACTTATTTATCAAAGGTTACATTTCAATGTACATACATAATTAAGTTGTTACATTAAACCAAAGCTTGTTTTTTTCATTTTTACTACTTTGTCATTGTGTAACATCAAAGATGATTCTACAATGAACCATTTTAAATAACATCAAATGAATGAAATTTTGAAAAATATGAGTTTTGGTTCTTGTGAATGAAATAATTTACGAGATTGAAAGCTGGTAAAATGAGGGCGTGTGGTTGTCAGGACACAGACTGAATTGGTTTTTCCAATGATAGATGTACTTTGCTATCCAATGTAATAACTTTTCCAGTTTGGTAAATTTGGCCAGAAATTTTGGCCAAACCAGAGTATTTCTTAAAATAATATTGTAAATAACCCAAACTAAAGACATCCTTCATGTCCTTTGTTTTTTCATCAAATGAATGTAATTGAGGGGGTAATTAATGAATTTGATTTGATACGCAACATCACGTCAGCCGGACACCTTTCATAGTAGTAAATTAAACACATGTAATTAAAGCACAGTTCAGTACTTTGGGCTTTTTGCTTCACTACTTGAAATGAAATCGTAGTAAACAAAATATATATACATGTTAATGAGTTACTTTGCTATAGGATGTTATTAAGGACTAGGATCATTGAAAAACATATCAGTTTCAACTCAAACAGCTGCTTTAGTAATAAAAATTAAAGCCAAGAAAAACAAAAGAATTATCAACCTAGCATAGCTCCTGTAGAGATCTTCGTTTATGTATGTCGCATATATTGTGAATCATTTTTCTACGACAACATTCTCCGTAAAGTGCATGATTGAATGGTAAAGGTTATTAAAGAGACTACAGTAAATTAAAACAAGTAAAGATTCTTTCTACTTATTAAATTGACCTATAGGCTATATATATACGTAACAATAACTAGCTATTAAGCACAGAGCCCCCAACCAGAAGACACATGCACATGTAATCAGTTGAAAGGATCGCTTGTTTATGTACACACAACTCCCCACCGAGGTCCAATGACGTCAGTCTACAAACGAGATGCTATCGTTTTCTAAGAGGAAAACAATTTTGAAATATACATAGTACAAGTTAATTGAGATTTGGGAATTAAGTATTCCTGGTACTAAAAGACTTTAAGTAAATAATTAAACAACATTACAGTATAAACAAGCTTTCATCTATGTAATCAAGATTGAAGGTAGATACGAGGTTAGGGAAGCAGGATTCTAAACTTTTTCACACGTCAATTTGATACACAATGACTATTTTATACACAGTATTCTGTGTACATGTGTTTATGAGACTTGACTTTGAACAGTACAGTCAGGATGGAAAATTTTGGCTATTCACTGGCTTAATGCCAGCAATCAAATGTGACTGGTTTGGTCAATATTATAATGGTTTCAAAGACACATTGTGATCAGAGAGCGGTTCAAGATGTCATGCATCTCTTAGGCAGGGTACAGAATATTAAATGACCGTGTCTGTACAGCATGACTTAAAACAAAATAAATTCATTCATTTGTACACTGGTTTGTTCATTCACTTATATATTTCTGAAATGAGATTTCATTACATGGAATAATTTTAATAGTGATGTTCAATTTTGTAAAGCAGTGTTGAAGGCTCTGAGTTCATCTATTACAGGATATACAGTACTAGTCTATGATTCAGTAATTATTACAAGTTGCTACACTGTACATATTTGCACATATATGTTAAGCAACCTGACCATTTTGCAAATGTAGCATTTTGCTAAGAGATACTGTACCAGATGAGTTCTTCCCTGTGAGTGGAAATCATGATCTTGCTGTATGTATCACATATATGTTAAACTTAAATATGTTTTTTGTTTCTTTTCTTCTATTTCTCCTTTGTTTTTTATTATGAAGAAAAAATATTGAATTACAAGTTTGCTTTGCATAGTCAATAGTTATGACTCGTTATAGTTAAACATGACCATGAAATTTCTCATTTCGTGCAACCCCAAATTCATCCTAAGTGTGTTACATTTGCCTCAGCAAAAACACATACAAACATGAATACATGATTGTACAGTATGTATGGTACTGTAGGGTGATATTACATATAAATTTGCTCTGTTATATTATTCAGTGAAACCTTTGTGGAATTTCTCTGTGACCCATTCCCTAATGTTTGTCATTGTAATATACATCAACTTTCCACAGTAAAAGTCACACAGAAAAAAAAACATATTCAAAGCCCCCTCAATACACTGTACTAAGAATGTCTAAGGCTATTCTGCAATGCCATCAAAAAATTTGCGGCTAACACCAATCCAAGAAATTCTGTATGGTGGTGTACTATATATATGTATGTTACCGTATAGGTATACTATATACTTATAACTATAACTATATATATACAACTATGTAATTGCATTTTAACCTAGTTGTGAAATATATGCCAAACTGGACTTTAAACTGGAAACCAAAGTAATTTATTTACAAAGAGTGGTGTTAATATCCCATTCGGTTTTCAAATTCACATAACAGTGTAATTAATAAAAAGTACTGTACTGCACAGCTACTGGGTCATAGTACACTTATTCATCAATTTCCAAGTAATCTGGATACTGTGTGTACTGTACTATATGTGTATATATGTAAATACCGCAGGCAGGTCAAAACAGTTTTACACATCTTCCAATATCTTGCAGTTAGGGCTTGTACAACATTTGTAACAAAGACACTATAGGTAGAGTGAGTTAGTACTATAATATGTTTACAGCGCTGTGCATCACCGCAAGACAACGGTTTGGCGGTTTGCATACACAGCCGTCTCACGCTCATCTGATGAAGATAGACATTCCTGAGCAGCTTGCTCATCCTGCAGGGGCTTGGGAAACGAGAATCGGTCAAACAAAGGTGCTACTAATGATGCCGTCGTCCTATAGATGAGAACAGCCGATACGGCATTGATGTGATTAATGGTATCTGCACTGCGTACAGCACCCTCATACATTAGGCATACATATGTGTACAATAAACCAGTTTGTCCGTTGTCATTAGAATTACTGTATGAATTTCATTATTAGCTAGTATTTTAATCTACCAACACAAGGAAAATATTGTACAATCTGTGGTATCTAGTGTAGATAGAAATTGTATTAATGTAATCTTGCATTAATTAGAATGACTTTGTGTTACTTACTAAATCATTCCACGTACACTATCCCGATAATTACCTTCTGTTTTTGATGGATGCCTGACCTCATCGATCACATGTTATGTACACTAAGTGGAGATACATTTAGACATGTGTGATTTCATGTAAATGCTAGCAGACATTCAGTCTAGTTTGCACAGTGTTAGTGTGTTGTATATTTACAGTACATCTGTATGTGATTTTCTTGGCATTCTGAATTACACACTCCCGCTGACATGTCAGCATGCAGCTCTGGTAACTGCAGCAAACAAAAAAGTATGATATAATCATCATAATAATAGTAATAAATGAGACTTATGTACAACCAAATCAGTAGACAAAAGTCACTGCTCAAAGCGCTTTACAAAGAAAGCAGATTAATTTACAAAAGAACAAGTGAAAAGATCTGGGTCTCAAGTAGACTTTTGAATGTAGAAAGTTTAGAGTCGAATGTGATCTAATAACTTGTTCCAGAGATAAGAGCCAGAGTATTCGAATCTTCTGTAATCATAGGTCTTCAAGCGTATTTAAGGTTTATCTCAAGAATTTCAACATGGCTATTTTGATTCATATTTTATAAATCATCCCCAACTTATGTTGGTGCATATCATATTTTATGCAAAAATTGCCAGTTTAGAGAGATAGCTACTTGGTCAACTTGGATATAAAATAAATTTGGAAGTTTATCTGGGAAAGTAGAATGTGGAGAACAGTTGCCTGTATCTTGATACAGGCATACATGGTGAATATATATAAATATTGTATCATCTAGCATATTCTCTGGCAATGATGACCATTAAAAGAGTTAACCAGAACATAGTCCAACGTATCACAGGTTCTATTTAAACAGAGAGTTTCATATACTTTGCCTCCTACCTAGATGTATCCATTTTAATACACTACAAAGGGATTCACTTTAAAGTACGTGAGCACACAGAATATGACCATAAATATACAATATTCATTAAATCATTTATTAGGTTTCACATCGCAAAAAGGCGTACAGTAATATATAACGAAAATGGACAAATTGCTACAGTGCAAACATGTAGCATGCTTTGTTACACAGGATCTATATTATTTTTTAAGAGACAAACTTCAACAAAGTTTTCAAAACTGCTATGTACAGGAAAATTAAAATACTATCAGCAAATTGTTCCCCATAGGTGCAGTGTTTGCAAACTACACTTTTAACATATACGCAATGTATATAGTATACAGTACAGACAACAACACTGTATTTACTGTAGGTGACCATACAAGACCCTACCAGGTGTTATTTTCTCGGTTGACCTAGCAGGCCACAATATAGGTAACAATCTGAATCAGAAACAGTTGACTGGTCCCATAAGCTCTCCTTTTTTCTTCAGAAGAATCAGGGCTGGCAAACAAACACAAAAGGTTTCCGACAGTTCTATAGTAATCCATCCTAAACCATCTAGTGTTGTAGTAGGTAAGCTATTGTGTTTACAGCACTGGAAAACAGTTAAAACAGTTTAGAACTTTATCATCCTAAGACCGACTTTTTTTATTACAAGGGATATTACACAGTGTAAATTCAGATTGTGATACAGTGTATACTGTAGATTTCCAATTAAGCATCTAAAGTGAATGGTTCAACTATTATATGGTCAACTAATGACAAAGTCCGTTAAATAACAACTTTTTTTAAAAGAAAGGGGGCCATATGTTTCTATCCTAGCAGGATCTTCTTCAGAGGCTGAATGCAGAAGATCATTCAGCCTCTGAAGAAGATCCTGCTAGGATCGAAACATCATCTCCTTTCACAAATTCTCTGACACAGGCTCTTTAGTGGATAAGCAGTTTTGTTTTATTTTAAATAACAATTTTGAACATTTCTGAAATGACTTAAATTGTGAACATATCCTTTATAGAAATGTCTGGAACACAAAGTTGCACAATGTCTAGTAAAAAGTGATCCCCAAGATTGTCAGTATATAATTACTTATTGTTAGACATAATTTGGTAAAAATAACCTACTTGAGCTATCTTAGATTGATCAACTGGAATCTTGTTTTGATTATTACAGTCAAAGAATTTCACACTTTTAGCAATTTGATAAACAATGCAAAAATCTAATCAAATTCACACTGGCATTTTCCTGAATTAAAAACACACATGTTATCAGTTATGCTATAGGCTTTTGAAAGCAGCCCAATATTATATAACCTGCTGATAATAGTCAATATTAAACACTGGGCTTATGTTAAGTATGGATATCACAGCCATTCTGTGACCAACGATAGTTAAGACTCATTGTGTGCTTATGTCTCATTGACTAAGTAGCAAAATACAACGCCAGTGCCTTTTGTTTTCTACTGGCAAATAGCAAAATCCATTTAGCCAGCAAATAGCTGGAATATTCAAAGGGCTATATTTTACTCCCTGAGTTTAACCAAATTGGTGAAAAGTACAGCAGGCTGTTTTGAAAAAAATACTGTGAAAATATTTTACAAAGATCCAGACAACTTTTGCAGTGCCATTTCAAACTTATGTACAAGACAAGAAATGACAAATTCATGAAGACAAAATACTTGATATGCCTTCACACAGACAGAACAAACATCTACAGTAACATACTAATGTAAACTCCCTGCATTCCATGTTAACTCTAATGTGTGGTATATGTACATGTACATGTAGTGTAGCCTACTCACTGGAAGTCTCTGTGGACAAATTGTCAGATATATATATCCCATGGAAAACATATCAGATTGATAGCAGACCTTTAGTATAGTGCACACACACATATAGTGCTCAGACATTGCTGTATTTAAATTATGGCAGCTGATGACCAATGTTTACAAGAAGTTTTCAAGAACTGTGAAGACCTACTGAATGTCTTAGTGTTCAGGGTTAGGAAAGGGTCAGGGTTAGTCCTGAAAGGGTTAGAGTCAGTGAGGGGTCAGGGTTAGAAGTGGGTCAGAATAAGGGAGGGTACAGAATTACAGAGGTTACCATTAGGGTGCAACTCTTAGTCATATTGCAGCAGTATAGTGCTAAATAAGCCATGTGGATTACTGTATGTAGCTTTGAATGGAAAAGAGAGGGTCAGCGCAGGAATCAGTCCTATATGGTCTAGTGGATAAATGAGGTAACAATTAGAAGCAATGAAACCTAGCATCTGAGAGATTGTGGGCTTGATCTTTGGCTGGCCAAAAGTAAGGTGGGGTTTTCATCTAGAAATCCACGGTTTTCCCTTTCCAAATAGTCTTCTAAATTGTAAAAAAAAATACAAATGAATTAAAACTAAAAATTAGATAGCCACCTGATGTGAAGTGTACTGTAAGTTACAAGCTATTCGGCTTCTACACATGCATATGTGGCTGCTTAGAGTCGTGAATTAAAGTGCCTTTCCACAGCGATAAGAAAAACAGGAAGGTGTCCAGACATAGCCACACATAGGTAAAAATACATCAGAAATTATACAATAATTATGAGAATTCAAATGATTTTTAACTGTCAACGGATCATCCAAATTGTTTTAGAAAACAAGCAATCCTCTGGCAGACGATTAGCTTCCATAAATTTAAAACAAACAAAAAAAAAAGGAAAAAGGATGCCAAATTTTAGACATGTTTTCACTCTCAGATGCAAGAAAATAGTTTCCAGTCACAGACTTGTTCATTTCAAGCAAAGTATCTTGCAAGCACTGACACATCGTAGGTATTCCCAAATGAAGGCGGCCTATGTTTTATATAGCTGAGGAACAGTTGAGGTGACAATAAGCACTACAGTACATTGCACACTGAAGTTAGACAGGATTAAACAATAATAAACACAGTTATAACTGGAGTCAATTTCTCAAACTCTGCAAGTACCGCAACACTTCTTGCTTTGACCACTGTTAGCATTTAGTAAAGTACTTACAAATACATACAAAATTTACACACGATGGGCTACATTTAAAAAAATAAAATATCTAAAAAAATATGATTTTGGATAAAAACAGCTCTATATGTTATTCCAACAATTAATCCATTGAAGTTTTGTGTCCCATGTCTAAAAGATGTTTTACTAGCTTTATTTACAAATTTCCACACCAAATTTCCAGTTCATGAATGTCTGTGCTGTACAAGTTCACCATTTCTGGTGATATTTTTGTGGACGAATGACATTTTATTGTTTCCTGTTCCTTATTTTTTCTTTCAATGGTCAAGTATATATATATGGTGAAGCTAGATTTTGAAAAATTCAACACAAACATCATCTGGAGCTCTTAAAAGACGGTGGGGCTCGGTTTAAGTACGCTAATAACCTTTGCTGCATTCCAATAAACGACTATAATAGGAGGTTAGCCTCAAGACTGTCATGGAGAATTCTTTTCCTCAAATAAGTACTGTAGCTCCGATGAAACAAATCTAGAAGCTTAAAGGCATTGAAGACTCGCCCCAAACCGTGTGCGGCCATCTGAAAAAGTTAACTTTCTGTTGCTTACAAGTGACGTTTTGTTTGTGTCGCTACAAAGTGCAGACAGTAATGAAACGTGATACCTTGCTATCTTTAGCTGGACCTGAGATGTCCATCGCTGTATCGTTTGCACACTGTGCTGTGGGTATTGACCGCAGCTGTAGTTACTGACTGTACACTAGTGTCTAATTACCGATGGCAGCAAGCGGTGTGTGTGTATTTTCTGGGATCGATGGTGGTGTCTAACACTTCTGTAACACCTCATTTGAAACTAGGTCAGATTACCAGCATTAGACGTTTCTTTTTGCGCGTCTCTTCACACCCTTTAAAGATTTACTCCAAGGAATGAGAAGCATTAAAAGTTAACTTTCAGAGTTGGCATACTTGGAGCTTTGCTTTGACACTAGGGAAACCAAACGTTCCAATATTAGCATCTCATCCAGTGTGAATTGTATTTTTGCCCAAATATTGTATGCTAATTAAGTGACTGTATAAAATGATCCCAGGTCACAATCTTGGTTTCCTGCCTAAATTTTTCACAATTTATGACGTATGTCTTGTCTAGATCACAGACAATCACAAGGAATTTCCAGATCCTGACCTTGAAACTTTTATGTAACAATAACCTTAACTTGCTTTTGAACTGTTTAAAAATTCAAAGAAAAGGTTAATTCCGGTTTGTTTGTGTTTTTTCTTTCTGAAGTTCCAGTCTGAAGTTCATTATCTTGCCATTTACAAAAAGGGAACTCAGACAAAGGTACGGAGTGGGTAGATTCAAACAATGCTATATTATATTTGATTTCTGGGCCCTGGAAAAAAGGAACAATGTGAGACACAGACCATGACTATGAAGTGCTATAAATGACTGGATGTTTAATGGTTGACATTCCAAAGTTTACACAGTCTAACTGTATGTATATATAGGCATATGACCTATTCGGCAACTAACTGCAAGATAGGCAAAACTTAACTGAAGCAGTATATATTTTGTCAAATAATAATTTTTGCACATAAGGTAGAAAAAGCATTTAAAAGATCAAATAATTTGGTGCCATTTAATCCAAACTACTAAAAAATGTTCACAAATGAACACATAAACATGAAAATGGTCATATCAGAATCTCACAACCACCAGCAAAGTACCTCTCCTCCCCCCCCCCACCCCAGGCCCTACCCCTGACCCTAATACTCCATCCTTTGAGCAACAGCAAGAAGAGAGAAATTTAATGGTCTCTTAGTTATTGAAAGGGGTGGCAAACCCAACCGTCATCACTGGTATGTACGATTTTTACGATACTTCCAGGGATAAACAACTTTCCCACACAGATGAGAAAAACCTGATTCCATTTAGGAGATACTATATAATATACTATTTATACAGACTTGATACTAACACATGTATGTCTTCATACAACATTATGTTGTGATATCTGTGTCACTTACAGTTAGATTGAAACTTAGAAAGACAAAGGGAAAGATAACTTTTCACCCTTCAAGCAGTAAAATAATGAATGAGCACAGTGGCAGACCCCTGACACTACTTTTACAGGGTCATTAAAACTCCTAAAGTTAGCTAGATTCTTCTTAAGAGATTTCATATAAATTTGGGAAAATTGTTCGTCACAGCCATCTCTATCATATTAGGCGAAAAACAATCATTGGGCTTGCCTCTTCTTTAAATATGTTCACCTGTTTCGACATTTTTGCAAATTCTTGGCAATATCATGGTGGCAAAGAAGGACCCAGTGCCTCTGCTGCTATCCTCCTCCCACCCCCCCCTCACCCCCTCACCTCTCCCTCACCAACCAAATGCTCCTCACTTACTCATACCCACCACTCCCAACAATCCAGTACTTACCAAGGGTACAAATTCCTCTGTGACATAAATCTCAAGAGATCCACCCCCTGCTGCCTCTGCTTCTTCTTTGCCCCTGAGATCGTAGTCATCCCACTCGAGCTCTGAATCACTGGACGAAAAGCTGGAACCGATTCTGTAGTATGCGTCTCGACCATTTTGCCGGTTTCTTCGACCTCTGGAGGATTTATTGGTCCCAATGTCATAATTGTCCCACTCCAAGTCACTGTCTAAGTAACCATTCCTAGGTCTATAAAAATTATTGAACGGGCGTCCTCTAGACGATCCATAATTCCCTCCTCGACCACCTCTGCCCCGGTTTTGGGCAGAGTATCTGGTTATGGAATAGACTTGCACCGATCGGTGGGGGTTGTAATGTTGGGGACCGTTGGTGTGGTTGATGTAGGGGAAGTCACCGGGGCGACGAAACTGTGATGCGTGATACATTCGGCCTCCGGTGGCTTGTGACATTGAGATGACTGAGTGGGGGCGTTGGAAAGAAGGCTGGAAAGGAGACTCCAATTTGTTGATTTAAAATATACTTGGTCATTGCCTGCAGGTGGAATTCTGCTTATAATGGAGCACTTGAAAGACCTAGAAAGTAATAAGGAGAGACTTATTTTTATACAGATGTTAAAAAGAAATGATGTTTTAGAATAAATAATACTTTTTCATAAAACTGTTGATATGATTTTTGGCTTTCACCTGACACATTTCATGTAACTGCTACCAATGAACACTACCGATGTCAACATTTTTACATTACGACATTAGACCTTCAATAATTGTTTTCTGTTACTTGATTAATCTGATAACTATAGAAATAGTTTGCATAGGCCCAGGAAGAAGCCTAATATGCATCAAACTTGGTTACATTGTAAGTACAGTAAATTATAGCCTTAGGACACTGTACAAGGCTAACCTTGGCTAACCTTTAGACTGCCAAAGACAGTAGGCCTGTCTCAAATTCAGCTCAGAGATATGGGTTACACGCTCAGCCTAACTACAGACTGTACAATCTGAGGTTACTCCAATCTCAGTTCTTTACTTTTAACAGAAGTTAAAGTTATGAAAAGTACCTAACAGTTTCAACTTCACTGTCCTAGTAATGCAATGTAGGCCTATATCACTTTGTCAGTCGAACCTCCAGTAAAAGTGAATCGGGAAAAAGTATACATCACTTTAATAATTAATCATGAAACAAAAACTACGATGTTAATAATAGTTCCTGAAATTTCATTTTAAATTTTACTGATCAAAGGCATAAAATTGACACCCGAACGTTCACCGAAATGAAATACGCACTCTAGTACATGTCTGACATGTCGCAAGATAGGAAACTAACAGCTAGGCTGTGTTGACCTAAGTTACAGTCTGGCTATAGCAATGTCATTACTCCCCACAGTAATTTAGGCTACAGTAGGACTGCGAACCCCAGTGGCAGTACGCTAACTTAGGGCTAACGTTAAAAGTTACACCATGCAAAAATGGAAAACTATCAAAAGGAGCATGGCTATATATCCTTACTTTTGAAACATATATTTTTGCATTACAGTAAATTGGATTTCACTTTGCGACGTATTTACCGTACCTGGGTTCCTTGTTTTGATGTTTAAGACCATGTCCCCTGCCGACCGTTCACGGTCCCTGCCTTATCCTATACAGTATCCGTGAGGAACGTTACGTACGTACAGTAGTTCTGTGTTCCAATAGGTCGTCCATGGGCTTCACAGCTGTTGAGCGAAAAATACGTTGTTGACAAAATCCCGAAGTATGCGACAACGATCATACCACTATTCTTAGGGAAGTATGAGAGCATTATTTGATTATATTTATAGTGAGAGGTATTTAATGTCCACAAAAAATTACAACTTTAATTTTTTATTATGTTTCAATAAGTTTTGCAAATAAAAGGTACCATGAAATATTTTAATATGAAGGATTATTAAGTCTATGACAAAGTTCGAGGACGATTTTCCATAATGGAATGTTCAAAGTGCGTCAACTTGGTAAATTGTGCAGGTCTCAAGAAAATTAGTCAGCCGTATTTCCTTGAACAAAACAAAGGAATTAAATTTACTCATGTAATGATTTTTAAGATCTTGTTTCATCTCAAATATCAGTATAAAACGAAATATTCTCTAGAGATGGCTTTGTGGAGAATCTTTGCGGGATGATATGGTCGTGCCCTGGACGTACATCTACGTAGCCCGTGACGTAGGATGGGAGGGGTCGGAACTTTTAAGCAACCTAGGCCTAAAACTTTCAAGTGTGAAGCTAAATGGAACTTCATATTTCAGAAGCGCCTTTAAAATATAAGTAGACGATAAGTATTTAAGAACTCCTTCATGGCTTTTTGTTTCTATAGTATCCATCATGAGTTTTTGCAATAACAATTTCAATTACAACTTGAGGATATTATGGGTACTAAAGGTAGTCTGTGTAGGCCCCGAACAATAGCACGCTATAATTGCTAGAAGTTTTCATAAAGTACTTTCCTTGATGGTCTTTACTCTCCAAATTGTTCTCAGACAATTTTAAGGAACACACAAGATGACTGAATGTCCCAATGAGGAAAATTTTCTCGAAGGTTGGAATAAAAACAGTTTCAGAATTTTGACCAAAGGTGACCATATTTATATATTTAGTATTTTGGGGGCCAATACAGCATACCTTTAAGTATAAAATGTTATGATATCAATAAGACATCTTTTGGTAATACCACTTCTGTAAAGGAAAATAACCAAGACATATAGGTTTAAAAGAAAACATAACAAAATTATCCGCAACGTTTTTTTAATTTTTATTATTGCTAAACTTGGGCCTTCCTAAGATGTATGGAGCTATAATTAATTATCTACTGGCTGTTTTGCGGGTAAGCGCATGGTATACGATGTTTTATACTCTGTTACAACTCTCATAATTTTGAGCGAAGACCGGAATGGGTGGCGCTGTTCCAGTACCCTATAATTGTAGTAATATTGTAACGCCTTGACTTGGTATATAACTTATCTATGTTTGAGAGTATTTTACGGAAGCAATCACACGATGGGAGATTGTGATGTGTAACCAACCGCTTGAACAATTAAAATATTACCCTAGATCCATGTTTTTACCTATTCACGTAATTGGAATGCTATTGATATTTAGAATCAGCTCCCAATAATCTTCATTTCATTGAGGCACAGTTAAGGACCATTTCATTGCCAGTAGGCCCCTACGTAGCTCAACACGGCATGACATGTTAGGTTGGAGAGCAACTAGCAGTCTAGTGGAAAAAAGACCATTCTTTACTATCGATGATTGCCTAAGTGGTAATACGTACTCACTCCAAATAGGCTGGAAAGAGAAAAACTGCTGACCAAAAATACTCTTAAACTGAGTCTCAACGTAGCCAACTTTTATCACTGAAAAATGTAAAAATGTCTTATTTTGACGTTCGTCTTTCATCTGGAAATAACTTTGACGGTTCAAACCTCCACCAAGCCTGCTAATAGAGCAAATTTGGAAGGTCTAAAGTGTTTAACTTTGGGAATTATTGCGCTTTTCACCTTCATGAAATAACCGTTTGTATCGGCGACGGAAATTAATTCTTCCCCAACAGTGCTATACAGTGGCGAAAAAGTAGTATAGACTCTAAATACATGAACATGCAAACAGCAAACGGTCGGCAAACTTCATTTTACGCGGGCCCACGACCAAGGGTTCCGTGAGGACTGAGGCTCAACCCAACAGACCCCGATCCCGGCTCAGAATCGATGCTCAGAATGCATGATACTATAGCTTGGACATGGATTTGATGTTAAAACAATAACTTAAAACGATATACGTCGACAACCTCCGAAAATCGATGTAGTTTATTTCCGATGAATTCAATTCTGTGACCCACCAAAACGTTTTCGCGTCCAACCTTTTCAGGTCGCACAGGGGGGTTGGGGGGGGGGGCTTAGTGCACAGTTTCTTTCCCCTTCTGTAAAGAAATTACTGATATCAGTAGACCTACTATACATTGGCTAAGATATGAGCGACCACGACCAGAACCATTGAGTGGGTGTCACATGAATGGATGGTAGGCCTATTCTATATAGTCATGGTATTGCTTTTGAAATCTTTTCGGGACACACTGATTTTCAAAGAGCGTTAGCTCGTTCGTGGTATAGCTACGACATGTTGCATGGTTTGTCACAATAGGGTAAAAAACAAGGATATTGGTCAACACAAAGGAGGTATGCATGGTTAATCAAGTGTTTGATAATAAGGTCACAAGGAAACTGAGAATGTCTGCCAGGCTCAGTGCACAGATTTGAACTTGTACCGTATACCGTTCATATACGGTTCACTGAGTAATCATTGATACAGTCACAATATTAAATAGGCCTATACAGGCTACTTTGATTGATATATATATATAGAGAGAGAGAGAGAGGGCAGAACGATCACCCGCATATGGGCACATTGAACCTTGAAAACAGTAGTAACATATGGTCTTATCTCCCCTCACAATATCCCCTTTATAAAAATAACATATGTTATACTGTATAACTTGCTGTAACAGTCAAAATCACCATAGCAACCGGAGGTAGGCTACCCGAAGACTGAATTGGCGTGACACGTCTAGATTAAATTTGTTAAAAAGGTAAGCAAAGCGTTCGATTTTCTATACATATAGGCTTCGGGCATTGTGAAATGAATATTTATATATAGGCCTAATATATATATACATAATATATATATATATATATATATATATATATATATATATATATATATATATATATATATATGTATATGTATATATATATATATATATATATATATATTTATATATATATATATATATATATATATATATATATATATATAATTGAAATTGTAGTGAGTTGGAAAATCCAGAACAGTGAAAAAACTTCCAGCCTCCACCGGGCTTCGAACGCGGGCCTCCCGCTTTATTTGCGGAAACCCTAAACATGTATACATTATGCTCATCGTCAAAGCCTAATTAATTCCTAATACTGTAGGTCTATACCGATTTTCGTGGGTGGTCATGTAGTTCTATCACTGTTTCCACTAAGTTGAATGAAAAGCTCAGCATGCAAACTGTGCTGTTAACACCTACATTGTTCTAAACGACCAATACTACGTCCACGACCATTATATTAAATTAAAGGAGCTGTTTAAAGTTAGGTTGTTATAATATTGACATTTCGCGCATGTCAATCTAAGCATATTATTCACTGCGCAAACATATCAACGTGATCCAGTTAAACCAGGGAGCTGCTACTCTAACTCCCTGGTTAAACAATACATATATTTACTTGCAAATGTAATGCTGATACAGTTGTAAACCAGAGTACAAAGACATGATTGCGTATAGCCTACTGCAGACAGAGGCCAGGTAGCTGTCTATTATGCCTGGCTGGTTCCAAACCATCGGTTATATATACCCGCATATTGAAATACGGTCTTTTTCACTTTTAGCTGTTATTGAAATGTTTGCGGTATATTTTACAACAATATAGCTTTGTTACTTACACTTCATCGGGGTGATTATCAAATTTACAGTTTTAGCACACTATGTAGAATTATTTTCTTTTACAATATTTAATCATACAATGTTATATCATGCATATTCATTTTAGTCACGATATGAGCAGCCAATCCTCACGTGACAGTATTTCTCAAGAAAACTGTATGTCGAGCAATGTCATCATGCATGATACAGCCCAATGAATGACGTAACCTGTGGACCGGGTAAACCCCAGGGCTAGGGTTAACTCCTAGGTTTAACCCTAACCCTGACCCGAGAAATACTGCAACGTTTCGAGCCTAGCAGGATCTCTTGAAAGGCCTCTGGGACCTTTCTCACTGAAACGCATACAGACTTGTCCAAATTCAAAAGAGTCTTACGGGCAGACACTTAACTTGGACCGTAGAAACAATGAATAGAGCATGCATAAATTATACAGTACACAGAGAGGATGGTGAGATCAGGGTTAGAGTAGCAGCTCCTGGTGAGATGAGAGGGAGTGGCTATATGAAGGAATACAGGAATGCGAATTATATAAAAATTGAAAACTTAAATAAAACAAATCCATCGTCTTCTTTCACATTTTAGGCAGAGGTTTATATATACGCACTTACCATGCGCTTCATACCTGCACAAAGCAACGGGTTCTTCCTCCACTGGATCTGTATTTTGATGAGCGGTCAAGAAGTTTTGAACTCACCCAACGAACAGTTTGTGGTAGATACACTTCCACCCGTCAGTCTGTCTTATGCAGATGTAACTGAGTTATCTACAACCAGTACCAGACCCACGTGGGATACCAATGGTTATGTTATGTTCTGCCCATGCATGGGTAAGCTTGATCTCTTGCTACTTACTATATTACATGCTATACATGCCTTCAACAAATATACATTATGGTGATTTTTGTGAATCGGTGGGGAGCAGGGGTGCAACCACGTTTACGTCTGGGGACTTTCCCCCTCCCCACCCACCGGAAAAAAAAACTTAGTAGGGGTCAGTTCCCCCCCCCCCCCCACAACTGACAGGCACAATATTACAAAAGTTCATATAGGAACATAACATATCATATAGAACATGTATATGAGGTATAACCTAAACATTCGAGAAGTCTTCATCATCCTATCAAATAGTTGCAAAAAATATAGCACAATATTGCATCTAAGCACCCTCCGTTCAACCAAAATTTCTCATACCCCTCCCCTGGACATCTTAACGGCTTAACCCCACCTCCACCCCCTCACAGGAGGAAGTTGGTCGTGCCCCTCGTTGGGGAGGTGGTAGTAGTGAACTTGGTGGGATCAGGATGGGTTCAGATGATATAAGCCTAAGTGTCTGGGCGACGCATTTCTGGTTCAAATACTATACAATTGCTTATTTACTAAGTAGCCAATATCACGTACTTTCCGTTTCTTCTTAGTCACCTCGAGTTCGTCTCTTAACATTCAGTGTCGTTTCGGGTCGTCTCGGGTCGTCTTGTGTAGTGTCTCGTGTTGGGTTGTTTCGTCTACTTCCTTCTCTTTCGTTTCGTTCCCCCCCCCCCCTTCTTTTCTTTTCGTTCCTCTAATTTGTTTCCTTCTCTGTTTATATTTTCGCAGGAAACTTTGGTAACCAAGTGGAGTATTTAATTGGCACTCTCGCCTTCGCTAAATCCATAGACAGGACCCTAGTTTTACCTCCTTTCAGGGTCAAAGTTAGTATCATTAGAGGGAGGGGGTGGGTGGATACTTTTCTAGGGGGCCTGCTGGCAGAAAAAAAAATACATTTCCACAAAATTTGGGGTGGGGGGGGGGAACACTCCCCGCCACCCTTCACAATGACAACTAATAACCTGCACCACATTTTGGCAAAACTGTATATACGCTGCTGTCATGTACAATTTTACATATTACGAGATATGATTTCTATAATTTTTAAAGACGAATGACTGAAATGTTGTACGTCAGATTGCAGAACATATATATATATATATAGCAAAGGTTCTCTTTTGTCTCTGTGTATGTAACTGTCCGTGAGTGTGTGTTTTGTGTTGGGTGTGGAGGGGGCGGGGGAGGCGCCGGATAAAGACTTCTCATTGTGAGGGACACACATTTCTCCAAGATCTTATTGGGTAAGGTTCCGGAATTTCTTGGAGGTATATAGGATAGCTGGAGGGTGTGCATGCAGATATCCAGCTTTTTCTCGACAAATTTAAAACAGGGAGATGAAAAATTCAAATTCTCAAATTATTCCTCTTTTATTCTTCTTTTGCAGAAAAATGTACCTTTTACAGAATGGTTTCTCGTTGAACCTTTTGAAGAATTACATAGGGTCATAACCATGGAGGAATTTTTAGAAAATTTTGGGGTTGATAAATGGCCACCGGGAAAGAGAGTGGGGTATTGTGGGATGGAACCAACATCACCACATGAATGTAATATGAAAGTAGGTGAGTTTGTAAGAATGATGAACATTTGGTTTTTTTATTTTCACATTTTCGTTTTTTTTTTACTTTCAGTATGCTTTTCTTTCATCATGGTAACTGGCATATATCTAAGGGAAAATGAAATTTCTTTACAAGCATTTGCATTTACATAAAACCGAAACATGATGTAAAGTCAGATGGACAGATGTAGAGAATTGTAAATTTGCGAATTTAAAAAAATCGAGAGAACTAACTGGACAGGTCATTAAAATAGGTAACCCATTTTTTATATATATTATATTGTAAAGATGTCTTTTAGAGGTTGCAATTGACATTCTAAAATGTTCCCATTGATCGATGAATTACAATGCATGGACAACTAAGTTGTTTCAACGAATTCAGGAGGGAAATCTTTTGAGGGTGCACATGAGTATAGCATGTTTGTTGCAACTCTTGAGTTACTTACGGTGACCATTAGTCGGTTCATAATCTTCCATATCTCTGCTACATGTGTTTTGGTTTTTATTCCCAGGTACTCCATTAAAACCATTTTGGGATGAGTTAAATATCGATTTTGATGACCACGAGAAATATAACATTGGTGTTCATGCTGACATAACCAATGAAAAGAGGACCATGGAACTGACGACGAAATGGAATGAAAGGTAAGAATAATTGATAGTAAAGCAATATTACGCGTTACGCTCGCTAATTTTATAAGCAGTTTTAACAAATTTGACGAGTATTTATATATGATATCTCAAATTAATATCACAATTAAATTTTTCTTGCCACCAAATAACCTTTCGTCACGTATATACAGTTGTCCCAACATAATTAGCTGTACAGTAACAACTGTCGACCCGATTCCTATATGCAAAGCAGGTTAGGCTCAGGTATATACAACCGAGGCAAAGAGGGCAGGTACCTTCACAGATTTGCGAAAGACATGGAAATATTGTTTTTCATAAGTTACCGTACTCGTTTTGAGTAAAAAAAAAAGAGCCCTTTCGCTGATAAATAGTAAGTGTCACTTACAAACATTTGACCAATTGGGTAAATTGAGGCAATTTTAGACCAGTTTAGCCATCCCAGGAGCAGCCTACGATAGTTGTTTACGACTGAGTAAAGAGGTTTGTTTACAAGTGACGAAAACTTCAGGCTCTCGTAGCAAAAAATCTGCATAGTCATGGTACGGAAAATTGATGGTGCCATGAAAGGCCAACTCGTCAGCTATTCGGTGATGGGTAGCGTTTATCTAATGAAAACTTCAATCTAGACTTAGAGCCCACATTACTTTTGTGATTTAGTGTGTAAGTCAATGGGGCTTTTTAATGGGCGTATGCTACCTTATCACATAATAAGTACATACGCATAGTGTGATTTGGAAGATTTGATGCTGTAGCTTCCAATTGTGGTCTTTTAACGACTTGGATATAATTTTTTTCATCTAAACAGATATCCAGTTTCGGAGCATCCGGTGATAGTTTTTCGTTTCCCTCCTGCACCGTATCCAATGCAACCAGGAAACAGACAGATTCAAAGATACTTACAATGGAATCCTAATATATTTGCCTACGCTGAACATGAAATATCTAGGATGTTCAACGGAGAAACATTTCTTGGGATACATCTCAGAACGGGTCCTGATTGGGTAAGATGTGTTTTGATTTTTTGACTGCATAAACTTATTAAATTCAATTCAATTCTCTCACATTGACATGAAAGTCAATACAGGTGTGTGGTGTATACCAAATTACAATAAACATCTACATATGAGGGACAGTACACTAGACTAGAAAAAAACAGAGGGTGTTCATTAAGTTAATGACCGAGAGGAAACACGATGCATATCCAGACCTAACTAGAGTGAGGGAAGGGTGGTGCTGGTGGGGGGGGGGGGGGTGGGGGTGGTAGGGTGTCGGTGGATAAAGCATCAACAGTTTGGGGTTAATTAGAGAGATTAGGCTAATATGGGATGAAGGTTAATTTACTCTCATTAATATTATAAATTGAAGGAAATATGAAGAATTAATTAATAGGATTGGTGCCATATTATATATGTCCCCGGCGGTCGAGCTGACCCTCGACCCCACTGCATTTACGGTATGTTAATGAAACGCACTAGACTACATACTGCATAGCAGACCTTCTTGTATGTTGGTGGTGCTGGGGTGATGGGTGGTGACTGGTTGGGATGGGGTCTGGTGTAGTTAGTTGCAGTGGGGTGGGGGTATTAATGAACATCTAATATGACACCGACACAACAAACTATCAATATATTCTTTGTATTAACAAGGTTAGATGGCGCTATGGCTTTCTATGTATCCGATTGATTAATATATATGTTTCTTTTTATTTCAGGTTGTTTGTTGTCGGACTACCCTTGGTTCTGAAGGAGTCATGGCTTCTACACAGTGTTTGGCACCAGGAGAGCACGTATTTGAAAATATGTGTTATCCCACAGTAGAACATATAGTAAACCTTACTAAAGAAGCTGTGGTGAAACATTCCCTACAACATCTATTTATTGCAACAGATAAGTTGTCATATTCTCATGAACTCAATACGGCGTTAAAACCACTTGGGGTAAGTCTAGGCTTCTAGGTATTGTTATCATTTGTTGTCATTCTGCAGGACATATACAAAAGCATTATATGGTAATTACAACAAAAACAAACAATACAGGCGGCTGATCCAGGATATTAAAAAGGATTGTGGGGGAACCTGGGAGGGGGGGGGGGCGTGAGGTCCTTGAAGCCGACTTCCATGTAGAGAGACTAGAGGTCATCCCATGGAAACAAATTGAAACATTTATATAGAGTATAAATGAGTTCTATATAGTTAAATTTTCTCGCAAGGTTGTGCTTATTAATACGTTTAATATATTTTGTGGGGCTGAAAAGGGAGGGGTGTACACCCCCACACACCTTATAGATCCGCGCCTGAATAATAATTAAGACAAAATCTACGGTTACTGCATGCCATAAAGTTTCATAATTCTTTTTTGTTGTTGCTGGTAACAAAGTAAGGTTGCAGAGGAATTTAAGGAAGGCGAATAATCTTATCATAATATCAGTGATTTTGCTCTTTTTCTCCCTCGATATCTTACGTAAATTACATAACTAGACTAATAAGCTTCACACTTTATCCATGTATTGTATATACGTATACGAGCTATATAGCGTTACAAGTCAGGGGGTCTCCACTATAAGTTAGTATAGCCATATTATGATCCCAACAGCCGAGGGAGACGGTTGGGGGGGGGGGGCGGAGCAAGCGGCCAAGTCCTTTGTAAATTAAACAGCAGTGACTTTCTCGCGGTTTTTGGCAATCTCCGCACCACTGAACTATTCTCCCTACCCCCGCTACCCACCCCCTCCCCACACCACATTCCGTCTCAGACCTCTGCCGGGGTCCCCGAAGAGGTCGCAGCTGCTGAGAAGTTTTCATTCAGATAAACGTAAGGGTTAGCTGCACGGGGGTTTTTCTCGCTAGAAATAACATGCTCTTCAAAGAAATCGTAATTGTCAAAAAAATCGTGTTCTTTTTTATTGCACAGGTCAAAGTTCATCATTTGGACCCTCTTCTACCTCAAATGGATCTAATGATACTTGGTGAAGCAGATTTCTTCATTGGTAATTGTGCGTCTTCCTTTACGTCTTTCGTTAAACGTCAAAGAGACGCTAACGGCAAACCATCAACTTTCTGGGGATTTCCCGTGTGACGCGCTAGAAGCATATATCCCCATGTGCGAACACCAACTGGAGTCTGGTATGGACGTTTAGGCATGGGCATGCGCACCAAACACCGAATAGCCTTAGGCGCTAATCCTATTAAACTTACCATACCTTATCGGTTATATCTTTCTTTGGTCCCTTTATATTCGCTTTACCTTCATACGTTAAATGGTTCAATCGGGATTTTTTTATTACTAAATGTGGGCAAGATGGACGAAGGTATGTGAAAGACTGAGTATGTCCGTTTGGAAGAAATTGATTCTGTGAATCAGAAAACATCTTCGCAATTCTTGACGAAATATTATGCTTCATTATTTCAAATGGTCAGATTCACGTGGTTGGGTGACGTAGTCTATATACAATTTTTTTTTTTAACAACCGTGATATAATTTACTGTTTTAAGTTTACAGGAACTGATTTATATATAATTACAATAAATTTAAGTGAAATTTTAAGAATCATTAGACTGAATCAGTTTGACATTGTGTATAGAAACATTCGTTGAAAAAAATGATATTCATTTTAATTACTATTATGAACCGTCTCAAAGAGAATTTTAATAAACTACAAATTAACCATATACTAATCTATTCGTTTAATTTTAATCTATATGTGTCGTGTTTGTCTCCATGCCTGGCATATCTATACATGAATTATTCATACCCTATATAAAAGTCGGTGTTGAGTGGGGGCGGGGTTGCGGAGAAGGGGGCGGGGTTACAGGAGGGACTTCCTAGAACAAGCGTTCTGACCTGTTTTCTTTTCTACGTTTAGTTTCGTTTTACCATTGGCCTATAATAGATCCGCTCACGAGGGCGGGCACCAAGGGCGGCGGAACCGGGGGGGGCACAGGGGGCACGTGCCCCCCCCACTTTTCCTCAGGTCAAAAATGTGCCCTTTTTCTACATACAAATTTCTAATTAAAAAAAGAGTTTACAAAGCGAAACCCACGTCGAATGAAATATTTCGGGAAGTTTTAAATGTTTACTACCATAGGCGTAGGAGCCCAATTGGATTGGGGGGGGGGGGGGGCTGTAACGACGTGCCCGAAAAATATAACCAAAATTTTTCGCGCGCTCCGCGCGCGTCTTACATATTAATTTGCATATCATATAGGCATGCGTCGGTTATTAAATCACATGCCAATAACATACAATCATTTGCCGTGTTATTACCCTTCCATATTGCATTTCAAAAATGCCTTGCTATTTTACATTGTGACTTTGTAATAAGCAGAAACCATTTATAGCCTACTATGAATAATGAGTATAGTTTTAATATCCCTTAACCTACCCCATCCTTTCGTATTTTGACATATTTCATTTGCTTTCATGCATGTATCGATCGCGTGTGCAGGGACTTGGACTTTATAATGATTTCACCTCGTTTTGTCTCGAAAGAAAACTTGTTCCTTGGTTCCCAATTTGCACATTAGATATTGCAGTGCTAGTATGCATTGTTTCCTTTGGGGGGGGGGGGGGGCGTTGATGGAGGGATAGAAGTTAGAGTTATAAAGGGTACTAAATATCAGGCTGCATCAGTCCAATCGAATTTCTGCAAAGTGCCCTTCGACGTTGGTGCCCCCCCAGATTAAAAGTGCTTCCGCCGCCCTTGGCGGGCACTGGGTGCGTCTGGGGTCCTTCGGAACCGTGAAGGAACAACACTGTTCAATGTGTTTATGGTTTCATTCCTGTGATATAGTTTTTAACTTTTATAACGCACTTATCGAGTACTATTAAAACAGTACGGTATCCCAGAACGTACGAATCTACAGCCCGATTTAGGCCACCAAGTAGGCTACGTGGGTTGGAAGCATTTTGGGTTAAGATCGCCCAAAAAATTGCTACCATTAGGCCTATTTGTCACGACGAAGTTTAGGTTCCATAGGATCCCACATGAAACTCGAGTGATGGTAGGGTATCGTGAGCCTGAGAACTAACTACAAACCCAAGTAAAGAAATCTCCACAAAAAAAAGGACGTAGCCTACGCCAAAAAAAAAAGCAGATTTTTTTTTATGGAAAGTCCCTGTTAAAGCAGTATATATATACTTTAGTACATAATGATGTATACTCGTACTCATTCAATGGGGAATTCTAATTGTACTCGTGCTGTTGTATATTCGTACTACGATTCAGCTGCTATATAGTCTCTGGCAAAGATGAAAAATTCCCTCCCAAGAAGTTTTCTTCGTTCTTTGCGTCTTAGGCCTATATAAAATTTTACCACAGTTGACATACTACTTAATTGTCTGCTCTGTCGCATGCAAATTAATACTCTCTTCAAAGGGCTCGAGGCAATTCTTTACATATCACATGCTAAACATGTATGCTGAACATGCTAGTAGGTTGTATTCTTTTCAGAATTTGCTCAATTTTGTTGATCTTATACTTGTCGATAGCTACCTTTGCTTACCGCTTGGTTCATAATCTACTCCCAGCAAATTTCTTCCCAAATTTCTTCACCTACAATTACGAAATCCACAATTATAACAATAGGTCAGCTGATAACCTTCACACTTCGTGTTAGAACTAATGCTGCCAAACATTGTTTGAGAATTCGTGCAAATTCTCTCTGGAACACTGCATTGCCAAAGGATATTAAACATTATAGCACTGTTTCATCTTTCAGAAGAAAAATAGCTATTTGAGAAATTAATGACTATTACCAATATTTCCATCTTTTGCATTGTTTTTGTTAGTTTATTGTTGTGTTATGTTTTGCTTTTGTTCATATATATTTGTCCATATGTATAAGTTTAAGGCTGTGTTATACAGGGAGTTCCTATACTAGATAAGCCTACAAATTAAAGTCACTTTTGAGGTCGCCTCCTATTGCAATGATACTTATTAACATATCATGTTCCATATCAGTGGCGGAGCGTCCATGCAGTCAGGGGGACGGATGACCCCCCCCCCCCTTGACGGACTCAGATGGACAGCTGGCGCCCTTTTCAGCTTTTTACCACTTTTAACTTATTCACGATTACTGACTTTTTAACTGCGCTCTAATCTACCTATTGACATTTGTCACATTTCGTTGGCGATGGCACCTATTTATTCTGGCCTCGGAGGTATAATTTCCGGCGATCTAGGGAGTATCTTTACTCAAAAATGTTTTGTACGCTCCGCGCGAACCTGTGGTGGCGCTCCGCTTAGATAGTGTCCAGAGCCGTATATACGGCTCTGATAGTGTCGAAAGCGCCCCTGTTAGACCATTCTCGACCCCCTGATTAATACCCCCAGCCTCCGCCACTGTTCCATATATGTACGTTGTGATAAAACAAAAAAATGAAATGAAAGACGCAGCTCTACGTGTTCTATACAATATCGAACAACGATTTGCTCCCAACAAAACTTTCCCAGTAAAAGACGTTCGATTGTGTCTTTTTCGCTTCTCCGTCTGCTAAACGTTACGTACGGTGTTGACTTCTTCATCCAGCAGTCCATTACTCCATTTGCATGGTAATAATTACCTGCTAACTACAGTAGTTTCAAGTCATGCTTCGAAGCACTTGTACTAGCAGTATGAATTGAGAACTGTTTATACTGTCACCAAGTGATATGAAGCTTGATACAAGAGGACAGTATAGAGCTGCATTAGCATTGCAAAATTGTCCAAACTAGCCTATAACTTTGAAAGTTCGTACACGTGTCACTATAAAGAGTCTTCGTTTGCACAACATAAAACGAATTCTTTAAACATACAATAATATAATTACTGTCTCACACGAAAGTGGTTACGGGCGATCCTCTAGCGTCCCTGGTACGGGAACGGAGTTGTTGGTGAGCATTATCAAAGATTTTCTACCTTCGGTGAATTATCTTTGGTGTTATGACGAAATAAGCTATAATTAGCAACATGTCGTGTGTACATCTACACACAGCCTGGGTGGTGCACGGTTGTCAACAACGTAAAGTGTAACACCGTTGCAGTTTATCGTCCAGTTTCATGGTAATGATGAATTACAAAGTTGTTCTTGACTATGTAAGCGCCATCGCAAAATGTCCTAGTCTGCTGACACAACTTGACCATTAATGGAATTGCTTATGAAACAAGTCGTTGTTAATTTTACTTTTATTCGCATAACTGGTTTCTACGATATGAAGCCTACTTAACTATTGATACTGCCATTGATACTGCTTATATAACTTAGTTATAGCCACGTAGTCTCACCTAGGCGTAACATTAGGCTAATGGATTGACTTCATAGATGTTACTTTGCAGGCTCAATGATGCTATTTTACTTATGTCTGCAGGTCGGACCCTAGCATACTCACTGGTACATTAATGTAAGCTTAAGCTATGAAGCTGAAATTTTTTTCAATGATTAGGAATAGGAGCCCAGTCATATCAAAAGGCTCAACTTTTGGTCTAATTGTAACATTGAGCACTCCTTGCTAAAACTGGGATGGGATTAGAACAGACGGAATTGCACAGATCTAAAAGTTACAGTAGCTGTTAATTGATAAGCTAAATTGATAAGCATTGATGCGGATAACCATAGCTGAAATTTGTATGAAAATTCGACAAGAGGAAACATGAATACATATTTATGTAACCATTTTTCTGTCTGCAGATTCAGCCAACTATGCAGGATATAAACACATCTCTAAGATCCTCAGATCTTGGGTATTAAACAATTTTCTTTGGCAAAAATTTTGTAATCCACATGATTTTTAGAGGTTTCTACCACATTTAATACTTTAACATTATTCTTATTTTCTTCAGGAGGTTGCAGTATTCAAACTTTAAAAATGGAAGATTTTTGTAGAGGAATTCTTTCTACTATTCTTCTTCTACTTGTCTGCCAAGAATTAACTCTTTCCTTTGCTGACGATGTAGAAGTTGTTGACTTGACTAAGCCAGTAGAAGATACTGTGCCCGAGTGGGATGATAATGGCTACATTATGTTCTGTCCTTGCATGGGTATGTTACCAAGTTTTGTTAGTACCATTTTAATCACGTTTAAAGGGTGTGAAGACTCGCGCAAAAAGAAACATCTAATGCCGGTAATCTGATCTAGTTTCGAATGAGGTGTAACAGAAGTGTTAGACACCACCATCGATCCCAGAAAATGCACACAGCTTGCTACCGTCGGTAATTAGACACTAGTGTACAATCAGTACAAACAGCTGTGATCAATACCCACAGCACAGTGTACAAACGATACAGTGATGGACATCTCAGGTCCAGCTAATGATAACAAGGTATCACATTTCATATTTCAAGAGAAAAACCTTACTTGCAAGCAACGGAAAGTTAACTTTTTGAAGATGGCGGCACGTTGTTTGGGGCGAGTCTTCAATGCCTTTAAGCTCTCTGTGGCATTGTTTAACTTGTACATGAGATATTGACAGAGCATGGCTTTTTAGTGCAATATTAGAAGTTTGTTGATAGAGATTAACTTTTCCTTACTTTTGTTGTCAGTTGTGCTTGGCTAATTATCGTAACACAACAGATTGTAGTCAAAGACAGTCCTTTACATTATATGGAATGTTATCTACATAATCTCTATTGGTCTCCCTCAGCTATTAATGAACTAGTTCAATGGCATCCAATGAACTTCCTATAGTACTTGATATAATATTTCTAATACCAGCAATACTTGGTGTTCCCTCATTGCATGTAAATGCAATAAAGTACCGTAGATTATTATTTTATTATTTTTATTTAGGTTTAGTCTTGTTCGAGGCCAAGGCCCTCTCACACGACTTCACAACTTAACCCTGGTCATTGGTAACTTGTCACACCTACACACCAAAGTGTGCACCATTCAATCAGTCTCTCCTTGGCACCACAGTGCACCACAACCATGTGTCCCCCGGGGGACTTCCCATAGGGTGCAGCCACAAACCGGCGCACGCAACAATATTTACAAGTTACCTTGCAAGTCCCCATTTATACACCTGGGTGAAGAGAGGCAATGGAGATAAAGTGCCTTGCCTAAGGACACAATGCAAAAATCTAGCCAGGGCTCGAACCTGTAATCCTTAGATCACAAGTCCACTGCCTTAACCACTTGACCAGATACTAACTTGTTTATTCAAGAGCACCTTCCTCTTACCCTTTGATACAGGGAGGTTTGGAAACCAAGCTGAACACTACGTTGGAGCTCTAGCATTTGCAAAAGCGATCGACAGGACTCTAGTGTTGCCACCATTTAGAACCTATGTGAGTACACATTTCCATCAATTCTCTCTCTGGTTGAGCAATTGTAGTATTCTGCATCTAAAGAGAAACAATTTCTCTTGATAGTGGAGTTATTATTCAAGAGCTTACAATAAAAATTAACAGCAGCCAGTTTTTCAAACATGCCATGAGTCATAAAAATGATGCTCAATGTTCCCATATAGTTATGCTAATTACTTGTGGGAAGAGAGCAAAGTGTCAAATTTAAATTTTAAAAAACAAATATAACATTTAAGCACAGCTTAACCAATTTGGCACTGTACCTTACAGAAAAGAGATGGGATATTTCATTGAATATTATTTTTCTTGAACAACAGTATTCTTGCAAAACACACCAAAACATTACAGACTTAATTTAAAGGAAGTGTTGTGCATGGTAGGCAGTAGGAGCTTGTGATTTTTTTTTCCCTAATAGGATTTGGAGTGTTTTCTTGTTCGTTTGGTCAACAACCTGAGAATGAAGGCAAACTAGATTGCGACTTATCAATGCTTTTGATACTAAAATGCTCTGGGAAATTTTCAGACAATTTAATTTATTGAGCGAGAAATTTCCATAATGAAATTGAATTGGTTCAAAATTTCCCACGTTTATTTATTTTGCTATGAAACTTCACTATCCAAGAATGGGAATTATCTTGTTGCATGATTTGCTTAAAATACTGTATATCAACGACAACTTAAAGAGCTTAAAAAGCTTCTGTTGAGCATTTCCTAAAACAAAACATCTCTTTAAGAAATAGTCTAGCCTGGACAACTTTCTCTCCAATCTGATCTTTCTTTCCTTTTTCATGCAGATTAATGTCCCATTATCCGATTGGTTTCAAATCGAACCATTCACCCATTTCCACAAGGTGATCACCATGGAAGATTTCATGAAACATTTTGGAGAAACAAAATGGCCGGTCGGAGAGAGGAGAGGGTACTGCTGGCTGCCCCAAAATTCCCCAAACGAATGTCAAATGAAGAATGGTTAGTGTTGCATTAAAGAAACCAATATTAATATAAAATATTGCTTAACTTTTATTATGGGGTGGGTATGGGGGATTGGGTAAGATGCATCACTATTAAAATAATATATTTCTTATTTTATTATGGGGTGGGTGTGGGTGATAGGGTCAGGCACAAGTTCCTAAAACCCTTACCAGGAATTTTAGCTGCAGTTTCATTTGAGCTAGTACTGAGAACGACTCCTAAATGTTTGGCATGGTGGACTTAGCTACTACCATATTTCCAAGTGGGATACTTTCAGCCTTCAGGGAGTTTCTGAGATTCACATCTCTTTATTTCCATGGGAGGTGGGTGAAATAAAGTAAGTCAAGAAAACTTGCTTTGGTAATTAACCTCAAACACATAAATGAACTTGTTATTACTGTAAGGTAATCACTTTTTCTACACTTATTTGAAAATATCTCTCATTTTGGTGGAAGCTGCTGTTTCCATTCTGTCTCCAAAGCATTACTCAAAATATGTTTAGGAATGATCGAATAAAGACATATTAATTGAGTAATTAGGGAGAAAAAATTATTAATTAAATACAAGTTTGAAACATTCTCTTAGAAACTTTTTCATATCAGTGTGAATTTACGTACAAAAATTGGTTTTCATAATATCAAAATCTGTGACCTATTCTTTCAATATATTTTAAATGAAATTGGAAAAGAGGAAAAACTGCTACAGCAGGCTTTGAAGCAATGAACTAATGGTTACAAGCCCTGTACTTCCTTTGTTCATTTATTTAAATGGAAATAGACAAGTGAAGCTAATATAAATGAAACTTATCGTTGGATTGTCAGATGGGTAGTCTGTTAGTGTTGTCCACACGATTACCATTAACTTCTATATTTACACAACTTCTATATTTGGCGTAGTAAACATTGCTTTGGGCCGTTTCGACCTAACTTCATACGTTCGGGAGCTTTGATCCCAGTAGTATGCCTTTCAAAAAGACCACATTGGTGATTCCAATCTAATGTTCTCTACTTTTTAAGATGTTTCTGTACTGCCCATTCCGACTTACTAGAGGAAATCTTTCTTATGGTCAATTTAGGAAATCCATTTGGTCCATTTTGGGACGGTTTCCACATTGACTTTGATGAATATATCAAGTTTGGGATTACGAACCAGGCAGACATCACAAATGCGGACAGGATGGTTTGGCTGAAGTCAGAGTGGGATCAGAAGTAAGTTACTGAATGTATTCCCAACAGGATTATTATGGGTAATTTCCAGGGTACTTGGGTAATGGGCTATCATTGTGGAAGTGGTTGAACTCTAGGAACTGTGCGTGTAGTTATTTGAAGACCGGGGGATCAATAAGGTAATAGCTTAATAAGTGATCACTGATGTAAATTGTGATCACTAGAGTATAAAGGTCACTAGGTCACTGTGTGATCATTTGTGTCCTCATTGATTAATTGGTACTAGGTTATCACTAGTGTAAACTGACCACCAGAGTAAGACGGTCACTAGGGTGTACTGAATGATCACTTTGGCACTAGGTTTTCACTAGTGTAAACTGACCACCAGAGTTTAATGGTCACTAGGGCACTGTGTGATTGTCTGTGTACTGAGTGATCACTTTGGTACTCGAAATATCACTAATGTAAACTGACCACCAGAGTAAAATGGTCACTAGGGCACTGTGTGATTGTATGTGTACTGAATGGTCACTTTGGTACTAGGTTTTCACTTATGTAAACTGACCACCACAGTGTAATGGTCACTAGGGCACTGTGGAATTGTCTGTGTACTGGGTGATCACTTTGGTACTAGGTGATCACTAATGTAAACTGACCACCAGAGTATAATGGTCATTAGGGCACTGTGTGATTGTCTGTGTACTGAGTGAACACTTTGGCACTAGAGTTATCACTAATGTAAACTGTGACCAGCAGAGTATAATGGTGATGACACATGTAAATTTGGTAGTCTCTGAGTATGATGATCACCACGGTGACTGGTTTATTGTTGTCATAATGGATGATCACTAGGGGCATTGTGTGGTCATGTACATACTGGGTGATCATTAGTATGTACTCCTATAAACAGTGTTTGATGATCGCTAGGACACTGTAGAATTATTTGTGATGAATGCTAGTACTAGGGTACTATACTACTAGTGATCACTAGGGTAAAAAAGTTATGGTATGGAGTAAGATATGATCGCTAGTATGGGAATGATCCCAAGGTCGTGGTTATCACTTGGATTATAAATGTTTGATCACTTTTGGTCCGCTTTAGGTATTACTACAGTTATCTGTGTGATCAAAGGGTTGTGGCTGTGCACTGAGGTTACTTTACATGTTATCACAATAATGCAGTCACCTTGGGTTACGAGAGATCACATCAGGTATCAATAACAGGAATTAAGACTACTTCTAGATGGAGCAAGATATTATACCTCAAAACTGTGAGTTATTATTTCTTTTTTAATCACCTTTTTACAGGTACCCTGCATCCCAGCATCCAGTTATCGCATTCCGTGGTGCTCCAGCTACTTTTCCTATGGCTGCAGGTAACAGACAGATTCAGAAATACTTTAAGTGGAACCTGCAGCTGTTTGCCAAGGCGGAAGATGAGATGGCTCGGTTATTCCACGGCGACAAAAAATTTGTTGGGATCCATCTGAGGACAGGACAAGACTGGGTAAAAGAAATCTTCTGTTAAGACATGCACTTGCAATTCTGAAAACCACTTTCCCGTTTTTTCTTCTTTCTTTTGCCACCAAGAACTTACTCAGAATAAGAGCATGACACGCTTTTATTCTCTACGAAACAAGGTTTAAAATGCAAGCAACACATGATTCCATTCAGTTGAAATATTTGGCGGCTTAGATGCTCTCTGTATTGGTATTAATATCATGTTAATTGCGAATTGGTCGATTCTCAAAATAATTTTTGGACTCATTTCTAGAAGTGATACTTTACAAGCTAGCCATTGCTATGAAGTTAGATTGTCATTGGATTGTCAATTATGCATAATATGACATAAAACAATTTGCTAAAAATCATCTCCAAAATGTGTTTTAAACTAATGAACCAGTGACTAGCAGTGAGCGTTGTGGCCAGTACTGGCCACTGTATTCACTATTCTTCAAACATGGTTGTGAGATGGAGGGAAGGGTGTGGGGAGAGTGTTGGAGGAGAGATTTCATCACATGTATGGGTGTATGATAAAAATAGTAAAATGATAAACGTAAGAGATGGGCATTGCATTTCTCTGTCCTTGTATGCTCTTCACCGGTTTTAAAAAAGAAATGAAAAAGAAATATCGAATATCCTTTTTAATTGTTTTGTTAATAACAAAGTAGAAGTGTCCTATCTAGCTTTCTGGGCTGCTGTCAATTTTTTTTCTTTTCAAACCATGCAGCTGATTTTTCGATGAATGGTCATTAGATTTTTTTACCTTTTGAAAACATTTTGTAAATATTTTTGATGTGACTGTCTTCCAGATTTCAACTTGCAAACATGCTGTCGATTCTCCCTCATTCATGGCATCCTCCCAGTGCCTCTCGAGAGGAGAGAAGGTTTTCCAAGAGATGTGCTACCCCACTGCCGAAGACGTGGTGAAGCAGACGACCGAGGCGGTTCAGAAATATGCCGTCGGTCATTTATACATAGCCACGGATAAATTATCCTACTTCCAAGAACTATCTGAAGCTCTGGAGCCCTTGCAGGTCAGTGATTTCGAAAGGTTGGGGTTTTCAAATTCCAAATTTGACCCAGACTGATTTTAATAGGGCCTTGCACCTTTATGGAAGTGCTGTAGAGGGATCAAAAAGTTTGCAAACTGAGTGGTGTGGCTAAAAGTAAAATGATTTCTTTGGGAGGCATTTTTAGACTTGAAATTACGTCAATACTCAAAAGTTGTGCCAATATGTACTTTGAAGTTTGAAAACAAGAAGATTTTTTCCCCTACTGATGATGGCAGTTGGGGGGGGTGGGGTGGCCCCCAGGCCCCCTTTACACATGCCACTGTTCAAGGTGAGTTCTGAAAGATCCTTCGATCCACTGTATCTCTGCTCAAGAAAAAGTAAGATGACATTCTGTATGCCAGTGCCAGCCACTTTCTGCTATGAAATTAAGCACAAGTTTGCGGCTTTTTGCAGATGATGACACAATTTTAACTGTGGACGAAGAAAGTCATTGCAACTTTGTAAAACATCAATAATATAGACACAAAATACTAACAACAAAAAGACCTAAAAATACAATTACTAAGCAGGGAAGATAAGCCACAGGTTAGAGGTGAATATTAGGATACACAGTGAACCTATTTTGTGACTTATGATACTTATCCTTGCTCTTGAATCCAGCACCCACCGCGGTATTATATGTTATCTCTCTTTCCTAGGTCAAAGTTCATCATTTGGACCCCCATCTACCTCAAATGGATCTAATGATACTCGGTCAAGCCGACTTCTTCATCGGTAATTGTGTGTCTTCCTTCACGTCTTTCGTGAAACGAGAAAGAGACATTAACGGAAAACCGTCGACTTTCTGGGGATTCCCCGTCTGACAGTGAGTTAAGGTTAGGTAGCACTGTATCATAATAATAACATTTTTCAGGTGGTGAGTGGTGGAGGGACGCTCGGGGACTGAAATTAATCGTTAAGGTGTGATTCTGTCAGTAGTTGATCTGGTGTAATGTGGTAGCAGAATTGATATCAATCGGCTTAAATTGTTTTGCTGGAAGATGCGTCTGTGAACAGGTAAAAGTTGATATTACAATAGCATATCTTGTTGAATGAAGGTGAGTTTTGTAGATGAAATAACAAATTGAGTTTAATAAAGAAAAAAAAAGTATATAATTGTAAATTAACAAAAGAATCTTACAGTAACCAAACAATATAACATATGTGTAGCAATTTCCATAGAAGTGATATCATGATTATCATCATTGCATACAAGTTGCTAATGTCTTGTTTTGTTTGTCTATGTGGTTTTGTTACTTTATATTTGTGATATTTATGTACATTCCAAGGGGGGGGGGGAGGGGGGAAGGAAAATTAAAGAAACAATTAATTAAATCAACTTTAGTTGATATGAGGCTGCCAAACAGACATTCCAAGTGCATGAAGGTTCAAAGATAAACTAACATTTTAAGATAAGAAACAAGCCTTAGGAACACAATTGCTATCAATAATTGTAACAAGTTTAAAGCTACATTGGCAAAGGAATGGGCTAACATAGCAATCACCATCAACTACAGGCTGGATAGCTCAGTGTGGTAAAGCACTGGGCTCGTAACCACTAGGCCACTGCTTCGAATCCTGTTTTAGTCAGAAATTTTTTTCTGCTTATTTCCAAGTTACGTAGCTTGTTACATTTCCTTCAGTAACAGAGGATTGGATATCTCATTTAGGCAAGCAGTATTTCAAGTCAGGACTTCATCAAACAAACAGTCATAAAGTAGTACTGGCATCTGTTGTTATGTTGCCATACTTCCAACCAGTTCTTGCCAATACATGTAAGAATGACTTTGGTATGGTTTATATTGATAACATTACCTGGCTGTCAATATAAAATGCAAAAATTCTCATTGACGTCCTTAATATGGCTCTTCGCAGACACAAGCCGAATAATGCTGGGATGCCGTAACGGCACAGAACTTATCAAAATAAATACAATCCAAACTGAAGCATGCAATCATCTGCATTAATTTTGTCATATATCTGCATAGCATCAAATGGAGCCAGTCAGTTGGATCCTACTGGAACCTAGCTCAACAGCAAACATGCTAAGATCCTGCTAGGATCAAAACATTCAATCCTGTAATGAACCTGCATGGGTGTTATCCAGCAATTGTGTTTCTTTGATTATTTCAAATTTAGTAGAGCTAAATTAGGATATGTTATGATCATTACTTCATGTTAATTGAAGGTGGGGGGATACAGGGTTAAGGTAGGGGTGCACACCTCCCTTCTCAACAAACCAAAAAAATTTAAAAGTAGCGATTAGCACAACCTTCCGTGAAGACCTAACTTATATAGCCTTAATATGCCTCATATATGTACCATTTCACATCACCCAAATTTTTTTCTTCTGGTTTCTGGGGGAAAGGTCTCCCATACATAGGGGTATATTGTAATGACCTCAAGGCCACAACTCCTTACAAAATTCTGGATCTGTCCACATATTATATTCTAACAGGGTTCAAAAGTCTTCCTTGCCTCATAATTTCTATGCAATTGAATATAACATTCAATATAAGGTATATATGTTTCTTAAATTCATTTATATAATTATCATGGACCATAACTTACTTACTATGCACTTAGCAGCACAAGTACTGCATTATAAAAAATGCATATTCCACTATCGTGCGATATTATGTCCTCGACAACAAAAAAAGGAACTGATCACCCAGAATCTGATGCCATCAGTCAGAGACGGATGCTACCAGTCATCAACTTGTTGTCTGCAGTACCAAACTTTATACTTTCATTCCTAACAATTGCACCAGCATAGAAATGCATTTTGATTTGAATCCTTTTTTTCAAGTTGTTAAATTTTCTTAACCTCATTCTGCATGGACAATATATTTGGCTGCTTGAGGGAATCTTATTAAGACCTTTGTTTTTATGGATTTCAGTTCTCTTTCCATCTTCCATTCAGCATTCTCCCTATTATGTTGGTATCATGTCCAAGGTATTATTAGATATTTGCTTTAAACATTCTTCCTGCCTCCCTTTGCAAAATTGTGGCTGTTTTTTTTATTTTATTCACTCCAAACATTTTGTCTTTCAGTAGGTGTTTCAACATATGACATATTTATACCATTGAAAATCTTATTTTTGTATTCAAGACAAAACTAATAGATTTATCAAAAACCTGTGTTTTTCGTATTTTTGCTGTAATTATTGTGTTATTATGTAAACGTATTTTTTCTAAGATGGCACAACCCTTTCCATTGCCTTTCCTTCACATAATAAATCTTACAAAAACAAGAATAAAGACAAATACAAATGAACTACACACCCAATTTTAATTTTTTTTAAACTTTTCTGAGATTAACATTAAATAAACAGACATATTGTGAAGGAACTTATTCTCAATGATGTTGTATAGCGCCAAAAGCGCTAGATTGATGACTCATATACATTTTACACACAAACAGTTATAGCCGCCGGCTACACGCGCGCATTTTGACAATACGGTTTCTTGCAGAACGTTTGTTTACACCAAAGCCGTATATATACGGCTCTGGTCTACACTTTAATGATGGAGCCAACTTGCACGTAAACACTTTCCTTCACATAATAAATCTTATTACAAAAACAAGAATAAAGACAAATACAAATGAACTGCACATACAATTTTAAATTGCACGTAAACACGCTGGTATTTATTTCTACTTGGTTGTTCGTTTTGTGAAACTGCTTCGCCGTATGTCTAAGATGGCAATCAAAATAATATTTTTCGTAGTACAGAAAAGGAACCGCAAGAATAGGATAAAACATGAACGCAGACAAATTTGTCTGTAAATTTGAATTGAATGACACAGAAGTATTGTTTCTAACAAGATAGAGGGATGCTAGAAAGAATGGAGGCATCATTCTGATATATCACAATATATTTGCAGTTGCGATATACCTCATCTCTGTGGTCCAATCATGAAATATAAAATCCTAGTATATGGCAAAACAGCAAGGTATCACTTTCAGTAAGAAATCAAATGTGGGAGAAACCCACAAGGGCTTATGGATTACAACTTACACGTCGGGTAGCTTCCAATTCAACAATTTAACTCAAATTTGGAATCTCTTCAATTTAGAAAGTCATTACAGATGGGAAAACCGTAGATTACTCTTGGATGAAAAACCCACCTTACTATGACTACCTTTCTACTTTTCTTTTAAACGAACCAAAAGGTTTAAATACTGTTCCTTTTTATGGGCTTTTAACATTTCAACATAGGACTGTTTAAACATTTTTTTAATTCTTATATATCTCTTTTCAGATTCTAATGTCCTCTTTTTAATAAATGAAACATATGATAAAACTTTCAGTTGGTATAGCATTTGTAAAAGTTCTGGTCTTCTTATATCAATGAACTCGGTTTTATTCCTTATATTATATTTAGTTACACTAAAAACTGGAAGATGATCACTGACATCAGTAAGTAACAATCCACTTTCTAATTCAGCACCACGTACATTGGTAAATATATTATCAATCAATGTTGCAGTATTGCTTGTTATACGGGTGGGTTTATCAATGAGTGGGTATAAACCTAGGCTGGAGAGTTTATCTAGAAACAGTGTAGTGTTATCGCATTCTTCAAGAAGATTGATGTTAAAGTCACCGCATAAGTACACATCACATTTTTTATCTTTTAGTTTGCATAATTTTTCAATGCAATCGGTTAAATCTGCAATATTGGTTTTAGAATTACTGTATATACAACTAACAATAATACTCTTCCCATTTTGTAATGTAATCTTAACTGAAATACATTCGAGAGCTTTCGTCGAGAACTTCTTTTTAATTGTAAAGCACATTTCTTCCAGCTTTTTGTAACGAAAAGCTTTGCGAACATAAAGAGCAACTCCACCTCCTTTGGTGCTGTCATCTCTATCTTGATGGAACATGTCATATCCATCAATTTGATAAAGTTTTAAATTTGATGATGTCTTTAGCCACGTCTCACTTATTGCTATAACATCGAAACAAATTTTCAAGACGCTTAAACAAAACTGTAGGTGTAAAAATTTAGAAATAATACTTCCACAATTGAAATGGATAATGGAAAATCGGTTTTTAGTTTCACTTTGCATTCTAAATTGGTCTTCTGTGCGATAATTACAATTGAAATTCACATTTTCTACATGTTCTGTTGTCTGCAAAGTCTTTTTCTTGATTAAATTGGACAAGGTGAAGTCAGACATCTTGACTTCTCTGCATTCAACGTTTACTGTGTGTTGGTAATTCGGCAAGGCGATTCAAAAATATCCTTTTCACAGTTTACTCTGATTGGACAAGAACAGGAGAGAGAGGTAATAACGTAATATTACTGGAATATTGAAATACACAAAAGTCCCTTGCCTGGCTGAGGCATGGGTGGGGGGGGGGTCTCCCGATGCTGAGTAATGTACCCTATCCAACTGTAAAGTGCATCACAAGCTCTTGTTTTTGTGTAATTTGAAGAGCCTGCCATCCTGCGATGTAAGTTAGCTAATAATTAGTATATCTATACTTTACAGCAGACAAATCGCCTGGGCATATACCAAAGTTTGCTATTAAAAGTAAAAGTAAAGTAAAATTTATTGATATTCATCATAAAATGACAATATAATAAAATGGACTACAGCATCTCATAGGTTAAAAAAAAGTTATCTATGTATCATACAATTCAAAGTCTTGTATGATACATAGATAACTTTTTTTAACCTATTTTTGAGATGCTATTTTATTATATTGTCATTTTATGATGAATATCAATAAATTTTACTTTTACTTTTAATAGCAAACTTTGGTATATGCCCAGGCGATTTGTCTGCTGTAAAGTATATTCTGTTTTTGCTAAGGGTGGGCTGGATATACCCCTCCCCCATCCGCTCCCGCCGGACACACCTGTAGCTAAGGGTGAGTTCGAGCTACCCCCACTCCACCCGGACACACAATAGGAGAAAAAGTCTCCTTCCCATTGCCTTTAACGGATTGTATATGGTGCTTGTCACATGTTGCTTATTTATACATTGAGAAAGCTAAATGAATGTGTTAGCAAATCATCAAGGGAAGAAGTTATTGCACTAGGTGATTCAATATACAATGCATGTTAGGAATACAATTTGTTTGCCATAATTTGGTATATAAGGGGCAACGTTTTGTTTAATCCCTCAATTACATGATCTCAATGAAAGTTGAGCAGATTTTGATAGAATAAGACATCACTTCTTAATTTGCAAACAAACAAACACCAATTAACACTACAACTATACTATCTATCAAACGCAGCAACATATATCAGAGAGTTGTAAGAGCTCCCTGCATATCACTACACAATACAGGAACTGATAAACACACATATTTACTGTATATCACGTATCCTACAATACTGTTAAGAACTCACTGAGTGGCAAACACATTCCCAGCAGACCACTATTGCATGCTTCAGCGAATTTCAATAGGCCTACTCTGTATTATAAGTAAATAGGCATGATCATGCAATTTTTTGTTTTTAAATTAGGAAACAAACCTGAGCAAAGTAAAAGTGTTCTGATTTAGATGGCTGGATACTTCAGTCAGGCACCAATCCCAGGGATCACTGTGTGTGGGATGACCTCCTTTTACAGTCCTCTCCTACCTACACAAAAAATAATTACAAAGGTATATTTATATTTATATATTGACCCTATGCACCTTCCATGTATACATACATACATAATTTATAGCACAAATATGCCTCAAAATGCACAATTTCACATACAGTATCAGAGAAGAAATGAAAGGTGTCTACTCCCTACCCCCCTCTTTATGCCCTTCCCCTATATGCCCCATGTCATTATCCAGCCTGTGTACTGGATACGCTACTGCTAAACAGCAAAATTCGGCACCAAAAGGAAACTCATCATGCTAATGCTTGTTACAGACGGCAATCATGTTAACGTCTTCGGCGCTATAATTTCTGATAAACACTGGTAACCCACCCGAGCCTGTTCAATGAGCCAAAATTGAAGCTCCACAACAAAGTAGGGATATCATGTCCGAAATATCTCATAATCAGGATCCAAAATACTTTTTTTTGAATTTCGGGTGTTATTTTGGGAAAATTGCCCCTGTCAATCTTGTTTCAGGCGCTACGTTAGAATGTTCGAGAGCTCTTTTATATTATTCGATGAAGAAAATGGCCTTATGCAGGCTATTATAGGCCTATACACATGCAATACACAATTACACATAGTTACATTCCTAGGTACCGATTGCTAGTGCATCCAGGTGAAACGTGTATTAAGCATTACCCTGGTAACATGAGATTCTCAGCTGTTCGAGGGAACATGTACGTGTGTAGGCCTACTATAGGGCCTATATGAATACTATGAGGGTGCATATATGAACTATATCAATACCGTGATAAAGATAAAGACGGTTTATTTGAAAAGATCGCACTGCGTTTATGGTAGGCGAGAAATGAAGCTAAAAAGGAGCCGTACATTCACGATGATACATAAATGTAGGCATGAAAATATTCTTATCCCTGGCATTTGGTGGGGGGGATATGGTGTATTACATCCCCTCCACCCATTTTCATGGGGGGATATATCCCCCCTTCCCCCGCCCCAGGATCGCCGCCCATGCATACATTTACATAGCTCCCAACTCTTGAGAAGGCAAATGCTGGTCCATGCCACGAATCGCCGTCCTGGGGAAGGGTATAAGGGGAGGGGGTGTCCCCCTCCCCTTTTGATTTTTTTTGGAATCCTGGTGATGCCTACATGTAAAATGGTGGCACTTAGAAAGGCTTTTGTCACCCAAAATTTTCTGAGAAATATGCATTTTTTTGTGTGTAACATCAATAAATTGAATAGTAGGTGATAATTCATTCCTTCCCGTGGCATGAAAATGTTCGCTGCTCGCCCCAATGAAAAGAAATATAGGCTAATTTCAGGTTCAAATGATGCTGTAAAGGAGGTTTTATACTCTATTATGATAAATGCTAAAGAAATGATGGTTGCTAAGTCAAAAATTGATGCAAATTTTTTTATGTATACTTGACAATTACAATGCGTTTTTTTTGGACGCTTGTGCGGGTCAGTGGGTTTGGGTGTTAGAATGCGGGTCTAATTCCCGCGAATTGCGGGTCAGTTGGGAGCTGTACATTTAATTTTAAACCAGAAAACGAAAAGGTTTAGACTAGTCTACCACTGATATTCCTCTCGATTTTTTAAGATTTAGCGGATGTTTGGAAACACTTTTTGGCTCACCTTTGGGGGGGCCATGGCCCCCCTTGGCCCCCCCTTGGATCCGCCAGTGCTCTCACATAGCTGTGGTCTTGAAATCACAGAGGAATAAAGTAAAATTTGCAGGAAAGTTACAACAGAAATCTAGAGATGTAGAGTGTGTTATCTGTTCACTGTGCAAACGGAAAGAGAGCCAGTCAAACTGCTTTTGGAGATAAAACCTGAAAATGCTTGTTATCTTTCCGCAAGTGACCCGATAACGCAAACAGTAAACAAATCGTGGAGCCTGACCTCCTGCTTAGTTGCCTAGCAACAAGTTAAAATAGATCCCATTTCTCCACATTCTCCCCTGCACCCGTAGTTTGTCCTCAAACTACAGACGGTGAAAAATAATACAAATGACCCAGATCTAGAATAATCTGCATGAGAGTTTTGATGTAAGTTTTGCACAAATTTTGTCAATTTCTTCCCTGAATCAATGGTAAACTGCAAATGGCTAAGTAAGAATACTTCACTGATAAGTTTGAAATGGAACTTCCTACAAGTGAAATCCATCAACTAAATATATATTATTTACAACTTAACAGAGGTTTTCCTTAAATTTTCTTGACTAACTAATGAAATGATATCTACAAGTGACATTTCAAGCCTCACATACACCAGCCAATTACTACAAGTGCCATAAACCATACAACCAAAGTTGCAAAACACAATACACGATGACACCAAGTCTCCTTGTCTCAACAAGGACTCAACATGCGGTATGACAATATGGGTTTCAAGTACTAACGTACCTGATCAAATCAATGTGATGATAAGCTATGTCACCAGGCCTCACCCACTTGACCAGTTCTTGCGGTCTGATTGGTTCGACTGACGGGAGCTCGGCAATGTCTTCGTCGTACAGGAAAGCTGGTGCATAAAACAAAGGAATTTAATTAATAAAAAGCTATTAATATTGATAACAAGACTAACATCACTGATGCACCAAATTAATCACATCACCGAAAGCAAATGTCTAAAGGAGAGCATCTTGTCTCTGTGAAGGATATGTGCGGAAGAAATACCTTGTATCTTTAGTGGAAAGTGCGTTTCTTATTCCCTTCCCTGATATGCCCCATGTAATTTTCCAGCCTGTGTACTGGATACGCTACTGCTAAACAGCAAAATTCGGCACCAAAAGGAAACTCATCATGCTAATGCTTGTTACAGACGGCAATCATGTTAACGTCTTCGGCGCTATAATTTCTGATAAACACTGGTAACCCACCCGAGCCTGTTCAATGAGCCAAAATTGAAGCTCCACAACATATCGAAGAAGAAAACTGTTCGGAATGATTGCAAGGAACATACAAACTGATTGAATTTTGTAGCAAAGAAAATTTAAAAAAAAATCCAGTCCATTCTTGGACGTTGAAATTCTGGGAACTGCCTAAACCGTATTGTGCGTTGTATTACGGTGACTTACAACCATCAGACTTTACAACCCCTATGTACAGTGTGTTGGCTATGTATTGTACTACCCCGGTGCTGCTAATGAGAGTACATCATACATGTACAGTATGCTGCGTAGAACTACTACTAGTAAGGTTGGTTGAATACTGAAAGTGTGGCTCAGCGATGTAAACTGCATTATGCAGCCATGTTAGGTAGGCATATGTGTCTTTTTATACTCATTACTACTAATTCTAGGCTAGTACTTAGGTCTGGAGTTTTGCAAATCAATTGTCTGAAACTGTAAAGAATGTTTCATGAAACATGGAAGGTGTAAATTCACAACAAATATAACAATAACTGTACATTGTATCACTGCTTGTTATTGTGGACATCATGGGCCCACAGTAATACATCTGAACTCTCATCATTTTTATTTTCAGGCTGTACAGATACATAGCCTACCATCCCTCGAATCCAAGCATGGAGAAGTAATGGTGTAACCCGCGAAAATGCCCTTCCGAAACACCTTTCCCCCCACCAGAGAAAAGAGTCTCTTCGTAAGGTCCTTTAAGAGACATTTTTGAGGACAAAGGTAAACTTTTCAGGCCCATGGTGCTATCCACCGCATGATAGCTGGTGGCTTGGACTGTAAATGATAGTCACAAATTTTACACAATTTGAATATTCAGTTTTCAGCAAGAAGATATTGTGAATGTTTAGGTTAGCATAGTGCTTCCCAGCCTGTGCCAGCTCTCCTTGCGGACTATTTCTGTTGCACTTACGAATTTCTAAATCGGTCTTAAACTACCTCAAATCCAAGCATGGAGAAGTTATGGTGTGACCTGTGAACAGTGACGTAGCTACGGAGGGGGCCGATAGCCCCCCATGAAAGCTTGTCGCCCCCAGTTGCCCCCCACTGGGAATTTGGGTGTCATAATAAAAAATTACATGTGCGAAAAATGTATCATTGGTCTGAATGGTCTCGAATCTCCATGATGACCACTCATGAACGACCCTTCGACCGCCGACCGGCAGTAGACTATAGTTGCTGAAAAACCTGACGTGATATAGCGCATAGGCCGAGAAGTCTACAGTAGTCGCACTGTACTGAACACACATGTTAACGACCGTCCAATAATTATTGCTCTACAAGACTACAACACACATAATGTTTACTACTGAATCTGTGTGTTCGACTGCTCGGGCAAACTTTGCCTTTGTCACTCTTTTATAAAATATCCATAATGATCCCTAACATACAAATAAATACTAATATATATAAACAGCCAATCAGTATCTTGTAACCAGTGTGCATTAACTGATCAAACAAGCTAGTGAGCAATACTATACCCTTATAGAAAGGTGGTTTCCAGGTACTTGAATGCCAAAGAAGATGTTAAAGGTAAAAAATGCTGACATCATACACATATTTCTCACATGTGTACTGTGTACTCCCGTCATTGGCTCGATACCCTGTTACATTTTCCATCAGGTTTTCACTTCTGGGATGTACCCTGATACTCTTAAAACCGCTAAAAAACCAAATTTTCAAGAAAAGAGACAACACTATCGCTGAGAACTACCGGCCAACAGTGGGGGAGCCTCCAAACAGTAAGGGGTGGATGCCCCCCCCTCCTGACGGACTCAAATGGACTGCTTATTCTCGATTATTGACTTTTTTATTGCACTCTCATCTACCTATTGACATTTGTCACATTTTGTTGGTGTAGTTTACTGACAAAATGCTCTAATGTACGGCGGCATTTAATTTATCGGAACTTAATTCTGTTGTACGAAACTTTTTCCAAGAACTATACGGGGTTTTCGATCTATTTTTTCGATAACATGAGCACTCACAAAGATACCACAGGGATTGTGATGAAGCGCATGTACTTTCAACACCCATATAAACTTCCGACTTGTCACAAATGGTGATGACACATATTTATTCTTCGTTTATCTGCAAATTAGCAAGGCCCGGAAAGGGTCATTTCTGGCGATCTAGGGAATATCTTTACTCAAAAAAATTCTGTACGCGCCAACCTTTGGTGGCGCTCCGCTTAGATAGTGCCGAAAGCGCCCCTACAGGCCATTCTCGGGGAAATTTATGAACAAGTTCAGCCTGAAAATAACAGCTTTACATATCCGTACCAACGGGCATGTATAGATGAGAAAGAAAATTGTAATACAGCTAATATTATACTGAAAAGCTGATATAATTTCTTACCTTTCACTGACTATAACGGCGTCTTCACAAGATTGTAATTCGCTGTCCACAATAACTGTTTCATCAGCGACAATCTATCAAAAATTTGAAGAAAAGCAACTTTGTCTTCCAGAAAAGAACCTGAATTGTTAAATTAATGTCTGTTATAAACCAATCACATATATTGTAATAACATTTAGAGAGTTAACTGATGTGGTTGTGTTGTGTTGTCACATTACGCCTTCCTTATGCTGGTTAATATAGTTATATGCAGTGGGACCAACAAATGACATGAAACAAAAAGTCCTGTGAACAATTTTATTTTTCTGGGTAGAGAATGGAATTATGGGAAATACCTCAATTAACTAGTGCGCAATGGGAGTTTGTATACAATAGCCAAGTATACACAAAATATTATAAACCTCACTGGGTCAATACCCTTTTCATGACCTATTTTCGTAGGTCATAATATGAATAAAACCCATAACTCAACCAAAACTTATAAAAGATAGATCCTACTCACTCTCACACACTGGCGGATCCAGGGCCTTTGTTTGGGAGGGGCCAAAGTGGCATTAGAGTGATATGGGGGAGGGGTCTAAGTGGAGGGGGTGGCCCCCTCCCCTTTGGAAAATTTTCTATTGCTGAATGCCCTCAGATGCAATTTGGTGCGACAAAAGTGTACAATGGTGATGTTAATTTACTTCTAAAAAAAATGTTTCCCAGGTGTAATTTTCTAAAATATTTATAAAACAAATTTGGGATCATCTTTCTCAAGAAATTTTATTTCTCGTAGTTTATAAATTTCTTACAACCAGCCTGTAACTGCAAAATTGTGTTAAACTGGAAATCCACATGCTCATACATTCATGGGCGGCGATCCGTTCTTCCGAGTGGGGGGTATATGACCTTGTTGACTATCTAAGCGTAGCGCCACCATGAGTTGGCGCGAAGCGTACAAGAAAATTTGGGGATTTACAAACCCTCTAGATGGCCCGAAACGGCACTTCCCAAGGTTTCCAAGCGGCATATACCCAACTTTAAAGTAGGGATATCATGTCCGAAATATCTCATAATCAGGATCCAAAATACTTTTTTTTGAATTTCAGGTGTTATTTTGGGAAAATTGCCCCTGTCAATCTTGTTTCAGGCGCTACGTTAGAATGTTCGAGAGCTCTTTTATATTATTCGATGAAGAAAATGGCCTTATGCAGGCTATTATAGGCCTATACACATGCAATACACAATTACACATAGTTACATTCCTAGGTACCGATTGCTAGTGCATCCAGGTGAAACGTGTATTAAGCATTACCCTGGTAACATGAGATTCTCAGCTGTTCGAGGGAACATGTACGTGTGTAGGCCTACTATAGGGCCTATATGAATACTATGAGGGTGCATATATGAACTATATCAATACCGTGATAAAGATAAAGACGGTTTATTTGAAAAGATCGCACTGCGTTTATGGTAGGCGAGAAATGAAGCTAAAAAGGAGCCGTACATTCACGATGATACATAAATGTAGGCATGAAAATATTCTTATCCCTGGCATTTGGTGGGGGGGATATGGTGTATTACATCCCCTCCACCCATTTTCATGGGGGGATATATCCCCCCTTCCCCCTCCCCAGGATCGCCGCCCATGCATACATTTACATAGCTCCCAACTCTTGAGAAGGCAAATGCTGGTCCATGCCACGAATCGCCGTCCTGGGGAAGGGTATAAGGGGAGGGGGTGTCCCCCTCCCCTTTTGATTTTTTTTGGAATCCTGGTGATGCCTACATGTAAAATGGTGGCACTTAGAAAGGCTTTTGTCACCCAAAATTTTCTGAGAAATATGCATTTTTTTGTGTGTAACATCAATAAATTGAATAGTAGGTGATAATTCATTCCTTCCCGTGGCATGAAAATGTTCGCTGCTCGCCCCAATGAAAAGAAATATAGGCTAATTTCAGGTTCAAATGATGCTGTAAAGGAGGTTTTATACTCTATTATGATAAATGCTAAAGAAATGATGGTTGCTAAGTCAAAAATTGATGCAAATTTTTTTATGTATACTTGACATGTATACTTGATATGTATACTTGATGTATGTATACTTGTATGTATGTATGTATGTATGTATGTATGTATGTATGTATGTATGTATGTATGTATGTATGTATGTATGTATACTTGTATGTATACTTGTATGTATACTTGATATGTATACTTGCGTTTTTTTCGGACGCTTGTGCGGGTCAGTGGGTTTGGGTGTTAGAATGCGGGTCTAATTCCCGCGAATTGCGGGTCAGTTGGGAGCTGTACATTTAATTTTAAACCAGAAAACGAAAAGGTTTAGACTAGTCTACCACTGATATTCCTCTCGATTTTTTAAGATTTAGCGGATGTTTGGAAACACTTTTTGGCTCACCTTTGGGGGGGGCCATGGCCCCCCTTGGCCCCCCCTTGGATCCGCCAGTGCTCTCACATAGCTGTGGTCTTGAAATCACAGAGGAATAAAGTAAAATTTGCAGGAAAGTTACAACAGAAATCTAGAGATGTAGAGTGTGTTATCTGTTCACTGTGCAAACGGAAAGAGAGCCAGTCAAACTGCTTTTGGAGATAAAACCTGAAAATGCTTGTTATCTTTCCGCAAGTGACCCGATAACGCAAACAGTAAACAAATCGTGGAGCCTGACCTCCTGCTTAGTTGCCTAGCAACAAGTTAAAATAGATCCCATTTCTCCACATTCTCCCCTGCACCCGTAGTTTGTCCTCAAACTACAGACGGTGAAAAATAATACAAATGACCCAGATCTAGAATAATCTGCATGAGAGTTTTGATGTAAGTTTTGCACAAATTTTGTCAATTTCTTCCCTGAATCAATGGTAAACTGCAAATGGCTAAGTAAGAATACTTCACTGATAAGTTTGAAATGGAACTTCCTACAAGTGAAATCCATCAACTAAATATATATTATTTACAACTTAACAGAGGTTTTCCTTAAATTTTCTTGACTAACTAATGAAATGATATCTACAAGTGACATTTCAAGCCTCACATACACCAGCCAATTACTACAAGTGCCATAAACCATACAACCAAAGTTGCAAAACACAATACACGATGACACCAAGTCTCCTTGTCTCAACAAGGACTCAACATGCGGTATGACAATATGGGTTTCAAGTACTAACGTACCTGATCAAATCAATGTGATGATAAGCTATGTCACCAGGCCTCACCCACTTGACCAGTTCTTGCGGTCTGATTGGTTCGACTGACGGGAGCTCGGCAATGTCTTCGTCGTACAGGAAAGCTGGTGCATAAAACAAAGGAATTTAATTAATAAAAAGCTATTAATATTGATAACAAGACTAACATCACTGATGCACCAAATTAATCACATCACCGAAAGCAAATGTCTAAAGGAGAGCATCTTGTCTCTGTGAAGGATATGTGCGGAAGAAATACCTTGTATCTTTAGTGGAAAGTGCGTTTCTTATTCCCTTCCCTGATATGCCCCATGTAATTTTCCAGCCTGTGTACTGGATACGCTACTGCTAAACAGCAAAATTCGGCACCAAAAGGAAACTCATCATGCTAATGCTTGTTACAGACGGCAATCATGTTAACGTCTTCGGCGCTATAATTTCTGATAAACACTGGTAACCCACCCGAGCCTGTTCAATGAGCCAAAATTGAAGCTCCACAACATATCGAAGAAGAAAACTGTTCGGAATGATTGCAAGGAACATACAAACTGATTGAATTTTGTAGCAAAGAAAATTTAAAAAAAAATCCAGTCCATTCTTGGACGTTGAAATTCTGGGAACTGCCTAAACCGTATTGTGCGTTGTATTACGGTGACTTACAACCATCAGACTTTACAACCCCTATGTACAGTGTGTTGGCTATGTATTGTACTACCCCGGTGCTGCTAATGAGAGTACATCATACATGTACAGTATGCTGCATAGAACTACTACTAGTAAGGTTGGTTGAATACTGAAAGTGTGGCTCAGCGATGTAAACTGCATTATGCAGCCATGTTAGGTAGGCATATGTGTCTTTTTATACTCATTACTACTAATTCTAGGCTAGTACTTAGGTCTGGAGTTTTGCAAATCAATTGTCTGAAACTGTAAAGAATGTTTCATGAAACATGGAAGGTGTAAATTCACAACAAATATAACAATAACTGTACATTGTATCACTGCTTGTTATTGTGGACATCATGGGCCCACAGTAATACATCTGAACTCTCATCATTTTTATTTTCAGGCTGTACAGATACATAGCCTACCATCCCTCGAATCCAAGCATGGAGAAGTAATGGTGTAACCCGCGAAAATGCCCTTCCGAAACACCTTTCCCCCCACCAGAGAAAAGAGTCTCTTCGTAAGGTCCTTTAAGAGACATTTTTGAGGACAAAGGTAAACTTTTCAGGCCCATGGTGCTATCCACCGCATGATAGCTGGTGGCTTGGACTGTAAATGATAGTCACAAATTTTACACAATTTGAATATTCAGTTTTCAGCAAGAAGATATTGTGAATGTTTAGGTTAGCATAGTGCTTCCCAGCCTGTGCCAGCTCTCCTTGCGGACTATTTCTGTTGCACTTACGAATTTCTAAATCGGTCTTAAACTACCTCAAATCCAAGCATGGAGAAGTTATGGTGTGACCTGTGAACAGTGACGTAGCTACGGAGGGGGCCGATAGCCCCCCATGAAAGCTTGTCGCCCCCAGTTGCCCCCCACTGGGAATTTGGGTGTCATAATAAAAAATTACATGTGCGAAAAATGTATCATTGGTCTGAATGGTCTCGAATCTCCATGATGACCACTCATGAACGACCCTTCGACCGCCGACCGGCAGTAGACTATAGTTGCTGAAAAACCTGACGTGATATAGCGCATAGGCCGAGAAGTCTACAGTAGTCGCACTGTACTGAACACACATGTTAACGACCGTCCAATAATTATTGCTCTACAAGACTACAACACACATAATGTTTACTACTGAATCTGTGTGTTCGACTGCTCGGGCAAACTTTGCCTTTGTCACTCTTTTATAAAATATCCATAATGATCCCTAACATACAAATAAATACTAATATATATAAACAGCCAATCAGTATCTTGTAACCAGTGTGCATTAACTGATCAAACAAGCTAGTGAGCAATACTATACCCTTATAGAAAGGTGGTTTCCAGGTACTTGAATGCCAAAGAAGATGTTAAAGGTAAAAAAATGCTGACATCATACACATATTTCTCACATGTGTACTGTGTACTCCCGTCATTGGCTCGATACCCTGTTACATTTTCCATCAGGTTTTCACTTCTGGGATGTACCCTGATACTCTTAAAACCGCTAAAAAACCAAATTTTCAAGAAAAGAGACAACACTATCGCTGAGAACTACCGGCCAACAGTGGGGGAGCCTCCAAACAGTAAGGGGTGGATGCCCCCCCCTCCTGACGGACTCAAATGGACTGCTTATTCTCGATTATTGACTTTTTTATTGCACTCTCATCTACCTATTGACATTTGTCACATTTTGTTGGTGTAGTTTACTGACAAAATGCTCTAATGTACGGCGGCATTTAATTTATCGGAACTTAATTCTGTTGTACGAAACTTTTTCCAAGAACTATACGGGGTTTTCGATCTATTTTTTCGATAACATGAGCACTCACAAAGATACCACAGGGATTGTGATGAAGCGCATGTACTTTCAACACCCATATAAACTTCCGACTTGTCACAAATGGTGATGACACATATTTATTCTTCGTTTATCTGCAAATTAGCAAGGCCCGGAAAGGGTCATTTCTGGCGATCTAGGGAATATCTTTACTCAAAAAAATTCTGTACGCGCCAACCTTTGGTGGCGCTCCGCTTAGATAGTGCCGAAAGCGCCCCTACAGGCCATTCTCGGGGAAATTTATGAACAAGTTCAGCCTGAAAATAACAGCTTTACATATCCGTACCAACGGGCATGTATAGATGAGAAAGAAAATTGTAATACAGCTAATATTATACTGAAAAGCTGATATAATTTCTTACCTTTCACTGACTATAACGGCGTCTTCACAAGATTGTAATTCGCTGTCCACAATAACTGTTTCATCAGCGACAATCTATCAAAAATTTGAAGAAAAGCAACTTTGTCTTCCAGAAAAGAACCTGAATTGTTAAATTAATGTCTGTTATAAACCAATCACATATATTGTAATAACATTTAGAGAGTTAACTGATGTGGTTGTGTTGTGTTGTCACATTACGCCTTCCTTATGCTGGTTAATATAGTTATATGCAGTGGGACCAACAAATGACATGAAACAAAAAGTCCTGTGAACAATTTTATTTTTCTGGGTAGAGAATGGAATTATGGGAAATACCTCAATTAACTAGTGCGCAATGGGAGTTTGTATACAATAGCCAAGTATACACAAAATATTATAAACCTCACTGGGTCAATACCCTTTTCATGACCTATTTTCGTAGGTCATAATATGAATAAAACCCATAACTCAACAAAACTTATAAAAGATAGATCCTACTCACTCTCACACACTGGCGGATCCAGGGCCTTTGTTTGGGAGGGGCCAAAGTGGCATTAGAGTGATATGGGGGAGGGGTCTAAGTGGAGGGGGTGGCCCCCTCCCCTTTGGAAAATTTTCTATTGCTGAATGCCCTCAGATGCAATTTGGTGCGACAAAAGTGTACAATGGTGATGTTAATTTACTTCTAAAAAAAATGTTTCCCAGGTGTAATTTTCTAAAATATTTATAAAACAAATTTGGGATCATCTTTCTCAAGAAATTTTATTTCTCGTAGTTTATAAATTTCTTACAACCAGCCTGTAACTGCAAAATTGTGTTAAACTGGAAATCCACATGCTCATACATTCATGGGCGGCGATCCGTTCTTCCGAGTGGGGGGTATATGACCTTGTTTACTATCTAAGCGTAGCGCCACCATGAGTTGGCGCGAAGCGTACAAGAAAATTTGGGGATTTACAAACCCTCTAGATGGCCCGAAACGGCACTTCCCAAGGTTTCCAAGCGGCATATACCCAACTTTAAAGTAGGGATATCATGTCCGAAATATCTCATAATCAGGATCCAAAATACTTTTTTTTGAATTTCAGGTGTTATTTTGGGAAAATTGCCCCTGTCAATCTTGTTTCAGGCGCTACGTTAGAATGTTCGAGAGCTCTTTTATATTATTCGATGAAGAAAATGGCCTTATGCAGGCTATTATAGGCCTATACACATGCAATACACAATTACACATAGTTACATTCCTAGGTACCGATTGCTAGTGCATCCAGGTGAAACGTGTATTAAGCATTACCCTGGTAACATGAGATTCTCAGCTGTTCGAGGGAACATGTACGTGTGTAGGCCTACTATAGGGCCTATATGAATACTATGAGGGTGCATATATGAACTATATCAATACCGTGATAAAGATAAAGACGGTTTATTTGAAAAGATCGCACTGCGTTTATGGTAGGCGAGAAATGAAGCTAAAAAGGAGCCGTACATTCACGATGATACATAAATGTAGGCATGAAAATATTCTTATCCCTGGCATTTGGTGGGGGGGATATGGTGTATTACATCCCCTCCACCCATTTTCATGGGGGGATATATCCCCCCTTCCCCCTCCCCAGGATCGCCGCCCATGCATACATTTACATAGCTCCCAACTCTTGAGAAGGCAAATGCTGGTCCATGCCACGAATCGCCGTCCTGGGGAAGGGTATAAGGGGAGGGGGTGTCCCCCTCCCCTTTTGATTTTTTTTGGAATCCTGGTGATGCCTACATGTAAAATGGTGGCACTTAGAAAGGCTTTTGTCACCCAAAATTTTCTGAGAAATATGCATTTTTTTGTGTGTAACATCAATAAATTGAATAGTAGGTGATAATTCATTCCTTCCCGTGGCATGAAAATGTTCGCTGCTCGCCCCAATGAAAAGAAATATAGGCTAATTTCAGGTTCAAATGATGCTGTAAAGGAGGTTTTATACTCTATTATGATAAATGCTAAAGAAATGATGGTTGCTAAGTCAAAAATTGATGCAAATTTTTTTATGTATACTTGACATGTATACTTGACATGTATACTTGATGTATGTATACTTGTATGTATACTTGTATGTATGTATGTATGTATGTATGTATGTATGTATGTATGTATGTATGTATGTATGTATGTATGTATGTATGTATGTATGTATGTATGTATGTATACTTGTATGTATACTTGATATGTATACTTGCGTTTTTTTCGGACGCTTGTGCGGGTCAGTGGGTTTGGGTGTTAGAATGCGGGTCTAATTCCCGCGAATTGCGGGTCAGTTGGGAGCTGTACATTTAATTTTAAACCAGAAAACGAAAAGGTTTAGACTAGTCTACCACTGATATTCCTCTCGATTTTTTAAGATTTAGCGGATGTTTGGAAACACTTTTTGGCTCACCTTTGGGGGGGGGCCATGGCCCCCCTTGGCCCCCCCTTGGATCCGCCAGTGCTCTCACATAGCTGTGGTCTTGAAATCACAGAGGAATAAAGTAAAATTTGCAGGAAAGTTACAACAGAAATCTAGAGATGTAGAGTGTGTTATCTGTTCACTGTGCAAACGGAAAGAGAGCCAGTCAAACTGCTTTTGGAGATAAAACCTGAAAATGCTTGTTATCTTTCCGCAAGTGACCCGATAACGCAAACAGTAAACAAATCGTGGAGCCTGACCTCCTGCTTAGTTGCCTAGCAACAAGTTAAAATAGATCCCATTTCTCCACATTCTCCCCTGCACCCGTAGTTTGTCCTCAAACTACAGACGGTGAAAAATAATACAAATGACCCAGATCTAGAATAATCTGCATGAGAGTTTTGATGTAAGTTTTGCACAAATTTTGTCAATTTCTTCCCTGAATCAATGGTAAACTGCAAATGGCTAAGTAAGAATACTTCACTGATAAGTTTGAAATGGAACTTCCTACAAGTGAAATCCATCAACTAAATATATATTATTTACAACTTAACAGAGGTTTTCCTTAAATTTTCTTGACTAACTAATGAAATGATATCTACAAGTGACATTTCAAGCCTCACATACACCAGCCAATTACTACAAGTGCCATAAACCATACAACCAAAGTTGCAAAACACAATACACGATGACACCAAGTCTCCTTGTCTCAACAAGGACTCAACATGCGGTATGACAATATGGGTTTCAAGTACTAACGTACCTGATCAAATCAATGTGATGATAAGCTATGTCACCAGGCCTCACCCACTTGACCAGTTCTTGCGGTCTGATTGGTTCGACTGACGGGAGCTCGGCAATGTCTTCGTCGTACAGGAAAGCTGGTGCATAAAACAAAGGAATTTAATTAATAAAAAGCTATTAATATTGATAACAAGACTAACATCACTGATGCACCAAATTAATCACATCACCGAAAGCAAATGTCTAAAGGAGAGCATCTTGTCTCTGTGAAGGATATGTGCGGAAGAAATACCTTGTATCTTTAGTGGAAAGTGCGTTTCTTATTCCCTTCCCTGATATGCCCCATGTAATTTTCCAGCCTGTGTACTGGATACGCTACTGCTAAACAGCAAAATTCGGCACCAAAAGGAAACTCATCATGCTAATGCTTGTTACAGACGGCAATCATGTTAACGTCTTCGGCGCTATAATTTCTGATAAACACTGGTAACCCACCCGAGCCTGTTCAATGAGCCAAAATTGAAGCTCCACAACATATCGAAGAAGAAAACTGTTCGGAATGATTGCAAGGAACATACAAACTGATTGAATTTTGTAGCAAAGAAAATTTAAAAAAAAATCCAGTCCATTCTTGGACGTTGAAATTCTGGGAACTGCCTAAACCGTATTGTGCGTTGTATTACGGTGACTTACAACCATCAGACTTTACAACCCCTATGTACAGTGTGTTGGCTATGTATTGTACTACCCCGGTGCTGCTAATGAGAGTACATCATACATGTACAGTATGCTGCATAGAACTACTACTAGTAAGGTTGGTTGAATACTGAAAGTGTGGCTCAGCGATGTAAACTGCATTATGCAGCCATGTTAGGTAGGCATATGTGTCTTTTTATACTCATTACTACTAATTCTAGGCTAGTACTTAGGTCTGGAGTTTTGCAAATCAATTGTCTGAAACTGTAAAGAATGTTTCATGAAACATGGAAGGTGTAAATTCACAACAAATATAACAATAACTGTACATTGTATCACTGCTTGTTATTGTGGACATCATGGGCCCACAGTAATACATCTGAACTCTCATCATTTTTATTTTCAGGCTGTACAGATACATAGCCTACCATCCCTCGAATCCAAGCATGGAGAAGTAATGGTGTAACCCGCGAAAATGCCCTTCCGAAACACCTTTCCCCCCACCAGAGAAAAGAGTCTCTTCGTAAGGTCCTTTAAGAGACATTTTTGAGGACAAAGGTAAACTTTTCAGGCCCATGGTGCTATCCACCGCATGATAGCTGGTGGCTTGGACTGTAAATGATAGTCACAAATTTTACACAATTTGAATATTCAGTTTTCAGCAAGAAGATATTGTGAATGTTTAGGTTAGCATAGTGCTTCCCAGCCTGTGCCAGCTCTCCTTGCGGACTATTTCTGTTGCACTTACGAATTTCTAAATCGGTCTTAAACTACCTCAAATCCAAGCATGGAGAAGTTATGGTGTGACCTGTGAACAGTGACGTAGCTACGGAGGGGGCCGATAGCCCCCCATGAAAGCTTGTCGCCCCCAGTTGCCCCCCACTGGGAATTTGGGTGTCATAATAAAAAATTACATGTGCGAAAAATGTATCATTGGTCTGAATGGTCTCGAATCTCCATGATGACCACTCATGAACGACCCTTCGACCGCCGACCGGCAGTAGACTATAGTTGCTGAAAAACCTGACGTGATATAGCGCATAGGCCGAGAAGTCTACAGTAGTCGCACTGTACTGAACACACATGTTAACGACCGTCCAATAATTATTGCTCTACAAGACTACAACACACATAATGTTTACTACTGAATCTGTGTGTTCGACTGCTCGGGCAAACTTTGCCTTTGTCACTCTTTTATAAAATATCCATAATGATCCCTAACATACAAATAAATACTAATATATATAAACAGCCAATCAGTATCTTGTAACCAGTGTGCATTAACTGATCAAACAAGCTAGTGAGCAATACTATACCCTTATAGAAAGGTGGTTTCCAGGTACTTGAATGCCAAAGAAGATGTTAAAGGTAAAAAAATGCTGACATCATACACATATTTCTCACATGTGTACTGTGTACTCCCGTCATTGGCTCGATACCCTGTTACATTTTCCATCAGGTTTTCACTTCTGGGATGTACCCTGATACTCTTAAAACCGCTAAAAAACCAAATTTTCAAGAAAAGAGACAACACTATCGCTGAGAACTACCGGCCAACAGTGGGGGAGCCTCCAAACAGTAAGGGGTGGATGCCCCCCCCTCCTGACGGACTCAAATGGACTGCTTATTCTCGATTATTGACTTTTTTATTGCACTCTCATCTACCTATTGACATTTGTCACATTTTGTTGGTGTAGTTTACTGACAAAATGCTCTAATGTACGGCGGCATTTAATTTATCGGAACTTAATTCTGTTGTACGAAACTTTTTCCAAGAACTATACGGGGTTTTCGATCTATTTTTTCGATAACATGAGCACTCACAAAGATACCACAGGGATTGTGATGAAGCGCATGTACTTTCAACACCCATATAAACTTCCGACTTGTCACAAATGGTGATGACACATATTTATTCTTCGTTTATCTGCAAATTAGCAAGGCCCGGAAAGGGTCATTTCTGGCGATCTAGGGAATATCTTTACTCAAAAAAATTCTGTACGCGCCAACCTTTGGTGGCGCTCCGCTTAGATAGTGCCGAAAGCGCCCCTACAGGCCATTCTCGGGGAAATTTATGAACAAGTTCAGCCTGAAAATAACAGCTTTACATATCCGTACCAACGGGCATGTATAGATGAGAAAGAAAATTGTAATACAGCTAATATTATACTGAAAAGCTGATATAATTTCTTACCTTTCACTGACTATAACGGCGTCTTCACAAGATTGTAATTCGCTGTCCACAATAACTGTTTCATCAGCGACAATCTATCAAAAATTTGAAGAAAAGCAACTTTGTCTTCCAGAAAAGAACCTGAATTGTTAAATTAATGTCTGTTATAAACCAATCACATATATTGTAATAACATTTAGAGAGTTAACTGATGTGGTTGTGTTGTGTTGTCACATTACGCCTTCCTTATGCTGGTTAATATAGTTATATGCAGTGGGACCAACAAATGACATGAAACAAAAAGTCCTGTGAACAATTTTATTTTTCTGGGTAGAGAATGGAATTATGGGAAATACCTCAATTAACTAGTGCGCAATGGGAGTTTGTATACAATAGCCAAGTATACACAAAATATTATAAACCTCACTGGGTCAATACCCTTTTCATGACCTATTTTCGTAGGTCATAATATGAATAAAACCCATAACTCAACAAAACTTATAAAAGATAGATCCTACTCACTCTCACACACTGGCGGATCCAGGGCCTTTGTTTGGGAGGGGCCAAAGTGGCATTAGAGTGATATGGGGGAGGGGTCTAAGTGGAGGGGGTGGCCCCCTCCCCTTTGGAAAATTTTCTATTGCTGAATGCCCTCAGATGCAATTTGGTGCGACAAAAGTGTACAATGGTGATGTTAATTTACTTCTAAAAAAAATGTTTCCCAGGTGTAATTTTCTAAAATATTTATAAAACAAATTTGGGATCATCTTTCTCAAGAAATTTTATTTCTCGTAGTTTATAAATTTCTTACAACCAGCCTGTAACTGCAAAATTGTGTTAAACTGGAAATCCACATGCTCATACATTCATGGGCGGCGATCCGTTCTTCCGAGTGGGGGGTATATGACCTTGTTTACTATCTAAGCGTAGCGCCACCATGAGTTGGCGCGAAGCGTACAAGAAAATTTGGGGATTTACAAACCCTCTAGATGGCCCGAAACGGCACTTCCCAAGGTTTCCAAGCGGCATATACCCAACTTTAAAGTAGGGATATCATGTCCGAAATATCTCATAATCAGGATCCAAAATACTTTTTTTTGAATTTCAGGTGTTATTTTGGGAAAATTGCCCCTGTCAATCTTGTTTCAGGCGCTACGTTAGAATGTTCGAGAGCTCTTTTATATTATTCGATGAAGAAAATGGCCTTATGCAGGCTATTATAGGCCTATACACATGCAATACACAATTACACATAGTTACATTCCTAGGTACCGATTGCTAGTGCATCCAGGTGAAACGTGTATTAAGCATTACCCTGGTAACATGAGATTCTCAGCTGTTCGAGGGAACATGTACGTGTGTAGGCCTACTATAGGGCCTATATGAATACTATGAGGGTGCATATATGAACTATATCAATACCGTGATAAAGATAAAGACGGTTTATTTGAAAAGATCGCACTGCGTTTATGGTAGGCGAGAAATGAAGCTAAAAAGGAGCCGTACATTCACGATGATACATAAATGTAGGCATGAAAATATTCTTATCCCTGGCATTTGGTGGGGGGGATATGGTGTATTACATCCCCTCCACCCATTTTCATGGGGGGATATATCCCCCCTTCCCCCTCCCCAGGATCGCCGCCCATGCATACATTTACATAGCTCCCAACTCTTGAGAAGGCAAATGCTGGTCCATGCCACGAATCGCCGTCCTGGGGAAGGGTATAAGGGGAGGGGGTGTCCCCCTCCCCTTTTGATTTTTTTTGGAATCCTGGTGATGCCTACATGTAAAATGGTGGCACTTAGAAAGGCTTTTGTCACCCAAAATTTTCTGAGAAATATGCATTTTTTTGTGTGTAACATCAATAAATTGAATAGTAGGTGATAATTCATTCCTTCCCGTGGCATGAAAATGTTCGCTGCTCGCCCCAATGAAAAGAAATATAGGCTAATTTCAGGTTCAAATGATGCTGTAAAGGAGGTTTTATACTCTATTATGATAAATGCTAAAGAAATGATGGTTGCTAAGTCAAAAATTGATGCAAATTTTTTTATGTATACTTGACATGTATACTTGACATGTATACTTGATGTATGTATACTTGTATGTATACTTGTATGTATGTATGTATGTATGTATGTATGTATGTATGTATGTATGTATGTATGTATGTATGTATGTATGTATGTATGTATGTATACTTGTATGTATACTTGATATGTATACTTGCGTTTTTTTCGGACGCTTGTGCGGGTCAGTGGGTTTGGGTGTTAGAATGCGGGTCTAATTCCCGCGAATTGCGGGTCAGTTGGGAGCTGTACATTTAATTTTAAACCAGAAAACGAAAAGGTTTAGACTAGTCTACCACTGATATTCCTCTCGATTTTTTAAGATTTAGCGGATGTTTGGAAACACTTTTTGGCTCACCTTTGGGGGGGGGCCATGGCCCCCCTTGGCCCCCCCTTGGATCCGCCAGTGCTCTCACATAGCTGTGGTCTTGAAATCACAGAGGAATAAAGTAAAATTTGCAGGAAAGTTACAACAGAAATCTAGAGATGTAGAGTGTGTTATCTGTTCACTGTGCAAACGGAAAGAGAGCCAGTCAAACTGCTTTTGGAGATAAAACCTGAAAATGCTTGTTATCTTTCCGCAAGTGACCCGATAACGCAAACAGTAAACAAATCGTGGAGCCTGACCTCCTGCTTAGTTGCCTAGCAACAAGTTAAAATAGATCCCATTTCTCCACATTCTCCCCTGCACCCGTAGTTTGTCCTCAAACTACAGACGGTGAAAAATAATACAAATGACCCAGATCTAGAATAATCTGCATGAGAGTTTTGATGTAAGTTTTGCACAAATTTTGTCAATTTCTTCCCTGAATCAATGGTAAACTGCAAATGGCTAAGTAAGAATACTTCACTGATAAGTTTGAAATGGAACTTCCTACAAGTGAAATCCATCAACTAAATATATATTATTTACAACTTAACAGAGGTTTTCCTTAAATTTTCTTGACTAACTAATGAAATGATATCTACAAGTGACATTTCAAGCCTCACATACACCAGCCAATTACTACAAGTGCCATAAACCATACAACCAAAGTTGCAAAACACAATACACGATGACACCAAGTCTCCTTGTCTCAACAAGGACTCAACATGCGGTATGACAATATGGGTTTCAAGTACTAACGTACCTGATCAAATCAATGTGATGATAAGCTATGTCACCAGGCCTCACCCACTTGACCAGTTCTTGCGGTCTGATTGGTTCGACTGACGGGAGCTCGGCAATGTCTTCGTCGTACAGGAAAGCTGGTGCATAAAACAAAGGAATTTAATTAATAAAAAGCTATTAATATTGATAACAAGACTAACATCACTGATGCACCAAATTAATCACATCACCGAAAGCAAATGTCTAAAGGAGAGCATCTTGTCTCTGTGAAGGATATGTGCGGAAGAAATACCTTGTATCTTTAGTGGAAAGTGCGTTTCTTATTCCCTTCCCTGATATGCCCCATGTAATTTTCCAGCCTGTGTACTGGATACGCTACTGCTAAACAGCAAAATTCGGCACCAAAAGGAAACTCATCATGCTAATGCTTGTTACAGACGGCAATCATGTTAACGTCTTCGGCGCTATAATTTCTGATAAACACTGGTAACCCACCCGAGCCTGTTCAATGAGCCAAAATTGAAGCTCCACAACATATCGAAGAAGAAAACTGTTCGGAATGATTGCAAGGAACATACAAACTGATTGAATTTTGTAGCAAAGAAAATTTAAAAAAAAATCCAGTCCATTCTTGGACGTTGAAATTCTGGGAACTGCCTAAACCGTATTGTGCGTTGTATTACGGTGACTTACAACCATCAGACTTTACAACCCCTATGTACAGTGTGTTGGCTATGTATTGTACTACCCCGGTGCTGCTAATGAGAGTACATCATACATGTACAGTATGCTGCGTAGAACTACTACTAGTAAGGTTGGTTGAATACTGAAAGTGTGGCTCAGCGATGTAAACTGCATTATGCAGCCATGTTAGGTAGGCATATGTGTCTTTTTATACTCATTACTACTAATTCTAGGCTAGTACTTAGGTCTGGAGTTTTGCAAATCAATTGTCTGAAACTGTAAAGAATGTTTCATGAAACATGGAAGGTGTAAATTCACAACAAATATAACAATAACTGTACATTGTATCACTGCTTGTTATTGTGGACATCATGGGCCCACAGTAATACATCTGAACTCTCATCATTTTTATTTTCAGGCTGTACAGATACATAGCCTACCATCCCTCGAATCCAAGCATGGAGAAGTAATGGTGTAACCCGCGAAAATGCCCTTCCGAAACACCTTTCCCCCCACCAGAGAAAAGAGTCTCTTCGTAAGGTCCTTTAAGAGACATTTTTGAGGACAAAGGTAAACTTTTCAGGCCCATGGTGCTATCCACCGCATGATAGCTGGTGGCTTGGACTGTAAATGATAGTCACAAATTTTACACAATTTGAATATTCAGTTTTCAGCAAGAAGATATTGTGAATGTTTAGGTTAGCATAGTGCTTCCCAGCCTGTGCCAGCTCTCCTTGCGGACTATTTCTGTTGCACTTACGAATTTCTAAATCGGTCTTAAACTACCTCAAATCCAAGCATGGAGAAGTTATGGTGTGACCTGTGAACAGTGACGTAGCTACGGAGGGGGCCGATAGCCCCCCATGAAAGCTTGTCGCCCCCAGTTGCCCCCCACTGGGAATTTGGGTGTCATAATAAAAAATTACATGTGCGAAAAATGTATCATTGGTCTGAATGGTCTCGAATCTCCATGATGACCACTCATGAACGACCCTTCGACCGCCGACCGGCAGTAGACTATAGTTGCTGAAAAACCTGACGTGATATAGCGCATAGGCCGAGAAGTCTACAGTAGTCGCACTGTACTGAACACACATGTTAACGACCGTCCAATAATTATTGCTCTACAAGACTACAACACACATAATGTTTACTACTGAATCTGTGTGTTCGACTGCTCGGGCAAACTTTGCCTTTGTCACTCTTTTATAAAATATCCATAATGATCCCTAACATACAAATAAATACTAATATATATAAACAGCCAATCAGTATCTTGTAACCAGTGTGCATTAACTGATCAAACAAGCTAGTGAGCAATACTATACCCTTATAGAAAGGTGGTTTCCAGGTACTTGAATGCCAAAGAAGATGTTAAAGGTAAAAAATGCTGACATCATACACATATTTCTCACATGTGTACTGTGTACTCCCGTCATTGGCTCGATACCCTGTTACATTTTCCATCAGGTTTTCACTTCTGGGATGTACCCTGATACTCTTAAAACCGCTAAAAAACCAAATTTTCAAGAAAAGAGACAACACTATCGCTGAGAACTACCGGCCAACAGTGGGGGAGCCTCCAAACAGTAAGGGGTGGATGCCCCCCCCTCCTGACGGACTCAAATGGACTGCTTATTCTCGATTATTGACTTTTTTATTGCACTCTCATCTACCTATTGACATTTGTCACATTTTGTTGGTGTAGTTTACTGACAAAATGCTCTAATGTACGGCGGCATTTAATTTATCGGAACTTAATTCTGTTGTACGAAACTTTTTCCAAGAACTATACGGGGTTTTCGATCTATTTTTTCGATAACATGAGCACTCACAAAGATACCACAGGGATTGTGATGAAGCGCATGTACTTTCAACACCCATATAAACTTCCGACTTGTCACAAATGGTGATGACACATATTTATTCTTCGTTTATCTGCAAATTAGCAAGGCCCGGAAAGGGTCATTTCTGGCGATCTAGGGAATATCTTTACTCAAAAAAATTCTGTACGCGCCAACCTTTGGTGGCGCTCCGCTTAGATAGTGCCGAAAGCGCCCCTACAGGCCATTCTCGGGGAAATTTATGAACAAGTTCAGCCTGAAAATAACAGCTTTACATATCCGTACCAACGGGCATGTATAGATGAGAAAGAAAATTGTAATACAGCTAATATTATACTGAAAAGCTGATATAATTTCTTACCTTTCACTGACTATAACGGCGTCTTCACAAGATTGTAATTCGCTGTCCACAATAACTGTTTCATCAGCGACAATCTATCAAAAATTTGAAGAAAAGCAACTTTGTCTTCCAGAAAAGAACCTGAATTGTTAAATTAATGTCTGTTATAAACCAATCACATATATTGTAATAACATTTAGAGAGTTAACTGATGTGGTTGTGTTGTGTTGTCACATTACGCCTTCCTTATGCTGGTTAATATAGTTATATGCAGTGGGACCAACAAATGACATGAAACAAAAAGTCCTGTGAACAATTTTATTTTTCTGGGTAGAGAATGGAATTATGGGAAATACCTCAATTAACTAGTGCGCAATGGGAGTTTGTATACAATAGCCAAGTATACACAAAATATTATAAACCTCACTGGGTCAATACCCTTTTCATGACCTATTTTCGTAGGTCATAATATGAATAAAACCCATAACTCAACCAAAACTTATAAAAGATAGATCCTACTCACTCTCACACACTGGCGGATCCAGGGCCTTTGTTTGGGAGGGGCCAAAGTGGCATTAGAGTGATATGGGGGAGGGGTCTAAGTGGAGGGGGTGGCCCCCTCCCCTTTGGAAAATTTTCTATTGCTGAATGCCCTCAGATGCAATTTGGTGCGACAAAAGTGTACAATGGTGATGTTAATTTACTTCTAAAAAAAATGTTTCCCAGGTGTAATTTTCTAAAATATTTATAAAACAAATTTGGGATCATCTTTCTCAAGAAATTTTATTTCTCGTAGTTTATAAATTTCTTACAACCAGCCTGTAACTGCAAAATTGTGTTAAACTGGAAATCCACATGCTCATACATTCATGGGCGGCGATCCGTTCTTCCGAGTGGGGGGTATATGACCTTGTTGACTATCTAAGCGTAGCGCCACCATGAGTTGGCGCGAAGCGTACAAGAAAATTTGGGGATTTACAAACCCTCTAGATGGCCCGAAACGGCACTTCCCAAGGTTTCCAAGCGGCATATACCCAACTTTAAAGTAGGGATATCATGTCCGAAATATCTCATAATCAGGATCCAAAATACTTTTTTTTGAATTTCAGGTGTTATTTTGGGAAAATTGCCCCTGTCAATCTTGTTTCAGGCGCTACGTTAGAATGTTCGAGAGCTCTTTTATATTATTCGATGAAGAAAATGGCCTTATGCAGGCTATTATAGGCCTATACACATGCAATACACAATTACACATAGTTACATTCCTAGGTACCGATTGCTAGTGCATCCAGGTGAAACGTGTATTAAGCATTACCCTGGTAACATGAGATTCTCAGCTGTTCGAGGGAACATGTACGTGTGTAGGCCTACTATAGGGCCTATATGAATACTATGAGGGTGCATATATGAACTATATCAATACCGTGATAAAGATAAAGACGGTTTATTTGAAAAGATCGCACTGCGTTTATGGTAGGCGAGAAATGAAGCTAAAAAGGAGCCGTACATTCACGATGATACATAAATGTAGGCATGAAAATATTCTTATCCCTGGCATTTGGTGGGGGGGATATGGTGTATTACATCCCCTCCACCCATTTTCATGGGGGGATATATCCCCCCTTCCCCCGCCCCAGGATCGCCGCCCATGCATACATTTACATAGCTCCCAACTCTTGAGAAGGCAAATGCTGGTCCATGCCACGAATCGCCGTCCTGGGGAAGGGTATAAGGGGAGGGGGTGTCCTCCTTTACAGCATCATTTGAACCTGAAATTAGCCTATATTTCTTTTCATTGGGGCGAGCAGCGAACATTTTCATGCCACGGGAAGGAATGAATTATCACCTACTATTCAATTTATTGATGTTACACACAAAAAAATGCATATTTCTCAGAAAATTTTGGGTGACAAAAGCCTTTCTAAGTGCCACCATTTTACATGTAGGCATCACCAGGATTCCAAAAAAAGACACCTCCTCCCCTTAAACCCCTCCCAAAGGACAGCTATTCATGGCATGGACCAGCATTTGCCATCTCAAGAGTTGGGAGCTATGCATTGGTTACAAATTGAAACACGAAATACTGAATATTCCGAAACTACTGCTGGTGTATCACCATTTTGAAGATGTTACCCATATATACCTTCTGAAGCTAGGCTCATAGCCTATTACTATGCAATAGGCCTATGACGCAGCAAAAACTAGTCATCTATTGTGACATCAGTGTAGTAACGTTAATACTATAGTAATAGGCTGAAGATTTATCATAAACTCAAATTAATATCTCAACAAAAACATATGATAATAGGATCAAGCTTACCGATGTGATGCAAGTTCTGCGTTGGCGTCTATTGTTCAGTAGTTCTATACTAGATTGTCCTTGATGTGGACTTGACTTCTACTAAATTAAACTAAAGTATACGTATATACTGACTTAAGGTAAATGATGTTATATAAACTTGGCGCTTCAATGACACAGGTCATGTTTCAGATGACGTAATATAAATTTGGCGCGAACTTCAATGCCACAGGACATGAGCGTGTTTTGCAATAAACATGCAAATGAATACCCTCAGTAGAAGGTGGCGGACAATAAGCACGGACAATAAGCACGGACAATAAGAGCACACAACAGCAGAAACCATAACCACAAAACTACTACGGTGTATAGTATCCCTTATCCTGTGCGTCACTGGGTTCTTTGAAGCCAGTGGACTGAGTGAAGAATATACGTCTTCACACTTGTTATACTGTGGACGATCCTTGTTTATTTTCGAAACAATGGAAAAAGTGTTATGAGGTGGCACAGGTCTATGAATGTTAACACAAATCCACTTCTTGCACTTAAAGCTATACAAGATACGGAATCCTTGGTCTTTCCTGAGCTGTCTATTAGTAAAACCCAATAATACAAAAGAGGTATGTCTTACAAGGAGGAAGTGACTTTAATGATCCCCTATAGACACTTGCTTCATCTGCCTATTGGATATCTGCTCCTACCCCCCCTCCCCCACTCATCACCACCATCCTTGGCTCAACAATTTTCCCCTGTAAATGCTGGTCCTCAAACACTGGTGTCTCTCCTGCCTTGGTGATCATCAGATAATGGTACGCGCAGCCATTTTTGCTTAGAACGAAACAGATCATTAAAGTCCTCCATTGTTTGTGGTTGAGGGGGGTCTTTCATTTCAGGTAGTAAAAATACAAGGAGACGAGGTACCAGGGCAACAATTCCGAAGAGTACCATTGGTAGCTTTGGGAATCTATTTTCCTATCACAAGGTGCTGAACATTCTATGCAAAACCAATCGTCATTTGACTAACCAAGGGTGTTGTAACTGCTGCATTACTGATGCCTGCACACTTACTATGAACCCTTAAATCAAAATCACCACAGCATATACCTCTCTGGTTATTTTCACAGATATTTTACAAATTTTACAAGGATATTTTGGTATAGGTCCTGGGTTGCTTTCGATGTCACCAGAGAGGGTACTTAATAACAGGAATAATTTTCTCCGGTGGGAGTTGAATTTTGACAACTTCCAAATTGAACATGAAGAATGAAAATGCCCATCAATACATTGATATTTTAATAAAGTGCGACTTGAATAATCACTTGATCCAAACAGCACAACATACCCAGTTTTTGGAGCATTTAAAAATAAATTTGATCTCTGAGATGAGTAAAGTTGCCCTTAACACAAGGATTTTGGAGAGCCATAGACTTTGAGTATGTTAGCAAGAACAGTAGAGACGATGAGGTTGTGGGTGACAATGAGCATGATAACTAATAAATAAGCTCAAGAGATAGAATGTACTGAAATGAGATGAATTGAAATAAAACAAACGATAAACTTACTCAAGGTGCGATGGGTGCCGATCACCGAAGGAAAAATCGCAAAAACTGGTGAAATACAATCAGTGTTAGGCTACTTTAACAACAGGTTCACAAAACTACACATAAACAGACATGGAAAATCAACTGAAGTAGGCAAACAAACACAAAACAAGACACATAAATGAAAACAGAATGTACAGAAAACTAAACTAAACAAAACACAATAAATGCATTGAAGCTGGAAAATCTGAAACTGCTCAAACTAAAACATAAAAGGCGCTGAAGTTACATTGACATTCATATTGTACATATATCACAAATAAAAACATGAAATATATACTAAAACGCTGATACAATTTCTTACCTTTTACTGAATGTAATGGTGTCTTCACAAGATTGTAATTAGCTGTCCGCAATAACTTTCATCAGCAACAATCTATCAAAAATTTGAAGAAAAGCAACTTTGTCTTCCAGAAAAGAACCTGAATTGTTAAATTAATGTCTGTTATAAACCAATCACATATATCGTAAGAACATTTAGACAGTATACTGATGTGGTTGTGTCGTATTGTCACATAAGGCTTTCCATATGCTGGTTTAATATAGTTATATTACTGACATTATCGTCTTACGAGATACGAACACACAGCTAGAAATGAAAAATACTCTAACAAGATTGCCTCTTTTACGTTATGTGTGTGTGGCTTTAGTTTGTGTGTGTGTGTGCGTGTCTGTGTGTGAATGTGCTACCTGTTTGTCTCCTTGTCAGTGGTTATGAGCAACAACTAATCGAGTCACTTATATTTCGAACTAATCCTTACCTGTGTGTGATCACAAAAGCAATGATCCACAGGAGATGCGATAAGGTCGAACATGATGTGTGACTGGTGTCAATCTTGAAAAAGGTTATGGATGAAAAAAAAAACTATTGGGAAAAACTGGTTCTCAGGCAAAAGTGTACATCTGGTAGGTCATTTTCAAGCCCGAGAATTGCCATTTCCAGTGATCTGGGGGGCTATCAAAACCAGCGCTGCGCGCCAACCGATGGTGGCGCTCCGCTGAGATAGTAATATACAAAATATCACGAAGCGTGCGAACAATTTTGGGGATTAAAGTTGCCACGCGCCTCAAAACCAGAAATTTTTTCGTACGCTGCCCGCTAACCGATGGTGGCGCTCCGCTTAGATCGTAATATACAAAATATCACCAAGCGTGCGAACAATTTTGGGGATGAAAGTTGCTACACGCCTGCACCCAAGCAAATGTCCCCCAATATTTGAAACAAATCGCCGCCCCTGCCTTCCACCACCCACTGGTAACTAAGTGCCTCAGATCTACAACCATCAAACCTAGTTGTAACACAACCTTAAACTTTAAAATTAAAATACTCACCAGTAACCCAAAGGTTTAGTAAATAGGCCGGTGATCGATAGAGAACGAGTTCCCTTACGGTCTTCGATATATCGCTACAACGAGAGAAGAAACATTACGATAAACCATATTTTGTATTATTCTTTTGTTTTTGCACTACTGTTTGTGCCTGTGTCTGTATCTGTGTTCCTTTTTGATTTTGATAAATAGCCACTGACTACTTAACTTCCAACTGTAGGTAAGTTAAAGAAGAAAAAAAAAAACAACTAATGAAAATACGCTTATAACGCAGAAGCTGACGCAACATTCTTCTCCGCAACCTTTTCATAGTCTTCCAGGAATCGTTTCCTTGAAAAAACAGCAACAACAACACAACAGTATTGGGTAATTAAGTCAATATTGAATAATCATTATTGCTCTTCTCTTTGATAATGCATAGCAATGACTTACTCTCGTTGTTTAAGGAAAGGCAATAAGAACTGCAGGACATCAGCATATCAGTATTTTATTATTTTCCTGTATTCGTCCCCAGACTTGTGGCCCTTCATTTTTTTATTAAAGTTATAAGGCATCACGGAGGTTCATCCACCTTTTCTGCGCCGCCTCCCCTATTTGAAAAGAATAAATAGATATATAACTTGAAAGTAACATAATTAGAACAACGACTTTCTGTATTGTTGTCTTTCCATTGGTAGGTTTTTGGCTACAGGAGACTCGTACAAGTTGTTTGGATTTAATTACAGGGTTGGGAAATCCACCATAGTTGGCATAGTTCCAGAGACGTGCGTATACTCTGGAGGAAGTTACAACCACTGAAAATGCCGGTTCCAAAGAGAAAGGATTGGGAGACAACAGCGGAAGTCCTCAATAGATGGCAATTTCCAAACTGCATTGGTGCAATTGATGGCGAGCATGCGGTTATCCAGGCACCACCAAATTCAGGATCTGTGTTCTACAACTACAAACACACTTGTTCTGTAGTTCTCATGGCTATAGTAAACCACATGTACTGTTTCAATGTAATTGATGTTGGTGCTTTTGGATCATGTAGTAATGGAGGGATTTTTGCCAGGAGCTAAATAGGACAGCAAATGGACTGCGATAACCTGAATATACGTCCATACCAACAGCTCCCTGGAGCTCCTGAAATAGGAAAGCTACCTTTTGTTGCTGTGGGTGATGAAGCATTCCCATGAAAAATTAATTTAATGAGGCCTCATCCTGGACAGCAGCTGTGTGAAGGGAAGAGAATATACAATTATCGCCTTTCACAGGCCAGGAGGGTCGTGGAGAATGCCTTTGGAATCATTGCAGCCCGCTGGAGGATCTACCAGAGGAGGATTCAGCTGCAACCACAGAATGTGGATAAAATTATTAAAGCTACTTGGGCCTTGCACAACTTTCTACAGAATACTTCACAGTCTGCACAGATGACACAAACAAATGAGACTGTAAATACTCAGGAGAGTGCAGTCAGTTTGCAAGACATGCAAAAGAAAGGTTGCCATGCTAGCCATGAGGCTATAAATACAAGAGAGAAGTTCCAGCATTATTTTAATTCAGAAGCTGGTTCTGTACCATGGCAGAGGTGATCATGCTTTTTTTTACAATTCTGTCAATAGCATATAGCTCCCAACTCTTGAGATGGCAAATGCTGGTCCATGCCACGAATTGCCGTCCTCTGGGAGGGGTATAAGGGGAGGGGTGTCCCCCTCCCCTTTTAAATTTTTTTGGAATCCTGGTGATGCCTACATGTAAAATGGTGGCACTTAGAAAGGCTTTTGTCACACAAAATTTTCTGAAAAATATGCATTTTTTGTGTAACATCAATAAATTGAATAGTAGGTGATAATTCATTCTTTCCTGTGGCATGAAAATGTTTGCTGCTCGCCCCAATGAAAAGAAATCTAGGCTAATTTGAGGTTCAAATGATGCTGTAAAGGAGGTTTTATACTCTATTATGCTAAATGCTAAAGAAATGATGGTTGCTTAGTCAAAATTTGACGCAATTTTTTTATTATGTATTCTTGACAATTACAATGCAGGTTTTTCAGACGCTTGCACGGGTCAGCGGGTTTGGGTGTTAGAACGCGGGTGCAACCCTCAAAATGTGGGTCAGTTGGGAGCTCTGCAATAGATAATAAACTGATTAAACAGTTTGGATGCTTAATAGTTCTTCCTCTGTCCTGCTAAAAGAATTACACTGCAGATTGATTATTCTTAATATCAACTTATGATTGCCAAGGTGGCAGTAAATACTAAGGCCATCTCTTTGTTCGTATTCACTTTTGTTGGCAAACATGGCTTTACTTAGTTCTACCACCCACTGGGTAATGAACTAAACATTCCCCCACTAGGCCTTACTTCTACAATATCTCCGCCACTACTAAGGCTTGACTTGTCAAGTTTGTCAGAGGTGTTAGATTACATTAAATTTTCTTGTCCTGCTATTGTAAACATCACTGTAAATTCCTGCCACACTGATAATTTACTTTTTAATCATGCTTTTGCAAGAACAAATGTTTTATAAATGAATTTTTTGAACCAATTTCCTAGGATTTGGAATGAACTTCCCCCAGAGACCAGGAATTTGCTCTTGTGTGGTTCTTACCAGTCATTTGTGTGCAATATTAAGGAACATTTCTTAGCATTATCACATGTGTAAATTTGTCATTTTTAATTCTTATATTTCTTATGGTTTATTTGTGAATATTATATATTATATTTATTATTATATTTATATTTATTTTAGTTCTAAGTCTCTTATTGTAAGGGTGTACAGGCCTCCTGGCTACAGGAATTTGGTTTCCTTTTGTACATCCTGATCCGCTTTGTGTTTTCTTACTTTGTTATTTGTATATTGCTCTTTGATTGGATCAAATAAATAATGAAATGAAATGAAATGAAACTCCAACGCGTAACGTTCCGATTCCCTATAGTCTTACTCTTAGCGAAAGTAGAATATACAGTTGAAGCATGTACTGAGAGCCACTTCCATGAAAAGCAACAAACTTCACTTCGAGGTTGACTTGGCTAGTCCTAGGCTGAGTAACTTGGAAAACAAGTTTTCACAAATCCCTCAATAAAAAAAAATGACTTTGCCTACCATAACCACAGGGTTACTAATTTGGAATCCGTACCATCCGACAGGCTAAAAGAGGGCGCTCTTTTTGATGGGGTGAGCATTGTTCAATGCGGCTTGGATATATTTGGGGGACTAAAAGAGTTTGGGGGTTTTAATGAAAATAGTACAGTAGCTTCAGCGCCTATGTCCCTTCATTTACCACCCCCCACACCTTCAACCGTAATTCTCTCTATTCTTTCTGTATATTCCTCACTCGCTGCTCTATTGAAGCAATCGATGCGAGCACACACGTTCAGCCGGATTATACAGTTGTTATTCTGCCGATTCGAAGTAAGCTTTCACATTCATATGGTACGGATTCTAAAGTCAGGCCACCACAGGTGTGTTTTACCGGGAGATACTGGTTTACATTGGAAGTGTAGTTTCTTTGTTTCAAACTTAGATGTTTGGAATTCGAGAAGCATATAGCGATCGCAATAGCCTACAATACAACAAAGCCTATATTCCTAGGCATAGGCTTGACAGAAGACCAAACTACACTAGGCTAAGTAAAATGCACAATATGCAAGTTCATTTTGTGGGTTTTTCATATCACGAAACCATTTGCTTACCATTCATACCGACATTTCTCCCAATTGAGTCCCAAATGTCTCTCTTCCGGGTAGAATCCTTAAAATTTTTGTCGGTTTTGTGGTTAAGTGAGGGGTTCAACCTCACAAACTCAACCAATTTCTCATTTTCGTCGTCCGCCATCATGATTGGTAGCAAGTTAAGCAAGGCACTTACAAAATTATGACGTCAATATAAACAAAGGCGCTGATTGGACAAAGCTGCGCAAATCGATAGTTCGATAAAAATCGCTCTGCTGACCGATCATAAAATATAAATCGGATCGGACTACTTTATCGGAAGACAATCCGGACCGATATCGTGTAGTGTGGCCGTCCTAATAGGAAACCCACCCTTCCGATTTTTTTTTCTGTAAAATTCGGAATCGGATTCCGATCCGATATCGTTGTGGTGTGTCCGGCCCTTATTAAGTTCCTTAACCCACCTAGGAAAAAAAAAACGCGCACGGTACTACTCTTAGTGAGACCTAGAGACCTAGGCTATAGTAGAGTGAGACGGCTTCTCGTATCAACTTGGAACAGAAAATCGACTTCTGCTGTGACCAGGACACCAAGTACTGCATAGCCTAAGCATCTTACTGAAAATCAAGAATGTGCACTTTTATCATTAAAATTCGGAACGTTTATAGGCCAAATAGTGAGTACAGTAGTATGCAGGTGCTATTTGATTATTTATATTGGCTAGTTTAGTGTAACGATTGGCTAGGACGACAACGTACAACGAGTTCCTGCTGGCAGAAGGATAAAAAATACATAAAAATAGTACATAGCCTACAGTACATACAACTTAACGACCCAATGTCAGCCAGAATATTAACAATAACACTAGGCCTAGGCTGCATTCGTAGACAATATAGACTCGCATGCATGTGATGTAGCCTAGCAATATATTTACAATGCATGCTTGCAATGTTGTTGTTGTTATTGGCAGGACATTACTAGTGGGGTTCCACAATGGTCTGTGTTGGGTCCCTTGTTCAGGCGCGTATCCAGGGGGGGGGCGTTGGGGGCGCGCGCCCCCCGGGTAAGAAAAAGAGGAGAGAAAAAAAGAGAAGAAAAAAGAAAAGGAGGGGGGAAAAAAGAAAAGGAGGAGAGGAAGGAAGGAAGGGAAAAGAAAAAGAAAAAAGAGAGGAAAAGGAGAAAAGGAGGGAGTAGAAGATAGCCAAGACCTCGGGAAGAGAAACAGGAACAGTCATAGGTAAAGCGCTGATCCCTTTTATATACACAGGTTAGCCAGTGACAGATCAAGGATTACGGAGGGGGTGTGCGCCTCACCCTACCCCTTACACCGACAACTCCATTTTTGACGTTTCCATTTTTCCTCTCTCACTAATGTATCTATATAAATACTATATATGGTCTATCATAACGCTGGTGTGTGTATGGAAAAAGAGCAGATATACCATCATATCAGTGAGCATTGAAATGCATGTTCCATGATGAACAGCCTCAAAAACTGTCTATGTGTGTAGTCAAAGGCGTACTGTAGGAGCCCAATTGGATTTGGGGGCTGTAATGACTTGCCCGAAAAAAAGCTCGCGTTCAACAAATCGATGCCAATATCATATAAGCAAGCATCGGTCATTACATTGCATGGCATCATGTACCGCACGGTCCGTGAAAGTTGCACAGTATACCGCCGGATGCTAATGTAAACAACCAAATGTCTTATGTAGATGGAGAAAAAGCATACAGATCCATTTATGTCAAAACTCTCTTTTACAGTAGTAATGTCGGCCAAGCTTAGAACTTTAATTTAATTACCAAGGAGATCATTTTTAAGCTATACATTGCTATTTATTTTTCTTTCAGTAGGTGCCCGAAAAATTTGGTTGCCGGGGGGGGGGGGGCTGCAGACCCCGCCTCCTACGGGACCTACGCCTACAGTATGTGTGTAGAGGCTATAGGGGTTTAGGTATGATCAAGAGGAACTTCAGTTTTCTGAAAGAGGACATATTTGTTAGGCTTCATAAGCAGTTATCTAGGCCTCATATGGAGTATGTTGTGCAGGCTTGGAACCGATATTTTGCTAAGGATAAGGAAGTAGGCCTACTGGGAAAGGTCCAGAGAAAGGCTAAGTAGGATAAGGGGTGTGTCTAAAACGAAGACCTCTGAAACGAAGATCGAAGACAGAAGACTGGTGAAATCTCTAAAACGAAGACATCTAACATGAAGACCGAAGATAGAAGACTGGAAAAATCGAAAACAAATAAAGAAGTCTTCATTTTTCGATCTTCGTCTTCGAGAATCGCAATATAGGCAAATCTCGAAAAGGAAGACCGAATAATGAAGACCTGCAATAATAATCATTTAAAACACATACAATGGTCATGAACTCTCCGAGTAGATCATACAAGGTTTAATGGCCGTGTCAGCCCTGGGGACAGGGGAGTGGGGATTATGAAATTATTAGTTCGTGGTAAGGAGCATGGCATAAAGCTTATGAGCATCCTTACAACTGTGATCTCTTTTGGCCTTTTCAAAATTAACCATTGAGTTTATTTGTCAGGTTTCCTGATCTCTTTTTCTTCATATTGTCTGTCTCATCTTCTTTCGGAAGTGAACATTTAAGAAGCATTCTACCAATAGTTGCAGATACAAGTCGAATTTAGCTTGAAATATTCAAGACTTTGTTTTTCGATCTTCGTTTTCGAGATTTGCAGTATAGGCAAATCTCGAAAAGGAAGACCGAATAACGAAGACCTGAATTCTTAATAATCAATAAAACAGATACAATCAGTCATAAATCTCTCCGAGTAGATCATACAAGGTTTAATGGCCGTGTCAGCCCTGGGGACAGGGGAGTGGGGATTATGAAATTATTAGTTCGTGGTAAGGAGCATGGCATAAAGCTTATGAGCATCCTTACAACTGTGATCTCTTTTGGCCTTTTCAAAATTAACCATTGACTTTATTTGTCAGGTTTCCTGATCTCTTTTTCTTCATATTGTCTGTCTCATCTTCTTTGGAAAATGAACATCTAATAAGCATTCTACCAATAGTTGCAGATACAAAACGAAGTTAGCTTGAAATATCCAAGTCTTCGTTTTTCGATCTTCGTTTTCGAGATTTGCAGTATAGGCAAATCTTGAAAAGGAAGACTGGATAAAAGAAAAGAAAAAGCTATGTTTACAGTCGAGCAACTAGAAAAAATGGTTCAGAGACTATAAGGTGTGTGTCAGTTCCGAGGCGGTGGAAAACTGGGAGGACATTCTTAATGATGGCAGTCGCATTTTCAACTGTGACAAAAGTGGGTTTCCACTGGCAGGATGCAAGGAGAAAGTGTTGGCCCCAAGAGAGACAAAGAACATCTACCAGTTGAGCAACATGGACAAAAGGCAAATCACCGTCCTGGCCTGTGTGAATGCTACAGGGCTTTTCTTGGAGCCTATGTTAATCTTCCCGAACAGCGGCTTCTGTTACGACCCCCTGTAGGGTGCTCCAGAGGAATGGTGTGTAGGACAATCCTCGAACGGCTGGATTAACACAGAAGTTTTTTACGAATGGATCGCCAATTTGATTTGACTGAGCGCTAGGAGAGAGGACATCACCTTCCCTATCACCCTTCTATTTGAAGGGCATAGCTCTCACATCACCCTCGAGACTGTAAACTTCTATGCTGAAAACAAATCATCCTATATTGCCTGCCTGCCCATTCATCGCATGGACTTCAGCCGTGCAATCTGAGTCTCTTCAGAAGTATAATAACTGTAATAACTCAAGCATTCCACATTGCCACATTCTACGTTTATTTGAGTCTTATATGGGAAGAAAGGAAATGTCCTTTAATATCTTTTGCCGTGAATGCTATTGTAAAAGTCAGTTCATATTCATTGTAATTGAACAATATTACAAATTCACTTTAAAATTTCTATTCCAGTATCCTATATAAATTTGTAATGTTCTAGCCAAATAAGAAATGTAGAAAATAATAGATTACCTTTAAAAACAATCTGACAGAGGCGGTGGGGGGGGGGGGGGAAGCCCTGACAGTGGGGAAAAAAGTTTATAGAAAGGGAAAAAAATGTAGGGAGATTTTTCTACATAGAGGGTGAAGCACACAAAAACATGTTTGTATATTTTTTAGAGGGGTCCCCAATGATTTTTTTAATTGAAAAATCGTTGTGCGGAATTTCTTAATTTGCCAATTAGGACTCTTCGTATATTCCTGTGAAAAACCTAAGTATTTGCAAGTTTCAGTTAATTGATCGAAAATCATGCAGTTTTACCACGTTTCACTTGTCAACTTTAACAAATTGTATCTTGCGATTCTTATACTCCACCGTACAAAACTTGGTATGATTTTGAAGATAGAATTACACTGTTTGCCAGCTTCAATTCTGCATTTTGTGTACAATTTTTGTTATTGGGTGGGTCGACCATGTTCGCTAGCTTCAAATGAGTTCTATATATTCAAAGTCAATGCAAAATGTTGCAGGAACACAACAGATCCCTCCCCCAGGACAGCATCACATATAACCCTAAACCTGCTGCCAAAAAATCTGGATCAGCTCCTGGTCAAAAAACCCACAAACATACCGATTATAGGCATACAAGGTGGGGGTATCTGCCCCCCCCAAAAAAAAACAAATTTCTGAAGACCTAAGATACGGGCAAAAAATCTGTGCAAATTAGGGCAAATGATAACACCATTTTGCATATAATCCCCCATATATAAACCAAAATTTTCAAAGGGGAGGGGATACCCCATTAGACCCCTCCCCCAGGAAGACGGTCTGAAGTCGGGCAACAGTTCAACTTTCCCTCAAGAACGGTTTTGTCCCCTCCCCAACCTTGCGGTAAGTAGTTCTACCCTTCCCCCATCCCTCCCACCCCAGTCAGAAATGAACTTTTCTATAGTTACCCCATTATAGTAGCTGTGATTGCCATCCCATCACCACCCCCACCACTATTATAGCCTATTCTATATTAAGTAGGGCATATGCTTAAAGAAATATCAGCTTGAAGCATATCAATGATGTTGATGCACGCAAGTCTACTGAACCGGTACTTTGAATGCATCAGTCGGTCTGTCCATTGATGTAGTGGGTTAGTTCTGTCCCTAAATACCCTTTCCCTTCGTAGAGCTCGTTGGTTTTCTCTTTCAAGCAGCCCAAAAGCCATATACATAGCCATCATTGGCACCCACATTAAACACCGAAATAAGCAATGATGTGTTTTGATTGAAATTTCCCGCCTAATTGACATGTGACACTTAAGAACATACTTAAGAATGATGCTGATCATTTTTAAAGTTAAGAACGATTTCAGGACAAAGATAAGAATGAATTCTTCTTAAGTTGCTTTATGAAATAGAAGTCTCGATAAGAATGTTCTTAAAGTTAAGAATAATAACAGACTTAAGAAAGATTATTCTTCTTAAGTCCTAGATAAGAATGTTCTTAACTTTTATGGAATAGGGCCCTGGTCATGAAAATAGTAAGAGACAAGAGCTGTTGTTCAAGCTATTTTTATGGTTAACTAAAATTAAGAAAAATGAATTGTAATTTTAATAAATGATTTTAATTATCTATGTTTTCTTTCTTTTACGGTACAGAAATTCAGGGTTGTCCTACACCATTTCCCACAAAGGTAGTATGGCAGAAAACAGGTGGAATTTTACCATATAATGGTTGATGTGAAAGATTGTCCAATCAGAAAATTTTGAAGAAAAACAAACTTTCTGAAGCAGCTATTGACCAAATGGCTAAAGAGAGCCACCATGAAACTTCAGGTTTGTAGACAAAAGTTGAATATGGTGGCACGACTGCAACTTTGATTAGGACTTGTGAGCAAACAGAAACATTTGAGCATTCTAGGTACCTTGCAGTCTTTGTTCCTAAATGATGATAGTTTTGCTCATGTGGTTAACATTGGTCATTTGTCTAGGAATCCAGATATTGTAATGGACTATTGTGATGGAGCCAATTATAAATCTAATGCTTTATTTCAAAGTATGTTTTTTTTCACCTTTCCATGTGCTACTTCATTGTGCAAGAAATGGACACTGATTGTTTTGATAGGGAATGCCATGTATATGTTGTTGTAGAGTCATACAATACATTAATTATACGAAAGCCAGAGTTTTATTGATCACTGTACATTGCCATGATTTAAATTTGATGTTAAGAGCTATGTGGTGATCAAGTGTAAGTTTCATGAAGAGTATTTTGAGCTGTAGATGTCTATAGATATTGATAAAATCAACTTTGTTGTTCCAACATCATCATTACAACAGTATTTGCTGTAATCTTGTTTATTTTTTCTTTCATCAGACAGTACAGCGTCTAAAGCAGCCAGCATTGTCACACAAATATAATTATGCCAGACCCTGCAACTTTATTCAACGATGGCTCATATTTTGTATTTGCACTGGAGAGGTGAGTGAAGAAAAACTAGACGTAATGGAAAAAAAATAAGTATTTATGAACTGCTCACATTGGCTATCTCTGACCTCATCTTAAAAGAACAGAAACAAGTTGAAGAGTTAGCAACTTTAAATTAGGCAAAAGTTTCATATTCAAGAAGAAATCAAATTTCAACTTTATGATAAAGAATGGGATGATTGCATGGGTAGGTGTGGAAACCTCTCAGCTACCTCAAAGAGGAAAAGTGAAAGTAATACCCAGCACCTTAGAGCTTATACCATCACAGACTTACACTCACTAAGTAGTACATGTAGCTTACTTGATAGTGAAGGCCCACTATATAGTTTCCATGAATCATTGGTGACTGTTAGGAGCCATCCAACATATAAGCAGTGTTATTTTCAACTTGCACAACAAAATGACAGTTGCCAATCAACTTCAGAAGCATGGGACATCCCAACAACATTTCAACAACAAGTAGTCATTCTAGATAGGAAGTTAAGGAGAGCAGTGAAGATTCAGATGAGAAGTAGAAGTTTATCTGCAAAGTTAGTAAAAAAGAAATCCCAATATTAACATGATTGTCACATACATTGCTGCATTTTCTTAAGCTGTTCTTTTCATTAAGGTGTAATAAGTAAACTGCAGCATTAATTGCCACACTGATACTAATGTCATTGTGAAATCGATTTAGCTCTGACCCTACTAATTGGTGTACAAAGGTTTCTGAGACTGTACAGTATGTTCCAATAATTGACATTAATACTGGGTAGTAGCAGTTTGGTGTTGTACTACCAAAAACAGTGTTTATAATCTGGGGATACGAACCTTATCTAATTTTGTGCTAAAAGGTTTCATGGGATCCCATGAAGAAAAAAAAGGAATGAAGGAAGAGACCATATTGTGGGATTGGTTTAGATTGAAATTGTAATACTATAGGGTGGCACACTCCTATTAGCGACCTATATCAATCCACGACTAATGTTCTCCTTTAATTTAAAGAGGTTATGAAATGGAAAAAAAATATTTCTCATCGTATTCTGTATACTAGTAGCTTTCCAAATGTGTCAAATGAAGCTTGCATCCTCGAGGAATAAACGATCAAAAATTCGATGGTAATAAAAACTTTCGAAAAATTGTTGTATTTACGGTATTGCGGTGTGACGTCAGTCGAGGAACTCAGCTCACTTCCGAGACGCTATGTTTACATTCTCAAACGTCTGAGAACACACAACATTACACTGTTGCAGCGCTCCGTAGTAATTGAGATTTGGAGTTTTGTTTTTACGTAAATTTATCTCGTTACTGTTAAATATGCTGAGCCGATATGTGGTATCAGGTTGCTCCACCACAAGTAAAGACGGATTTCAATTGCAAGCTTTTCCAAAAGATGACAGAAATCGAAGAATTTGAACACGACTCGCTCAAAACACTACACATACACAACGTTATGAGTGCCTTTAGGCCTATACTGTTGCCAAATTACTTGTTATGACCATAGCCTAGGCCTCCTTGATACAGCAAATGACGATTTTTTTGTTGGTTACCTAATATTTTGCACAAAACTTAAAGCCAGTTGGTTTTAGAACAATCAATTCTAGATCTGCAAGTTTTCTTTTGTGGTAAAACTGGCGCTGTGTTGTGATTTTACGTAACAGTTGGATGATACAATTACACGGGCTAGCCTGTTATACAACGTCTATTAGTTAGGTCTAGGGCCATGTTACTAGTACTACTCTAGGGTTGCACTGTAACAGAATGTCACATTTTCCTTGCACTGTAAGACACAAAATTCTAGAAGCTTCGCTACGAAGTTAAGTAAAAGGATCATCAACATTCGAGATAATTTAAATCATATGAAGGTCTTAATAACGGTGGTTTTGTTTATGCTCAACCGACCAGTTCCGGTTCAGGGTCGTCCAAGCATTCTGCCTGGGGACTTCGCACGGCAGCGACGTGTCTCGGCCATCAGGATCGTTTTACAATTCTTCTGCAAGGGGCTCAATTGATAGGGAAAAACACTGATATTATCTTCATCACCCTCAAAACTATTTACTCCTCTTCTTCCTCAAGAAAATAATTTTAGTCAAAGGTTTACGAATGTCCTGAGAGGTGAAGTCCTATTTCCTCGGAATCGGCAGATTCGGGAGAAGACAATTGATGAGAGGAGTGTTGTGGTTACATGTTGTAAACTGTATAACGCCGTATCGGTAAACAGCGGGGAGTCGGCTTTGGCTGAAATGGTTCCTTTGATGACGTCAGATGAACTGCGATGGGCAGCTTTGCTTTTTTTTTACGAGTGGCAGCTCGAGAGGTCTCTAGGGAATACTTTGACAGCGAATTTCTGGCGTTTGAAGCCGTATTTACGGAAAAATGTGCATGGGTGGTGTTGTAGTAATGTAGATAAACCATTCCAAGACATGAAAGTGTTTCATTTCATAACCTCTTTAATGAGTAGTTACAGCCATTGTAGTACTGAACCCTTGATATGCCTTGCCATTGGCATCAGTTGTGAGACACTTGACCATTAGTGGATTTTTACCTGTAAGTAATTTGGATTCACAAATCTTTCGACCATTTTGTTCATCTCCGAAATAGGGCATCTTTGCTGAACAGCTCTCATGGTCTGGATATTGTACCTTGTGATCGCTTCTTTTTTTTATTTCACCCAAATTATGCACAACTTGTTACTGTGATAGTAACTAATAACATATTTATGCATGGTGACATTCTCAACAATCACATCTCTGCATTGGCTTGCAGGAGCAAATGGAGTCTTACTTCTTGCATTACTCAGAGGGTTGTTATATTGATGATCATATTCTGCACAAATTGGAGAGTCTTTGGAGAGGTCACGCAGTTGCAGTGTCTTCCTAATTAGACCCCTCTTTTGTGCCATATCATTTTCATTAATTTCTTTCATTACATGTAGGTCCAAACCGGTTGGCTGACTTTTGTAGTGTACCGACAGCAGGACTTGGAAGAGAGATGCTGCTGAGCAATCTACGAGTTGCACATGAACTGATCTATCACCACTTGGCCGGCCCTCTTCAGCCCACTACTCAGAGGCAGCGGGGTGTACCCATTCCTGGGAAAGGCAGCCATACCTGGAGCTCATCCTGTAGTAAGTAATGTTGATATGCACATGCTATTGTGTCTGGGCTGGGTAAAATATAATTCCATATCCTAGGTTGCCAAGGTCAGCTCTGTGCATCGTTGTCTTTGTAGAGAGTTTCAGAGTATGTTTGGTAGACCAAAGCAAGTGTGGTTAGGAAATAACGGCTTTTGAACAGCATGTGTTTGTATTTGATTAGATGTGTGTGTGCTTGAAGCTATGAGGTTGGAATGGGACTTATTGTGATTAGTCAATACCCAGTATGTGAACATAGATCCATCGTTATTATTTATAATTCCTTTTGAAACAGGAGAACTGGAGCATGAAGTTGATGGACAAATTTAGGAATGAGAGGAACACTTGCAAGCAGAAAAGAGGAGAAGAAACAGTTATAAGTGACACCTTTGCCACTGCAAAATAACCAAGTAGATGACCCAGTTAGCAAACAAAGGCATAAAATGTAAGTATAGGTATAACTTTTGAGAATGAAGCTCATCTTGAGGAAAATAGACATCGTTAAATAATTAATATACTAGACTAAAATTGCATTATGCAGTCCTGTTCACAAATGACAGAATAGTCAGGAGTTATATGCAATGACCTAACACACCATCACACCATCTACGCAGCATGTATCATTTAATTCCATTTGAAATGATCACAAAAAGAAGAATTCTTGTTGTAATGTACGCTGATAATAATTAGTTCTCTTGTTTGTGTATAATAACACAAACTTCTTAACCGCCGAGGTGTTAAGGCTATTGGCATTTCACTGTGGTAAGATATACACGCATTTCACACGCTAGTCATATTATTGTCATTATTAAAACTTTTGATATGTCCTTCCTGTACGTTGATTCCCCCCCCCCCACCCTCCCCACAGTCTATTATTTACTCCTCATTATTTAATTCTCTCTTTATCCTTCTACAGTTTATATTTTTTCCCTGACTTATTTACTTTTCTCCCTCTTTGTTTACTAATGCATTTACTTCTTTATTTGAGTTCGCCTTGCCCTCTGTATACCTGCACTAGTACAGTAGTTTGCCTCTTGTATTTTCTGTTACTCGTCTTTGCGTCCGAAGTTCATACTAGGGTCGAAACGAGACCCCCCCTCCCTTTTTTTTATAACATAATGACCAGAAATAACAGATTTTTTCTTGCTTTGACGGGGCGTAAAAATGGCGATTTTTTAATAAATGGCGATTTTTCTTTACTTTATTAGGAAGCTAGCACTGCCCCTGACATTATAACCGGAAATCAGTGCTCAGGGTAAGTTCTTATCATGCCCACACCCCCCGGGGGAGATCTTCGGTACTAAAAATGAAAGCCTTAATTTAAATAAAGAAGATGAAATACAAGCATGTTTGAGGGAGGATGGTCATCTCTTTCTGGAATATGTGATGGTCCTTAAAAGAACCGTTTTGTTTGTTACATACAGCTTAATACTGTGTTGCCTCTCCCCGACTATCGATGACCGCTGGTATTGCCTTCTTTAAGTTGTTGATGAAGGTTCGGCACTTTTGTGGGTCACCCGCTCCCTCCAGAACTTAAGAATTCCTTCCACCAGTTCCTCCTTCTTGTGTGGCTTCCATTCTTTTCCACCTTTTCGATCGGATTTACTGTAGGTCAGGGCTCTCTGGGGGAGTCTTCCACCATGTAATATTGGTTTCCTCCATGAAACGTCTTGCGTACAGACTGGTGTGTTTTGGGTCGGTATCTTGCATCAGACGAAAACCTTCTGGGAAATTTTTGGGACCGACAGGCAGAAGAGCGTCTCGTAAAATTTCCACGAAGAACTCCTGACGCATTATCCCATCGAAGATGAAGATGTCAGTAGCCCCCCGCTTCGAAATACTGGCCCACACGTGCAATTTGTATGGGTGCTTCGGTTTTCCTTTAAGTTTAGGTTTTGTGCCTTTACGGTGAAATACTATCCTGGCATGATGATCTAGCTCGATTGAACATTCGTCAGTAAACACAACGTCATTGTAAGTTTCATTCGTTAGAGCCAGTTCTCTGATGTGTATCAAACGCTTCATACGGTTTTGCCTTCTGATATTTTGGGCAAACTGAGTCTGATTAAACACCCTACCAAGTTCAAGCTTCTTCTTCCTGATAGTGGATGTGGCGAAACTGGTGCCCGTGGCCTTATGTAATTCTCAGCGAAGATCTGCTGAAGTCAACTCGTCGTTAGTCTCCATCAACCCATCAATAAGTTTAAGATGCTCTGTAGTCATACTTCATTGCCGTCCACCCCGCTTCTTGTTTTGCAGGTTACTTCTCGTACGGAATCTCGCTATAATGTTCTTCACGGTGTTCCGAGATATCAACACACCAGAATCTTTAAGTTCTCGCCAAATTTGTAAAGGTGGTTTTCTTCCGAGAATTGCCGCACGTACAATATTCAGTCGTATATGCGTTGGTACTAACTTGCCTGGCATATTGTATTCGAAGGTATAGCTCAAGGAAAACTGAGTAATGATATGACCCTTGCAGAATGAATGCATGCAGTGAGCAAACCTGTTGAGCTATTACAGACCCACATGGTAGTCTCCCTATTGATGTTTGATTGCATTATGTTAACAAGATAAAGCACTGCCTAAAATAGGCAGAAAGTTTATTGGCGGTGTCATTAAAGTAATTACTTTGTATAAAGCAAAGAACTTTGAGATCCCTGCTACCATTCGAATACAGTTTCTGTAGAAGAGAGCCATTACCGTGTAGTATTTCAATACCAACATGATTTCAGTAAAGACGTCAGTGCAAGCAGTGGATCCTGCATGTGGAATCTGGCTCATTGGAAAAGTTTTGGAGAAGAGAGCCGACGCCTTCAAAATTCGCTGGGCGAACTACAGAGTTACCGGTTGCTAAAGAAAAGACGAGACTGTCCGTGCCAAAGCGGCAATGTCGGCTGGATAGCGAAAATTGGAAAGCAACCCAACCGTATTTATATCAGAAAGGTGAAGAAGTAACAATTAAGAAGGCGGACGGAACTTCTGGAGAGTGTGTAAAAGTCGAGGAAAACGACTCTTTTAACTGCATGGTAAGTACCAAGGATTTACAGTCGCAACCCCCCCCCCCCCCCCCAATTGCCAATCGCCCTGAAGAACTGTAGGCCTCTTTACCATTTTGTTATGATAGTGTAAACTTGCTTTAAGTCTTCCTCTGGTTATTTTTTAATCTCAATACAGTATCTCGATAATGATAAAATCTAACGTTAATATCTTGTTAGAAGAAAATTAATGGTTTTTGAACTGATACTTCTTTACTCGTCCAGTGAAAGTAGGGGGTACAGTAGGCGGTTTACAATATCTAACGCAACGTATAGTGGCGAAGCAACTCGTTATTTCTTATAGCAAGCCTGAGAAACATTGGCTTAGAATATGTTCCTGTAATGAAGCAAAATAGCAACTACTTTGTATATTCTGCTTAGTTGTCTCGTTCTCAAATATAATTTTTTTGTCGCGCACGTAAGAATTGACCTGAACACCATGTACAGTATATATTGCATCTAATTTTTTTTTTTTTTTGAAACCTTGAGATACGGCCGATTTTTAACACTTCATTTGAAAACTAAATCTTTAAGACTTTTTGGGCCTACAGTATCTGTAGCCTAGAATCAACAATTCAACAACAATTTCTTTCAATCACCGAAAGCCCGAGGAACATTATAAAGTATATTCTTCTTGGTTGTCTCGTTCTCAAAATGCGTTTTTTTTTTGTCGTTCACCGTATCGACATTATATATATCCTTCCAGATCTATGCCAAAAGCAGAAGCCTTAAATATGAGTGGCTCAAGGATATGAATCTGGTGGAATCAACGCATCGGAGGCAACGGTTAGTAATGATTGTAAACCAGGGAGAGGGCTCAACAAGCCGCAGTAATACTGTTGTTCATCGGGATGTCGTCAACCACCAAAGGGACCAAGAAAACGAAACCCCGCACAGGCGCCCCGCACAACGTATGCAAAGAACGTCAAGCAAGGCTCCGTCGACGATGAAGAAGACAAGGACGCTGGTGCCCAAAAAGGTACGGTGAGCTATCATTTTGGTGGTTACGAAGTAATTTACAGTAAATCCTTCAATCACACCTTTCCATTTAATTCCTTTGATAACCTGCTCGGACACAGCAAAAAAATTGGAAAGAAGTATTTATATAAATGTGACACTGTGTGTATACAGCGTACTGCATATCTGTAAAAGTGACGATTTGAAAAGTTGAAGTTGTTATTAAATGCATAATTGAAATTTCTGCGTAAAAAGTACAGGTTCCAGATAGTAGTACCTCTTTCTCCTCATTAACGATCAACATGGCAAAAGAAGATAAATTGATACGATGCTATTCATAGATGTCCTCAATATACACAATTGGGATGGAACTTAATCGTTTCTATAACAAGCTTTGTGGGTTTGAAAAAGCCGATCAGTTACAAAGTTTAAGGTGACTCAATTATAAACAAACACCAGTACATAACAAGGACCACAGAGAGGGGTGGGGGGGGGGTAGCCTCCTCCATTTTTTTCTTGCTATGTAAATTTTGAAATGATCACCTTATTACCGTGGACCGTTTTTCCCTAGAAAAAAAAGGTTTTTTTTTGTCTCTGCAGTCCCTGTAAAATAATTCTTTACTCAGTACACCTAACTTTTAAAGCAGAAAAACAGACTGAACGTACTTGATTAAATGATGCATACCTAATACAGTAACCTTCATTTTGTTTATTCATTTGTTCTAACAGATTGCAAAGAGGATAGCCATTGGGCCGGCAGCCCCAGTGTCCGCCACAGACAGAAGGGATGGCAGATGGATGCGCTGATGCTGCCACAATGGCACTTCAGTCAGCGGTGTTGTCAGCCACAGCAGAGGGCAATCCCCCACCTTTGCCGGATGAGTGGTCGAGGGCTACTCCAGCCTTTGGTTGCTCAGCAGTGTGCGACGGACGATTTGCAGAATTATCGTTGAAGATGTTAGCGCAGTCCGAAGAACTTGCAGAGTTGAGGAAGAGAGTGGATGAGATGGAGAGGAAGCAAGGGTCAATTCAGCAGCCACCAACAACTACTTCTTCCCCAATGCCTGTACCTGCCACACCGCCACCAATTGAGCTTTCCAGTGCAGTCGGCAATGCTCTACTTACTCTGTCTTCCTCGCCCGCACCCGCACCCACACCACTGCAAGTGCAAGATAGCCCCATCCATGTTCTCCTGTCTAAATGTTGCCAGGATCGAAGGCAAATGGCAAAACTTCTGGTTGCACAATATTTAACGGCGGAAGAGCAAGTATGTGGGAACACATCAGGGAAGCGGGGCAAGACCCAACCAGATCAACACCGCCTACAGAAAATAAGACGCTCCATATTTGACTTTGCACCGCTGCCGACACATCAGGCAGAGGAAGCTGAGTGGGCACGTGTGAAGACAACCATCGATCTCTTCAACAGGCACTACCGACAGCAACTGCGAGAGAAGGCTAATGCAACAGTAGATAACCTTATCTAGTTGTACAGAAGAATATTCCTTATGTTGTAATGTAACAATTTTCTGTGAGTTAAAACTGAACTTCAGCACAAATAATATCTTTTTAGTTGTCTCCTGCAGTAGTGTAAGTTACACAAAACAAGATCCATTTTATTCATTCTATATTTAAAGGATGTTGAACAAGTTACTGTAGATGCTTCTAAAACATTCCTCAACATGTAAAATAAATGGGAAAAAAAATATAGGATTTATGAGTGATATAAAGTTTACAAAATATAAAATGTGTTGCCTCAGTAATGCTTTTTTTTTTCACTTAAGAATAACATGCGTGTGATTTTTTTGTGTGCTATTTTTTATACGCTATTTTGTTAAACTTATACATTTTTTTCCTCACTCAGTCAGATCATATTGGACAAGCTCCGAAATTGTACAGATAAATAGAGCTTATTTAAAATGCATTTTACGATTCCTCACACTGCCGGTAAAAGTCTGTATCTCCTTCCGTTTTCGAGTTATGAGTGATTTAAAGTTTACAAAGTGTAAAACGTGTTTCCTCAAATAATGTTTTTCAATTTACGAATAACATGAGTGTGATTTTATTTAGTAGATCATATTGGACAAGCTCCGAAATTGTACTTATAGATAGAGTGTACTTACAATGCATTTTAAAATTCGATTTTAAGTTAATAGAGTTACGTAATGTGCTCTGATGTCAGTCTATTTGGTTCAAAATAAATTTTCAAAAATTAAATATTCTCTCAACACTTTTCAGTGTCTGTAGTAAAATCAGTTCATATGAAAATAACGATGTACGCTTAGGTCTTTGTTTAAGCATGTAGCCACCCCCCCCCCCCGCCTCCACTTTTCCTCAAGCTTTGAAGTCAACCCTTGGATAACGCGCGTGGGAATTGCTGCGGATGTGTTTGATGTTCCAACCATTTTACTATGTTACATTCAAATGGCACCGCGGCATCTGCATTGCAGTGCCAGGTCGTAACAACAAAACTAAATGGAAGTTTAAATCTATTAATTCACTGTTAACATTTTGGATAACATGGACTTGGTCCAACGTGGTCGGATTGCTTGTAAAACTTAGCAGTGTGAGGCCAAATGTTCTCTGGGTTATGTTACAGCTTGTTCATTCCTCCTCCGCTCCAGAATATTTTGGAGACCTGTGAAAGTTACAGAGTTTTACCTTTTTTTAAGCTGTTTTTTAACGACCCGGGAATGGGGGTGGAGGGGGTTGAGGGATGAAAAGGGACAAGATTTGTCAACTCCAAACACAAAGTAAATGGTATGGATTGAGTTAATCTTTGATATGACCCTCTCCTCTGAGAATAGTTATCTGAAATTTTCAAACTGTTTCCAAACAATGTAATCGATTTGGAAGGTTTATTGTCTCGGGAATGATTGTATCTCCTAGCCTACACGGAACTTGATTTTGCCATGAGCGTAGTCTGTAACTTCTGTATCAATATGTAGTCATTACACTCTCCTCAACTCTCTCCACCTCCGAAGATTCTGCTTCTGTACAAACTTTTGTTTGCTTTTCCCCCGAGTCGAACTAGGCTCTGAGTAACAGCAGAATGCCACCAGCAATAGCAAAGCCTGCTCCATGAAATGAATAGAAAATGTTAAAAAAAAGTATGTTTGGCTGGAAAAATAGCTAGTCTTGATGCGACTTGCCGACTCCAAATCGAAATTATGGATTAGGATTAAAGCATAGTAGGGGATGTTTGCTTTGTAACATGTATGTGCACTTATAATGTTGACATTCATCGATAAAGTTCCCATAATATTCTTTTTGATGTCTGACCCCAAGGGCAAGGTTACCCACCTGGGAGATGGAAGAATATTGTGCTGCTGATGTTAGATGTAAGAGTGACTTAGATCTGCACCCAGCACAAAAATTTGATCGCAGGAACTTTTTTAATTTGTGACAGGGTTACAGAACAGGCTATGTGTACCACCAGCCGTGGTGTGAGACACGAACTGAAGCCCAAGAGCAGCGTCGCCTACCCAGCCGCCTCCTCCAACTTCACCTACATCTACGACAACAAATTTGAGAAGAGCAAACGATCAAGATTTTGAACAGGAGGCAGGCCGGCGAGAAGACAAAATGGCTGAACACGCCAAACACATACTCCAAGGTGGAGGTAGCCCAAGAGTATGCCGACTGGAGAGAGAAAGAGGAAGGGGAAGACGAGGGCTACAAGACGAAGATTCACGTGAGTAGTATTGACATGTAATTGGTGGTAGGCACATCATCTGTTTGACAGAATCACCCGACAGAATCCTTAATTTTGGGCAATTTGGGGACTTTGACAATTCAAGACATCGAAGAGGCGCTTGCCAAATTGATGAAAATGTTGATTTTAGCACTTCAGAAACAAAAAAATCTAAATCTAAAATGTCCTACAGATGGAATTATCAGAAGTTAGTCATCCTTTGTTTGTTTGCTATTAATTCAGCAAATTGTTGATCTTTTCAGAAGGAAAACAGGGATAGAAGGGTTTGGGGGGGGGAGGGGAAGCGGGATTGTCACCATCCTGGATAATGTGATTTTGTGTCATCCACAACTCTTCTCTCTCATTTCATTTTTCACAGTGGGTAGGTGACAAGGACCCCAAGAGTGGTGATTCGCTCGCTATCACAGATCCACAACAGTTTGCAAGACAGGGACAAGGTCCTAAGGAGTACAAGAAGAAGGCTAAAACCGTACGTTGATGACGTTATACACTGTTATTTCTAATTGGTTGTTTTATTTTTGTTATTTGTCACCGCTTTCTTCTTCCTCTCACTTCTTTCCCATTTTTAGCCTTTCCCCTAATTCGGTCTTCCAAGGAGTGAATGATGTATCTGGTATGTTAAAGAAAAAGTGGTAAAAAAAAAGAAGATAATGTAAAAGTGTATCAGTGGGTGAGGCCCTGGATTCGTTGAAGCGGACTCCCCACGTAGGTAGGGTTCACCTCTTGTAGGGAGCGGACTCCTCATTTAGGGAGCGCTTTCCACATGAAAGGAGGGTTCTCCCAAGAAAGTTCTTTAAGTTGTGCTATTTACTACTTTTGTATTTTTATGTCAGGTTGAAGCTGGGTGGGTGTATATTTCCATTCCATTCCTGTTGTGTTCTAACACGCCTCATACCTGCGCAACAGTGTCCTGTTTCATTTAAGCTTTTACACTGGTACGAGAGTAAACCACCTGTATCAGCCCGACGACCCTCTCATCAATAAATTGTTTCACAAAGCAGAGAAAACCGTGGGAAAATTAACAGAAAAAATGCAGCGAACTGAAAATTCTTGGAATGAACATAATATTGTAAACATTGATCAAGATTTAATAATATGGTTAAGTTTGATCAAGGTACCAGTTTACTTAAAACTGTAAAGTTTTTTTTTTTTTCCGTCTGTAGTTAGGTAATTGCTTGGCTGGCCTATCCCCCAATCCCAACAATTTTTTTTATGTTATTTGATTAAGCATTATCTTGACTGCACCTACCAATGGGTTGCCAAAAAGTATCCTTGCTTACAAAAATTGTAAAAATCTTCATCATTAATACAAAACAAGCACTAAGTAATAGAAAGAGAGAAAATAAAAGGGAGGGGGGAGGGCAATTTTGTTTTATCAATGTGCCTGGTGTGACAATCATAAAGATACCATGTGTACTTATTAAAGTGTGGTGAAATTTACGAATGGTCTCGACATTCCTGCCGTTAGGTTCTATGTAGGTAATATTAGTGAATGTTGATCAAGAAGGTACATGTGCCACGGGGAAAAGTTGAGAAATTAGCTACTCCCCCCTCCCACTCCACCCAATAAAATGTGTGGGTAAATTGACACTGAAGCTAGTACTTGGACATGCCACTGGAGTTGCACTTCATGTTAAAATCAATAGGTTGAACAAACTTCCATTCATAAGATCGAATCAATTGATCAATCTCAAATTACTTAAGCCAGCTTACTCGGCAACAAATATCTTTCAGTTATGGCTTGTTTTGATATTCTTCATTAAAGTGGCCATGACACAAAAATTTCAAAGTTCTATAATTTTGGGATCCATCAAAGAATGTTCTCTAGAACATGTATTCACCAATGCCAGTTTAAAACTTGATTTTTCAAGTCGAAAATTGAGAATGAATTTACCCTCTTTGGCGTTAGAAACTTTGTTTACTCGAAAAAAAAATCTGATTTGCATGACGTCATGTGACGTCACGTTTTGAACATATTTGTTGTCGCTGCTTACGATCCTCCGAACATACCATTCACGTACACAGTAGACAAGTACACATACCACTAGTAGTTACTAAACAAAACACCGATCACAAGTGCGATATCAAATCAAAATTTCCTGTGAAATGGCGGATCCAGAACCAATTGCGGCAACCGAAGTTCAAAGTGATAGTGGTTCTTCACCAGGCAGTGAAATTGGGTTATAATTAGAGTGCCCATTCTCATATTCGAAGCAGACAGTGAAGGCGATGATCAGGCCAATATTGAACCGAACGTTGAGGGTGGACCTGAAGTGTTAGAACTGTATCAGTTCGAGCCTGTTAAACGAGCCGAAATTGAAGCTCCACAACATATCGAAGAAGAAACCCGTTCGGAACTATTGCAAGGAACATACAACGTGGTAAGAAAATATTAACGAAGCATTTTAAACACAAAATCCAGTCCATTTTGTGCATGTGTTGTTGGAATTTGCGGAATACCTAAACCGTATTGTGCGTTGTGTTAAGGTGACTTACAACCCATATGTACGGTGTGTTGGCTATGTATTCATACATGTACAAGGTTCTCCACTTGCCACATTGGAGGTTTCCTGTTCTCCGATCTGGTCTTCGGAGTTTTTAATGTGGAATACTTGACAGGAGAACGACTTGTTTATGTCGACCCGTTAAAGTCCATTTGTTTTATCATCGTAGTATGCTTTCGTGAAGTGTTCGCAACATACGGAGCTGTATACTGGCAAGGCCCAGTGAAATTGGCGCTGGTGTTGTGCACTAACTTGGTCATAATTGCCATGTTTTTTTTGTCCTTCAGCCATGGATGAAGGCTAATTGCATGGGTTATGATATTTATGCAGCCCCCAACAACACAACGGACCGGCAGTCCTCTCTGATAGTTTACAACAGTTGTAAAACAATTGGAAATTTCTAGCGATATAGCGCAATAACAGTGGTTGTTCTCTCAGTGTAAATGTGCGTGTATATGGAACGGTATGATTGTCGCGCATCCGGTACATGCCTGGGCTTGGCACTTGTGTTCCTAACACGACGTCATCATTGTCTTGTTGTGAAATCGCATTTTGAGATATATATTTTTGGATGAGGATATTAAAACGTTAATTAATAATTAGTCCTTGAGGTTTTCAAGGTGATGAGGACAGTTTTGAATATAGATTTTCTCATAGATTCAGAGGAAGCTACTCTCGATTAGTTGGATTTTTCGTGTCATGGCCTCTTTAATGATTACACAAAGTGATTGGTTTTAAGTGTAGAGAAATCATGTCACCTTTTATGTGAGTTTCCATAAATCAATGCTTTGCTGTACTTTTGTTGGTGAACTCGGTTGATCAGTGCTGTTCTACCCAACCTCTACCCTCCACCTATCCCCACCCCCAAATTGCAGTTGTTTTCGGATTGGTTTGACTAAACTCACATGTTTGATAGACTTACCTGCAGCTTTTCTTTTCTTTTCAATTGAGTGTTTTATTTGAAATTATTTTTGAAGTGATATTGTTTCGTAAGCTTCACTTTCACCCTCATTTTGCATGAAAAAATGCTTTTGTGGTAATGTATGTATCTTTGCTGAACATCAGAAAGATACAAGAAAATAATTTCATAATTAAACTATAGTTTAGAGAATTAATACCCAGGAGATTCTCAAAGAATATTATTTTAGATGCGCCAGACTTTCTGAAACATCGGTTCTGATCCTGCCAGACTGTATGTTTATTGCTCAGTTAAAGTTGCATTCAGCTTGAAAAATGTCAATTAAAAACCAAACCATGTATACCATATCAAATACGAACATAATGTTCAAATGATAGAAATTACACAAAGAGGAAGTTTTAACCTCCGACTATGTCCATATTAGCTTTTAGCGTTAGTCTTTTCCATGTTTTACTGTAACTGTTTTAGCTTTAGTGTTTGGCTAACAAACAGTTTAAAAAAAAAATGGGGGGAAAAGTGCTCCTTTAATCTAAATTGCCTGCTTGGAATATAGCTCCACTTTTAGTCAAATTACAGTAGTGCATATCACCTTTAAATGCTGTCATTCTTCAATCTTCTTAAACTAGTTCCCCCAAAATTGCTTGACTTTCTCTCAAAGCTGTGATGTTGCCTCGACCGAAAAGAGGGGAGAAAGGAGAAACTGTTTTCTTTCTCAATTCAGCCATCTTTTTGGGCATTTTTTGTTGTTACTGTTCAGCGAAGAAATGCTACAATGATGTGATTTTGATGTGACGTTGTTACAATTTGTCACAACATGTCACAAGTCTGTATTTACTCTGTCGTTGTCGTTGATGTTGTTGCAAGTTTTGGTTTTCCTTCCCCACTCGGTCGTCCAGGATGCGCCGCTGTCGGATTCTCATGACGGTATGGAACCGGGCCAACAGGTATTGGAAATAAATTTATTAACAAAAGCAAAACAAAAGCGCATCTTGGGAAATAATAGCAACCGAAATATCATCATTTTGTCAGGGTGGATTTATATTGCAAACTTGAGGTTTGCGTATTATCTATGAGGACATTATTAGAACAAAAAATGCCACCCTGAATACTTGAAATATGCAAAATTCTTAAAACCACAGAAAGATCAAATGTAAGAGAAGTTCAAGATGTCTTACTTAACTTTGCATATAGCAGAAGGGACAGAGGTGATCAGGCTAATTAGCCATGTGAAGTTGCACCTCTTTGGGCGTGGGTTGGAGGGGGAGAAATACACCAAGGGTTTCGTACGGAAATATTGCATAATATTGCGTTCACCTGGTGGTAATTGGAATTGAATATAAAGTGTAGTACGTTAAATGCTACTTCGCAAAATTGATTGATCTTTTAGTTTTCAATTCAGTCTTCGTCTCTGAAATGCTCTCTCAACCGATTCTCCATTCAGTGATAAAACGACATCTGGAGTCTACTTTAAGTCTCTGCTTGTTTGTTTCTTTCTGTCCTCTCTAAATACGAAGTCTCAATGTCTGCCCCATCCATGTTTTGCCATGCCAAGCATCATATGTTTACGGGCTAATTGCACCCATTTCGACAGCCCTGAAGTAAAACTCGTCAAAGTGTTTTTACGGAGCTATCCAGTGGCTACTTAACCAGATACCGGTTATTTAAACAATTAGTGAATTGCTACCAGCAACTCTACTGATTGCAGGTTTGACTGCTTGTAGTCAATGTGGTTTGAATACCCTCAACAAACTCTCTATTCCTTGGCTTTTATGCTCTCTGTCTTTGGCCTATGAAAAAATGTATACCAAAGCTAAAAAGACGAAAACACAGCCCACGTGCTGTAAAATGCTTTTCCTTTACACGCTAACAGCAAAACAATGCTAGTGTGGTGCTCAGATGTTAAAACCGTTGATCAGACAATTTTAAATGCAGGATAATCCCTTTTTTTAAGTCTTCAATATTTATAGAAAAACATTAACTTATCAGTTTTCAACAAAATTTTGAAAAAGCAAAAACAGACAAATTAAATTTTCAACTATATCTAGAAATTTCACCTGCATCAAGATTGATGTCAAGTAAATGAAATTAAAACCAAAGAAAAAGAACAAGGAAATGCTTATCATTTTCAAGGGAAAATTGAAGGGAAAAAAAGGCTATCATTTTCCAATTAAGTTGCTTCTGATCTGAAAATTGAAAAATTGGATGTAGTACTACTCCAAAGAGAAGCAAACCCAATCTGAAAGTTAAGACACATCAGTTGCAGTTCTGGTAATTATTGCATGGCACAGAAATTCAGTCGTGTAAACTACATAAACACTGGGGAAAGTTTTTCTTTTATCTTTCATTTTTCCCAAACATTGCAATCATTTTTTTTTAACACAATTTTTTGCATTCTCGTCACAGCGCCATAGGAGGATTAATTTTCACTGCCAATATGTAATTGTGGGTGTATCAGGATGGTTCAAAGTTCAAACCCCTGTGAATTGAATGACAGAGAGATGATTAAGAGACAAAAACAAGAAAACTTTCATTTCTGAAGGAACTTCATTGGCTCCCTATCAGCTACAGAATCCAGTATAAACTTGTCACGTTTTGTGCTCATCATCTTGAACGGCCTGTGTACCTGTCACAACTTCTCTTGCCATATACTCCAACTCGCACACTTCATTCCTCCAACAAACTGTATTTAACTGTTCCAAAACCACGATTGAAGAGCTATGGTTACAGAAGCTTCCAATACTCTGGGTCTTATCTCTGGAACAAGTTACCAGATCACATTCGAACATGCTATAAACTTTCTACTTTCAAAAGTCTACTTAAGACCCATTTTTTCACTTGTTCTTTTGTAAATTAATTCTTTGTAAAGCGCTTTGAGCAGTGACTTTTGTTTACTGATTTGGCGCTATATAAGTCTCATTTATTATCATTTTCATTATTTTTTGATGGTAATATGACACCAAAAATTGTGTAAGCCCTCAACAGTTATCCAGGTGCCTGCTTACTTTACAATTTTTGTGGGACTAGACAGGGTATGGTCAAATTTGTAGTCACAGTTTCACACAGAAAGTTGCAGTGTCTTCTGAGAACGCTGTTAGTTGCTATAGCAACATCAAGTTTGTCAAGTCCGTCTGGGTGACTTCAACGCACAAATGAGTGTACAACTGCACAAAGGAAGACCAAAAGAGAAAACAGCTTGACTTCCTGATATTGAAATTCTGTAATAAATAAATCGAAGGCTTTCAGAAGAATTCAGCGCAACTGAAATGATTGATTAACAGTAATTTTACCAAACCTGTGGAGGAAGTTATTGTGGCAAGTTGAACGCATACAATCCAGCCGTGGCGGATCTCTAACACTGTTTTTGCAGTTTAAGAATCAAGAAATATTACTCTTGAAATTAATTTGTCATTCGAAAAAAGAAAGCGGTCAACAGTTTTTCATTATCACTTTCCAGTCCAGACAAACAGCTGTGGGAATGGTTATAAAAACAATAATACGTACCTTGTGCGGCCTATTTAAGCAGAAAAAAAAGGAGTTAAAAACAAACCATTTTCAATTTAAATTTTCCTGCATTCAAGCACTTCATTCAAGCAGCCCAAATCTCAATACTTAAAGTGCTTTTGTTCATTTCTCTATTAAGGTTTCTTTTTGGTTTTGTTTCTGTATTCTTCCTCCTTTTATTTATCTGCACATTAACTGCTTTGCCTGTGCCTGCTCACATTTCTAGTTTTCATGTATTCCTTTTTTCTTTTTTACTTTTTTTGGCATGTGGGCACTCACATTTACTTAATAATTTCAAACTTATTATTCCAAATATTTGTTATAATGTTATATAATATGAATACAAAATTCAACATTATTGAATAATAACATTTTTTTGGGACAAATTCTTGTAATATTTCACCTTCACATTGAAGTTTTCACTTGGGTTGGGGACGGGGTGGAGGATGGGAGATTATTGGCTGTCAGAGGGGGCTGAAATGAGGGAGATCTCATGCCATATCAAGATTTGTGGTCAGTGTCGTTCTGCATGTCCTGCTTAATGTACAATGCTCTCATCTTCCGGATGATTCGACCAATCAGCATTCACTCCAGGACCATGTTAAGTTGTCACATTTTGTGGCATTCTTTTCCTCTACTTCCTTGGACTCTTAAAAGCCATCGTTATTAAATGAGACAAGCTTCTTTGAACTGTTGAGAGAAGAGTGAACAAACAAGAAATTTAAAAGGAGACTGAAACAAAGAGATAGCAGTACAGTTGCCTTTAGTTAAAATTAGTCGTTATTATCGTAATGGGCGTTTGTGACGGTCAATGATTACTTCCTTCCTGGGTTTGGATAAACCGTTACAAGCCTTTGTCACTGGGTCCTGTCTTTCTTCCAACCTGTTGTTGACAAATTTACCTGTTTAGAGTTCCTCCTGTCAAGAGTTACGAGTCTTACTTTTTAATGCTGTTATCATCTCAGTGAAGCTTGAACATATATGCAAATGTAAAGTTGCTAGAAATTACTAAACCTATAATGCATTTATCCATATTTATAATTATTATTATGATGAACCTCTGCATGTACATTATATCAAAAATAACACTATCACATTTCTGCTTTCCATCTTGAGAGAGGGATGTATATTTGACAGTCTTTCTGCAATATTTTATGTCATATTTTCAAGCCATGATGGCCGCCTTTATATATATATATATTACAAATGGTAGAAGTATGAGTTAATTTTATATTAAACACATATAACACAGAAGTATGAATTATATTATATTACACATGGAAAAAATTAAACTGACAGATGTGATGAATGGTTTCATCCTCTGCTGATTCTTGTCTTGGTCAAAAGAGGGACGAGAGAAATACAACAGAGGTTTTAATAAATATGAATTAACAGCTCACACCTCGTCTTCCTTGATTTTGCCCTCCTCAGCCAACGACCCGAACGCTCAAGTCTACGCCAAGTCTAAAGGAATTATCCAGAGGGAGTACCAAGACGAGGCTGTACTGTACACAGCCTACACTCCCAATCCATTCACGTCGATATCAGAGAGAGATTTCCTTGATTACAAGAAAGAAATTGCGGATAAATCTGGTCAAGGTTTGTTCATCTCATTTACAAGTCCTGTAGATAAAATTTTTTTGATCCATTTTTTTTTTTTGGTGGGTTGGGTGCAGGGGTTGGGCAGATTGGTCTGATATGAGGGCTCGCTGACACAGCTTGGATCTATGACCTTTCAGCCCTTGTCCTCCCCTTCCCTTACCTTACCCCTCCCAAGGAATTGCCATGAAAGACAGATTTACACCCTACTTTAGATGTTATCAGTATACGTCTGTCTGTTTCACTCTTCAAGGAGAGTGAGAAAACCCATCTCCGTACGTTTCCTCCTCCGCAACACAGATTTGAATCTCTCCTCAGCAGTTCCATTTCTGGCTTAAATCATGCTACCCCTTCCCCATCTCACCACATTAAAATCCTGCTCCTACCCTGCCACTCCAATTCTGTTAAACTCCGCTATCATCCCAACCAGTCATGGTATAAATTAATTATGATCTTGTCAATGTCTCTCGCTTGTACGATTGCAGTTTTCCATCCTCTCTCTCTCCTCACAACTCTTTCAGATTAACCGAGGACGGTAGAAACGACCACAGTCAGTATGGTGAACGGCGAGAAGGAAGACAACGATGACAGGGCACCCTCCCCCACCCCCGAGGAGAGTCAGAGCGTGGAAGGTTCCCTCTCGAAGGACCTGCTCTCTCATTGACCGAGAAGAAGAAGAAGTTCCGAACGCCATCATTCTTGTCAAAGAAGAAGAAGGACAAAAAGGCGGAGAGCTAGAGGAAGAATCGCTACTTTTAAAATGACAGGTCAAATTTCTTGTCATAAGTTTGTTTGCGTGGAAAGTTGGTTGTAAACGTAGGACTGTTAGAGTTCAACTGTCCGACGCTGTGGGAAGGAGAGTGGGCCAACATATCTCTCAAGTACTGATCACATTAATCCTCTCCCCTCTCGTTATTACGATTTTTTTCTATTTTTTTTTTCTCATTGCAAGTACTATGTTTGTAGATGCATTATAACAGCTACATGTAAGTCAAGTATATGCCTACTCTGTGATGCGAGAAGCTTCTCTCAAGTGTCCATGGCGACGGGAAGTAGCCAGGGCAGTGGTCAATGGTATTAAAATGTCCAGATTTTTGTTTTGTTTCTTTGGCTTCCATTATATAAGTTTATTGGGTTTGTTGTCAAATAGTGAAATTAACTCTAGACTGGATCAGCATTACGTTCCAGGGGAAAGTTTTCTCCCTCTGTTTATTTTTTTTCCCCCCTTACTTTTTCTCTTAAATTTTTAGGCTTACAGGATCGCAGAGCGTACACGGTCTATTTACTCCAGTCGCATAATGTAACTTTTTTGTATAGTACATAATATCATGTATTTGTCGGAACAGATTTTAAGCATTGAAGTCGTATCACTTTCCTCGTTTAGTATTCTGTGTAGATATGTATGAGAATGGCGCATATAAAGGCTCCTTCCTTCCTTCTTGCATGCCCCGGTTTTGTAACGGGACCATGTGTTGGTTCGGTTTTTGGATTTCCCTGAAATGTTAATCTCATTAGTATTTTTTTTTTTAACCTATCTGAATGTTTGCATTGTTGTTAATATCATGCATGTTGTGAAGAGAAAGTTTGTCTTTTGTTTTTGTTTTGAGGCCAGGTCACAGTGATAGAAATCATGATACAACAGGTCTTTGATATATACAAACTGCCTTTACGATTGAGACAAAGCCACTCGTTCGTAATCTTATTAGATTGGAGCACAAACGTCACTTTTTATACATACTTTTTTTTATTTTAGTTCTTGAACTTCAAAAATCCAGCCAAGATTTTTAAACCACATTAGAACTGCTGTTGTGAAAGTAGACATTGAAAATCGCTTTGCTGAAATATTTCTGTATATTCTCGTGGATCAAGGACTATCAGACTAGCGTTATGTTGTAACAAAACTCTCTTCACAGGACGAGAGAGGGATGTTTAGAATTAATTCTCAACATGCCGCAGTGCAAAGTTCCAGGAAACAATGAAGCTAATATTTACTCTGTTTATGTGCGGTTATCAGGAGCATCACACGGAAATAAGAATAGAAACAATCCCTTTGCTAATTTATCATTTGTAATTATTTTTTTTGCTTATTCTCTAAAATCACTTAAAAAATTGCACAAGCATTTTTTGCCAGGAGCCTTAGCCATATCCAATTTCTAGTATGCCATGTACGATCCATGGAGATAGGAAATGATCTGGAATTGCTTTAATTTGTTTTGCCAAAGATGTTAAACATAGTAGACGAGCAGATACTGCTTTTTTCTAATGTCAATAAGAAACACTTTGAAACTGCCTGTAAGATTTGCATGCTCTCATATAAACACATCGTGTTATGTACACTTCACAGGCATGCTTCATTTTGTTTCCATATTTGAAGGATAGCTTTTTTTTTTCTATTGGCTTTGGATTCAGACCTACTTAAAACTTAGTTGTAGGAGTACCTTAGTAAGTGCAATTTTAATTGTAACGAAAACAAAACAAAAATAACGTAATTATCATATAGGTCGTTTTTTTTATTTTCGCAGGTTTAACAAAAGAAAGAAAAGAAAAAAGAATATTTCAGTAACAGCATCTGGTCAACAGAGGCCGATCTGTATGGAATGTGGTTTGTTTAGTTATCTAGTGTAGTGTAGAGTAGCATGAATAAAACAATTAACCTTGTTGAATGGATGAAGAATGAATGGGCTTTGTGAAACTTGGTATTTTGTAATAAAAGAAAGAAGGAAACAAACTTTTCAAAGGGTATTTTGTTTTTCAAATATGACTGCCTGCTGAAATTTTTTATTATTTACCTTAAGATATGAATGTAATCTTCATTTGTACAACAAAGCCAAGCTTAAAAACAATCTTTACTGTTTTTTTGTTTGTTAATTCATAATAATTAAATGGCTAGACATGTAAAAGTTATGAATATATTCCTTGTGTTATTAGGTTACGTCTTGGATGCATGTATTCATGTTTAAAGTATTTCATTACGACTTGTATTCACTAAGATAGTTCTTCAATGTTGTTTCATCTATGTCATATATATTGAAATATTAAACTGTGTTCTGTTGTTTTTTTAAAGTCTGAACACAGAATAAGCAGTGAAATACGGCGACAGGTTGTTAAAGTATGAAGTCTGTTAGCCCGCTGTTGACTCTTTATTTGTATATAGTCTTGCTCTTGACTTATGAAAGGTGTAGCTATGATTATGGTGCAGAATAATATTTGCCTGTAAACTTCAAATGCATTTTACAAGTTTAAACATGGGGGGTGTGAACAAACCTGTAGTTATGCATGCTGTGATTTGATAATAAGGGAATAGCTATCTTCAGACCACGAGATGGTGCATTCTCCTGTAACCTCTGGGCGGGTTCATTGACTGGGCTGTACCATTGTCCCGTGGATAAATGGAACAGTCGTACCAAAGGCCAAGAACTTGGCATGGTGTCCTCATGGTAAACATGTACAACTTAAAGACCAACTATGGAGACAATTTTTTTGGGGGGATTTTCCATTAATTTGGGAGTTTACATACCCATAATCAACATTGAGCAGAGGCCACTCCAGGAACAAGTGCTCATGGGATATATGGATATTGGTGTTATGGCTATGAATATTTATTAGCTGATGTTAGTTTAGTGCAGTGCTATTGAATATTCATGAATTTGTATCGACATATCAAAGTATTCAGATCAACAGGAAGAGAGCAGCCAAGTAGAAAACATCCCATTTCATTCAACAACTTTCTTGGTATTTTGCCTATTTGTGAGGTCACCATGGTGATGTGGACGCAATGACTCATTCTGCAGGCATTGTGTGTATGTCAGAGGGGTGCCTTATTAAGAGATTTGTAACAATAGCAGAGGTTGAAGGGAAATATTACAAATAGAAAGAGGCAGTATTTTTAGACAAGTTTGGATCAACTGATGTTCATTACAGATGTACTGAAACTACAAGCACAATGAATATTCATGTCATATATCAAAATTCGCATGATTCCTATGCCTGATTTTCCATGTTGTCGTCATGTGAGCGTTCGTGTTTAAGTGGAGGGTTTTGCAGTCACCATGGGAACCGTTACCCCTACAGATTGTATAGTTCATGCATGTAGTTTGCTTAACTAAAATTTTTGGAAAAATAGATTCTTTGCACAGAAATAAATAAAAAAAATGAATGGAAGCCCAAAAAATTTGGGAAGGTGAGGCGAGGTATAACTGCAAGGCTGTAAAATGATACAAAATTCATTTAAAGTTTAAGTTGAGATAAAACGTTGAATGTATATCCTGTATGGTAGTTAATTAGTGTTATGTAACCAAATTTGAATATTGATATAAGGAAACCTATAACTGGTTATCGAAGAGTGAATGGGATGATGGTCAAAAATGCTGTAAAGAAATTGCCATGGTATTAATCGTGACGTTGTATTTGTACGGCAAGATCACCCAGGTCGATCTGAAGTGTTTTTTTTTCCTTTCCAGAAAAGAGGTTTTGTTTTGTGAAGTGGTTGGTTGGTTGGAAGAGTAGACTTTGGATCGTCTCTTAATCCCAGGCTGGGGAGTGACAGGGACTTCTCTTTTCCAATATTTATAGTTTTTGGACAAAAGGTACTGACTGTTACCCTAGCCTTTCTAAACTCGGAATTAATTTTCAATCAAAAATAGTGGGGGGAGGGTGGGGGTAAAAGACACTTGACACATTTTGTTCCAGTAGAAACCAAACATAATAACATAATGCATGGGGGAATGGTGATATATATACTAATTTTTCTTTTCTTTTAGTCATTTGCATATGTTTCCTTTCTTTACTATGGCTTTATCATTGCTTGTGGGATTGGAATGGCTTCTTTAGGTGCTTTAGTTAATACACATAGTCCTGTACCACATGCAGATAACACCCACGTCATGTCATCGTTGTCGTACGTAAGTAACCTCTACCGAGGTACAAAATGGGAGGGGACGCTCCGACATCGCGACGTCTCGTCACGGTATTTTTTTTGTGCAGAATGGGTGAAGCGTTCTATCACAGTACACGAAGCTATGTAGAATTTTCAATGCACGTCCAATAATTGCAGGAACCACTGGTTTCTATTGTGTATTCATTGTCTCCATGGCAATTGCCTTTTTATGTATGCGATTCACACATGTGGTTCTTTGCACTTTTGCTTAATAATGTTGCAATATCGTGTCCCAAAAGAAGTGGAAAAATAAACAGGTGATCCTGAAATTCCTTTTCTTTCCGTATTTATTTCTTGTCTGTCTCTCTCTCATTTCTAGTGTGTGGAAGAAAAAACAGAGAGCGATTTGAGAACTTTTCTGGTCCTTACAAATGGAACTTGAAGTTGACCTCGCTTAACACCCCTACATATCGTATATATATATATATATATATATATATATATATATATATATATATATATATATATATATATATAACAGGATGTTATGACAAATCTTACAGACTAGTTTGCCCAAAAAATTGTTCTGACAAGACAGGATATTGCAGCCCCCACACAACACCCAATTCCAAAATAAACTTCAGATTCGTAATCAGCGTGTCGCGAACTACCAGAAAAGATACACATTAATCGCCTTTGCGACAAAAAGGTTTTTCACCTAAAAAAACCGTAATGGTAACGTACCCCTTGCAGTTTTTCCCAAAACTGACCCAAACTCGATTTCGCCCAAATTACGTAACAGGAGTTAATCGATGCTCAGGAGCCCAAATCTGCAACTCCCAGGTCCATATCTGCTTCCGTTCGGGAGATACGTGGACCCAAAGTTCAAGATAGAATTAAGTGTTCTTTATAAGTGCACCATTTGGAAAACCCCCTCTTTTCAGTCCCCTCTCTTGTCCCCTCTGAAACACCCATCGAAATTAAAATTAGACGTGGAGTAGAAGACACCCTTGTCTTTGTTATACACCAATTTCGTGTTATTATCTGACCGGGAAAGGCCTTTTGTTTGTTTATATTATTTCTATTTGCGCCAAAAATAGGTGTTTTGTCTTGAAAAGTTAAAAAAGTACCTCCTTTTGGTACCCAATTCGAAAATAAACTTCAGATTCGTAATCAGCGTGTCGCGAACTACCAGAAAAGATACACATTTATCGCCTTTGCGCCCTCTTATGACACTTTTTTCGCTCAGTTTGCAACTTCATAGGGACAATAGAAAAGCGAAAAACTTTTAGGGACAACAAAAGATTTTAATCCTTTGTTCGTCGTAAAAGTTTTTCGGTCTTACTTTTTCAAGTTTGAGGTGCAAAAATTTGTAGTCGCAAATGTGATAAATGTGTATCTTTTCTGGTAGTTCGCGACACGCTGATTACGAATCTGAAGTTTATTTTGGAATTGGGTACCAAAAAGAAGTACTTTTTTAACTTTTCAGACAAAAAACCTACTTTTGGCGCAAATAAAAATTGCCAAAAATTGACCCCAAATCGATTTAGCCCAAAAGACGTAATAGGGAGTAATCGATGCTCAGGAGCCCAAATCTGCAACTCCCACGTCCATATCTGCTTCCGTTCGGGAGATACGTGGTCCCAAAGTACAAGATAGAAATACGTGTTCTTTATAAGTGCACCATTTGGAAAACCCCCTCTTTTCAGCCCCCTCTCTTGTCCTCTCTGAAACACCCATCGAAATTAAAATTAGACGTGGAGTAGAAGACACCCTTGTCTTTGTTATACACCAATTTCGTGTTATTATCTGACCGGGAAAGGCTTTTTGTTCATATTATTTCTATTTGCGCCAAAAATAGGTGTTTTGTCTTGAAAAGTTAAAAAAAGTACCTCCTTTTGGTACCCAATTCGAAAATAAACTTCAGATTCGTAATCAGCGTGTCGCGAACTACCAGAAAAGATACACATTTATCGCCTTTGCGCCCTCTTATGACACTTTTTTCGCTCAGTTTGCAACTTCATAGGGACAATAGAAAAGCGAAAAACTTTTAGGGACAACAAAAGATTTTAATCCTTTGTTCGTCGTAAAAGTTTTTCGGTCTTACTTTTTCAAGTTTGAGGTGCAAAAATTTGTAGTCGCAAATGTGATAAATGTGTATCTTTTCTGGTAGTTCGCGACACGCTGATTACGAATCTGAAGTTTATTTTGGAATTGGGTACCAAAAAGAAGTACTTTTTTAACTTTTCAGACAAAAAACCTATTTTTGGCGCAAATAAAAATTGCCAAAAATTGACCCCAAATCGATTTAGCCCAAAAGACGTAATAGGAAGTAATCGATGCTCAGGAGCCCAAATCTGCAACTCCCACGTCCATATCTGCTTCCGTTCGGGAGATACGTGGTCCCAAAGTACAAGATAGAAATACGTGTTCTTTATAAGTGCACCATTTGGAAAACCCCCTCTTTTCAGCCCCCTCTCTTGTCCTCTCTGAAACACCCATCGAAATTAAAATTAGACGTGGAGTAGAAGACACCCTTGTCTTTGTTATACGCCAATTTCGTGTTACTATCTGACCGGGAAAGGCTTTTTGTTCATATTATTTCTATTTGCGCCAAAAATAGGTGTTTTGTCTTGAAAAGTTAAAAAAGTACCTCCTTTTGGTACCCAATTCGAAAATAAACTTCAGATTCGTAATCAGCGTGTCGCGAACTACCAGAAAAGATACACATTTATCGCCTTTGCGCCCTCTTATGACACTTTTTTCGCTCAGTTTGCAACTTCATAGGGACAATAGAAAAGCGAAAAACTTTTAGGGACAACAAAAGATTTTAATCCTTTGTTCGTCGTAAAAGTTTTTCGGTCTTACTTTTTCAAGTTTGAGGTGCAAAAATTTGTAGTCGCAAATGTGATAAATGTGTATCTTTTCTGGTAGTTCGCGACACGCTGATTACGAATCTGAAGTTTATTTTGGAATTGGGTACCAAAAAGAAGTACTTTTTTAACTTTTCAGACAAAAAACCTACTTTTGGCGCAAATAAAAATTGCCAAAAATTGACCCCAAATCGATTTAGCCAAAAAGACGTAATAGGGAGTAATCGATGCTCAGGAGCCCAAATCTGCAACTCCCAGGTCCATATCTGCTTCCGTTCGGGAGATACGTGGACCCAAAGTTCAAGATAGAATTAAGTGTTCTTTATAAGTGCACCATTTGGAAAACCCCCTCTTTTCAGCCCCCTCTCTTGTCCCCTCTGAAACACCCATCGAAATTAAAATTAGACGTGGAGTAGAAGACACCCTTGTCTTTGTTATACACCAATTTCGTGTTATTATCTGACCGGGAAAGGCTTTTTGTTCATATTATTTCTATTTGCGCCAAAAATAGGTGTTTTGTCTTGAAAAGTTAAAAAAGTACCTCCTTTTGGTACCCAATTCGAAAATAAACTTCAGATTCGTAATCAGCGTGTCGCGAACTACCAGAAAAGATACACATTTATCGCCTTTGCGCCCTCTTATGACACTTTTTTCGCTCAGTTTGCAACTTCATAGGGACAATAGAAAAGCGAAAAACTTTTAGGGACAACAAAAGATTTTAATCCTTTGTTCGTCGTAAAAGTTTTTCGGTCTTACTTTTTCAAGTTTGAGGTGCAAAAATTTGTAGTCGCAAATGTGATAAATGTGTATCTTTTCTGGTAGTTCGCGACACGCTGATTACGAATCTGAAGTTTATTTTGGAATTGGGTACCAAAAAGAAGTACTTTTTTAACTTTTCAGACAAAAAACCTACTTTTGGCGCAAATAAAAATTGCCAAAAATTGACCCCAAATCGATTTAGCCAAAAAGACGTAATAGGGAGTAATCGATGCTCAGGAGCCCAAATCTGCAACTCCCAGGTCCATATCTGCTTCCGTTCGGGAGATACGTGGACCCAAAGTTCAAGATAGAATTAAGTGTTCTTTATAAGTGCACCATTTGGAAAACCCCCTCTTTTCAGCCCCCTCTCTTGTCCCCTCTGAAACACCCATCGAAATTAAAATTAGACGTGGAGTAGAAGACACCCTTGTCTTTGTTATACACCAATTTCGTGTTATTATCTGACCGGGAAAGGCTTTTTGTTCATATTATTTCTATTTGCGCCAAAAATAGGTGTTTTGTCTTGAAAAGTTAAAAAAGTACCTCCTTTTGGTACCCAATTCGAAAATAAACTTCAGATTCGTAATCAGCGTGTCGCGAACTACCAGAAAAGATACACATTTATCGCCTTTGCGCACTCTTATGACACTTTTTTCGCTCAGTTTGCAACTTCATAGGGACAATAGAAAAGCGAAAAACTTTTAGGGACAACAAAGGATTTTAATCCTTTGTTCGTCGTAAAAGTTTTTCGGTCTTACTTTTTCAAGTTTGAGGTGCAAAAATTTGTAGTCGCAAATGCGATAAATGTGTATCTTTTCTGGTAGTTCGCGACACGCTGATTACGAATCTGAAGTTTATTTTGGAATTGGGTACCAAAAAGAAGTACTTTTTTAAATTTTCAGACAAAAAACCTATTTTTGGCGCAAATAAAAATTGCCAAAAATTGACCCCAAATCGATTTAGCCCAAAAGACGTAATAGGGAGTAATCGATGCTCAGGAGCCCAAATCTGCAACTCCCAGGTCCATATCTGCTTCCGTTCGGGAGATACGTGGTCCCAAAGTACAAGATAGAAATACGTGTTCTTTATAAGTGCACCATTTGGAAAACCCCCTCTTTTCAGTCCCTCTCTTGTCCTCTCTGAAACACCCATCGAAATTAAAATTAGACGTGGAGTAGAGGATACCCTTGTCTTTGTTATACACTAACAGACAAACACATTGTCATGAGTTCGATCCCCAGACAACATTTTGATCTTTTGCAATTTCCTACTTCCATTCTGAAGTTGAAATATTAGAAACGAGCAGTATTTCTCAACAGTTGCTGTGGTGCAGTGGTTAGTGCTCTGGACTGAGAGAGATAGACAAACACACAGTCATGAGTTCGATCCCCAGACAACATTTTGATCTTTTGCAATTTCCTCCATCCATTCTGAGGTTGAAATATTAGAAACGAGCATTATTTCTCAACAGTTGCTGTGGTGCAGTGGTTAGTGCTCTGGACTGAGAAAGACAGACAAACGCACTGTCATGAGTTCGATCCCCAGACAACATTTTGATCTTTTGCAATTTCCTACTTCCATTCTGAAGTTGAAATATTAGAAACGAGCATTATTTCTTAACAGTTGCTGTGGTGCAGTGGTTAGTGCTCTGGACAGAGAGGCAGACAAACGCACTGTCATGAGTTCGATCCCCAGACAACATTTTTCTTTTGCAATTTCCTACTTCCATTCTGAAGTTGAAATATTAGAAACAAGCATTATTTCTCAACAGTTGCTGTGGTGCAGTGGTTAGTGCTCTGGACTGAGAGAGACAGACAAACACACTGTCATGAGTTCAAGACCCAACCAGAGCCTTTTACTTTTCTGTTCCTTGGAACAGGTGGAAGTATAAAGGTAAGAAACGAAGGTTATTTCATTGGGAACCAAAATGGTGTAATGGGTTGTTCCGTCTGCAATGATACTGAGCAGCTCGGTTCAAGCCCTGGGTGGGTGAGTGAGTGAATTCTGTAAAAGGAGTTTGCTGGCACCCCTCCCCCTGACAAGGTTCCCAAGCAGCCTTGGAGCTGCACAGCCTCCCTCTATCTGACAAGGTTCCCAAGCGGCACCCGAGTTGGCTGCCACCCCTCTCCCTGACAAGGTTCCCAAGCGGGTGAAGCGAGTTGGCTACTACCCCTCTCCCTGACAAGGTTCAGTGGAGGAGAAAATATTTTATAAAACACCTAAGTCCCAACAACTGGATCTTTAAATATTTGGAATGCATCTTGCTGAAGCATCTCACCATATGGTCTAGTGGTAGATAAAAAAATTAGGCATTACAAGGTTCCTGGTTCAATTTCAACTCATATTCTCTTTTTATTCTTTCCAGTGAAAGCACAAGTAAAAAAAAAAAAAAAAAAAAAACTTACCACCGATTTTTCACATTTTCTTTTAATACTTTAATAGCTTTAAATGCTTTAATACAAGTAAAACAACTTAACCAAAACTTACAAATAAACAAAATATGTCCACTTAGTGCCAACCAAATATTGCATATATATCAAACCACCCAAAGAATGGAGGTTTAGCATTCTCTAGACTGGGGGCAAAGAATAGTGATTCCTTGCAATATAATTTGCATAAAATCCCACTTGACTATCTGACTGATATGGAGTCTAGTGAGTTAACATTTGTTCAAGAAATTAAGTGATACCCAGGAATGTTCAGACATTCCAAACTCCCTAGACCACAAAAAAGTGTACTATCTCACTCTTTGGACATCAACCTATTCAGTCACTGATAACGTTTTTACAATACATAAGTTTTATGGCCAAAAAAGGTTTAAAATCCAGGAAGTACAGTCTTCCTTATATGTGAAATATAGACCCATGGATGTTGAATATGTATGAGCAAATGGACATAACCTTTTACCTTTTTTTGAGTTAGCAAATCAGCTCTGCCACCAACCTACCCCTTCAATACACTATAAAATATTTTAATACCAAAGTCATCTAGTATATAGGCAACTTTTCAGACAGCCTATTTACCCCCTTGAGACTCAACTAGTGATAACTGCCAGGGATCAATTGAGGTGTGCTTTAAGATCATCCAACACATGATTATCACTTCTGAAGCAAATATTATTTACCTGATTGACTGTTTATACATTGTTCAAGGTTACTTCAGAGCCACTTCACAAACTTAATCTGAAGTTGACTAAATTATGTTCACCAAAAGGAAATGATTGCAATGGAGAACTCACAGCGGGGGCACCATCATAGCAGGTGTGCAATTCATCTGACCTTAACTTTTGGAGTTATCAAGGTGGTCAGAATTTGACCCTTAGTGACCTTTGACCTCTTCATAAAACATTCAGTTCTTGTACATTTCCGAGCATGTGGATAATCGCAGCTTTGATTTTGAAGCTTTATATGTCGATAAGGATTTCAGGCTTTTGGCAGCTGATGACTCCAATTTACATTTGACCTCTTAACAGAACTGCCAAAAGTGTAATGCTCAGTGAGGGGGACCTACCACCTAACTATGACATTTTACCGATGCTACAGATGTTCACCAAACTTGACTACAAGGTTTTTGTTGTTTGGCCGCTGATGACCTCAATTGACCTTTGACTCCGCTCAATAACTGGAGCAGCCAAAGAATTCAGTGCTGTAAATTTACATCCTAATTTTCATGAAATTCATGCAAGATATGCTTGCATCATCACACGACCAACCTTAACGAAAAACCTTTTATAATTTTCATCTGCAAATCTGAGAAAATTTTCAACATGATACCCGTGAAAAGAGCTCTTTTGAAAACATACAAGAGAGAAAAAAACACTGTTTTTATTTTAGGTGCAGGGCAGAGATGGTCTTATGGTATTGCAGAAGTATTCAAAACTATGCATGAAATATAGATAGATTTCTCCAGAAAAGATTCTGCCAAAATGTTCCTTAAAATTTAGGAAAGCAGTTTTGCAAGTGTTGTAAGTACAGCTTTCATAACAGTGTTCTCCATTTTATCTCTTGCTATTTCAAGGAAAAAAAAACTGCATATCCTTAGTGCTTCAATATTTACACACATGGTCATACAAAGAAAAAGTAGAAAAGCTTACATATATATATATATATATATATATATATATATATATATATATATATATATATATATATATATATATATATATATATATATAATATTACATATGTATATATAATATATATACATGTATCTTTTAAGAAGCTACAACATCAGTGGTTCAAAAAGTTTGTCATCCTGAAAGTTCGAGACCGGCAGGACTAGCTGGATCGAATCACTTTCCGATTCTTCAACTTTAGCCCTATTTATAATCCCTCTGTCTTCTTCTGCCTTCAGGAGGTTATCGTCTGGTAAGCCTTTCCTGATCTGGTCCGAGTTAGACCGTACTTTACTCGGAGATGACATGGAGGCTTTCATGTCCATAATGAGACTAGAGAAGGGATCTGAATCGGCTACAGGGGCTTGGGATTCCAATTTATTATCTCTGTCTGATGTTTCGTCATCTTCCCAAGTCTCTTCCTAATGTAAGTCTTCCGGAGGTCTCTCTGGGAGCTGTTCCATGGTGGACACCATAGGTGGTTCTGTCAAAAAAAGTGTATGAAAGAAAATTACTAGATAGGAATACACAAGCCATGTAGACAAAAGTACTCTGCATAAAGTGTAGATCATGCATGTTCATTTGAAGACTCGAATGAGTCGACAATAGCCAATCATTTTAAGGGCGAACACAGATTGCTTTGGGTGATGGGAGGGGGTGGGGGAGGATCACTTTCTTGGTGTGAGGGGGTCAGAGCCACAGACAGAGATGTAAGAACATTTAATGAGTTCCCTAACTTATGTAATGTCAGAAATGTCAAATTTTTTTTTTTCATTTATAACCCATTTACTAGTAAACTGTCTAATGTTGTTGTATCAACTACAGTAGTTACAGAATATTATTATTAAATGTAAAAAAAAAAGGTGTAAAAAAAAAAGAGGAATATATTACAACATGAAGGCCAAAAGCGTTTGAGTTGCAATAGATTTACAAGTATATTACAATGGAAAGACATGAAGGAAAACTTCATATAAAAGATGACTTTAGAAACAAACTTCAGTTAATTTGTTGTGAACCGTTGAAAAACAGTGCTATCAGGCCAGGCTGGATTTTTTATGCCACTTTTAAGTTTTGAGGGAACGACCCTCTAATTTGCCAAGGTTCATCGGTTTAGAGTGACAAGATTATTTAGTCTAATACTTTAACCATTTAGCTCAGATCCAACACATAATCACAAAAAGAGTTTCACCTGTCTCAAATGACATGTTTACGGTGGTAGTACAAATTTGTGAACTTTTAGCCAGATGGTGTTTAATTTTCATTCAATGGGTGCAAGGGTGTTGTTGTTTTAATACCAAGTTAAAGGAACATGCTTTGGTTAAGTGATTTATTAGAATTTATGTAATGCAATGGGTTAACATTAAAATTAGGCCTGTACTAGAAGAGCTGATAGCATCATCAAGTTAGCCTTTAAAGGAACATACCAGAGGTTTAGCATATTTTAACGGTGAATAGCTTGAAACTGGATCAGCAGTTTATGAGTGTAAAATCTCAAATTAACCATTTTCTGGTGGACTACGACATAATGTGTCAAAAAATTCAGCCTACATTTGTCATTTAGGTAGATACTAAAGATGTGACAAATATGAAGTCATGCTGTCAAGGAAGGAAACATTTCTTTTACAATTTTATTAATTCTTATTCTCATTTCATTATCTGACAATAACACGGATGGAGAAATGTACTACATCTCAAACCTGCCCATAATCAGAAAGCAAAGCCAGAATATTTAAAGTAGAGGGTGGAGTGGAGGCAATAAGTTAGTGTTTACTATTTTGAATACATGTGCTGAAAGTTTCTCCATTTTGTTTATCATTATATTGATGATAATACCAGAGTTTCTGTTAATGGAAACAAAAAAAATGCCCAATATCTTTGCACTTGTGTAGCAAGTCAGTCAATTTCATAGTAAGATTCTCTCGGGTAAATGGAGCAACAGGGTTTGGAGTGGGTTTAGTGGTACTGGATATGTGTTTTGGTGGGGTTACAGACAAAAACTAAGAGATGGGGAATCTAGGTCCCACCCCTGACAGTGCATCCAAAACAGCAAAATACTAAGTAACTGGGTGTTTATTAACAAATAAATTACAGGTCTTTAATTGAGATGGAGAACAACACACAATAACTGCCATGTCCCTAAATATTCCACAAAGACCTACCCCCCCCCCTCCCATCCTCCCCGACCAATTCTCTCCTAGTCTCTTTACGTGTAGGTTTCCAGAAAGATCTGACCTGACCCGATGTTAATATTGTTACACCCTTTTCAAGATTTTTCTCTAAATATATTTATATAACTCTGGGATTATAGGAAAAAATGATCACTGCACAGACCAAAGCCTTATATGTCATAACAAACATGACACAATGCACATACAATTTAAGGGAAACCCCCCCCCCCCAAAAAAAAAAATTCTTGCACAGTTGCATATGGCAAAACTAATGGCAGGTATAATATTGTTTGCAATACACTAGTAACTGCACAGCTACTTTCATGATGGGTAAAAAGAGCAAATTGCTTTGCGTGAATACTTATTCAGTTCTAGGAAAAAGGGAACAAGCTTGTTATCCTTACAATATTCACCAAATATACTTTACACTGAATCTGAGGACGAAGGAAATAAACTTGATGTATTCTTTAACGTTTGGAAAATTCCACACTCCTCAACTCTGTTGTACTCCATCGCCTTCGGTAAGACTGACTATTACTAAGTGATGTTTCATCACAGTTAGGGAAACTTCTTTCCAGGGGTGGGGTGGGGTTGGCAGGGACATAAAATTTATCAACTGAACTCATTCAATACAAAAACTTGAATCAATTCCATTTAAGTTAGGTAACATCTTCGCTTGCGAACTACCATAAATAGTACATTTTAACCGAATTTAAACGTCCCTGATTTATGCTTGACACTCCTGCTAAACACGCTCAGGTTTATTTAGCAGCGAAGTAAATCTTTGTACGCAAGACAGACTCATTGGTTAGTTTTGAAATTCATTCCAACTTTCTTCGCACATGACCATATCTGTGACCCGCTTGCAAACAACAACCCATTGTCTCCAGCATACTGCTACCAATAATTTTATTATACAATGCGAGCATCATATCCATATTGTACTCTCAACGTACCAAACCCAAATGGAAGAAACTTGAAAATGTACCTGGCTATTCCTCCTTCTGTACGGCTTTAAGAGATTGAACGACCCTTTGACCTAGCATCTTGAGCTCTGCTACCAGTCTCTTCACGGAATCCTCTGATTTTACTACGCTGTCCTTCAACATCTAAGCAGGATTAATAATCAATCATGCAAAGATGGATTTAATAACCAATCACGCAAAGATGGATTAGTAATGAATTACGCAAAGATGCATTAATAATCATCATAGCTTACAGATTTCTCTTTTGTAATACAACCCACCGGGGAAATGAATTCCACCCCACCAAGATGGGGATTTTTTTCACTTTCATTAAATGACGTGTTATGTTATATGCTATTACAGGAGCAGACGTCACTTTATTCTCTCTTCGAACTGGAATTTAAGCCCCAAAGAATGAGCTGGAGCTTGCGGGATTAAACACCAAATGTTTCATCACCTACAGCAGTGGGTAGTTTCACTCAGCATTCTATTAAACACGAAATGTAGTGTAAAGCAATGAAACTTGAAATTTTCAACAGGATACATGATGCTGCATGTTAGACGCAATGTTACTTTGCATCTAATGATATTAAACACCAACAATGTTAGGACAGCCCTTGAACAAAGCAATTAAACTTACATTAAACTAATGAAACTTTACCTCAAATTGACAGTTGAATTATACATTTATAATAGTTTTGTCATCTCACCTTCATTCTGTCCTGGATTGCTTCATTAGTCATCTAAATTCCTTGCAAACCTTGAAGGTAGCCATCTTTATCAATCATATTTTACCTGTCGAGAAAAACAGAAACAAATGAAACTTGCCTAATAAACTCCCTTGTTATGGGATCTTAGCATCTATTACCATTAAAACATAAGACAAGATGGCAATCCATGGCATCTCATCTCTTCTATGATGGAATGGACCTACAATGAACTTTGACCTTGACCCTTAACAACTGCATAAGAATTTGTCCCATTATAGTCTACATATTTTGTGGTTTAATGACTTTTTCCAACATACTGACAACTTGACAAGCAGAAAATGGCTACAGTTTCTGAGTATTTGACCTTCCACCTATGACATTTATACCAATCACCCAAGATCAAGTTTACAGTACATAGTCAGGCACCTACCCACCAAGTTTGAACCTGATTAAACTTACAGTCTAGGAGAAGTTAACTTCACAACACACTCTTTTGCACAATTTAGACCAATTTTAACTTTAAATCAATTGACCCTGTTAACTACAAGCCTAAACAGCTAAATCTGTCTTGTTTTAAACTTTGTCTCTTCTTTCTCTACATATATAATGTGGTTTAATGCCTTTGTCCAACAAGTTGGCATGCAGAAAATGGTAAAAAACCAATTTTTAGATTTCTTGACCTCTTTGACGTCATCAATCATGCAGGCATCATGAGTTAACATGGTCAGGCACCCATCCACCAAGCTTGAACTTGACTGGACTTCGGGTCTAGGAGGAGTTTTAGACATACTTAATTTTGCCCACCCACCTACCCACGCACACACACTAACTCACTCACATTTCTGATGTGGGGTGAAGTACAATAGCTCATCTCCCTATACATTATATGAAGGGAGATTGAGATCAAAACAAACTCAACACAAAGTCACAAACAGTTCTGCTTTACAGCAAGAAATAGATAGTGGTCTACTTTAAAATGCACTGTGCAGCTTTCAGTACAGTCAATTGTTTAGAGAATAAAATTTAAAAATCATATCGTATCAAGCAACTTATTTTAGCCACCCATCCCTCCTACACTCCCCCCACCCCAAGCCGACTTCTATTAATACCTTCCCAATCCTTTACAACTTGAGATAGTTTAAAATGTCGTTACCAAGACACATCGTTCCCTTTCAACCAGTTACATAAATGGTAAGTAAACATTCAGTTTGGGATTATCCAATAATTTGTCTCAATAAAGTACATTGCCATTTACTTTTCCCAGTCAGTTTCTTATTTTGAATTGTTTTACAAAAGAATCAAACATAGATCATAATATGTTGCCAGCTGACAAACATGTTTAGAGAGTGAAACTTACTAATGACTGGTTAAAATGTCCCTGTAACTATCGCTACCACTAGTACCACTGGACTCCGTGTTCAGAGATGAGCCATGCTTGTACTCCGACTGAGCCGTTTCTCCTAAATTTTCTATAGCGACCTTTTGTGGGGGAAATAAACTGCAGCGGAAGATGAAAGAAAAAAGAATCAACAATGTAGACAGAGGGTGAAAGAAGAATAAACAAAAAACAAAACGCACTCAATGAACATAAGAATATGTACGTCAGGAAGCAGGTCGATGGCAAAATAGCAAAATACCTCTTGTGGTAATGAGCTTATAAATCATCCATCACTGATGGCAACAACTGCGGTATGCCCTTATACCTTTATACCTATATATGCACTCGCCGAACATGACAAAATAATATGCAGAGCCGTATGCAAAAACATTATATATGATGATTACAAGAATATATAAGTTACTATTGTATATATGTTTTGGAAAATATAAATATGTTTTACATAACCTTAACATATATGAGAGGTAAGTAGTTAACATAGGATATATATTATGGACTCACTAATATATATGAGAATAACCAATATATTCGGTGTATAAATTTGTCACACACGACTCCCCATACAATACAACTACATGTCAAGTGGGAGGAATAATTTTTTTTCCCTAGGAGGGTTATGGGCAATTATCATATATAGGCGTATCCAGATCCTCACGTACCTCCACCTCAAACGAACAACATCGAACAAAACCACTTACAAAGCTACAGCAAATAAAACTTAATTCAACCCAATTTGGACATAAAATAAATTGAGTCGTGCTCATGGATTCTTTTGGCGTTCAGGGATATCTTATCTAGCCTCAGTATAGCACTGAAGTGTTAAGAGAGAGGCAACCAAGATCTAGATTGGAAGCTTCTTGTCGAAAGACGTAGAATATCGAGGTTGAAAATGTTCTACAAAATGCAGAACCAGTTGGTAGCATATTGATCCAACACAACATCTTACCTCAAAGAACCATCAAGTTCCAACCAGATGTGAAAACACCCAAGCCTATCATAATCCACATTGTTCTAGAGACTATTATAGGATATCTCCCCCCCCCCCCACCGTACTGTACGTGATTGGAACTATCTATCTGAGGAGTCTATTAGGGTCCAATCTGTTGAAGCTTTTAAAACCTAATCCAGTTAGACGACTAATGTTCACATAGCCAACCTGTCAATCAAGTGCATGAGTCTTCAAAGATGAAGTTAGCACCATACTGGAAGAAGAAGAAAAAGAAGGCAACAGCAGAACCTTAAAACGAGTGACGAAGGGTCGCGGCAACTTAATTTTTGGCCAAGTTGCGCGAAAATAGGTTTCTAAAATCTGATTCGGAGAACAGCAACGAAGGCTGCTGTCTTTGTGGTGAATGTCGTCAAATGTAATCTGAGAGGGAAAATGTTTGTTGCAGACGTTTTTGCAGAAAAGATCGAGAAAGGAGAGGATGGACTCTTTTTGTAATACTGATGACTTTCCAGGAATTCTTCGTGAACTTATACTACAACTTACGTTAGTGCAGTTTCATACGGTACAGGAAGAAGGATGCTTTCTGGTCACTTCGCCCAACAACCATTTCGCCCAACTGCTATTGCTATTTTTCTATGACCAGTGCCAAAGTCGTACAACCACCTCTGTGCCAAGTCTCTTTTGGCCCGATTCTTCCCGTCCGGAACAACAAAAAACGCTTTCCTTTCGCCTCTCCTGTTCCCCAACGGTTCGTTCAGCCATTGGCATGACATTCAGGCATAATTTTTACTGACATCTCTCGAACAATAAGAATAACTTTTGAGAGTTGTTACCTTTGTGCTAGGTTGCGGGCATATGGCAAGCCGTTTTACTTTTTATTCGATATTTGATGATATCATCAAATATTTGGTGATATCATCAAATAATTGTTGATATCATCAAATCATTTGATGATATCATCAAATAATTGCTGATATCAACAATTATTTGGTGATATCACCAAATAATTGTTGATATCAGCAATTCATTTGCTGATATCACCAATTCATTTGCTGATATCACCAATTCATTTGGTGATATCACCAAATAATTGCTGATATCAATAAATAATAGCTGATATCAACAAATATTTGCTGATATCAGCAAATGAATTGGTGATATCAGCAATTGAATTGATGATATCAGCAAATCATTTGCTGATATCAACAATTCCGACATATCACTAATTAATTAGTGATATGAGGAACCGAATTGCTGATATCATGAAATGATTTGGTGATATCATTAAAAGATTTGCTGATATCAGCAATTGAATTGGCGATATGTTGGAATTGCTGATATCAACAATTCATTTGCTGATATCACCAATTCATTTGCTGATATCAGTAATTCAAGCGTATCGAACCAACGTCTACATAAAGGAATTAGAAACGAGCGCCATCAACAGGCATTCTTTTTGGGTCTTAAGGGCGCTGTTTGGCTGGTAGCGGGCACAGAAAGGCGCCTGGTGCGCGGTTAATTTCAGCCTTGGTTATAGCGATCAACGGGAGGGGAAAGGGGACTAAGTTACACAGTACCACTACTGCCACTGGGAGAGGTACCGTGGCTACTCATGCACTTGTGACAGGGAGGACAAACATTGGGCAAGCACCGAGTAGGCCAGGCCTATAAACCTATGAAAAATAATATCGGGGTGGTTAAGTAGCTCAATATGAAATACCAAAATGTAAAAAGTATACCCTGGTCGGCGGGCGACAGAAACAGGCTGGGAACTGTGTCCATTAGACTGGCTCCCCGATGGTGGCTGCAACCAGTGGCGGGAGATTTGTTTCAAATATTGGGGTGGGGGGACTTTAACTTGGGTGCAGACGCGTAACAATTCCCCCACCCCAAATTAAAATTGTTCGCGCACTTCGTTATTTTGTATATATATATATATATATATCGTTATTTTGTATATATATATATATATCGTTATTTTGTATATATATATATATATATATATGTATATATAAATACAGGCGTGTATCCAGGATTTTCTAACCCGGGGGCGCGATCGAATAACTATCTAAGCGGAGCGCCACAGAAAATGTCTGGTTTTGATAGCCCCCCAGATCACAGGAAATGGCACTTCTCGGGCTTGAAAATGATCAACAAGTTGTATACTTTGGCCTGAGAATCAAGTTTTCCCAATAGTTTTTTTTCTATCCATAACCTTTTTCAAGATTGTCACCAGTCACACATCATGTTCGACCTCATCGCTTCTCCTGTGGATCATTGCTTTGGAAGGTAATACTACGTAACGGCCTATACAATACCCGTCAGCCCCACTTTTCAAGGTTTGAAGCCCATTATTTGTTCAGAATTTGAATTATAAATTCACTTCAAAACATATCCATAAATGTTGCACAAAATTTCATCTATGGTCAACCAATATAGAAAAAAAACCTTCAACCCCTAACAGACCGGTCAGTAGAGGGAAGTATGATGAAGAATGTTGGTCAGGGAATTTTCGAAAATTCAGACACAGTTAATTTATTGTGTACAAATATTATAAATATAAAACTTCGATATCGTTAAAAAAGACAAAAAATATCTTCGCCCCACCCCCCCCCCCTACTTGGCTACGTGCCTGCGGTTAGAAATCTTGTAGGAAACAGGCCAAATGGAAACCCAGTGACCCAGTGAACCCATATCGATGTGGATCATATGTGTGATTGTACGTACTTACACTCATACACAAGAGATGTACAGACATTATGATAATAATCATGAGTGACAACATGCTATACGGTCACAGGTCACAGAAACGACGACGAAGAGTCATTTACCTCATAGCGCATGTGTTGGATGAAGTTTTAGCCACCGCCAAATAGGATTTGGATAAATAATCTCATGCATTATTTTCTATTTATAGCCACACAAAAACACTATGCCACCAAATATTGGGGAGGGGGATATTAGATACTACATCCCCCACCTAAAATATGTCTCCCACCCCCCCCCCCCCCATGATCGCCGCTCATGGCTGCAACGTTCCGTCTGGCTGTGCCTGTGCGTCTGCAATGGAAAGGAGCTGATCGTGCACAGCTGCTATTGAATTGAACCTGTGCTCATCGATGCTCGAGTTAATCCGTTCTAAATTTCTCTTTGCTTTGGAGAAGGCGTTCTTTCGCTTCAGAAGCATTCTCATTGCCAGTTAAAAGCCTCTCTACTTCGCCCAAAATCCGAGAACTTCTGTCAATAACGATCTGTGCTTCATCAAGTTTACCGCAATCGCCAAGGTGAAAGTAACGCTACCCGTACCCTGTTGTCTCGTCACTGTCATTTGCATGTACTGCTTAGTACACTGACATCGTGTGCGCATGCTTGTAAGACGGGCTGTCACGGTTGAATTACTGATATCATCGTCACGGTTGAATTACTGATATCAGCAAATGAATTGGTGATATCATCAAATGAATTGGTGATATCAACAAATGAATTGGTGATATCAACAAAAGCATGCATTAGTGATATGTACGGTTCATTTGCTGATATCATTAAATCAATTACTGATATCACCAATTGATTTGTTGATATCAGCAAATGAATAAGTGATATGTTGGAATTGTTGATATCATCAAATGATTTGCTGATATCACCAATTATTTGATGATATCAGCAAATAATTGTTGATATCATCAAATGATTTGCTGATATCATCAAATGATTTGCTGATATCACCAATTCATTTGCTGATATCACCAAATAATTGCTGATATCTGCAAATATTTGTTGATATCAGCAATTATTTGATGATATCAACAAATGAATTGGTGATATCAGCAAATGAATTGGTGATATCAGCAAATGAATTGCTGATATCAACAATTATTTGCTGATATCAGCAAATAATTGTTGATATCAGCAATTATTTGATGATATCATCAAATGATTTGATGATATCAACAATTACTTGCTGATATCACCAAATATTTGATGATATCATCAAATATCGAATAAAAAGTAAAACGGCTTGCCATACGGGCATGTGGATTTCAGCGTGAAAAGTTTGTGTGAGCGAAGTTTGTTTACTTCAACAAAGTGAGCAAAAAACGTCACTCCCGTTCCTCACGCGGAACAAAATGGCGCTGCACATGAGTCGTAAAAACCCATGGAAAATCGTTTTATGGACGTTTTTAATCATTTTAGGACTCTTAATCATTTATTGTTCATTTATTTTAATTTTTACGACTGCATGGTTGTGATTTTAGGGCGTATGGCAAGCCGTTTTACTTTTTATTCGATATTTGATGATATCATCAAATATTTGGTGATATCAGCAAATAATTGTTGATATCATCAAATCATTTGATGATATCATCAAATAATTGCTGATATCATCAATTATTTGCTGATATCAGCAAATAATTGTTGATATCAGCAATTCATTTGCTGATATCACCAATTCATTTGTTGATATCATCAAATAATTGCTGATATCAACAAATAATTGGTGATATCAACAAATATTTGCAGATATCAGCAATTATTTGGTGATATCAGCAAATGAATTGGTGATATCAGCAAATCATTTGATGATATCAGCAAATCATTTGATGATATCAACAATTATTTGCTGATATCATCAAATAATTGGTGATATCAGCAAATCATTTGATGATATCAACAATTCCAACATATCACTAATTCATTTGCTGATATCAACAAATCAATTGGTGATATCAGTAATTGATTTAATGATATCAGCAAATGAACCGTACATATCACTAATGCATGCTTTTGTTGATATCACCAATTCATTTGTTGATATCACCAATTCATTTGATGATATCAACAAATCATTTGCTGATATCAGTAATTCAACCGTGACGATGATATCAGTAATTCAACCGTGACAGCCCGTCTTACAAGCATGCGCACACGATGTCAGTGTACTAAGCAGTACATGCAAATGACAGTGACGAGACAACAGGGTACGGGTAGCGTTACTTTCACCTTGGCGATTGCGGTAAACTTGATGAAGCACAGATCGTTATTGACAGAAGTTCTCGGATTTTGGGCGAAGTAGAGAGGCTCTTAACTGGCAATGAGAATGCTTCTGAAGCGAAAGAACGTCTTCTCCAAACAAAGAGCAATTTAGAACGGATTAACGCGAGCATCGATGAGCACAGGTTCAATTCAATAGCAGCTGTGCTCGATCAGCTCCTTTCCATCGCAGACGCACAGGCACAGCCAGACGGAACGTTGCAGCCATGAGCGGCGATCATGGGGGGGGGGGGGGACATATTTTAGGTGGGGGATGTAGTATCTAATATCCCCCCCCCCAAATATTTGGTGGCATAGTTTTTTGTGTGGCTATAAATAGAAAATAATGCGTGAGATTATTTATCCAAATCCTATTTGGCGGTGGCTAAAACTTCATCCAACACATGCTGCCTGAGGTAAATGACTCTTCGTGGTCGTTTCTGTGACCTGTGACCGTATAGCATGTTGTCACTCATGATTATTATCATAATGTCTGTACATCTCTTGTGTATGAGTGTAAGTAAGTACAATCATATATATGATCCACATCGATATGGGTTCACTGGGTTTCCATTTGGCCTGTTTCCTACAAGATTTCTAACCGCAGGCACGTAGCCAAGGAGGGGGGTGGGGGCGAAGATATTTGTTGTCTTTTTTAGCGATATCGAAGTGTTATAGAAGCCGTTATAAGAGGTTTTAATATTTGTACACCAATAAATTAACTGTGTCTGAATTTTCGAAAATTCCCTGACCAACATTCTTCATCATACTTCCCTCTACTCGTGCCATTTTGACCGGTCTGTTAGGGGTTGAAGGGGTTTTTCTTTATTGGTTGTCATAGATGAAAATTTTGTGCAACATTTATGGATATGTTTTGAAGTGAATTTATTATTCAAATTCTGAACAAATAATGGGCTTAAAACCTTGAAAAGTGGGGCTGACGGGTATTGTATAGGCCGTTACGTCGTATTACCTTCCAAAGCAATGATCCACAGAAGAAGCGATGAGGTCGAACATGATGTGTGACTGGTGACAATCTTGAAAATGGTTATGGATGAAAAAAAAACTATTGGGAAAACTTGATTCTCAGGCCAAAATGTACAACTTGTTGATCATTTTCAAGCCCGAGAAGTGCCATTTCCTGTGATCTGGGGGGCTATCAAAACCAGAAATTTTCTTGTATGCTGCGCGCCAACCAATGGTGTCGCTCCGCCTAGATAGTAATTCGATCGCGCCCCCCCCCCCCCGGGTTAGAAAATCCTGGATACACGCCTGTATGTATATATATATATGTATACATACATATATATACATAGATACAAAATAACGAAGTGCGCGAACAATTTTTATTTGGGGGGGGGGGGGAATTGTTACGCGTCTGCACCCAAGTTAAAGTCCCCCGCCCAATATTTGAAACAAATCGCCGCCCCTGGTTGCAGCCACCATCGGGGAGCCAGTCTAATGGACACGTTTCCCAGCCTGTTTCTGTCGCCGACCAGGGTATACTTTTTACATTTTGGTATTTCATAATAAACTACTTAACCACCCCGGTATTATTTTTCATAGGTTTATAGGCCTGGCCTACTCGGTGCTTGTCCAACGTTTGTCCTCCCTGTCACAAGAGCATGAGTAGCGACGGTACCTCTCCCAGTGGCAGTAATAGTACTGTGTAACTTAGTCCCCTTTCCCCCTCCCGTTGATCGCTATTACCAAGGCTGAATTTAATCGCGCACCAGACGCCTTTTGGTGCCCGCTACCAGCCAAACAGCGCTCTTAAGACCCAAAAAGAATGCCTGTTGATGGCGCTCGTTTCTAATTCCTTTTTGTAGACGTTGGTTCGATACGCTTGAATTACTGATATCAGCAAATGAATTGTTGATATCAGCAAATGAATTGGTGATATCATCAATTCCAACATATCGCCAATTCAATTGCTGATATCAGCAAATCATTTAATGATATCACCAAATCATTTAATGATATCACCAATTCGGTTCCACATATCACTAATTAATTAGTGATATGTCGGAATTGTTGATATCAGCAAATGATTTGCTGATATCACCAATTCATTTGCTGATATCAGCAAATATTTGTTGATATCTGCAAATATTTGTTGATATCAGCAATTATTTGTTGATATCAGCAATTATTTGATGATATCAACAAATGAATTGGTGATATCAGCAAATGAATTGGTGATATCAGCAAATGAATTGCTGATATCAACAATTATTTGGTGATATCAGCAAATAATTGTTGATATCAGCAATTATTTGATGATATCAGCAAATGATTTGATGATATCAACAATTATTTGCTGATATCACCAAATATTTGATGATATCATCAAATATCGAATAAAAAGTAAAACGGCTTGCCATAAGGGCGATCCATTTCATCGCATGTGCTATCCAGGCTGAGGTTAGTTCCAAGGTGTTTCGACAAACACAGCTAGTTGACCTCTAACGTCACTTCCGTTTCGGATTCGCTGATCGTATTATGGAGTTTTGGGATGTGTTGGGGATAGAGGTGAAGTTGTTAGTTACTTTTAGAGCATTGTTAAATCGAAATGCATAAAATCAAGTCAAGAAATGATGGAAACGAAACACTGAGTTTGCGGTACTAACTGTTTGCATCACTAAGGTAAGAGAAACCCTCAGATCTAGGCCCTAGGTAAAGTTGGTACACGAAACACTCAGTTTGCTGTAACAGGTGTTTCAATCACTGTGTCTGTGATGCCGTAATTGAAACACCCTGCATGGCATTCCAAGTGTTTGAATCACTTTGTCCTGGTACAGTAAGTGAAACCCTCAGAATGCAATACCAAGTTTTGTTGTCGAAACACCTTGAAACTAGCCTCAACTACTGTATAGCTGCGTTGTCGAAACACCTTGACACTAATCTCAGTGAAACCCTCAGAATGCAATACCAAGTTTTGTTGTCGAAACACCTTGACACTAGCCTAAACTACTGTAGCTGTGTTGTCGAAACACCTTGACACTAATCTCAGTGGAAACCTCAGAAAGCAATACCAAGTTTTGTTGTCGAAAAACCTTGAAACTAGCCTCAACTAGCTGTGTTGTCGAAACACCTTGACACTAATCTCAGTGAAACCCTCAGAATGCAATACCAAGTTTTGTTGTCGAAACACCTTGACACTAGCCTCAACTAGCTGTGTTGTCGAAACACCTTGACACTAATCACAGTGGAACCCTCAGAAAGCAATACCAAGTTTTGTTTTGGAAATACCTTGAAACTAGTCTCAACTAGGCTACTAGCTGCGTTGTCAAAACACCTTGAATTTAATCTCAGTGAAACCCTCAGGTTCCAGCAGAACAAAACTTAAAACCCTTGAAACACAAATCATCGAGACAAAAGGATTTAGTTAATCCAACCGCAACAATTAATATAACCTCATTAGTATAGAATAAACCTTTGATTAGGAGGTCTAATAAAAGCGCCCAAAGCACGCAAAAAAACAGTACAGTAGTTTTATTGAAAATACACTAAACAAAACATTTAATGATCTGTCCAATTTATTAAGCCACTGTTCAACAGTCTAAAATGTAAACAACATTGAAGAAATAAATAGTCAAAATATCTGTCTCTATGAGTTAAAAATACAGTACTCTCGGAAAATATGACAATATATAGTACAGGTACAGTATATACTTTGCTACAAATTCTGGGTATTTGGCTGACGATCGGTTAAACAGCTTCCACCTTTGATAAACCATAACACACAGTTATGGTCAGTGACTAGTCCAAAATGCCTAGCTAACGTTACAGCACTTGGTAAAGTAAGACCCCATTAGCTTACTGTTGGATCTGTTTCATTCTTAAATAATTATGCAATGTATACTCCAGCTGTAGCTACAAATTCTTCATGACCTTTTGCACATATCTTTCAGTTCCACAAGATGAGGAAAGTTGTGAAAATTTTACAGAATCTGAAACAAGCTCCTGTGACAGCAGTCATCTCCTGAAACAACACACAAAACCTTGACAGGTAAGAAAGGTTTGATATTTCATGTAGTGATTGATAATGAGTTTGACAACTGCGTACATATACAAAAAATGTCTTTTGTGATGTTTGGATTGAAGTGTACCCCAATACAGGTCCAGTGACAAACTTTGTGTTACTGGACTTGGCTGTGTGCTGAATGTCATAACCACCATTCATTTAACATTGGGCAAGTACATATAATATTTACTTATAAAAAAATTGAGTTCTGAGGCATTTTAACGCTTGTGTTTGAACTTTGGTATAGCCTAGTTACACATGATTCCAATGCAGGTCTATCCTACTTAGTACCCCCCCCCCCCCTCCACTTATATGCCCATTGGACACTGTGAGCTAAGTAGTATGGAATATTTATCCAAAGGTCATGTAGGGATACAGTGAGCTAGGCAAATGTTTTGCAACCTCAACTATAAATTCCTTGAAATAAGATGGACCATGGTTCAAGATAAGCAGGGGCACAGTGGTTAATAGCACGTCTTCAACATATGAATATATGTCCCCTAATGTTGCCTATGTGTAAGTTGACACAAAATATTTAATTTGATAGGCCTGTGAGACATTAAAGCCACATATAGTGTTCATGGCAATCCTTAAAACATGTTCCCATGTCTTCAATGGGTCTTTCCTACCTAGTAGCCCCCTCTCCCTCCACACACACAAATTATCCATGTCCATTGCACATTGTGAGGTATGTAGTATGGAATATGTATTCGAAGGTCATGAAGGGCTACAGTGAGAGCCAGCTAGGCCAATATTTATCATCCTCAACTATACATTCCCTGAAATAAAATGGTCCAATGTAGTGTTCAAACGATTAACCTAATCGGAATCAGAATCGGTACGATTATTGCATATTTTTTTTTCTTTCCGAGAAACTCCAGAGGTTACTTGGTACATACAAAAGGATATCTAAGAGCCTTGTATTACAAGAAGCAAATGGAAACAGAGGAAAATCACAACAATAATTGTTTCTATCACAAACTTTATTGCCGATTTCGTATAAACGGGATATTTTCTCATTTTCAAATTAAATGGAATCGGAATCGGTACGATTATGAAAAAAATAATCGGTAATCGGTATTTTCTGTTATGCATAATCGTTTGAACACTAGTCCAATGACAAACTTTGTCTTAACTGTACTGTTCATTTAGCTGTACATGTCTTCAACATATATGAATATGTCTCCCTAATGTTGCCTATGTTGAAGTTGACACAAAATGTTTAATTTGACATAAGACGGTGGAAGCAATGTGTGTACAAGAAAATCCCTAAATCAAGTACACTCGTCTTCAATGGGTCTCTCCTACTTAGTAGCCCCCCCCCCCCTCCAAACACACAAATCCATGTTCATTGTACATTGTGGGGTACAGAATGTAGTATGTATTCAAAGGTCATGGACATATAGGCTACAGTGATCTAGGCAAACGTTTAGCATGTATACTCAACTATAAATTCCCTGACAAAAGATGGACCAGTAACAAACTTTGTCTTACAGTACATGGCTGCTTGCTGAATGGCCTACCTACTACAGTATTCATTTAGCTGTATGTCTTTAACATATAAGGAATATGGATTTAAGATGTCCCCCTAATGTTTCCTATTTATAATATATTCAGAAGTGGAGGCCACATGTGTTCATGACACACACAAGTCTATGTTCATTCTATATATGAAACCTGGGGAACACAATTGCATTTTAGTTTGGACACTTGTTGATAATATCAACCAAATAAGAACTGGAAAATACCTTCCACCAAAAAGTACAGGCTCTGACAAAAGCAGTGAAGTTGAAAGTGTATGGCTAAACTAGCATATTTTAAGCATATTTATGGCCACCAAATCCACCTGAAGAAACCGAGAAAGTTTGTTAAGCTACCCAAGGTAGACTTCACTTAGGATGGTCAAATGGCAAAAAATCTATAAAGAATTCTGGTATTTGGTCACTGAGTTACAAAGCAATAAGTGCCAATATTGAAAGTTACACCACTGATTGTGAAAATGACCATATATGTATGTGAAAATGTGCTAGAAAAGTGGTAATTCATGACCAATCATTTGCACTTAAGTTCTTGCTTTGGCCACCATATGGCATGAGACACTTAAATGTCCTAATTAACTGACTAGTAATGTCTGCAATGAACTTGGGAGGAAAATACATATGACCTTTAACCTACCTCTATAAATAAGACATGATAAATTACTATATTCTGTATATTAACTGTTAAGGTAGCATACGCCCATTAAAAGCCCCATTGACTTACACACTAAATCACAAAAGTAATGCCTTTTCTAAGTCTAGATAGAAGTTTTCACTTGCTAAACGCTACCCATCACTAGATAGCTGACAAGTTGGCCTTTCATGGCACCATCAATTTTCCTACCATGACCGTGAAAATATTTTGCTACGAGAGCCGGAACTTTTCGTCACTTGTAAACAAACCTCTTCACTCGGCTGTAAACAATCTTTGTCCGCTGCTCCTGGGAGGGATAAACTGATCTAAAATTGCCTCAATTTTGCCCAATTTTTTAACCACATGTGCTTCCATTCATGTTCTTTAACATCCAAGCCACAAAAAAGCTCATCCTAATTGATAACATAGCAAAAAAGTTGTTCTTCTGCTCCTAATTGGCACTTTTCCTGAAGGAGAACACTTGCCGTGGATTGATGTAGACCCTAATAGGAGTATGCCACCTTAAGAGTTGATCTGAATGTCAGAGAAAATTTGTGTCTGCTTGGAGATGTGCTAGTTATCCTGTTTCCTCCTATCCTCTGTTGCTTAAACTAGAGACATAATTGAAGCTAGTTGAAACTTTATTCATTTACAAACATCCTGAATTACGAATCTCCATTGTTGTCTTTATAGTCAAGACTCCTTCCTCTGGGAGATTCAAGAGAAACATATCATTGGACATGGAAGTGTTCATTTCTAGCAGATTTTCTGACTTGATTTCTTCTATTACTACACTTATGACATGACATTTCCCAAACATGTATTGCTAATATTGTGGTAACCTGTGTTTGATAAACAAGGCCAGCAGGTGTGTTAAAGTTGATTTAGCTATAGAGAGTGCTAGTATACTAGTGATAAAGGTGACCGTTTCCTTGTTGCTTTCACGTCTTGTTTTACTTTGTCTGAGTTATTTAGGTTCCCAGTGCTTCAGTCGCATGTTCGATTTTCTTGGGAAATGTTAGGTGGGAATACTATATTACAGATTTGAAGGAAGATTAAACCTCAGATTTTATTGATACCATTTTTTTTTAAGGAAGCTGGGTTTATCTGCAACCTGAATTTATTATACCTTGGCAATTCTGTACTGATATGTTTTAGATTCGCTTTGTTTAAATATACCGGTGAAAATATCAGTCTCATAAACATGCGGGGTGTGAAGTATTAAAGAGGTATGAAGGTAGTTTATACAAGTCATAAGTGTGTGTGTGAATATTAAAGCATTAAACACTGATATTAATAGTCATCAGTGTGTCCCCTACACATACTAAAAACATCAAATAACGAGAAGTATATTATATCAACCCACAAAGTATATAAACTCACTGCGACATATTTATCTAATTGAACACCCACCCACCCATCTCAGTATAATGTAGAGAGGATGAAAGCCTTTCGGGAAGTACTTTGAACAATTTTAGCGTGTTAAGCATTTGGCCGATAATTGAAGAATTGTGGACAATGGTTAATTCATAGTACATTTAAATAATACCAAGAATGGGAGATATGAGTTAATCATATTGTCTTGGCTTATTTCAATCTCTGAGTCTGCTTAGATTCTGTGATGTTAGCAAGTATTTCGGTCTGAGGTGGGTGAAGGGTAGACCATTCTCATGCACTGAAGTCATGTGACAAGTGCACTCAGTCATGTGATAAGTGCACTTAGTCAGGTGATATGTGCACTCAATCAGGTGACAAGTGCACTCAGTCAGGTGATATGTGCACTCAGTCAGATGATATGTGCACTCAATCAGGTGACAAGTGCACTCATTCAGGTGATATGCGCACTCAATCAGGTGACAAGTCTACTCAGTCAGTTGATATGTGCACTCAATCAGGTGACAAGTGTACTTAGTCAGGTGACAGTGTGCACATGTCATATGATAATTGAAATCTTCCAGCTGAACAAACATGAGATGGGAGAAGTGTGCTCCAACTGTGGTCTGACTTCATTGTGTCAAGTCAGTCTCCTAATACTGTTAGGTTCAGTTATATTTTTTGTGGTCCAAAGTTGTTATTTAACAGAATGTTGTTGATGTTGAGTAACTTACGGCAGAGATGTTTGTGTCTACAGCCTAGCTCCAACAAGGACGTGCCCCTGGAGGATGAAGCCTGGTACCACGGCGCCCTGCCGAGACAAGAGACGGAGGAGCTGCTGAAACAGGAGGGAGACTTCATTTTCAGATTCAAGAGCCATGCCTCCGGCCAGTACGTGCTCTCCTGCAGGTCCGCCGATAAACAGAGGCACTTCCCGATCGTGAAACAAGACGATAGCACGGTCAGTCCATTGCGAGTTTTTAAACCTGCAGAGAGTTAACCCATCTATGACAGCAAATCAATCTTGGGACTTAATTTTTGCTGATAGCTATTATTACAATAGTGCTTTTTTTAATAATTTAGCATAATATATATGTAATATATTAGCATAATAGCATAATATTTTTTAAATAAAAGCATGTAAAAACACCATGTAAAATACACATTTTGGTGTTACAATACCATCCTCTGTAGGCAGTGGTGGGGCCAGGGGTCCTCAAAGGCTCCCCTTCCACACATCTTGGTCCCCCTTCCCCTTCCTCCCTCCCATTACAAAATTGAAATGGCATACTGTGTGTGTTTGATATGATATATCATTAAGCCTGACTTTTCTCCTCCACACAATTTTTTTGAATGTCTGAATGTTCTGGTTTTTAACAGTATCGATTGGAAGGAGGGAGTTTTCGGTCAATCCAGGAACTGGTGAACCATCACATGTCAACTCAAACACCGGTGACGAAAGCGTCCAACGCGATGATCAGAAATCCAATAAGTAAGGTCAAGGACGAGCACGACCTTCGACACAAGGACATCCTGCTGGACACCAAATTAGGACAGGTGAGTTTCATGAAAGACACAATGATTCAATCTTTTAAAGGGTGTGAAGACTCGCGCAAAAAAAGAAACGTCTAATGCCAGTAATCTGACCTAGTTTCGAATGAGGTGTAATAGAAGTGTTACACACCACCATCAATCCCAGCAAATACACATACAGCTTGCTACCATCAGTAAATTAGACACTAGTGTATAGTCAGTACATACAGCTGCGGTCAATACCCACAGCACAGTGTACAAACGATACAGCGATGGACATCTCAGGTCCAGCTAAAGATAACAAGGTATCACTTTCATTACTGTCTGCATTTTGTAGCGACACGAACAAAACGTCACTTGCAAGCAACAGAGAGTTAAATTTTTCAGATGGCAGCACACTGTTTGGGGCGAGTCTTCATTGCCTTTAATGGTAATGAAAAGTTAATTGGTAGATGAGTTAATTTCACTGACATTTACCCACTTTGTACCAGTGTCCCTGGAACCTTGTAATTTTTGTTTGGCCAATTGACTTGTATTTGAAGCTAACAGGGATGACCATGTGTGCACAACATGTGTCATGTTGTTTACTCCAGTCTATTCCTATCAACACAGTATGTGTGTGCACTAATGTTGAGTTAATTGGGGAGAATCTTACTGTTGGTACATGGGCTAACGTAAGATGTTAGCTGAATTCTTGTGTATACCCCTTCAGCTGTAGGCAATGAAAAATTACTGTTTTAAGGTTTATTAAGCCACTGGTTGCCTCTCATGTGACATATATTGTGAGCTCTCATGTGACATATCACATGACCTCGCGTGTGACATCTCCTTGTCTATACTACTGCTGCATTCTTTATTTAAGGTGGAAAAAAGAAAAAGAAAAAAAGTGAATTTTTAGATGAATATCTTGTTAGAACTGTATTAATTACAACCCATATGGTTGTAACTCTTCTCTATTGCACCCCAAGTCAAATAAAATATTAAAAAATGAAAACGGGGGTGGGGTGGGTGAGGGGGTGGGTTTGTTGACTGCATTGTTTTTTTAGTTTCATAAGCGTCCTTTTTCTTGTGTACATGCAGGGACATTTTAGGTGACGTCCACAAGTGATTTTACTGACTGATGTTTGCTTCTCTGTCACCTTTGCAGGAGGAGATCTTTTGAAGTTGCTTCGAGATGACAGCAAGACCTTGAGTGTCCCCGAGAAGATTAAAATGAGTGAAGACGCAGCATCAGGGATGGCTTACTTGGAGGGCAAAAGTTGTATTCACAGGTAAACTAGAAATTGTCCTGGGATTAATAAACATGTGTGTGGGTATATGGATGTAGGCATGGGTATGCATGTATGCTAGTATGTATTTGTTGAGGAACAAACAAGAAGAACTCAGATAAGTAATCAGGACTCTTGTCTATTTGAAACTTTGTGTGATACCTGCTTTCAAAGGGAAAATGTCAAAACTGAATACTAAAGACAATTCTCGTTACTTAACCAAATAAGGAGAATGGGATATTCCCACTCCTTTTAAAAATTAGACATTTTGCTCTTGATGGTTGTAATTGTAGAATGCTGCCAGTAAATTGTAGTGATAAGTAACTTTCTGTTAACAGATAGAACCTCACCACCATCATGCAACCCCCCCCCCCCTCTCCACCTCACACCATTAATCTCCTATCCATCTACACGAATGTTAGAATAAAACACTCTGTGGAACTGAAATGATGTTAACATTATCAAAAATGCGGCAACATTAAGGAATGAAACCTCAAGGTAGGGAGAAATTTTTTGGGAGGGGCCCAATAACGTGAGATGCCAAATGCTCTGTATATTACAGCAGATCTAGTAGATTGATATATGGTCACTGCCATGCTCCCACAGTATACCTCTGTAAAACTCATGGTCATGCTTTCACCTCATTGACAGAGACCTGGCTGCGAGGAATTGTCTGGTCGGCACGAAGAATATTCTGAAGATCAGCGATTTTGGAATGTCGAGAGAAGAAGAAGAGGAATAACAGATCGACAGCAACAACATGAGACAGATACCAATCAAATGGACGGCCCCTGAGGCCATGAAATATGGTAAAGGTTGTGTATACATATGTCCAGGCACGTAGCCAAGGGGGGGCCAAGGGGGCGACCGCCCCCCCCTTGAGCATATTTTTTTTGTATATTTTTTTGATATCCCTAGTAATTTCAAAATAGAAAATGCTTAAATGCAACTTACAAGGCCTGGGAAGTGCCATTTCCAGCGATCTGGGAGGCATTTTCGGCCAAAGTTTTCTTGTACGCTTCATGCCACTCGTGATGGCGCTACGCTAAGATAGTTTGCAGAGCCATAATTGGCTCTGATAGTTTGCCTACAGGTTCGCCCCTCCCATGGCAAATTCCTGGCTACGCGCCTGAGTATGGCAAAGAAGTGGTAAAAGCAGTTACTGTGGGTCTGTTTCAAAACCTGCGTGTTCAAAACCTAAGAGAGTGTCGTGGACGATTGGCTAAGGCGTCGGACTTGTGATCCAAGGATTGCTGGTTCGACTCCTGCCTAGTCCATTACGTTGTGTCCTTGGGCAAGATGCTTTATCTCAATTGCCTCTCTCCACCCAGGGGTTAAATGGGTACCTGTGAGGTAACTTGTCATTGGGCGCAGTATATAACTGCAGCCGCCTGGAGGGATTGTCTCTGGGACAGGTTATCATTGACCAGGGGTAACATATCTTCTGTAAAGTGCTTTGATACCTATTGCTGGTATAAAGCGCTATATAAAAGTGAAATATTCTGTGGGTCTGTTTCAAAACCTGCGTGTTCAATACCTTAGAGAGTGTTGTGGACGATTGGCTAAGGCGTCGGACTTGTGATCCAAGGATTGCTGGTTCGACTCCTGCCTAGTCCATTACCTTGTGTCCTTGGGCAAGATGCTTTATCTCAATTGCCTCTCTCCACCCAGGGGTTAAATGGGTACCTGTGAGGTAACCTGTCATTGGGCGCAGTATATAACTGCAGCTGCCTGGAGGGATTGTCTCTGGGACAGGTTATCATTGACCAGGGATAGCATATCTTCTGTAAAGCGCTTTGAGACCTATTGCTGGTATAAAGCGCTATATAAAAGTGAAATATTCTGTGGGTCTGTTTTAAAACCTGCGTGTTCAAAACCTTAGAGAGTGTTGTGGACGATTGGCTAAGGCGTCGGACTTGTGATCCAAGGATTGCTGGTTCGACTCCTGCCTAGTCCATTACATTGTGTCCTTGGGCAAGATGCTTTATCTCAATTGCCTCTCTCCACCCAGGGGTTAAATGGGTACCTGTGAGGTAACTTGTCATTGGGCGCAGTATATAACTGCAGCCGCCTGGAGGGATTGTCTCTGGGACAGGTTATCATTGACCAGGGATAACATATCTTCTGTAAAGTGCTTTGATACCTGTTGCTGGTATAAGCGCTATATAAAAGTGAAATATTCTGTGGGTCTGTTTCAAAACCTGCGTGTTCAAAACCTTAGAGAGTGTTGTGGACGATTGGCTAAGAGGACGGACTTGTGATCCAAGGATTGCTGGTTCGACTCCTGCCTAGTCCATTACCTTGTGTCCTTGGGCAAGATGCTTTATCTCAATTGCCTCTCTCCACCCAGGGGTTAAATGGGTACCTGTGAGGTAACTTGTCATTGGGCGCAGTATATAACTGCAGCCGCCTGGAGGGATTGTCTCTGGGACAGGTTATCATTGACCAGGGATAACATATCTTCTGTAAAGTGCTTTGATACCTATTGCTGGTATAAGCGCTATATAAAAGTGAAATATTCTGTGGGTCTGTTTCAAAACCTGCGTGTTCAAAACCTTAGAGAGTGTTGTGGACGATTGGCTAAGGCGTCGGACTTGTGATCCAAGGATTGCTGGTTCGACTCCTGCCTAGTCCATTACCTTGTGTCCTTGGGCAAGATGCTTTATCTCAATTGCCTCTCTCCACCCAGAGGTTAAATGGGTACCTGTGAGGTAACTTGTCATTGGGCGCAGTATATAACTGCAGCTGCCTGGAGGGATTGTCTCTGGGACAGGTTATCATTGACCAGGGATAACATATCTTCTGTAAAGTGCTTTGATACCTATTGCTGGTATAAGCGCTATATAAAAGTGAAATATTCTGTGGGTCTGTTTCAAAACCTGCGTGTTCAAAACCTTAGAGAGTGTTGTGGACGATTGGCTAAGAGGACGGACTTGTGATCCAAGGATTGCTGGTTCGACTCCTGCCTAGTCCATTACCTTGTGTCCTTGGGCAAGATCCTTTATCTCAATTGCCTCTCTCCACCCAGGGGTTAAATGGGTACCTGTGAGGTAACTTGTCATTGGGCGCAGTATGTAACTGCAGCTGCCTGGAGGGATTGTCTCTGGGACAGGTTATCATTGACCAGGGATAGCATATCTTCTGTAAAGCGCTTTGAGACCTATTGCTGGTATAAAGCGCTATATAAAAGTGAAATATTCTGTGGGTCTGTTTCAAAACCTGCGTGTTCAAAACCTTAGAGAGTGTTGTGGACAATTGGCTAAGGCGTCAGACTTGTGATCCAAGGATTGCTGGTTCGACTCCTGCCTAGTCCATTACCTTGTGTCCTTGGGCAAGATGCTTTATCTCAATTGCCTCTCTCCACCCAGGGGTTAAATGGGTACCTGCTAGGTAACTTGTCATTGGGCGCAGTATATAACTGCAGCTGCCTGGAGGGATTGTCTCTGGGACAGGTTATCATTGACCAGGGGTAACATATCTTCTGTAAAGCGCTTTGAGACCTATTGCTGGTATAAGCGCTATATATAAGTGAAATAGTATTATTACTATTTTTTTTTTTTGGGTAATAATAATTAACATTAGGGACAATATAACGTCATCATCAAATGATGGCATGTTTTTTATTAAGCAAGAGGAATTTGTGCTTTGTTGCTGAAAATTGAAAAAATTATGACAGGTTATGAAACCTTAAAATGTAGCAAAAATTAAAGTTTAGAAACTAGGAATTCCCCCCCAAACTAGGGTCTGGTTTATTCTTGAGTTAAAAGTGGGGTTCTATGAAATATTAAGCCTCACATTATGATATAGCTTTGAATAACACTGAATTTAATTGAACCCTTTGCATTTTTATAATCAACAGGGCATCCTATGCATCACTTTGGGAACAATTTAAAAATTTTGTGTTTCTAGAAAAAAAATCATAACGACTAAAGACTTACAATAATTATATGGAAGGTTTTTAAAAAAGGACTATATATTAAGTCAGAGTGCTAAAATATTGATTTCAAAAGCTCAGATATACCTAACTTTAAATTGTTAAATTGGGACAAACAAGAAAGAAAGTTCTCAAATGCCAGTCAGATGGCTCAATATGGATTCCCAGAGCTCAAAAATATGCTTTTCTCTAAAAATTAAAATGTTAGTCTATGGAACTTAGAGCCTCTAAATATTAAAAAGATTTTGAAATATTTTGTAATAACTTCATTCAAATTAGGAATTGATGATATCATTGTTGCTTAATTCAGAAAGACATCCTCTATCTGATGCATTATTGTGGAAAAACTTAGAACCTCATTATTTTTGCCCAAAAAGTAAAACATATTTATAAGGTTTTAGCCTTAAAAAATTGTTAAATTTGGACATACAGAAATAGAAAGTTCTCAAATGCCAGTCAGGATGCTCATTATGGATTCCTAGAGCTCAGAAATATGCTTTTCTTCTGAAATGTGTTAGTTTATGGAACTTAAAGCCTCTAAATATTTAAATGATTTTTAAAATGTTTTATTACATCTCTTTCAAATTTGGAATTGATTATATCATTGATGCCTAATTTAGAAGGACACCCTCTATATGATGCATAATTGTGGAAAAACCTAAAAGGTCAATAGTTTTGGCAAAAATTAAAACAAAATTATAAGGTTTTAGCCTTACAAAATTGTTAAATTTGAACAAACAGATATAGAAAGTTCTCAAATGCCAGTCAGGATGCTCATTATGGATTCCTAGAGCTCAGAAATATGCTTTTCTTCTGAAATGTGTTAGTCTATGGAACTTAAAGCATTATTTTTAAAATGTTTTGTTATAACTTCTTTTAAATTAGGAATTGATTATATCATTGTTGCTTAATTTAGAAGGACACCCTCTATCTTATGTATCACTGTGGTAAAACTTAAAATGGTCATGATTTTTGGCAAAAAATTAAACAAAATTATAAGGTTTTAGCCCTACAAAATTGTTAAAATTTGGACAAAAAAAGGTTCTCAAATGCCAGTCAGAATGCTCATTATAGATTCCCATAGCTCAGAAATATCGTTCTCTCTGAAGTTAAAATGTGTTAGTCTATGTCTTTTTATGCTTATTGAAATGATTTTCAAAATGTTTTATTATAACTTCTTTCAAATTAGGAATTGGTGATATCATTGTTGCTTAATTCAGAAGGACACCTTCTATCTAATGTATAATTGTTGGTAAACTTAAAAAGGTCATGATATTTGGCAAAAAAATTGTAAGGTTTTAGCACTACAAAATTGTTAAATTTGGACAAACAAAAATAGAAAGTTCTCAAATGCCAGTCAGGATGATCACTATAGATTCCCAGAGCTCAGAAATATGCTTCTCTCTGAAGTTAAAATGTGGTAGTCTATGGATTTTTATGCTTATTAAAATGATTTTCAAAATGTTTAATCATAACTTCTTTCACATTGGGAATGTATGATATCACTGTTGCTTAATTCAAAAGGACACCCTCTATCTAATGCATATGTGTAGAAAGAACTTAAAAGGTCATGATTTTGGCCAACAAAAAATTAAACTCATAAGGTTTATAGCCATACAAATTCATTAAATTTGGACCAAAAAAAAAGTTCTCAAATGCCAGTCAGGATGCTCATTATAGATTAACAGAGCTCAGAAATATGCTTCTCTCTGAAGTTAAAATGTGTTAGTCTATGGATTTTTATGCTTATTGAAATGATTTTTAAAATGTTTCATTATAACTTCTTTCACATTGGGAATGTATGATATTATTGTTGCTTAATTTAGAAGGACATCCTCTATCTAATGCATATGTGTGGAAAGAACTAAAAAGGTCATGATTTTGGCCAACAAAAAAAAACTCATAAGGTTTATAGCCATACAAAACTGTTAAATTTTGGACAAAAAAGAAAGTTCTCAAATGCCAGTCAGGATGCTCATTATGGATTCCCAGAGCTCAGAAATATGCTTCTTTTTGAAGTTAAAATGTGTTTAGTCTATGGATTTTTATGCTTATTGAAATGATTTTCAAAATGTTTCAATATAACTTCTTTCACATTGGGAATGTATTATATCATTGTTGCTTTATACAGAAGGACACCCTCCATCCTATGCATTATTGTGGAAAAACTTAAAGGTCATGATTATGGCCGCAAAAAAAAAACTTGTAAGGTTTACAAGGCCTTACAAAACTGTTAAATTTTGGACAAAAAAGAAAGTTCTCAAATGCCAGTCAGGATGCTAATTATGGATTCCCAGAGCTCAAAAATATGCTATTCTCTGAAGTTAAAAGTGGTAGTGTATGGATTTTTATGCTTATTAAAATGATTTTCAAAATGTTTCTAAAAATTCCTTTCACATTGGGAATGTTTTATATCATATTGCTTCCTTCAGAAGGACACCTTCCATCTAATGCATCACCGTGGAAAGAATTAAACTGTTCATGATATCTAAATTGGGGCCAAATACTCAACAAGTTCTCCAATGCCACTCAGGATGCCCATTACGGAACCAGAGCTTGGAAACATACTTTCTCTGAAGTTAAAAGTGGTAGTGTATGGAATTTTATGCTTATTAAATGATTTTCAAAATGTTTCATAATTACTTCTTGGGAGTGTATTGTATCATTGTTGCTTTATACAGAAGGACACCCTCCATCCTATGCATTATTGTGGAAAAACTTAAAGGTCATGATTGCGGCCGCAAAAAAAAAAAAAACTTGTAAGGCTTACAAGGCCTTACAAAACTGTTAAATTTTGGACAAAAAAAAAAGTTCTCAAATGCCATCAGGATGCTCATTATGGATTCCCAGAGCTCAAAAATATGCTATTCTCTGAAGTTAAGTGGTAAGTGTATGGATTTTTATGCTTATTAAAATGATTTTCAAAATGTTTCTAAAAATTCCTTTCACATTGGGAATGTTTTATATCATATTGCTTCCTTCAGAAGGACACCTTCCATCTAATGCATCACCGTGGAAAGAATTAAACTGTTCATGATATCTAAATTGGGGCCAAAAACTCAACAAGTTCTCCAATGCCACTCAGGATGCCCATTACGGAACCAGAGCTTGGAAACATACTTTCTCTGAAGTTAAAAGTGGTAGTGTATGGATTTTTATGCTTATTAAAATGATTTTCAAAATGTTTCATAATTACTTCTTTCACATTGGGAATGTTTTATATCATTGTTGCTTACTTTAGGAGGGACAGCCTTTGTCACTTATGCATCATTGTGGAAAGAATGAAAATGGTCATGATATTTTTGGTGGAAAATTTAAAAATTCGTAAGGCGATATGAATAGTCTTACTAAATCAATTAACTTGAACAAACAAAATGTTCTCAAATGCCAGTCAGGATGCTCATTACCGATTCCCCGAGCTTGGAAACATACTTTTCTCTGAAGGTTAAAAGTGGTAATGTTTGGATTTTTATGCTTATTAAAATGATTTTCAAAATGTTTTTCATAACTTCTGTTACATTGGGAATGAATTATATCATTGGTGCTGAATTTAGGAGGACACCCTAAATCATATGCATATACTTGTGGAACAACTTAAAAGGTCATGATTTTGGTAAAAAGTAAAACAAAAATCATTAAGCTTTAGCATTACAAAACATTAAATTGGGACAAATATAAAAAGTTTCTCACATGCCAGTCAGGATGCTCATTATGGATTCCCAGAGACCAGAAATTTGCTTTTCTCTGAAGTAAAAAGTGTTAGTCTATGGAACTTAAAGCCTCTAAATATTTAAAATGATTTTTAACATGTTTGATTATAACTTCTTTCAAATTTGGAATTGATTGTATCCATTGTTGCCTAACACAGAAGGAAACCTTCCATTTCATGCGTAATTGTGGAAAAAAAATTAAATGGTTATGACTTTGGCCAAAACTGATAAAATCATAAGGTTTTAGCCTTACAAAATTATTAAATTTGGACCAAAACGAAAGTTTTCAAATGCAGAAACATGTATTGAGTTAAAATGAAAAGATAAAATGAGTGTGGCCAAAAACAAATTGAATCACAAGGCTATTGCCCATTACATAATAAATAATTGGGATCAAATCATTTTAGAAACAGGTCATTATTTTGGCAAATAATAAAAAATCATCATAAGGCAAACAAAATAAGGTATTTATAAGCATGTACAATATCATTATAGTTTAAACAAAATATGAAAGTTCTAAAATAGATTCACAGAGCCCAGAAATGTTCTTTTCTCTGAAAGTTAACCTTCTAAACATTAAAGTGATTTTCCCCAAAAAATGTCTATAACTTCTTTCAAGGTAGGAACAGATCATATTCATCTAATATAATTCAGAATGACAACTTCCAATCTAGGTATAATATTAGAAAGAATTAAAAATAGGTCACGATTGTAGCCACAGAAAGAAAAATGGAGTTAAAGGTGGTAGTCTTTAGAAGTTTTACCCTCTAAACATTAAAGTGATTTTACAAAAAAATGGCTATAACTTCTATCAATGTGAGAACAGATCATATTACTTAATTCAGAAGTAATAATAACTCAGAAGTAATAAGTACTCAGACGTAATAAGTCAGAAGTAATAATTCAGAAGTAATAATAACTTAAATCAGAATGACAACTTCCAATCTAGGTATAATATTAGAAAGAATTAAAAAAAGGTCAGAATTTTAGCCACAGAAAAAAATGGAGTTTTAACCCTCTTAACATGCCACTTTTAGCTTCAGAGAAAAGCATAAAACTCTTGGTGCTGAGAATCTAAATTGAATGATTTTGTGTTATATGAAATCATTTTGATAATTAGGGACTTCCACTAAAATAAATGCAAACCAGGGCTCTAGGAATCCATAAAGAGCATCCAGACCTGATAATTGAGAATAAAAGACATTCTATGCATAATTTTGGAAAGAATTAAAACAGTCATGATTTTTGCTAAAGAATTAAAAAAAGGTCATATGCTATATATGGCCCTACAAAACTTTCAATTTGGCAGAAGTTTTCAAATGCCATTATTGCTTTTTGCTGAAGGACACCCTCCATCCTATGTGTAATTTTGGGAAGGCCTTAAAAGGTCATGATTGTTTTCAAATATTATCAAAAATCATTCAATCATTCAATTTGGACAGAAGTCAGGATACTCATAATGGCATCTCAAAGCTCAGAAATGTGCATAAAATGATTTTCAAAATATGTCATAATAATTTCTTTCAAATTTGGATTGTATTATATGATTGTTGCTTAATTCAGAAAGACACACACCATCCTATGCATCATTGTGGAAATACTTAAAAAGGTCATGGTTTAGCTAAAGAAAATCATAACTTAGTTAATTTAAATTTAACTTAAATTTCATTTTACAAACTTATTTAATTTGGACCAAATAACAATTTCTCAAATGCCAGTCAGGATGCTCATTATGGATTCTCAGAGCTAGGCCTCTTATAGTATTAAAATAATTTTATGGTTTTAGAGTAACAAAACTGTTAAAGTTGGACAAACAAAAATAGAAAGTTCTGATGTTAAAGTGTTAGTCTATGGAACCAAAAGCCTCTAAATATTAAAATGATTTTTTAAAATGTTATATTATAACTTCTTTCAAATTAAGAATTGATATAATTGTTGCTTAATTCAGAAGGATACCCTCAACTTAAAAGTTAATTTTTTTGGGCCAAAAAATAAAACAAAATTATAAGGTTTCAGCCTACAAAACTGTTAAATATGGACCCCAAAAAATAGAAAGTTCTCAAATGCCAGTCAGGATGTTCATTATGGATTCCAAGTTAAATAGTTAGTCTATGGAACTTAGAGCCGCTAAATATTAAAATGATTTTTAAAATGTTTTGTTATAACTTCTTTCAAAGTATGAATTTATTATATCATTGTTGCTTGTGGAATAAACAGGAAGGCATGATTTGCCACAAAAAAATCATTAGGTTTCAGCCATGCAAAAATCATTAAATTGGGACAAACAACAAAGGTTCTCAAATGCCATTCAGGATGCTCATTATAAATTCCCAGAGCTCAGAAATATGCTTTATACTGAAACTAATAGTTGAAGTCTATGGACTGTTAAACCTCTAAATATTAAAATAATTATCAGAACGTTTCATTTCACTTCCTTTCAAATTGAGAATGTAGCATATTATTTGAACTTAATGCAGTAGGACAACTTCCATCCTAACCATAATTTTGGAAAGAATTAAAAGAAGTCTGTGATTTTAACCAAAAGCTAAAACAAAAAAATCATCAGTCAATAATATTAATAATAATAAGTAATATTTTAAGCGCATAATCAGCAACACTGCTCAAAGCGCTTTGCAAATGTAAAACCTAAAAACAAATAGTAACAAAAACTTAAATATTAAATATATAGAACCAATAAGGCATAAAATGTAAAAGCCCAACAATATAAAAAACACTTGTACTAAACGATAATAAAAAAATACAACCTGAACGCATACAGTCCAAAACAATTTCAGAAGTATGTAAATAGTAAAATAATTTTAAAAACTTAGCAAAATGCACAAAAGATTAAATCATAGTCTATGTTTATAAATATAAATAAGTATGAGAAACAATAGTACAGTAAGACAATTATTGTAAAAGCCTAAAACAGATAGTAATAAACACCAAATGCTAAAAAAAACACAAATTACTGCATAGTAAAGCATATTTCTGAGCTCTGTATGAAAACATAGGGAGCATCCTGACTGTCAATTGAGAACTAATTGGGTGTCCTTCTTAATTCAGTGATAATGATATTCTCTCTATAGTTTGACTAAAAGTTACAAGGACCCATTTTGAGAATCATTTTATGGTATAAATTCCATAGACTGCCACTAAACTTCATAGAAGAGTAAACTTGAGCTCTTGGAATCAATTATAACCATCCTGACTGGCATTTGAGAACTTTCCTTCTCCAAATTCACTAAATTTGCAGCCGTATGGCCCACATCATGACCTATTTAATTCTTTCCACACATGTGCATTAGATAGAGGGTGTCGTTCTTATTAAGCAGCAATGATATTATTCTTAATTTGAGAGAATTTATAAATGAAACATTTTGAAAATCATTTTAATAGGCTAAATATTCCAAAGATTACCACTTTTAACTTTAGAGAGAAGCATATCTGGGCTCTTGGAACATTAATGAGCATCCCGACTGGCATTTGGGAACTTTTTTATGTCTGAATTTGATGAGTTTGTATGGCTAAAGCCTTGATTTTTGGGGGAGGGGGAGAGGGGGGTCAAATATCATGACCTTTTGAATTCTTTCCACACATATGCATTGCATAGAGGGTGTCCTTCTTATAAAGCAACAATGATATAATTCATTCTCAGTTTGAGAGAATTTATTATGAAACATTTTGAGAATCATTTTAATATGCTAAAAATTCCATATGCTACCACTTATAACTTCAGAGAGAAGCATATCTGGGCTCTTGAGCATCCTGACTGGCATTGAGAACTTTTTTTGTCTGAATTTATTGAGTTTGTATGGCCAAAGCCTTACATTGGGGAGGGGGGAGATAAAAAATCACGACCCTTTTAGTTCTTTCCACACATATGCATTGGATGGAGGGTGTCCTTCTGATTAAGCAACAATGATATTATTCATTCTCAATTTGAGAGAATTTATAATGAAACATTTTGAGAATCATTTTAATATGCTAAAAATTCCATAAACTACCACTTTTAACTTCAGAGAGAAGCATAACTGGGCTCTGGGAATCCATAATGAGCATCCTGACTGGCATTTGAGAACTTTTTTTTGTCTGAATTTATTGAGTTTGTATGGCCAAAGCCTTACTTTGGGGAGGAGGGAGGCAAAAATCATGACCCTTTTAGTTCTTTCCACACATATGCATTGGATGGAGGGTTTCCTTCTGATTAAGCAACAATGATATTATTCATTCTCAATTTGAGAGAATTTATAATGAAACATTTTGAGAATCATTTTAATATGCTAAAAATTCCATAAACTACCACTTTTAACTTCAGAGAGAAGCATAACTGGGCTCTGGGAATCCATAATGAGCATCCTGACTGGCATTTGAGAACTTTTTTTTGTCTGAATTTATTGAGTTTGTATGGCCAAAGCCTTACTTTGGGGAGGAGGGAGGCAAAAATCATGACCCTTTTAGTTCTTTCCACACATATGCATTGGATGGAGGGTTTCCTTCTGATTAAGCAACAATGATATTATTCATTCTCAATTTGAGAGAATTTATAATGAAACATTTTGAGAATCATTTTAATAGGCTAAAAATTCCATAAACTACCACTTTTAACTTCAGAGAGAAGCATAACTGGGCTCTGGGAATCCATAATGAGCATCCTGACTGGCATTTGAGAACTTTTTTTTGTTTCCAAAATTTAATGATTTTGTATGGCTTATAGCCTTATGAGTTTGTTTTTTTTGGGGCCAAAATCATGACCTTTATAGTTCTTTCAATGCATATGCATTAGATAGAGGGTGTCCTTCTTATAAAGCAACAATGATATTATTCATTCTCAATTTGAGAGAATTTATAATGAAACATTTTGAGAATCATTTTAATAGGCTAAAAATTTCATAGACTTCCACTTTTAACTTCAGAGACAAGCATATCTGGGCTCTGGGAATCCATAATGAGCATCCTGACTGGCATTTGAGAACTTTTTTTTGTTTCCAAAATTTAATGATTTTGTATGGCTTATAGCCTTATGAGTTTGTTTTTTTTGGGCCAAAATCATGACCTTTATAGTTCTTTCAATGCATATGCATTAGATAGAGGGTGTCCTTCTTATAAAGCAACAATGATATTATTCATTCTCAATTTGAGAGAATTTATAATGAAACATTTTGAGAATCATTTTAATAGGCTAAAAATTTCATAGACTTCCACTTTTAACTTCAGAGACAAGCATATCTGGGCTCTGGGAATCCATAATGAGCATCCTGACTGGCATTTGAGAACTTTTTTTTTGTTTCCAAAATTTAATGATTTTGTATGGCTATAGCCTTATGAGTTTGTTTTTTTTGGCCAAAATCATGACCTTTATAGTTCTTTCAATGCATATGCATTAGATAGAGGGTGTCCTTATAAAGCAACAGTGATATTATTCATTCTCAATTTGAGAGAATTTATAATGAAACATTTTGAGAATCATTTTAATAGGCTAAAAATTTCATAAACTACCACTTTTAACTTCAGAGAGAAGCATATCTGGTCTCTTGGTATCCATAATGAGCATCCCGACTGGCATTTGAGAACTTTTTTTTTTGGTCAAAATTTTTGGGATTTTGTATGGCTATAGCCTTATCAATTCTCCATTTTTTTTTTGCCAATTATTTTTAGTTTTTCTACACTGTATAGAGGGTGTCCTTATAAAGCAATAATGAGATTATTCGTTCTCAATTTAAAGAAAGTACAAAGACACATTTGAAAATCATTTTATTAGTGTTCCATAGACTGACACTTACCTTCATTGAAGAGTATACCCGAGCTCTTGGAATCCATAATGAGCATCCTGACTGGCATTTGAGAACATTTTTTTTTCTTTCAATTTAATGATTTTGTCTGGCCAAAGCATCAAGATTTTATTTCTCATTTTTGGCCAAAATCAGAACATTCACAATTTGGAATAAAGCACAAGGAAACATTTTGAAAATCGTTTTATTATGTGAAACACTTACAATCCCAAACCCTGCCACTTCATTGAAGAGTTTACCTGAGCCCTTGGAATCCATAATGAGCATCCTGATTGGCATCTTAGAATTTGTTTTGTCCAAATTCATTGATAATGTATTTCTTCACCCCACATCCCTCCCCCAGGCCCCCAATTTGAAAAATAAGAATAATTTGTGAAAAACAGTTGACACATCATACTGTAGCTCTAGGAATCAATAATCAAATATATAAATGAAAACATCATAAGGCTCAGCTATAGTCCTGTTTAATTCCAACCAATCAGTTTTGATTAATCTAATCTAATCAATGGTCTAATCAATCTCTCCTACAGTGAATATATTAGTGATTCTTATTTTGATATTTTTATCATTTTCTTGACATACAAACTAGTAGGCCGGGTTGTCAGATGGACAACCAGTCAAATCCGTAAAAAATTTGCCCCTAGCTTACATCGTAGCATGAAACATCAACAGACAGATACTAGCATTCAAATCTTGTTCAGATTACATATTAAATTGATTGCATATATAATAAAATATATATATATATAAATATGTGTTTTAGACTCTTCCATTCAACGTGAGACTTGCATCATCTATCTCCTCACGAATCAACCCGTTCTGCTTGTCCTCTCTCTATCCTCTTTCAGGAAGATACACGTCGCTCTCTGATGTCTGGAGTTATGGAGTACTCCTCTGGGAGATATTCTCCAGAGGTAGCACTCTGTACCCGGCATGAATAACAACGAGGCCAGAGAGAAAATAGAGGGCAGTAAGTACTGAAAAACAATGAGAGAGGAATATGAAGTCACCTTAACCTTACCCTCCCCCTTTAAGGAAAATAAGAATATTGGCCAGATGAACTGGAAAATAATAGTACTCACTGTATACAATTCAAATTACAATTAAAAGATGATATATAATAGATAACAAAAGTTACACCAGGTGGTCCTCAGTTGGTTACTATAGTTACACAAGAAAGCCACAGTAGGTATAATAGAGGGTTTCCAAAGCTGTACCAGACAGTTAATGAATTATTCTTTGGGGGAGTGGAGGGGGGGGGGGTAATTTTTGTAAAGCTGTAACTGCTTCCTTATTTTCGTCCTCAAGAAAAATGCCACCTTAATTTACGTTAGATTCACTAACTACTGCTAGTTACATATATATATGAATGATACAAATGATGTAGAAAAAAGTCTGACATTCTTGGAAATATGCCTAAAATGTCTCGTTATTGACCACTACCATAGCGACCGTTAGATGCCTGTGCCAGTTTGTCGTTGTCATGGTTATAAGCCTATCTTCTCCTCAATTTCAGGCTATCGGATGAACCAGCCTCCGGAATGTCCAGATGCCGTCTGGGAATGGATCCAGGCCTGCTGGAGGAAAGAACCAGAGGACAGACCAAACTTTTCAGAAATCAAGACAGCGATGAAGAAGATACATAAAATATTTAAATAGAATGTAATCTCTTTGTAAAAAATACAATTATTTCAACATCCAATAGTGTGAGATTCAGTCTGATACAACTCAAGGGTACAGAGGTGAAAAGCCACCATCTTTACAAATCTATTGCCAATGTTTGCTCAGGAAACATCCCAGAAATATGGCCGCCGATAACGTGAATCCTAAAGAATGTGATTGAGAATGTTTCATGTTAGCTGGTGTTTCCTGGTGAAGAAGAGAATGGATTATATGGGTTGCATGGTTCCCATATCAAACACTGGATTCTTGGAACGATTGGAATCGATAACAGATTCAAAATGGATTATACATAGCATGGCATTTACCTACGTTTAGTTTGTTCAGGACAGTACTCATCCAATCATCGTAGAATTGCAGTCTTGTTAAGAAATGATCTATTTACAAATATTTGTCACCCTGTAGAGTTAATTGTCATATATGACTGTCATATATGACTGTACATATATGATTGTCCCAATGTGCACAAAACATATTGATTGTTCAACATATTGAAATTCATACAGGCAGAGCTTGGTTAGTGGATCAATAACATGAATTCAATTCTCATAATGAATAATACAGTTGTAATATTGTCTTGCAACGTAACAACAATAGATAATAGAAAATAGAAAACACATACTGCTAAATGGTTACTCATTACAATGGGGTCTATTAAATAGCTCATTGCTGGATAATTACACGTACTGCTACATGGTCACTAATTGCAATGGGTCTATGACATAACTCATTGCTGGATCATTACATGTACTGCTAAATGGTCACTAATTACAATGAGTTCGTAAAAGTAGGTCATTGGTTTGTATTAAATCAAAAAAAGTTTTGGATCGAGTGCTCATTGAGATGGCTACTTTTTTTCAGCATTTGTAAAAGAAATGCATTTTCTTTATATTTATTTAAGGTTAATGGGCGATTCATGTTCTCCTCAAAATTAAAAATCAATGTGTCACACATGATAACTTTTTCATTTCTGATATCTCATCATAATTTTGCAATATTTATATGTATCCCAGAATTGCTTGGAGGACTTTTGTCTCCTTTTCTGCCATTGTAGATATTTTTTTTATTTACACAGGAATAGTTTGTATTACATTTGACGGACCAACATTCATAAAGTTTTTTTTTTCTTTTGTGTTACAAAGTTAGTATTTTTTACCTCTTAGACTACATTACACACTTTGTGTTTTACTTTCTGTTCTTTAATGGTAACAAATTTGTTGTATCAGAAAAAGAGTTCCTTGTATTTTCACTTCCTTCTAAGTGTGTTTCAAAAAAACTTGATAAAAACTGCGCACGAAACAAAAATGTATATATGCCATAAGAAGACATGAAGTTTCATTCTTAACAGGAATTAACACAAGCAGAACTGGAGGAAATGTATACAAATGAGTTCTAAAGCCATGTATAATGCTGAACAATAATGCAACAGGTTAGCTACATATTTGTATCAATGATTTCTGTATTGGGGTAGGGGGGGTGTTTACCTCGTAAACAAACCAATTCTGTTGTGTTCAGTTATTGTAATGACATTCTTTATGTATTTATGATATGTATTCTTGAAGTACGCCCTCTCCAAGATGGCAGTGCTACGCACTTACGAGTAAGAAATAAACAGGCAATCAATCTTCATGAATCAAGAACATCGTGTCTTTTTTTATAACAACTAAACACTATATTTGGCGACGAGGAGAAAATTTTACAATTTGGACGTGTTTTTACAATCATGGCTACCTCAGGACTACTCCCTCCGCCCGTTTTTCTATCAAGCCCTGGAGAGCCGCCTACACTGTGGCCGCAATGGAAGCGCATGTTCAGTAATTACATGCTAGCGGCAGGTACGGATACGTCATCCGCCGGACGAAAGCAGGCGATACTGCTTCATTCGCTTGGACTAGAAGGACAGCGAATTTTCTACACATTGCCAGACCTTCCCGTTGTAGAAGGCGAGGATGTTTACGATCGGACTATCCAAGTTTTGGACAAACGATTTGAACCAACAGTAAACGTCGTGGCAGCCCGCTACCGTTTCAGAAAGCGAGCACAACTAACAGGTGAGCCAGTAGACACGTACATGTCTGCATTACGCGAGTTGTCTTCGACCTGTAATTTCGGAACCTTCCTGGACGAGATGTTGCGGGATCAACTCGTCGAAAAAACGAACTCGACACGTATACGAGAACGACTACTCTTGGAAACGGATTTGAAGTTACCCAAAGCGATAGAAACCGCCCGACAGGTGGAACAAGCAGTAAGAGACTCCCGTTCCATATCTGGGAAAATGCCGGAAGAAGCGACGTGCGCAAATGTCAAGTTTACGAGGGGCAAGAACTCTGACCGTTCCAACCATAGATCAGGAGATGCTAGAAACTCGCAGTCGCAGTTCACAAAGTCTCGGGGAAATTCTAGTTTTACAAACCAGAACACTCCAGATAACAGAGGGCGCCAGTGTTGTTATCGTTGTGGATCGAAACAACATTTAGCCAAGTCACATCTATGCAGAGCAAAGAATGCTAAGTGCGACGCGTGTGGTAAAACAGGACACTTCGCGAGGGTTTGTTTACAAAACAACAATAATGCGAGTGTTCGAAAGGTGGATTCTACACAGAGCAGTACGCTACATAATCCTAGTACTACCGATGAAGGAACAGATAGTGTACAGGTGTTGGGAATTTCTAACGTTACAGGACCAGCGGTTGAAGCCGGTTCCGCGAAACCGAGCATCGTCTGTGAACTGGAAATCAACAGCATCAGTCTGAGGTTTGTGGTGGACACAGGCAGTGATATTACCCTCATGAATGCAAGAAGGTTTGATAAGTATTTTTTGCGGGAATCCCTCGGTCCAATAAATAAGAAACTTGTTTCCTACAACAACACTGTTATTCAAACTTTAGGTTGTTTTACGGCCAAAGTAGGCTATAAAGGAAAGAGCATGCATGCTAATATTTATGTTGTTGAGGTGGGGATTTCCCTTATTGGTAAAGATGTCATCCAAGGACTAGGCTTACAGTTGGATGGCACATCATTATCATGCCTACAGGTGGGTACAAGTGATGTTGGGCCTACACCTAATATGCCTAGTGCGCCCGGTGTTATGAGGGGTAGCAAGGGTTTTAAGCCTAACACTTGCCCTGACACTAGTAGTGATAATAACACAGGTATTAGTCATGGTAAAACTACTAGACATAGGCCTACACTTAGACTGAAGGATGGTACAGTCAGCAGTAATGATGCTAACAGTTACACACATGATTCAAGTGCCATTACAGGGCAATTTCAGGATTTATTTTCTGATGGTGTGGGGCGAATCAAAGGCTATGCCCACAAAATAAAACTTCAGCCTGGCTTCAAGCCAGTACAACAGCAACTACGACGCATACCATTTGCAGTCAGGGGTAAAGTTGCGAATGAGCTGAAGCGTCTGACAGACGAGGGGGTCATTGAACCAGTTCGGGAGGCATCCGAGTGGGTATCCCCAGTAGTAGTAGCGTGGAAAAAGGATGGGGGGATCCGTATTTGTGTTGATTTGCGAAAAGTTAACGAAGCGGTAGTGATTGAAAAATACCCCCTACCGAATATTGATGAGCTCCTGTCTGAGCTTAGGAATGCCAAATTTTTCTCAAAATTAGACCTCAGGTCGGCTTACTACCAGCTTGAGTTAGAGGAGAGTTCACGTTACTTAACAACGTTTGTGACACACGAAGGCCTTTATCGTTATAAGCGTGTTTGCTTTGGCCTGGCCTCAGCTCCTACCTGTTTTCAACGTGTCATGAGCTCTGTTTTACAGGGGATTCAAGGAGTCCAATGTTTCATTGACGATATAATTGTATATGGTGTAAACAGGGGGGAGCATGATAAGAGATTGCATGCAGTGTTGACCAAACTCAGGTCAGTGGGGATGAAACTGAACTCTAAGTGTGAGTTCAATGTGGGGTCAATTGAAATCTTGGGTCACGTGGTGGATCATAAGGGACTATCTCCAAACCCAGACCTGGTGAGAGCAATTAATGAGGCACCCACCCCAACAAATAGGGATCAAGTGAAATCTTTCTTGGGGCTGGTGGGGTATTACTCCAAATTTATTCGCCACTTTGCCATGCGAGTTCAGCACATTAGGGATACAATGGTAGCTGATGCCTTTGAATGGACAAAGGAGGCCGAAGTGGCATTTCAGGCAGTAAAGCATGAAATCATCAATAGTACGGCGCTAGCCTTATTTGATCCGGATAGGGAGACCATTGTTACAACTGATGCTAGTGGGTATGGTGTTGGATCTGTAATGACACAAATTCAAGGGGGGCAAGAGGTCACTGTGTGTTTTGCATCCCGTAAACTAACCGCTACAGAACAGAAATATTCGGTGGGAGAACGGGAGGCCTTGGCATGCGTATGGGCGATTGAAAAATGGCATACATACTTATGGGGTAGACCATTTGTCCTAAGGACAGATCATAGGGCATTGACTACATTGTTAGCCACTAGTGGAACGGGCCATAGGCCAATGCGGATTGCCCGCTGGGCTACACGCCTCTGTCATTACAACTATACAGTGGAATACAAACCTGGTATAGAAAATAAAGTGGCAGACGCCCTATCCCGTTTGCCAGTGGAACATAACCCAGCAATTGGCGTAGTCGATGATGACGATGACGACATTGCTGCGGTATGTCAAACAGTATTACAGGAGAGTAGCGTTACCTATACTCAGCTACAAAGTGAGACTAATAGGGACGAGGCTTGCCAAACTATAAAAGGGTACATACAGCAGGGATGGCCTCAGAGTAAATCAGGAGTAGATGATAAAGTGAAGCCATACTACAGTGTGCATGATGAATTGTCAGTGCATGACAATATCATATTCAGGGGTGGAAAAGTTGTAGTCCCTACAGGACTAACAAGTATCATAGTTAGCATGGCCCATAAGGGACACCAGGGTATGGTAAGGACAAAACAGAGAATAAGGAAGCTATATTGGTGGCCAGGCATGGACAACCAGGTTACCACAAGGGTAAAGCATTGTGCAACATGCAACTTGGCTGATAAGTCGGTGAGCACAAGAGTAGCTCCAATGCAGCCAGTACCATTACCAGAAGGTAGTTGGGACAAACTGGGATTGGACATTGTGGGTCCCGATGAGACTGCACCATTAGGATGCAGATTTGCAATTACCCTGATAGACTACAAGTCTAAGTGGCCAGAGGTTGCATTTACGGATACTGTCACATCAAGCACGGTGATAGAGTTTTTATTAACTGTGTTCAGTAGGGAAGGCTACCCTAAAGAGATTGTGACGGACCATGGTGTACAATTTACTTCTCATGAATTTAAAGAATTCTTGCGTTCGAGAAACATAGTACATAGAATGTCCGCTATCTACCACCCTCAAGGGAATAGTACAGTAGAGCGATTCAATAGGGTGTTCAAGGGTTACTTACAAACAGCTAGGCTAGAGAACACCAATAGGAAAAGGGCAGTGCGAGAATTTCTGTGTATTTACAGGAGTACCCCTCATGCTACAACGGGGGAATCCCCAAAGATGGCATTGCATGGTCGTCATCTGCGAACCAAATTAGATATAGTGGGAGCAACCCCTGTACCTACACAGACTGACCCAGATAGAGTTAGAGAGCGTGTAGAGCATGCGCAGACTAAGAGCAAGCAATATTTTGACAAGAGAAAGAGGGTTAAGCACAGAGTATTTAAGGTGCATGACTGGGTACGTGTCCACTTACCAGGACATATTCCAAAGGGCAAAAGCAGTTATTCTGATCCTTTACAAATAACCAAGAAAGTTGGTCAAAGCACCTACATTCTGTCTGATGGCAAGACCTGGAATGTAGAGCGATTGGTTCCCTACATGGGAGGTTGGGCCCCAAACCAGGGCAGGAATGAAGAGTGGCTCTTGCCTGTGGCTGGTCAAGTAGAACCATGTGAGAGGCCCAGAGGACGGGAAGCAATTAGGGAACGGCCCATCAGGAACCGTAGACCACCCACTTGGGTGAGGGATTATGTCATGGACTAATTTAATGTTTAAAGTAGTCAAGAGATTTGATCAGTTTGAAGTTTAATATGTTTATTATTCAAGTTTATTAAAGTTGTTGATTTATGCATGTGGTATTCTTTTACAAACATGAATTCTGAAGAAAACAAAATCCTATGACCCTACTGCAGGGGTTACACTTCAGTTATAAGGAGGGGGAAATGTTGTGTTCAGTTATTGTAATGACATTCTTTATGTATTTATGATATGTATTCTTGAAGTACGCCCTCTCCAAGATGGCAGTGCTACGCACTTACGAGTAAGAAATAAACAGGCAATCAATCTTCATGAATCAAGAACATCGTGTCTTACCCTATATGAATAGGACTTACAACAGGAAAGGAATAAATTGCTTTCAACCAAAAACAACAACTTTCTTGGAGCAATTACAGAAGCTTTATGCGTTTAATTGTAAATTTAATCAAGCCGACAGTGGTTAAAGTGGTTAACAAATCCATTAATCTTCAATATTTAACACTCAGATACTTTTCATATTTTAAGCACAGAAATCACATGGATCATGTTTGAAATTGTTTCACTTGGAATACATTATTTGAGGTTAAAGTTGTCTAAGTGAAATTAATTGCCTTCAGTTGCATGGGATTTTAGTATCTTGACAGGGCCTAAAAAAAAATTGAACTTTTCCTCAAAATGCTCCTTTAAACATCTGGATATGAGCAAGATGCAATATGATGTATGTTATGTTCAAGATCTCAAACAATAGCAAGATTTTTGGGTTTTTTTTTGTACATTTTTGTCATTTTTATGTTTTAAACAGTGTTCTGTTTTTTTCTGGTAGAGGGAAATCTTAACTTCACAGATATATATTATTTTGCAATCGTTGTTATTATTATCAAAAGTAAACTTTTTAATAATTATTTTTCTACAAAAATTTGTGAAATAGTTCGTTTTTTGGAGGAAGAAATCACAGAGATGGGCTTTTAAATATTTACTTCCAAGTTTATCCAATCATGCAACATATTTAGAATATTTCCCTCTTAATCTGTTTATGTAGATAACAAAGGCTACTAGATGAGTGAATAGTGAGTGGGGGTGGGGAGGGGGTAGACGAGGATTGATGGGTGAAAATAGGAACATTCGGTGCCAGGGACCAAAATTTGTAATATTTCATACAATGCATTATATCGTTTTGTAATATTTGATTTCAACATTATTAAAGGAAAATAAACTTGAGAAATATAAGATCATACATTCCTTTGTTATCATTTACTTACAGTTACATCTTTTATTTATTGTTTTGAGAAGAGAAAGATTATTCACAATAAATGGTTCTAAAAGTTTTGTGCAACAGAAAAATTATTTGAGGAATGAAGCAAAGAGCATTAGTGACCATTATTTAATTTCTAGCAGATTTGGTGGTTAAGCAGATTTTCTAGAAGGTTGCTATAAATTCATTTATTTCTGTACACAAATCTTGCTTATATTTCATTGCATATTTTCTAATTCCTACCACATCATGTTTGGCCACTATTACCTTGTAAATAGTTTACCAAGTATTGACAACTTCCATTACAATTTGTAAATTAACCTCACAGTTTAGCAAGACTCTAAAAGTTTAGTAGCAAGTAGTTTTAGCTATTTTGCAGTAAAGTATATATTTTATCTTACAGATTCTCAAGGTTATGTACCTTACAATTCATCCCATGAAAGGTGATATTATAAACATTGCTTCAAATTATAAGTTTTATAATTCTCTGGGTCTTTGTTTAGGGTCCAAATTCCTGGTAGGTCTAGAACAGTTCAAAAGTGTTCATATTTTTAATAATTTCCACAAATTCTCATGTTCCAAATAGCGAAATATTTGAAGCTTTGGGCAGTTTCCTTCATGCCTATTTTTTGGTTTTACTTAAGACTTCCAGTGGGATGGCTAATTAGTTTCTACCAAATAGAGCAACTTGTATCTTCATACTGAATCCTAATTCTCAGTCTTCTCTTGAAAACAAAGACTGTGGATTCAGTCTAGGCCTACAAACCTTGACATGCCTTATATACACCCCCCCCATGAGAGTACCATACACCCCCCAATAAGAGTACCATACACCCCCCATGAGAGTACCATGCTGAAGTCATCCCTCTAGTGATTACACCAGGGAGTTGTTACGTTCCATAACAACTCCCTGATAACACCACTTGCTAGCCGGTTTGGACAAACAGAAGTTACTTCACAGTTGGAACAAAACAATGACCTTGTTTAGACTCAAGTGTCCAATGAGGTCATTTGATAAAAATTTCACTAGTGTTGTAATAATATATACATAATGAAAGAAAGAAAACAGAGTTCTCGTATTTTACTGACCTGTAATGTATGTGCGGAGGAGTTCTTGAAAGTCTCAAGCATCAAAGGAGTCTTGTGCTCTGCAGCCACAGCACATATTTGTCTTCTTCATAGTCACATGCATAGCTAAGTATCAGTACTGTAAGACAAGTACTGAACTCCAGGGAAGGTATTAAGGTGATATTAGTATAAACTAACACAAAGGTTAAATTAAAAAAAATGTTATGAATTGTGTCAAACCACATAAATAGTTGCAATTGAATAATGAGGTTATGACAACATCCAAGGTTTCCTCAATCAAATCTCATTCTAGCAGAAAGGGTTTTTAAACTTATCTTTAACGTTAGAAATGTGTTTAGTGCCAGCAATGTGTTTGTCGCCAAGTCTACACAGTTCAGTTACAACATACCACTCTGTTCCCTACATAAAGTGGAAGCAGTTGCAATATCCATTCAGTTTTCCTTAATGCTGACATGAACTTCCACAAGTTAAAATCTGAAAAAAACATCATGACTAAGACTTTATCTTTAAGATGTTTCTCCATACCCTATTAAACTTTAACAAACCAGTGATTTTTTACTCATGCCTTGCAATTTCTTTCTTACCTTCTTTCTCCACGGTAAATCTGTTTGCCCATAGTCGTACCGGAGTTCTTGACCATGTTTCATGTCTTTTAGGGCAAACAAACAGAGACAGACTCTTCCTTCAAGTGTCTGTTTCTTCATAACAGAATTGGCCTCCCTGCCAATCTCATCATTTACCATCTTTGCAACACAGGCTGTGTCTGTAGCATCAATACTGAGGGCAACAAATTGAAAGTTTAAGTGGATTATAAAAACAATTCAGAATGACTATGAAACCAAAGGAGCAGGAATGAACAACTGTAAAAGTTGACACACTGTATAGAGAGCTACATAGACAGATCACTCATTGTATATGATAGTACAAGCCAAAATGAATTTTTGACAGGTTAAATAGGAAAATGAATGTAACATTCTGGAGGAATATGATTCAAGTCATATGTTTTGATGTACATTTGAAGTTGTCTCTTTTCACACAAAAGTCAACCCCAAGCATCAAGTATGATTCCTGATTTGCAAGTTATTCATTCCAAGGTGCAAACATACAGTAGTTTGTGAAAGGTAAAAAAAACACTTTGTTGTCAGTGCATAACTCTGACATCACCCTTGTTTGCTTCAAGTCCACTTCTGGTGAAAAATCAGTGTAATTCAAAGGTGATATCTCGCTCCATCAGACAAATCTTTGGAAAGTAGACTAGGTTTTATTTGTAGAAATATGCAGCGAATATTCTCAGGGAATTTAGGCTACGCCATGAAAAATAGTAGTGCCTTTCATTTTCTCCTGGTAATAATAAAATCCTACTCACAAATTAGCAAGTAGTGTGACATTCGAACCCTCCATTTTGTGAATATTTATAGAACAAAATATGCATATCAAAGTTTAAATTGTTATCCTTAATGTTGTGAATAGTCAAAGAAAAATTAAACATTTACAGACCATAATATGGGAAGCAAACATTTTAGCTTACCATTCTATAGTTCCACCATTCTCATAAAAGTACAAGAAGGTGTTGCCATCTTCCTTGGTTCTAGCTATTTTGGATGCCTCCTCAGGAGAAATTATTTCTCCTCTATGCTCTAGCTAGAAATCACCTTGCCTGATTTACTTTGTTGCAAACACTCCTATTCCTGTCAAGATGTCAAAAAAGGAATGGATTGAAAAAGATTTTCTGATACAGGGAAAGAAAATAGAAGAGTTCTTTGATGTTGTGTCCAATGTCTTCAATCTTGGACAGCCTCACTTCCCGCGTTCCATATCGGATTGGGAACAATCACAGAAGGCCATACACAGTTGGTGTTCTACAAGTGATTTTGTTCTTAAATAATCTCCCTTCTTTCTGCTAACCCCCATCCCTCCATCTGTACAACCATTATAATGAAACAGTAATGTTATCAAGACCAACTCTTCTAAATGAACACCCCCCATCCCCCCACTCACAAAAAGGACAAAACAAAATGAGAGAGACACTGGGCATGACCCCCTCATCCCCCCATCCCACCCCAATCCCAGTGGCAGGAAGAAAAATTGCTTTGTATTCATAATAGTATTCCATTGAGCAACAGTAAATGGCGGTAATTTCCATATTGGAACTAAATCAATTATCTCACTGGGACATTCAGTCATCTTGTGTGTTCATTTAGAATATGAGAACAGTTTGGAAAGTAAAGACCTCAAGGTTAGTGCTTTTTGAAAACTTCTAGCAATTTTAGCATGCCAAATTTAGGGCCAATACAGACTACCTTTAACATACTGTACTCCAATGTCAGTAAAAACAATTTGACCAACGTTCAAGTTGAAATTTTTAGTCTTAGTTTTATAGTTTAAGCTGTGGATCATTTCCCACTTGAATTTGATGCACTATCATACAGAATATCCTAAAAAGGCATTAAATGATTTTTCTTTTACATCTTACCAATGGTATCAATGATGAACCTCACTTGAAAGTCTTCCTTATCACACTCTGATTGTACATGATGGAGGCAGTCCTGGTGTAGGGTGATCTTATTATGAAACTACATAAAAAAGAGAGATAACATCACAAAACATTTAAAATCATAAAAACAATACACATGCAATGACATTGAGAGCAGTAAGTTAAAAGCAGAAGCAAAACTGGATGATGTCCCATAAGTCGCCGCTTAAGAAATAATTACTACTGTTTAATCTAATAATAGGTAGAAAGTTTAAAGAAAGAATTCTTTAATATGGTTTGTTTGATTTTTTTTTCCATTTTGTATCAGAGACATGTTGCTCTGAAAATGAATGTTTGTTAAAAACAAATCCAAGTGGCAAGGTATGATCCAGAGTAGTTAAGACTCACAGCAACTTTTGATTATTTATAGCTTCCACACCAAAGATAGCCACTATAAGACCAGCCATAACTAGTGATTATCTAATGGCAGATGATATTTCCTTTTGCACAAGTGTAGAATCCAAATTCATTTATAATCAAATGAGTTATTGGTTAAATGATAAAAAACAGGTTGGAGTCAGTGGAAATTTACCCTTATAAAATGGGAGTTTTCATTTGCATTCAGTAATTTATTTTGTTATTTTGAGGTTAATAGTAAGGGGCTGGTTTAGAAAATATCATGGTCCATGGTAGCCCCCTACTTTAAAGGTACAGAAATATTGCAGCACTCTATCAGTACCTGTTGGCCAACAGTCGGCTGTATGTTTAAAGTGAGGTTTTGCAGCTGATAAACTTTTGCAGAACTTTGCTTAAAACTAACTTGTTAGTTTTGTTGAAATACCAACAAAGACATCATGGTGAAATTTGTCAAATGTAGAGATAATTGTTTATAGACCTAACTTGATCAGTACCTCAAAACAAAATTGTGATCTCTAGAGTGACTCACCATGAACCAACTGGAATATGCACTCAACAATTAGCTTTGAATATAATAAACATTTTTTGCACAGTAAATGTGTGAAGAAATTCTAGTTTCTGTATGGGACTGAAGTTACTGTTACATTTTCTTGAAAGTAGTTATCAAAATATATGAAAATGCATTTAAGAAGTAGAAGCTTCTATACTATGTTTTCATTCATCAACATTTTGGCAGTTTGAGAAGATAACAGGTCATTTTGTCCCACTACCAGTTTGCACACTACCAGTGTGCCTATCAAGTAGAAATCCTTTCAAATTCCCACATACCTAACAGTTTGCCTCCTCACATCTATCCAATGTGTACTTTTAAAAATTGCCAGATGCTGTTATGAATATTCAAATATTAGGATTAACTCTCAGATATTAGTGACAAAATGTCATGTTCAGCAAATTTAGAGTGGAATATCATATGTTCAGACAGGTACTTTATTGCTGAGAAGTGATGAAGGTCAAATGTGGGTCATCAACATGCATAAATTTGATGTGATTTAAATAACAATGAAGTTTTAATTTAATTTTTCAGAATAAAAAGTTGTAAATAAGGACAATGTTCCACATGAACAATTTACTTAAATGGCACAGGCCTTGGCAACTCATGAACATGTGCCATCAATGCCAACAACCAATCAGGTGATGAGCTGAGACTTGTAATCACAGGAATTAAACCAATGCTCCCCTTTAAGATCACTACTCTCAGCTAATTCATCAGAGTCATCCAGGCACCTGATAGACAACAGAAATAGGACAAACCAAACTTTTCAAACCTACTTTTCTAATATCAAATATCACCTGTACTAATGTACACATTCCATCAATGACAAGGACCATGTGTCGAGCTGAGACTTGCAATCTCATCCACTCAGGAAGGATAATTAATATTCATCATATAAGTAAGATATTTTGTAACATTTTAGTTCAATAACACTATTTTCATTTTTAAGATGTAATGGCTGAATTGTATGCATTTATGATGGTATTTCTTTGCTCTACCATGTGGTGAGCAAGTTGAGCAGGAGCCAGTAGGAGTCAGCCTAGCTAGAAGTTAACCTCAGACAAAACAAAAATAATAATTTGCATGCAGAGAGGAAAAATGTTCTTTTTCAATCAGTTTAGTTACTGAAATATAATGGAATATATGCATTTGTACTGTCCAACAAACATGTCATTTTGGGGTTCAATTTTTGTAAATTTTATTTTGAATTCATCAATCTTTTTCTTCATTAGGATCACAACAGGAAAATGAGCATTTTATCCACTTGTGTAATCTTTGTATGGACACTTGCCTAGTGGCCCTGGGCATGCTGGGTGAGACCTGCCCCAGCTGACAGCCCTTTCAGCTGCCCTACTAAATTGGGAAGGTCATAAGGAGAGGAGAATTGTTTTCAACAAGGAAAACTAGCTAGACTTAAATGTCAATATGGTACTATCCATGATTAGACTCTTGCTGGTAATTGTTAAGGAATAATTAATGTTTATAGATTTTGTGTAGTTTCATGAATGAAAGTTTTTTGGATCACCTCATGACGGCATCAGCAGTGGGTTTGGAAAGTGGGGTGGCCAAATTTGAATCTTCTCACTTAACAAGTACATCAGTAGCGCACAAAGCATGATATTTTCTTTGGATCACACAAATAGCTGCATAAAGCCTTGATGTCTGAATAAGGGGCAGGGGTCTGAGGGGAGGGGTGTCCATAGCTTATTTCCCAGATTTAGCCATGTGTTTGGCTCTGAAATTATGGTATCTGCATAAAGTGAATCAGAGAAACAAAACTGAAGGTTTTGGGGAAAAGTGCAATGGTCCACCCTTTCTTACCTTCCCTCCTCCCTCCCATGTTATCCAATCCACCCCCCCCCCCTCCCTATCACACCTTCTCATGTTATAGATGTTTAGTTGGACAAGATTAAAGTAGAAGGCAGATACTGAGATACCAATAGATTAGCACTAAAAATTGGAAACGCAAACTAACATGGCCAAAGCTATTTGCTATAGGCCTCAGTAAACCAAGCCCAATCACTAATATTCATGAGTTGTGCACCAAAACAATAGGGATCACCAACTTCCCAACTTATAAACCAAGTATGGTATCACTCTAGTATGCATTTTGTAGAGATATTTTGTTCACAAGCTCATTGTCACATACACACCCAGACACCAACTTGACTGTATAAATTTTAGTTGCCTCCAGTATGGGAAGTAATTAACAAGGAGCCAATCAATTGTTTCAAGACAATACAACTCACTGATGTATGGTGTTGTCTCCTTCTTCAGCATCATAACTACTGTGTTTATATCTTTGGCATCAATCATTTTGTCTATATAAAAGAAAAATATGTAATGACAACCTAGACCAGTAGAAATATCATGGCTTGCTTGCACTACTGATCATTTTTTCGCATGAAATGATAGTTAGTGTGAACTTTTCATTGTTTACCAACAATTAATCACATAATTAAATTAGTAAGGGATGAATTTGCATATGATCAACCACCAATAGAAATGACTTCCTTGCCAAAAATGAGCTATTAGCCACAAAAGTTGTTATTAATTCACTTTTACTAAAAAGTGCAAATTGTTCAAATCTGCATTGTTGATAAAGTAATGATAATAATCATATTTACATGAGTTCAATCCAAATGGAAAAAATAAAATAATGTTATAGCCATACAGGATATAACATTCTAGTTTAGCAAATTTAACAAAATGGTAAAATATTCTCCAATATGATAATTTCTCACTAGTACATGTTAACACCTACAGTAATCAACCAAGAAAATCTGGTAAAAAAACCACAATTATTAAATGTAACAGTCATGATATGTTTTTGGACTAATTGGCATTAGAATGGAATGATCCACACAACACAAATACAACTTTATGAAATGTAACAAAACATTCACCCAATTATTGGCATGTAGAAATCTTGTATTGGTCCATAAAATTTGTTTTACATTTTATGTTTGAGTTATAATAAAGTTTTCAAATTTTGGTAAGGTCAATTTATGTGTACAGCAGCACATTCCATGCTTGATGAAATTGTACCTACTTTATAGTTGTGTATATATTGAAAACTTAATTCATAATTAATTTATGGTATGAGTACCAACAATCCAACATAACATGGCATATTGGCTCATTTAACTATATAACCCAAGATTCCATTATAAGACATACACACACACATAATCACACAAAAACATGCAGACTTCACTATGTCTGATCAAACCTCTCACCTCTAATCTAGGATTTTAACTTTCTTGCTGGTCTCTTCGCACGAGTCCCTTGAATGATGATCTTTGAGCTTTGCATGGTGATTATCACACTGAAAATAAACAAGGTTTGAGGTTATAATGATGCATTCATAGTTTTAAACAGCTATGGACAACTTTTCTGGGAGTCCTCCTGTTCCAAAGTTTAATCTTTCCCTACCCCTCCTCCACACCCATACCTACCATTCCCCAATAGCCTCCTTTACTCTCTTCTGCCCCCTCCCATACAATATGACAGGGAAAACTTGTAATACATGACTCGTAGACTGCTTCATTAACACTACTATGAAAAGAGTTTTAAAATGTCTTTGAATCCTAATTGTCACAAGCAGTTGACAAACTGTCCATACTTATCATGCCTTATCGATAACACAATGGCAATCCAATATTTGCAAATATTTAAGTATTATCACAAACAACATTAGCAATGGCAATACATCCAGGCCAGCCAAGTTGGTGTGATCAACAGAAATCAAAATTATGTTTCAACTGGATTCTCGACTCTGATATTCTTGTCCCGGCCTTTACTCTGATTCTGACATGGCTTGGACTCAGGACATGTTGACTTTGACTTGATTTTGGACAAGTGAACCTGGCTTAGAGCCCTGCTATATGCCTCACTATTGGTTGCTCAGATCATATTTATTAGGTCACATTGGAAAATACTATATTTTATGAATTTTTAAATGGTAAATCTGAACTTCTTCAAATTGGCTGGCCTCGAGATACTGCTACTGAAGTTGTGATTTTACTTAGATATTTGTAAAACATTAGATTGCCATGATTGTAGTTGTATAAACAATGATGAACCATAGATAAAAGTGCTTTTCCAATGTAACAGCATGTTGGGCAAGGAAATGACAGCTAAAAAGGAAAGAACAGAAATAAAAATTACAGGACAAACATGAAATTACAACCACAAAAATTATAAAATTACAGAAACACATTCAACATTAATCAATAAGAAAAGCCACTGTAAGCTTGGATAAAAACAGTTCAGCACTGCAAGCAACAATTCCTGCTTTCCTGAAATGATGCAAGTGAAAGATAGTATAATTGACCCAGGAACAGGAATTCCGATTCACAGCCTGACTGGACAAGCATAGCCAATGTTAGCTCACACATATAGTCTTTATGAAAAAATAATCAAAAGTGCCTGCATGCACATAGCCACAACCAAAGATGTACAAATCATCAAACAAGAACATGAATAAGTAAATTCAGCCTGAGAGTTGATGATGGGGATATTTTAGGTTACAAACCAAAATTATCATCAAGTCATGCACCAGTGCTCAACCTCTGACCAGTGAGAACTGCTTAGACGTACCTGATATTTATATAGGCTATCATTAATAAGAGAATGCTGAACTTGGTCTGTCATTTCTCCATAACCTGAATTTTCGAGACTCACAAAGCACACATCATTTCTATTCATAGGAGACTTAAATCAAGTATCCATAGGACACAGTCTGCCCTTTTACAGATGTCATGAAAATCCCTTTCTAACCCCTCTACTTCACCAATTTCTGCAAGGACCACTTTCATCATGCCACTAATGAGCTTTCTGCCAAAGTCTAACTGGACATACAATATATGGCCAAAAGGCTAGGTAATTAAACTACTGATGAACAGGACTCTCTTGTCAAAATGCAAACATTCTACAGCCTCTGATATGGCAAGGTTCATCCTTGGCTTGCACAATGACAGACTGACTACCCATATCAGAGATATTCATTTCTACAATCTGACCAAGGAAAATAAACCATACTAACTGTCTCAGACTGGAACTGTTTGTAAGTTGATCCTTAACTGTACCAGCCATCTGTGAGTCTACCTAGGTCCCCATCTATCAGTCCTGAGACAAGAGACACACCCCTTCACAGACCATACTTTGCTATAATCATGTCAATTAGTTCATTTTTCATTGCTATTTTATGTCTATTTGAAATTCATCAGTTCAACAATGTTATATGCTTTGAGGATGAATTTGAAAATTTTGTCAACAAACATCACACTTTTTACAAAATATTTAACCAAGGCATAATAGCGCAACTGATGAATTTGATTTGGTATCCACCATGTTGTACGATATCAATATTTAAGCAGGTAATCATTTAAACACTTTAAGATGGCAGCAAAATGAATTGATTAGCTGCAAACTCTCCTGTCCATCAAAAAATCACTGCAATATGCCATATATTCAAGTCACAATTCATTCTCTGAATACTTTATTTCAACATACTTCCCATCTATTTCTATCTGCAGGTTTTCCTTCCAGTGTGTCATCACTTAAATTCTTAACTCTAGTCGCCATCAAAATCTGAGTAACTACTGTACAGTATAGGATTGCCCCTCTGTGAAGATACAAATAAATTAAAACATGGTTACTATCTTAGAAACTTACATGATGGGTTATTCAATACATGATGGGTCCAAAAGTGTGGCATTTTGATAAAATATTTACTTTCAAAATTTAACAAAAGTATTGTGAGTAAATATTATGACATAAAAATAGTATTTTTATTGCATGTGCTACCAAGACACCAAGCTCACTATCTCCAAGTTAATAAAAGTCTTCAGTCTCAAAACCTGGTTTGATTATACATATTAGCTTCACCTTTTTATAACATTTCATACTATTAGTATTATCTCAACACAAATTTGTTACAGTACTTGGCTATCAAAGATTTCAATAACTATCAGGGTTGAAACTGAAATTTCTTTACTTTTCCAGGATTTTCCACTGGACAAATCAAAGTTATCCACTGCCGAATAAAGTTACTGACTGACTGGAGTAACATCACACAACACAAAACATGGTCTAGCCACTTACAACATCTTCAGATCTAGCTGGAATAGAGTTACTAACTGACTGGAGTCACATCACACAATATGAAACATGTTCTAGCCACTTAAAGTACTGCATCTTTAGATCTAACAGGTGAGACCTTGTGAACTGTGAAGGGTTATTTCTAACAGGAGACCTTTTGAACCGTGAAGGGTTATATCTGAAAGTAACTTGCAATAAAAGTACTTTTGATTAAGGGCAGAAGTACAGGATGCTACTACAATTCCATGCTGATTGAGCAGAAAAGGAGAGAGCTAGATGCTGTCATTCAAATTGGAAGAAGAATGTGAGTTCCTTAATGAAAAAAGGCAGTAATTTTACTTGTCAAAATATTAGAACTTTACTTCTTACATTGTGTGAATATGATACTTTTCACAAACATTTGCTACTTACATTTGTCCTCACTAGTACTTAAGCCGCAATCTTTGGCCTTTGTCCTTCACCTGGTGTTGCCTGGCTACATGGTGTGCAAGGTAGAGGACATGCTTCTCACAACTGACACACTGTATTGCACATCTATTCTCCATATTTGCCTATAGGAGAATATACGAGAATTAAAAAAATTGCTGTATCAAAGATTATATGAGATTCTGTATGGAAGGATCGATAAACATTTTGCCTGTGAGTCAAGAAAAGTATCTCAATGGGACATAATTACAGTAATCGTGTGTTGAAGCGGTGAAGCCTTGAGAAAAGTGAGGCAAAGAGCCAACTCATTTATAAGTCGTCATACATACATTGTCCATTCGACTTTGAAAACGGAATTTGATTTTACCCATTTTTCCGAAAGAGTAGGTGTACTTTTCACAAGAGAGACATGTTATGGTGACCAGATCAGAGTAGTAATTACTATACTCCTGACTTATAAGAACCAACTTTGAAACATTTTCTTGCCTCTTATGAGCAAGTGGAGTGCTTTATGCAACTTTTAATGTCTGGAAATTCCGGTATCAGAGAAGCATATGGCAAACATATTCTTGCTTGTATTATTTTAGTGCTCCACTCAGATAGAGCCATAGTTGTCCCAGGAAAATGCAGTGAAGAAGCAACCCTCCCTCCACCTTCCACCCCACTCCCCTCCCTCTTTCCACACACCTACTTTTGTGTAATATTTCCATATTAGTCTGTGCATGCAGTTTTCAGTTAAATGTTAATGTTGCAAAGTGGGTAGTAGATTATGCAGGATAACAGATCCCACCTTATGAAGTGAGAGTGCAAACAGTTTGATGCATATCTACATTCAGTCACATATTGTCATCAACAGATGAGATGTTATCACGAGTGGTGGCTTGAGTGTGTTGTATTGCCTACAAAGCTTTGTCCAAACATGGTAAGTGAATATCATTAGGCCTTTAAATCATAGTTGAGTAAATTTATGCAAATTGCCTGTAATTAAAGTTACTATCCAGAACATACTTGGCTATAGGCTTTGGCCTAGCCTACATCAAGACTCAGATTACTGGCTAGGCTTTAGCCTGCTTTACTGCTTAGGCCCTATACCTTTTTGCCACACTAACTTGTACATTGTTGGGAATATGTTGCAAATGGAGAATGTGTTTGAATATTTGTACAATTCTAGTAGATATATTAATAGACTGAAATATTGTAGGCTTCGTTATGACCTAGGCGAACCTACGTTAGAATCTTACTCTTCAGACTGGAAAGAACTGTGACCATACGCCAAAGAAATACGCCAAGCTGGATGTGGTTTTGTTCTGTATTTGTACGCCACACTGTCTAAGCGGAGCACCACCATCGGTTGGCGCGGAGCGTACACAAAAAGTTTTGGTCAATAATGCCTCCCAGATCGCAGGAAATGGCACTTCCTGGACCATATAACTTACATCTGTAATTGTATGTTTCGTGTAATGAAAATTTGGGTGAAATCATCATGCGTAATAGTGATAGTAATATATTAGTACCACCCTGGAACACATCACATGACCCTCCATGCATGGTACGCACGTATTTACTGTGTGAAAGTTTCTCCAGATTTATTAAACTCGATGGTATGAACCATGTTGCGTCACTTGCACTGTTGCGGCTGAATTTTCCTCCACGCTTACGCGATACGCCACGCCAACTGTTGTACTTTTCCCTGGGGCAGTAATGTACGCCGTACGCCAAATTTATTGGCGTACACTTCCATACGCCAAAGATCTTTGTGTAAAAGGTCGTACTTTCCAGTATGGCTCTTCAGTAGACCAAGGGCAAGGTAGGCTATGTAAATGTCATCTTCAGTTATTCTGGCATGTGGATCTATCGTTAGGGATAAAGGATAAAGAAGGATAAAGATAAGTAAAATGAGGTGGTGATAATTGCTGTCATTAGGCTTAAGTCATTTCGCATCCAAAAGGACAGCCGTATAGCTGGTCTAGGCCTAGGGGCCTACAGTAGGCTAACTAGCCTACATCCAACTTTCCAAGGTCCAGTGAATAACAAAATAGCACTACTCACTAGATCATTAGATGGGCAGACGACACTAAAGTAATTATATTCCTATGTAAATGCTTCTGCTATCGCTTCTTAATAATTACCTGTGAAGCTGCAGTACACTGCCACATTTTTGGCGAAATGCGGCACACGATATCACCATTTGAAGTGATTTATGTAAACTTTATCACTTTAGTGTACCGCATAGTGTTTGTACTTCGCGCTGGTACTTTCTTGCCGTACAAAGCAAGGCTTTTGAAAACGGAAGTACGTCACAGTTCAACTTCCCTGTTGTCGAAACACCTTGGAACTAACCTCAGCCGTGCTATCCACCGCATGATAGCTGTATGGAACGCCAAAACCGACAAAACGCAGAAACAAATTATGTAAACCTAAGTCATGATGTGAATACACAGTCAAGGGCGTAGGAACCGGTGGGCTGGGGGGGCGCCAGCCCCCCAGTGAAAAATGTGGAGGGGCGGAAGTATCATTCCGCCCCCCGGTTCGCAAGTCATAAAACCCCTTTTTCATTTCCAAATGAGAAAAAAAATCTCATTTGGAGCACCAAATTGCATCTAAGGCCAGGTGAAAATACAAAATTAAGTTTACAAAATGGAGTGGGTGTTGAAGAGTGCTATATTGCACCAAATTGCATCTGAGGCCACCTGGAAATGCAAAAAATTCCAAAGGGGAGGGGGACACCCCCTCCCCTTAGACCCCTCCCCCAGGCCGGTCATCAGTCTTCAGCCCCCCCCCCCCACTCAAATGTACCTTCCTACGCCACTGTACACAGTTATCGCCACATAATGACCAAGAACAATTTAAGTCCTTATGTGGCACTAATAGAACCTCCACATAATGACCAATAACATTTGACATAATTTTTACATAATAAATTTTACATAATTTGTTTCTGCATTAGAGGTGGAATAGCAGCACGCACAAGAAGGTCTCATAGGTTGCGGGTCGTCTGTAGGCGATGATGGAAAAAACCCATCATCGCCGCAACCTACGAGACCTTCTTGTGCGTGCTGCTGTTCCACCTCTAACTTCTAACCCTACACCCATCCAGCATGGTACTTTCAAATGTGATCGTACTTCGAGATGCATCATCTGCAGCCACCACATTGTTGAATCCAATTCCATAACCAGCCACAGCATGCAACTCACACACAATACTTGGAATCAAATCACTTGCACAACCACTAATGTCATATATCTGATCTCTTGTAGAGTTTGCGGCATCAAGTATGTTGGCGAAACCAAAACCACCCTCAAGAAGCGATTCTATGGTCACAGTTCCACAGTCAACACAATGAAGACTGAGACCCCAGTTGGAGAACACTTTAACCTTCCAAACATACCATTAACGACATGTCCCTACAGGGGATTGAATCCTTAGGTAGCCGTCCTGACCATAGTACGAATTAGCAGAGAGAGGCTGTGGATGCAACGCCATCGCACCATTCAACCTCATGGGCTCAACATTTAGGAAGGACATGACTAACTTTTCCTCTGTCCCCCCTCCTTCTCCCCCCATTCACCCCTCTCCTCATAGCTCTCTTCCACCCTTTTTCTTCACACCTTTCTGTCTTTGTCCTTCTCCAGTTTATTCCCTACCCCCTTCCCTTAATCCTCTTTGTCCCTCCACTGTTTATTTCCTACCTCTCCTCTTCCCCTGTTGGTTTCTTTCTTTCTTTTCTCCATCCCTTGTCTACTAATCCCCTTGCATATATCTCTTTGTGTTCACCATGCTCATTAACCTCTCTGTATTCTGGGCATGTTTTTGTCCCTTCTGTTACTGTTACTTGTCATTTGGCATTTGAAAAAGATCCTGCTAGGATCGAAACGTCAGGCCAACTTACTTTTACACATTCTCCTACACAGGCTCTTTAGTGGATAAGCAGTTTGCTAACAGTTTCATTTTATATCGTTTTCATTTTTATTATTATTATTATGATTACTATTATTATCTTTGTCACATCCTTAGTGTAAGAGGAACAAAGGTGTTCACTATTGCCATGTAGTTTAAGATGTTAAGGTAAAAAGGTACATATTTTCTCAAGCATTTTCTGAATGAATGCGCGCCGCCCCTCTTTCCCCCTCGTTAAATTATGTGGCGCACATTACGCTTCGGAGAAGTGCCCTGAGGTTGAAAATATGCAAATATATAACAACTGAAACACAAGCCGTTAGTTTAATGTTTTCCTATTTTTAATTCCCTGAATGGAATGCGTTGCTTTAATATGTAGAATGCACGCAATTACTTTAACCTTTAGTAAGCCTCAAACATTAGATGGACCACTAACAATTGGTTATCAAACGATGAGCTCTACAATGAAACCAACCAAAAACCTTGGTCATCCATAGTCGCACATAGAAGATTGAGATTTTTGATTGAGATTTTTCGGTCATGTAGCAAGACTTCAGGAGGACGCTCCAGCAAAGGTTGCTTAAAGAGAAGCATTGATACATACTGCTAAACCAGTAGGAAGGCCCGTGACTATACCTTGCTTGGAAAAATAAAATCGCAATTTAAGGACGTTAATATTAACAATTTCGAGGAAGCAATAAACCTTGCACAAGATCGTGATACGTGGCGGAGGTTAATCACTGAGCATGTCGGATAGACGAGACTCAACTTACTACTACCACCAAGCCTCAAACATCCACACATAACAAGCAATCAGACTTATTTAAGCTACAAGTTGTGAGGAATTTGCAATAATGTGATGAAACTATAGACGCAATTGTTAATAGAATAACCCAAAGGAAAATTCACCTTTTTGACTGGTGGAAGGGGGAACATATTCTATAAGCATTTCTGGTGAAATTTGCATTCAATTCCTCTGGATCGTTTTCGAGATAACCAAGTTGAAATTTGACATGTCTTATAACCAAAATGGCAACTTGTGGCAAACAGGTGTGATGTCATAGAGGCACACTGACAAATTTGTTGTACGTTTCTAAAAAAAAAAACATGTTAAAACATGTACATCGACTTCTTGACAGGGATGCATATTACAATGTGACTACACAATAGTCATTGAAGAATCGATAACTTCACATCCCATAATTATAAAGCAAAGTTGAAAACGCCTGTCCAATCCAAGGTGAAATATTAACGCGAAGAGATAAAGAAACACAAAACGTTTTGCTCTCAGTGTGCAACGATGACGTCACACCCTGTTTGCTTCAAGTTCACTTATGTGGTTACACACTGGAACAATTTAAAACATAAATATCCAAAAGAAGGCAGATTTTATTAGGATTCTCCGAATACGTTCTGCTTTCATTGGTCACAAAAAAAAGGTTTTCCCTCTGGACTATATTTGTTTATTTTCGAAACAATGGAAGTAGTGTTATGAGGTAGCATGGTTCTATTAATGTTAACAAAAATCCACTTCTTGTACTTAAAGCTATACAAGATACGGAATCCTTTGGTCTTTCCTCATCCGTCTATTAGTTAAACCCAATGATACAAAAGAGGTATGTCTTACAAGCAGGAAGACTCTTGCTTCATCTGCCTATTGGATAACTGCTCCTACCCCCCCCCCAACTCATCTGCCTATTGGATAACTGCTCCTACCACCCCCTCCCCCACTCATCACCACCATCCTTGGCTCAACAATGTTTCCCCGTAAATGCTGGTCCTCAAACACTGGTCTTTTTCCTGCCTTGGTGATCATCAGATAATGGTACGTGCAGCCATTTTTGCTTAGAACGAAACAGGTCATTAAAGTCCTCCATTGTTTGTGGTTGAGGGCGGTCTTTCATTTCAGGTAGTAAAAATATAAGGAGAGACGGTACCAGGGCAACAACTCCGAAGAGTACCATTGGTAGCTTTGGGAATCTATTTTCCTGGTGGGAAATTGAGAGAAAACGAGCATAAATGGAATGATCAGCAGGAGGGGGAAGAAGGGGGTGGGGGCTTGGTCATCTACCTTCCCGGCAGGTTAACCTCTACTACAATCTTTATCAAGCAGACAATCAAAGGTGAAACAGGTGAAAGTCAGGTGAAACAGGTGAAAGTAAAAATGTTCCTACGCCTCTAGATAACAAAAATTCATACCATTAAAATGATGAAAGGAGCGATCGTTGCTCCTAATCTGACTGCTATGGCGACAAAAGCAATCCCTTTGCTCCTGAAATGAGAAGAAAATATATATTCTAATATTGAAAGGATAAATATGTATGTAAAATATGTATAATATATTTATTTACATATACATATATTAATATATATATGTATATTAATATCATATATTAATATATATATGTTAATACACACACTGCTTGACTCCTCTCACTGACAACTTTTATTAATGCACTATACATCATCGCCTCACGTCCAGCATGTTAAAACTGCTCTGATGTTCAAATAGCTAGTTAATTAAACTTTTCTGAAGTTTGGATCGACAGAAAAAGGTCCAATGATTTCGCTTGGTTCACTTTTTGATCTAATCTCTCAAGATGGGAAGAAAAGAGTCAATTTGAAAAAAAAAAAAATGATCCGGCTTCGTTGCTATAGACAGACTTACGGTAGTACATAAAATGTCGGACCAGTGACGTATTAAATGATAATTAAACCAAATATTAATTAAATAATTAATGAGTTTCTACGACTGGAGCCTATATAAACGACTTAAAAACTACCGTAACAAAGTAATTAGTCAGTCGTTGGGTCTTAAGTAGGACTCGAACACTGTCTGAGTTTGCAAGTTATGAGTTCAAGTTACGACGGTCGGGTTGAGTTGGGTTACGTTCTGTCGGTCAGAAGTAATATTTAACTGAAAAAAATTAATAATAATTGCATACGTAAAATATATTGGCTCACCTTAGCACCGTAGGGAACACTTCTGTTACACATAGGCAAGTAGTATGAAAGGATACAGTTATTGCAAACTTTCCCAACATTGCCGTGGCCACTACTGCAGATGTAAGATTAATACCACTCTCTGTTTAGGTCAAAATGAAAAAAAAAAAATACCATTGAACAACACCTATTATCATTTACATAAATATGTAAATATGACGGGGAAAAAATAGCATTAGATTAAATTCGTTACTAGCATTCATAATATATGAAACCATAAAGCCAGTTGACTATTTGATTCCTTGCCCTATAATTTGCTGAAAATTCCGAGGAAAAAGTGAATAAATATCTGACTAATATAATGTAGAGCAAGTGAGTTGAATTTGTCCAAGAATTAAGTGAGAATGTCAGTAATACAAATGTATCAAAAATCATCATAATAAGACGTTGAATATGCAGAAGGAGGATCCTCATGAATGTTATCAACCAACGATACTGACCCCCTCCTCCACACCTACCCTACCTCCGTCAGTCTCTCCCTCACTCCCTCCGCCCATCGCTCCCTTCCACCAACTTAGAAAATGAATGAATAAGTAGTACGTATCGTACTACGTCACCCCTAACCCCTCGGGAGTCTTAACGGGGCGAACTTGGGGGACCAGTTCGGAAGTCCCCGCTTTTCGGGGGCTCTTTTCGCGAGCCGTTTCGGGAGCCCCCATTTGTTGGATCTGCATGTTTGGGAGTGTTATCGAATCCACAAGTTTTTGTATTTTATTTATTTATTATTATTATTATTATTATTATTTTTATTAAAGCGGGCACCCGTTTTTCACACGAGGTCGTCATTGATGTTGTTATCTTTCATAGCATATAGCATGTAGTCGAGTTCCAACTCGTTTTGCTTCAATCTCTTTCATCTTGAAGGACCTTGGCTCCAAGTATGGTATCATTTAGATACATCTTACATTCCAGATAAGCGCATTTGTTTAGTGCCGCTTGACCGTTACATAAGCTGTTTGGGACAGTTCACGTAGGAAAGTAAACAATCTGGATATTAATTAGTGCATTGGCAGGTCTTTCAACTATTGCTGGTTTGGTATTATCACTTCTGTTACAAACGGGAGCGCTAGGATCCTATAGCGTGTACGCGTGAATATACATTCCCTTCTGCATTTTATGTACCATGTAAATGTGGAACTAATGTACTGTCTTGGACAATCCAAAAATGGAAAAAATGTTGTGGGATTCAATAAGACTCCCACACAGATCAAAAGCAAAGTTCCCGAAAAGGCCCCCGAAAACAGACAACATTTACATGTGTAATTAATTAATTAGTTAATTAAATTCCTTGCTACATGTATTTTGCAGAGGGAGTATTATAAATTGCACCCATACTGGAGTCCTAACAATGGTCCAGTGTGACGTATTTACATTAAACGCCAACGTCGCCTTATGTGTTGTTGAAATAGATAAATTTTACATAGAGAGACATGTACGATGTGTAATTAATTAGTTAATTAAATTCCCTGTTATTAACGATAACAACACCAATGACGACCTCGTGTGAAAAACGGGTGCCCGCTTTAAAAAAAAATTAAGTTGTAGGATTCGATAACACTCCCAAACAGATAAAAAACTGGGGCTCCCGAAATGGTCTCACGAGGTCGCCTCGTTTGAACTCCCGAGGGGGGGGGGGGGTGAAGTAACACGATATATACTACTTGATTAATGACGAGTACCTCTTCATGGGCTGCGATTAAGAGTACTTCTAAATTTCCACCTTTTTGAAAGGTTATAAATTTTACCTGTTTCCCTTGGAATGAACGCAGTGGCAATACAGGCAATTCCCGCCAGAGCAAAACATATCGAGATGGGTCTTCTTCGACCAAATCTATGATTCAGAAGCCCAAAAAAAGTAAATAAAAAGAAAATATGAAAAGAGAGAAAAGAATTAATAAACAAGTGTTGAGAAGTTTTCTGTTTAGTAGTAATGAAATTTTCATCTACAAACAGATTGTTTCTGTGATGTTAGCGTACAACTGCACTTGAGTACACCACGATGTCCGTGCTGGGGATGCCTGTCACAACCCTGGGCGCAATCACTTATACCTCTGGGGGATATACCTCCCACAGAGCAAAAATCAGGGGGCTCAGGAAAACATTGCAAGACAAATCCAAGTGTATAGTTTATAAGTATATAGCATGCATGTACGCGCGGTAAAACATAGACAGTCAAGAATTTTTCTACGTCGTTTCAAAAATTGCAAAATGTACGACAGCATTTATTAATCTAAGAATCCTCCATTTTACCAAAATTTCTCAAACGGGGAGGGTGCCCACTTCGTAACTGTAAATTGTAATGTAAATTAAGTTTCTCCAAAACCTTCGAATAGTTATCAAAAGATATTCTTTTCCACACAAAGACGAAAATCAAGACAACTTCTTTGCCCATTACAAGAATGCAATCATTAACCAGCTGTTAACCAGCTAGAAGGTCGAAAATGGAAGTATGGAAGTGTTGAGAAGACAGTTAAAGGTATCACTGAGGTGACATACTCCTATCGGAGTCTATATCAATCCGCCCAAGTGTTCTTCTGGAAAAGTGCGAAAAAGCATCAGGAGGACATCTTTTTTTGATATATTATCAGGCAAAATCTGTTTCTGTTTTGTAGCTTGAGTGTTGAAGAGCATGAATTGAAGTACACGAGGTGCACAAATTGGGTCAATTGAGGCAATTTTAGACCACTTTATGCATCCCAAGAGCACCGTACGAAACTTGGTCAATACTGAGTGAAGAGGGTTGTTTACAACTGACGAAACTTCTGGCCCTGATAGCAAACAAATCTAACATGCTCACGATACGGAAAATCGATGTTGCCATGAATGCCTAACTTGTCAGGTATCCAGTGATGAGTAGCGTTTAGCTAGTCAGAACTTTATCTAGACTAAGTTACTTTGACGATGTAGTGTGTAAGTCAATGGGAGATTTAATAGGCTGTATGCTATCCTGAATGTAAGCCTGCGTACCTGGCGACTGTTATCATAACAGTCAAGTCAGACGGTATCTCCACTAATCCCACCAGGAAAAAGTTAAGGTAAGGATTGCCCACCAAATGACTCGCATTTAGTGTCAGCCCGTAGAACGTCATAGACGCAAACAACCTGTCATAAAAAAAAAACGAGGATATATGAAATAAATATGGAGAAAAAAAACAAGGAATCAAAGGCGAAAACAGAAGTTTAAAAACACTATCAAAAACTTCGCAGGAGTGAACGAACGAGCCTAGTGTGCAGTGATATATTGGACGGGTGTATGTTGCTGGTAGGGAAGAAAGCCTAACCTTTGATTCTGCAGCAAATAAACCTTGATATATTAAAGATTAGAACATTGACTCTACATAGGTTTTTTTTTTTTTTAATTGTACACGATTTGTATTCGCTATGAATATAATAGTGGTTATTTTTTCAAAATAATTAACAATTATGTTTATCTTACCAGATAATAAATATGACTATGGTTACCATGGCAATGTGAACTCCAGCGAAAAGATCAAGATATGACGCTCTGTTTCCATTCGTTTGTGTTACTTTTGTTTTGTATTCATCATGTAACGTATCCTCTTCCGTAGTATCGTTTTCGTAAGAGTTATTTTTGCCTTCGGTTCCATTCGATGAATTTTGAACGATTTGTAGGTTATTTTCGGTCTCATTTTTTGCTATAAGTTTGTCTTTATTCGTCGATAGACATATGGTGACATCTTTTCGTCCGTTAACTCTGGCGATATTTTGTAAGATTGTGGTCGCCTCCTGCTTTCTTCCGACCGAGAGTAACCATCTCGGTGATTCAGGGACGAACCTAAATAATTTACAAAACGATGTAAATACATGTCAAATGGATATTCCAGAGGTATTTCTTTAACTTTCTAGTTTACCTTAATTAAATTTAACATGACAATAATGAGAATATTCTTTACTGTTTTCCATATTTTCCCTGCTTGACCTCGGGCCTTGGGGCCCGTAACCTAACTGACCCCCTCTTCTCTTCTCGACAGGCCTGCCGCAGTGAAACCTAATTCTTTGATGCGTATATAGTCGTGGCAGTAAAATGTGTGTTGCATTTCGAACTACCTGACCATTATTTTACATTACTATATCTTGGAGGGGTTTGTGTGTGTGGGCGGTGGGGTGGGGGGGGGTGGGGTGAGGGGGGTGAGAAGGTAGAATGACGTCCTTTCGGTATTATGCACTTACCAGCATAAAAGTGGGCAAAATAGCAAAGGCAAAGACAAGGCCAGTTGAAGGAATCTCCAGTTTCGGATAAAATACGCTAAGATTGGTAACGTCATCACTCCAACAGCCCAAAATATAAAGAGGCATGGGAACGTGTAAGGTCTACAGCGAGGAGTAAAGAGCTCGGATACCATAGCCCATGCTGGTAGTACGAATCCCTTCAAAAATGGAAGCAAAAAATAAAAATAAACAAGAGCCCAAGGGCACTGTGGTTCCTTGCTTGGGGTATATGACAATACACATAATATTATCAAGCAAGATTGGGCTCAAATAGTCCAAGTAATTGTGGTCCTACATGTTCCCATAAAGTAACCAACACTATAGCCAACACTTTTGTGATCACAAAATGTGATCGGATTTTTTATCAAAAGGCACTTTTGAGATCTAAATATGGCGTCGAAAATGTAAGAAATATAAGGTCACCTACAAGCGGGTCAACAGATATGATAACATTGGTGACCTCAGATGACATGACCTTAAGTTTGAAAATGTTCCAACACCCCATTCACAACTTGTCCCAAAATATCAACCATGTCACACCTTGGCATTGGGATTTAATTGCATTAAATGTCTAAAAATTAACTTTGAACTTGTATACATAACTTCACACACAAAGGTCACCCGGAGGTCAACCAATTGACATTTTTGATCGCTGAGACCTAAATAGAGCATCAAAACATGTAAAAATTCAAAAAAAAAATTCTTTGCCCATTTTATCCCCCAAAATACTATTTTTTTAACATTTGCTGACCTTTGATGACCTTGGATCACATGTCCGCTAAGTTTGAAAATATTCCCCTATACCATTCGCAACTTGTCCAAAAAAATCAACCTTGTCACACCTTGGCACTGGGAGTTATTGCATTAAATGTCTGATAATTAACTTTGACCTCATATAACTTCACAAACAAAGCTCATCCGGGGGTCAACCTATTGACATTTATGATCAGAAGGTACCTTTAACATCTGAAAATAGCATCGAAACTGTAAAAATCCCTAAAACACGAAAAGGTCACCAGAGGTCAAATTGAGGTCAAGGGTCACCCAGATGCGGGTCGACAATTGGATTACATTGAAGCAACTCCCAACCCTAACGGACATTTCGTTCTCAAGTTATCGCAAAAATACTAGTTTTTTTATCATTAATTGACCTTTGTTGACCTTCGATCACATTACCGTTATGTTTGGAAACGATCCCTTACCCCATTCACAATTACTCCCAAAATATCAACCATGTCGGACCCTGTCAATGGGAGTTATTGCTGTTTTTAATATATTGGTTTTTGGCATCTAACTGACCTTTGGTGACCTTTGCGGGCACCAAAAACAATATGGATCTTCCTCTTACTATGGGCTATCCACCCAACAAGTTTGATCATGATACATCATTTCCTTATTGAGATATCGTGTACACAAGCCAAGCGTCACATACACACACACATACACGCGCACACACGCCATGTTGAACGCATATAGGTTCCTTGCTTTGCAAAAAGCAAGGAACCAAAAATACCAGCTATATGTACAGTATTGCCTATTTTTGGAGTTACCGCAATAAAGGAAACCCTCAAATTGTTCGTGTACAAGAGAGCAATCTTCCATTGAGTGAATCTGTACGAACAGTATAGCTAGGGGTTTTCCCTTTCAGATTAAACAGAAAAGAATGCCCTTATATATCTTTCACAAATGAAGAATGACGTTTGGCACAAAATTTATTTTTTATTTTCTTGTATACTGTTGTAAAACACTGCTATGTGTGTAGGTTGTATTTCTATCTCACTATTTAGTTTTGAGAAATACCTGCCACCTCCCCCCCCCCCCCCCCCCGGTAAGCATCTCAGGCTCATCAATTGAAATTGACTGGACTATAAAGTCTAACGCACAGACGATTAGATCAGTTCCTCAGATGCAACACTAAACTAAAAGGAAAACATAATAATATTATGGCCTTAAGTGATATGTTTACAAATGCAACAGTTAAAATGTAACACGGATAAATTTGTGTTGAATGTTATCCAAACGTTGCTCTCTGTGGTTCGAATGAAGTTTTGAGTTATTATTATTGATAAAAACAATGAAATTAGACATGAACATTAAGACCTGCAATCGAGGAACCGACGTTATATCATCAATTTAGCCTTAAAGGAGCATTTATTTGACTACTCTAAAGCTGAATATTTTAAATACCGGACTAGCTATAGAAAACATTAGGCCTACTTGCACTCAAACTGCTCTTTTGTCTTGGACTCTCTTGTTATATCAAGACTAAAATTCTCAGTCATGTTAATGCAAATGAAATCAATATTAATATTTCCTGTCAGCTTTATTTGATACAGAAATAATGTATTTGGCAGACTACAACCACCTGGTTAACTTTAGTAACGTGCGCAGGGGGTAGGGGAGTAGGGGGAGGGGCCCACATCGTCATCCAGGGTGTAACGTATTCAGTTGGGTGGATTTTTGACATTCAGTTGGGAAGGAATTGGACAACTCCTTCGGGCCCAGGACACCCTTCCACATATAGTTTCATACCCCACACTAAATGAGTCGGGGAGGGGAGGGGGGGGGGCCTTCAAAGTATCTGTTAGGCTATACCTGATCCGTGATGCCGATAAACAAGCGGAAGACGAGAAAGATCACAAATGACGGAGAAAACGCCTCGATACATCCAAAGATACCCTGCATGAATAAACTCGCGAAAAATATCTGCCGTCTTCCAAAGCGATCCACAATATAGCCGAATATAACCGAGCCAATGGTCACCCCTATCATTAAAACAGTCTGTGAAAGTTCCACGAAACTCGCTCGATCGCAAACAAGGTTCCACTAAATATTTAAAGAGAAGATGAGGAGAAGAAATATTGATTTAACAGGATATTCCCGACGAAAAAAAGAAAAGAAAAAATTGACTGGTGAAAGAGTGTCACATTCTAAGAAGCCTTGTGAATTTTTTTTTCCTTGTCGACATGTATCCCAATTTGGAAGTATGGAAATTGGATGTAAATTTCTAAGCCAAAAGCATCAAATAAATTTTTGTCAGTGTGATTTAAATGACATCACACCCTGATGTTTTACCTCAAGTTTTGACTTTCGGTACAAAAGTTTGTCAACTTTTAAAAAATTGTTATCTCAATAACGGTTCGTAGGAATTGTACGCAAACTTCACTAGAATTCTTAGAATGCGTTGAAAATTCATCAGTCAAATATAAATTTTACTCTGGAATATTCCTTTAATAGTTCAGTGACTATGGGTGTGTGCGTGTGTGTGTGGAATGTGATGATCTATATATATGTCGACTGCAACGTAAGATTGACCTCTGCATGTCGGACCCTCCTGTCAATATGTAACAGAATGAGATATACTTTGCTGGTCATATTAATAAACGTTAACAAATTCTTGGAAAGGTCAGTTGTGGTTAGTACGAAGGACACACGTTTTTCATTTGTTTTTTTTGGAGCTTATTAAATGGTTTATCATACACAAAGAGGAACTCCAGCCAGTGGCCTCAGGAGGTCCTCATTATTGCCCCACGGTTATACTTTTTTCTTTCTGGTGGCAATTCGCTAGTACACTTAATTCCGAAGAGAATTCTATTTTTCAAAAAGTGCCACAATATAATCACTTTTTTTGGCGAGGACTTTATTCATGCAGTATTCTTCTTTCGACATGAATTCACGTGAATGCAGCTCTATATGTAAAGAGTGCAAATAACGACTTAGGTAATTTGGAGGTAACTACACATTAGGTCAATCTATGATTATATATGGTTCCTCAATCAATTTTCTACTAGGGTTAAAACGAAACACTGGTTTGAAGCAAAGAGCCAGTGAGTGCCACAATCTCACGTGCAATGTATCATCAATGCAGCCAAGCAATGTAAAAGGTGTAGCCTGGTATAACTCTATAGGACTCACAATCCCCCGCATATCACGTCAGCGCAAGATATTTTGCCAATTTTCTATTCCGCCGACCAACATTGAATTCGTTGACTTATTGAGAACCTCTCTGCATGCTCTTCGGAATTCATTCTATATTTTTATCATCCTGGATTCTCTCAAACTGTTAATTCTCATTATTTCTTAATTAACGGTATAAAACTATTGCAGATTGCTGGTTACAAATGAAAACAAAGCAAATATTTATATGTGACAGGTCAGTGGTCACGCTATATATCTCAATCTTGCGCTTATATAGTTAACCTATACGGGCTAACCAATAATTTTTTTTTATTTTTTTTTTTAAATTCGATAAATGAGGTCAAAAGTATATACGTGCGGGAGAAACTCGCGGCTTACAGACCTCGTCCATTCGAAAGTTAGGCTAAAGAAAACATTTTCGATTTTTTTTTCATTTGAATTAAAACTGCAAACAGTTACAAGAATTTTTTTTTTCGGTTGTGTTTTAGTTCATCTCCTTGAGCAACTGTTCTGTGTGGAAGTCTTCAAAGTTGTGTGTGTGTTTTTTTTTTGGGACATCGAGAGAAGCACAATAAGCCTCGTTAGTAGACCTCGGTCCTTGCAATATTCAATTCGTAAATTAGCAAAATTGTCAACCTTTTCTTGTTGTATTTTCTTTAAATAAATATTTTGTTCAATAGACTGCAATGTATAAAAGTATAAACTGCAAAGTCGTGGGATTTTTAGTATTGAATAGTCTCGAAAACATATCAACAAATATACCTCAATTAGTAGAAATTCCAGAAGAAGAAGAAGAAAAAAGAACACACGTCAATACCTCACTAACTATCGTGGAACCGTATGGTTCGTTTGCATATATCCAATCATCACACGCCGTGCTGTCATTGGTTGGCCCAATATGACGACATTTTGAATATTCATGTTTCTCCATTGATCCCGGTGTTCTGTTTGAATATTCATATTGTAATTGATCCTCTGTAAGTTCATCGAACGATGATGCACAGGCGTAATTAGGTGTGGCGCCGAGAAATGCAATACTGAAGATATGCCAAGAGGATGGCAGCTGACCCATAAAGCATATTAGAAATAGGATTGACATTTGACCCTTGCCATGGTCACCGATAGAATACAAGGCACCGTCGAGGTCCATCATTGATGTCCTGAAAAGAGGAAACCAAGTTTAGTAAATATATATATATATATATATATATATATATATATATATATATATATATATATATATATATATATATAGGTATAAATAATGTACACTCGTACAAAGTTTGCGCTATTACTCGAGTTTCATGCTTCTTCGCAATCGTCAGATAGCTATCTGACGATTGCGAAGAAGCATGAAACTCGAGTAATAGCGCAAACTTTGTACGAGTGTACATTATTTATACCTATCCAGCTCTATACCCAGGTATATTGAGCACTCTTCACCTGGAATTAATGCCATCTATCATATATATATATATATATATATATATATATATATATATATATATATATATATATATATATATATATATATATATATATATATATATATATATTTATATATATATATATTTATATATATATATATATATATATATATATATATATATATATATATTATATATATGCCTAACCACGGGCGTGGGTTTTAGCTACCAAAAGTAAAAGGTAACGAAATACCATTCTCTTCAAGTCCCGTCTCCCATCAACTAACTATTTTAATTCAATGTTTTGGCAAATTGATATAACCTATTCAATATTTACATGCATACTTTGGTTATACACATCTTACTTATAGCCCATCTATGCCTAACCCCATTGTCCACTCCCACTGCAGTGGAACTTTAACGGTAACTTTTACTAGTTGGGATCATAGCAGAAACAAGGATGTCAACATAGTCATAAACTGTAAAGGCCTGCGTGTGGAATGTTACTGAGAAAACAATCAAATGTCTTACAGAGGGAAATAGGCTTCGGTGGTTAGAGAAAGATGATTTCTAAAAGTGCGACCATTATATGACTGTTATAAGACTTTCTATTGCAGATATATTTTTTTATGAAACTAGAGCATTAAGGACATTCCCTTTCTATATCTATGGTTTTCCCTCTTTGCAAGTAGGCCTTGTATAATTTAAAAAATCAATGCACAAAGTTGGTAAAAAATAGGTTGTATATAAATGAACACGTTATTGAAATGACGGAGAAGTATAGAAGAAGTCGAAATAGATTATGTCGTGTGGTATAACATTACGGTATATGCTACTTACCGATGTAAAGTGGCTATTCGTCGAGCGCAAGTGACGTCACCAACTCACATTATCTCAACGATAGTATCTTTTAAGAGATCAACAAAAAAACGATCGCTATCGGCATCAACAGTTTTACTCCATGTGAAACAAAAGAAATAATAATGATGGGTCACTCCTTGGAAACTTCTACAGCTGCGGATGCCATCGAGTTTTGACTTCTAATGCGTGTTGTGATTACATGAAATACATGCGCTCACATGTAGTACCCAGTAGGATATAATGCGACTAGGTTAGCTGTACGTATAATACGGTAGTTCTATAGGCTACCACCAACTGCTGTAAAATTTCTGGCACCGAAAAGCTCCAACGTAGTGCACATATATGTACCCGTACATTCCTATATATACTCGCCAAATTGTGATGTTTACAAATTATGATCGGAAGAATATATAGGCTATAGACCATGCATGCACAGTATTTGTTATCAGTAGCAAACACGCTGAGAGTGAACGCTTGATTAAACAGACAACTAACAGAGTCCAATATGTTTATATATGAACCAACAAGGTTTAGTTCATATCTGTATTTAGATGATGCATCGTGTTCATCATAGGCCTATATGTGTAACCTACTCGAGATCACTCACAGTGGGTCAATTCACGTCAAAATACGGTGTTCGTTGCTCGTGGTGTATCATACTGCATTGCGGCAAACTACCCATCAAATAGTAGGCTATAGTTATCAAAAACATCACTCAACGAAATGATGATGTATTTTGCAGTCAATTTTGTGACAGCAGTACTTCCTGTAATAATAGTTATATTACCGATAGTATAGGCCTATCGTCCTTTTAGACTTGTCTATATATATGCAAGCAGCAGTTGTCCTTTCACTGAACGTCGTCACGGCTTACTGAGATTGAAGGCCAAGCCTTTGTCCATTGTTCCTTAAGGCCACATCGATCGGTGCTTGAGTTGTTTGGAATTGGAATCTGTGTCGAAACTTCATATAGCCAATACCTGATATAATACTTTGCACCATTTTGCATATTTGTGATAATTAACTACAGGAACAACAGCTAAACTAAATCGGGAGGGTCCAGGATTTACAAAATGGAGGGGGTTGACCCTCGGGTCGTTGACGTGAACTCCTATGTGGGTGGGATGGAGGGGGGGGGGTCTGGTACTCCCCGGAAATATTGATATGGTCGTTGACGAGAGGCATAATTAGGCTATAATTAGTATATAGGCCTAGATCTATAATTAGGGCTACACGCAAAGTTGTGCTAATGACTAACTACATTTAATTGTTGGGGTGAAAGAGGGTTGTACACACACAAAACCCCTGATTTACCATGAATTGACAGTCGTTTCTGCTGGGTGGGTATAGCTCTTGGATAATACCAAAGTGCCTTGTTAGTAAAACATCTTAAGAATCCGTGTGTGCATACATTTACTGTACCATATTGTTGCCATGCTCTGAGCCTATATGCGGCAAACCTAGATGTAGCAGACGGGTCGTTCTTACGGAGTATTAGCGTAATCATCTAGAGGAATTTTGGTTATTTTTAGAGAGTAAGATGTCCAAAAGCGAGAAATACCTGCAACATTAGGGGGGGGGGGGCGGGGAGTGTGTAGAAAGCTTGAACCAAACTTCCATCGGCACATATCTGAAACGGACTCATACTCGTGAAAAACGTATCTGCTTAGGCAGACCCGTCAACTCTCCCGGTTATACCGGTAGACTCCCGGTTTTGACCCGAATCTCCCGGCTTCATATTCTATTCCAAGGGCGTAGGAACCGGGGGGGGGCTGGGGGGGGGGGCGCCAGCCCCCCAGTGAAAAATGTGGAGGGGCGGAAGTATCATTCCGCCCCCCCGCTTCGCAAGTCAGAAAACCCCTTTTTCATTTCCAAATGAGAAAAAAAATCTCATTTGGAGCACCAAATTGCATCTAAGGCCTGGTGAAAATACAAAATTAAGTTTACAAAATGGAGTGGGTGTTGAAGTGTGTTATATTGCACCAAATTGCATCTGAGGCTACCTGGAAATGCAAAAAATTCCAAGGGGGAGGGGGACACCCCCTCCCCTTAGACCCCTCCCCCAGGCCGGCCATCAGTCTTCAGCCCCCCCACTCAAAAGTACCTTCCTACGCCACTGTTCTATTCTCCCGGTTTTTGAATGTTTCATCACTTGCGACATTTCTGAAAATAGCCAACAGTTGGTCCTATGCTTATTCCCGTAATAAGTGTAATCTAAAACTAGATTGATTGTTTACAAACACGTTACGACTGACACAGTGCTGTTCGGGACTCTCAACCAATAGCAGGCTACTTTGTCAGTTCTCGGACTTCGCGCAAGGTCGTTATTGCACGTTGGCCTTGGTCGAGTCCTGAATACAATACAGCACTGTGCATAGGTGCAAATAGGTTAGGATGTCTGCAGTAGTGCAGTAGGGTTGCCACGGTGATATCTAGAAATATTTAATGGTGCGTCAATTACGAAGCATTATACTCTACATGTAGGCCTACACTTGTAATTTGAACATACGTATACGTACGTACCACGTACTTGTGATGTAGTTATGTGGCACGTAGCCTACGTATAAAACGTGCATACAGGCCTAGTGAGTATATATTGTGTATATTGTCATCCTGACCACCAAAACTGTAATGCTATCACTTCCTGCTTTACAAGAGATGAATCATATCCTATTATAAATTGGAAAACAAGTCTAACATCTATTATAGCATTTCAATTCTTATTTAATTAAAGGAACACGGAAACGAGAAATTAAGGCCTTGGTCACGTGATCTTTGTTGACACCCGTTGCATATCAATAATATATTTGGTGGCGATCTTGTCATTATTGGATTTTCGACAAAACAAAAGGCGAGTCTGATAAAATACTGAATCTATCGGCAGCATTTTGACATGGTTGTAAAGCTTACAAAATATCTAATCTAACACCGCCCCCCCCCCCCCCAATAAAAACAATCGTTGGAGAACAACATGAAATTTCGTAGGTATGAGTACCGTATATTCCCCATTGACAAACAACATTATGTTTTACTTTGAAATCCTCAGGCAGACAACAAAACCTAACGAAATTAATTAATTTATAGAATTGAGCGTTGCTGCATAGTTAACTGATCACATTTTTTACAGAAACTATGCGCCCCAAAAGTAAAATAGTCACTTTAATTGCAAGAGAAAGCCGATTTTGCCAGAAATCACACACTGAACTCTCTACTATATGCCCTAAGGGCCGTCGATGTATAGTACAGAATAGCGCAAATGCGACAATGTGATCCAATGGGTGTTGGAAAGCTCACTTACGGCGGTACAAATAAAAGTAAGTGGTGTTCATGCAGCCCGCTAGCCTGGCCATTCACCACCACCCCTCCCCGTCCAGGGGATGCTAGACATGACCAGACTGACAGTAAACGGGCTAACCTGATACACGTGTTACCGTACTGCATGGGATGGTTTTCTACGTCTTTGTCAGGCCACATTGTTCTTCAATTCTTTTCCACGGAAATCTTTGATATGGAAATACCTCAGTACCATGTCTTGGTCCTTTTTATACTAACCTTTTTTCACTTCGTTTTAGTTGTTGCTGTCTTTAGCCTCCTCTCTAATGCTACTATCACATGCGATGAATACATAGTCTTAAGTTTGTCTGTGACACATGCCTTAGCAACCTACATTGATAAGATTCCGTTTGTTACCTCAGACTATAGCCTATAATTCCAATGTTCTCTTTTCTTTCCTCATTTCTCGAGCATAATCCCCTCATTACTTAAATTTCGCCACGTAAATGACATTGAACGGAGTCTATAGTCCAAGAAACGTAAAGCCGACATTATGTTGGTTCAGGAACAACACAGACTTGTGCATCGGGGAATTGTGATGCACACCTGACGATGATCACACAGTCACAGTCTCGATACAAGGGGACTGGGGTTGAGAGCGGATCAGTCGTTCGGTTGTTTGGTTTTTCGTGGCCAGGTAGTACTTTCCTGGGTGACTTTTCGTAAAATGTATATTTGTGCAGGCCAAGTCTTATGGAAACTGAAATAGGAACGATATTTTTGTTTTTCTTAGGGTTCAACGAGCAGCCGGAGAGTCTGTACTAACGTTCACACTGAAACTTCATAAACGTTGACCATAGGAATTGTAGTATCTGATGCGGCCTTTCCGAGGGACTTCGTGATACACATTTGACGTGACACTTCATGCTCATATACTGTTACAGTCTCGATGTCCGATGGGACTGGGGATGAGAGTGGATCCGTTAAATATTTTGATTTTCGCGCCCAGGCTCTATATTATGTGAATTTTCTTTGAAAAAAAAAGAGAGACATGCCCGATGACCGTAGGGTGTTAAGATGCTAATGTATCCCAAGTATGAAGAGAATTAAATATACTGTTTAAAAGAGCAAATCTGTCAGTGTGTGGATCTCATTGGGATGCTTCTCTTTTGCAATTATTAAAGAGAAAAATTATGAGGAAACTATAAAGACTTTAAACTTTCACGTGTATGGCAAGCCATGTGGGACAAACACTGCATAATATATCAGCATCGTAATTTATACGCGTATTAATTGGAATATATACGCGTATATATTATTAGCCAATCATATGGCCCAAATATATCCGCGTATTAATTCGAATATATACACGTATTAATTCGAATATATACACGTATTAATTTGAATATATACACGTATTAAATAGAATACATATGGGGATTAAATCCAATATATGCACGGATTAATTAGAATATACACGAAAACACATTTACGCTCTTGCTGTGTACATATACCAACGTTTTTGGCGGGCTCGCGAGATCGCTTCAAAAAGCGAAACTTTACACATGTACAACATATATATATTCGAATTAATACGCGTATATATTTTGCGGTGTTTGTCCCACATGGCTTGCCATATACGTGGACTTAATAGGCGGCAAAAAGTGTCATGGGGTAACACGATATTGCGAGGACTCGCCAGCTCGATTGGGTACCGGTACCTTGCATTTCTTTCCTTCTTAATAATTAATGACCAGTTTGTTAATTAGATGTTGGCTAATTCTCCAATGCAATTGCTCTATAGTCAAGGCTTGCTAACAATTAATCTACATATGATGTATTAATTTCCATTAGCATATTCCAATTTAAACTTTTGGTAAACAAATATATATTGTGGAATGGTTCCAATGTTCGCACTTTTTCCTATATATATGGAAACCCCTTTTAACAAATTAAACTTGCGACGAAAGCTCAAAATATTGTTATAAATGCTTACATCTTCAGCTTATATCTTCCGTCTTCCTTTTCTGAGGTGGGGAGGGGGGGGGGTGGGGTTGGGATGGGGAGGGGTCTTTAGCAATTCTTTACTAGGGCAAGTCAGACGCTGTTAACCCTGCCACCGCACGCTACCAGACTTATTACGACCCGGACTCAACTCTATCGTCGCGGTCCTAGTTTTCGACTTTCAAGGCGGAGTGTATAGCCTAGTGGTTAACGCCGGCGTCTCCCAGTCATGAGATCCCCGGTTCGATTCCCCGCCGACAGCAAGGTGTGTCGTCTGGCAAGGGTGTTGTTCAATAACAACTTCCCGACATGGACGTTAAATGGATGTGTGCCGAGAGATTGGCTTCGGTCAGCTTGCGAGTCTATAAGCCTCCATGACTTCTTTCGCGAGTTCCTGCTTGCAGGAAGATCACATATACATACATACATACATACATACTTTCGTCAAGACGAGTGGACTTAAAAGAAGATCTCCCAACAACAAATAACGACAATTTATGAAACACAATCAGATACGGGCATGCTCCCTTCAGTTTTAACTTTTCAATCATTTATAATGGAAGACTCTTATAAAATATGTTGTAAAAAAGTAGAAGTTCTTTTAACTAAAAGTATGTAAATATATTCCCCTTCCATTATAATCTAATGACATACTGCACTTACCGTTAGAATATTTATATTTATTTAAAATAAAATTCATCTCGGGCTCAAAAGAACCGCGGCGGCACCAAGTTTACTTTATGAATTATCATTCTTGTGTAGTTACAATTAAGAGAACCAACCTCAAAAAGTCACATTTAATCTAGTGTGATACAGATGTTTACGTGGTGCAACACCACTCTACCCCCCCCCCCGCAGGAGGGGATAGGAAGGACGTGAGCCCTTGGTCTTATTTTGATCGTGTCAATTCCAACGCAAAGTAAATTTAGTTTCGATATTCAAAAAAGAACTGAAAAGTTTCAAAATACCTTTTATAAGGATATATATATATATACCAATGTGATATACATTTTAGTTAAAGATATTGCACATCTTTCAATTTAAAAAAAAAAAATCTTATTCGCTATCACGTAACTGAGAAAGAAGGGGAGGGGGCTATTCGCAAATAATTCATGCCCGCACCCCGTATTTGGGCCAAAGGTCTCCGGGCAGTACGCTGACACAGTGGCGTGACCAAAATAAGAGGAGGGTGGGGCGGGGGTTAAAACATCTCCTTAGGGGATTGTTTACCATTCATTCGGGGCAGAATTGTTGACGACCAGACGTGCGTAAAGTTGCCAAATTAATGTTGGGCAACATTTCGTTGATAACATGTGCTAGTTGAGTGGTCAACACCAAATGTGCTGCTCGAATATGTCACACTACGTGTGTATTATAGTGAATATGATGGCAGTTTGCACAAGAAATGTCCGTCTGAGAGATTCCTCAAAGAATTCTCAGCAATTTCATAGACGAAATCTTGTCAAGTTTCGTGGAACTAGCCATGGGACCGATATGACCGCGCACTTTGTTAATATGGCGCGTGGCTCGAGATCCCCATTATACGTACATGTTTCGGTACCGTATACCACAATTAGAGTATAGTGCACGCGGCGCCTGAAAGGTTAACCACTGTCCTAAAATAGTCATTAACCTACTATAAATAGTGATTCGTTTTGTCATTTTCTGAGTCAGCATCATCATTCTTTTTCATGCTTGGATGTTGAAGAGGATCAAATAAACTACTGACGGTCTATAAAATCTGGAGGATTGAAGGTGATTTAAGGCATTTTAAGAAGCTCCTGGGTGAAACAAGCATATTCCGCAGCGGGAGTTGGCAGATGCCATGGGCTTGGGGGAGCACTTTATGCTAACCTTTGAGCTCTTCTAGCTCCAAATCTAAACGGTCATGGTGGCAAACCTGTGATAGCTCAAGCCATCAGCTATCGTATGGTGGGCAGTTGAAAACTTCTATCTATGCTCTAGCGGCCTTAGAAAAGTGACGAGCTTAGTGTGTAAGTCAATGAGAGCATTTAATGGTGGTACGACACGTCCAACAAATACGTAAACTGTAGCGTTTATTATTGTTACACCGGTGCTTATATAGCGCAAAATCCCAGGGTTCAATGGGCTTAACAATACATAAACAGAACTAAATTAGTTAACTAATACTTTTGCTGTTCCATGGAAGTGATTTACTTTTGGTCACCTATATCATGCTTCATCTGTATTCCTCAGCCTCTGTTTCTTGCTGTGTTTACATTCTTCAAAAATCTGTTCTAAGTCGGTGATTGTCTGTGGTTGTTGGCGTCCTTTCATCTCCGGCAAAAGAAAAACCAACAAACACGGTACGAGAGACACGGAGCCAAACAATATCATAGGAAACTTCGCTATGTGGTCTTCCTGCGCATGCGTGCATAGAGAGAAAAGGGGCAAGAAGTATTTGGATTTTTCTTCTTTTCAGACAATCATTGAATACAAAAGAGATATCCTTGTTTTTTAAAACTATTTGACAATAATTACGAAAGGAAAAATAGTTATTATAAATATATTTGTAAGTATTCCAAGTGAATTCATGATTTGTGATCATATACTGGGGTTCCAAGAAAATTTCGTTTTCACCATCAAATTCATGTGTGTAAATGTTTAGAGGGCTTGACGTTTCGATCCTAACATGATCTTCTTCAGAGGCTAATTGAAACGAGAAAAAATTCTAAGAACACATTAATGAGACAAAGATGCATGACAGACAGTTAAACTGGACAAAATGAGCGCAACAAAGGGGAAAAATAGCAAATCAGCAAACCTTCGTTGTGTCTATATATGTTATAGTTCTGCATGTGCATTGCTCATTGCTCAAATTTAATTACACAGGCCTTTACAGTAGATACATCAAATTAATCTCAACATGCTGGTATTAAACTCTTCAGGGAGTCTACCCGTGTTATTTGGATGATATATAAAAATAAAAAATCCAACGTATGCTTTATCAAGGTATCATCAGTTAAAACCAGGGCAATAAAAATGTTGGTACTAAAATATATAGGCATAAAATATATATTATATATTAAGACTTGCACTATTTATATTTATTGAGATTATTATTTGATGTTATCTACTAATAGCATATCGCATATGAGCTAGGGCTGTTATGAAACGCTATCGAACGCCAGCGAATTAGATATAGCAGTTCGTATAGTTTCTGTACATCATCAGCGCAACAAACAGCATACATTTAGAGCATAAGTTTAAACTATATACGAGCAAACTTTCTGCAAGAAATAAAACGACCAGAGTGCTGCAGTAATGTATTCCAAATCTGTAACAGTATGAAGTGCATAGGACACTGTTTTGTGCTCAAGTGGTATTTTGTATGGAACGCCAAAAATTACATTTTTCCCACTGCATTTTTGTCGGTTTTGGCGTTCCATAATACTGAGCATGAAGACGCCAATCGTACGTACGTAACACGCTGTCAAGCCGCTGTCTTACGGCGAAGTATGATTGACAGGTAGTCACGTGACCAGTTAAATGAGAAGGAACCAAACATTCCAAGGTTAGATTGGAGAAAATTAAACTTTTACAAATATCTTACCATCGCTGTGGTAAACGGGGCTAATATTGCACCTATTCTTGCGGATAGAGCTACAAAGCCAATGCCTTTGTTCCTGAACGATGGATATAAGGGAAATAATGATATGTTTATGCATTATGGTCTAAGACAGAAGTGTTTAGATATAATGGAGCAGGCTTTACTAACACAGTATACTAACCCAAGATAAATGGTAGAATGTTACAGCGACCGTTGGTGATCAAATATGGTACTATAATTCCTTAGATGTAATTCTAAGATTTTTTCTGTGGGGGGGGGGGGGGTGAGGGAGTTGAGGAGCAAATAGCGGATCCAGGATTTTGAAAAAAAGAGAAGTACGGCCATGGTATATTTGAAGCCGACTCCTGTGCATGTAGATGTGAGCGGTTGAGGGTCCTCTTCCAGAAAACAAAATGACGTGAAATGCATATTTTGTCTATAAATTAGGTTAGTCGATAGGTCTACGCGTAAACTTTGAGGGAAAAAAGGGAGGGGGTAGGGGGGGGAGGCTGCGCTTATCATATCCAACGTTCATAATACAGCAACAGTAGAAACTTACAGCAAATGATAAAATATATATAAATGGTTGAGCGAGCACACCGTAAAAGACAAAAAACAAAAAACAACCCGAAAACTGAATTTAATCTGAGGGAATGAAGTTATGCATAATTTACATAATTTCACACTGAGGATCTCAGTCAGTGCAAGATCATTCCTGAAGTGAAAGAACATTTTTAAATTTGGGTGTTTCCTTTTAAAGACTTATTGATAAACAAAGACTAAATCAGGTACGTAATACAAGTATACTGACCTCACAACTGTAGGGAATATCTCGGTAGCACACAGGCATATAATCTGGTAGGACACAGTTACCGAAAATTTGCCGATCATTGCCGAGGTGACGATAGCTGCTGTCAAATCGCCACCGTTAGCTGTTTGGAGAAAAAAAAAGAAGTAACGCAGGAATTTTGGAAGAATCTGAATACGTGCACTCAATGGTAAAATATTATTCGACAAGAACTTCAATTTGTCGATATTCTTTTTGGAATACATCGGGAGTTTCAGTCAGAGCGGCGGGGGGGGGGGGGGTGGAAGAGGGGGCGGTGAGAAGGGGTATAAGTGTTTAGTGGTCTATGGAACAGACGTTACTTTTGCCTAAGCAGTTGGTGATTGCCTTGTGTACTTTCTTGGATTGTAATTTTCTTGAAGTCTACTTTTCTTGACTCGCATTTCCTTGTATTAAATTAAATTGAACTTCATCATATTTTATCGGGTTGCATGACATTATATTACATGGTATTGTATTGCATTGTATATTATTGTATTGCATTATTAGTGTAGTGTATTGTTTTGTATTGTCTTGTTTTGCCTGGATATGATATCAATTGTCTTTTCTTGCATTGTACTGTATTATATATAGATTACATTGAATTGCATCGCTTTTCATCACATCACATCGAATTGCATAATATTGTATTGAACTGCATTGTAATGTATTGTATTGTCCTGAAATGATGTGAGTTATTGAATATCAAAAAGCCCCCACTGGGACTTTTTTTTACTCACCTGTTGTCTTGGGTATGAATGCTGTTACAAAACAGGCAATCCCAGCAATAACGAAGAAGACAGAAAGAGGCACCCGTCTACCGAACCTGTAAGAACAAAGCACAAGGATCTATCAGGGTATTATAGTCGATGTGGTTGCTGCCCTCGATAAACTTTGTGCTTGCTGCCCTCGATAAACTTTGTGCTTGCTGCCCTCAATAAATAGTCAAATAAAGTCGAGAGTTTTCTAATCATTCTGATCACCAAACAGGTTGAGGATTTCCTCTTTCCAAATTAGGATCAACATCAAACGACTGAAGGAATTTCAGCCAAGGGATCCCTTTCAGTGGCAGATTCCTCTATGAAGGGTGGGGTGGGTTGGGGGGGGGGGTGGGGTGCACAGTGCCATTATGTTAACTCTTTGCTCTGATATTAATATTGTTGCACATGAGCTGAAATATCGATGAGAAGAAATTACAGAGTATAGACTTCAATCCGTGAAAAAAATCCTGTTTGTTTTCTCGTATACGAACGAGAAGAAAAGTAAAACTACCCCACCACGAGTGTTTATACACCCCCCCCTGTAACTCATCCCCCTCAACCACCAACCCAACCCCTCCCTCACTTGCGCTCTCTTAATCGGGATGCTTATTTCATAATGGGTCCTTCTCTATTCCCTCAGTTAACAAAAAATAACTGGCTTCCTGCTCTCTTACGTTCCCGGTCCCCTTGTATCCCATCATTAACCTCAACACTACTAAGTTTATTTGTTTTTTGCAATGGTTCATATGCATATACAGGGTTCGACTTATGGCCAAAAAATTGCATAGCAACAAATTTCGACAATTGCTATACAATATTTTTGTTGCATAGCAGTTCCCCAATATTGAATAGCAGTTTTGAAATTACCACAAAACGGACCAAATGTTGGCGATCAATGTATTAACTAGAAAATGTTTGTTTATTATTATTATTTATACTAGTGTTGCTACGATAATCGTTTTCAATATGGGTATCGGCCGATATTTGCAATATCGGCAGCATATCGGTATCGGTAAAATTTTGCCTAATTGCCCATAACAGCAAACCGATATTGAACTTTTCTTTTTAACAGCAGAGCTACCTGTACTTATTTATACTTGCAATGATTTGTTAATCTGCCCAAGACGATCCATTTCTTTAGCGTCAGTTAAACTCAGATTCATTTTCGATTAATATCCATGGAAACCTGACTCTCCGTAACATCTGAAAACACGTCTACGGCGCGCGAATATAACCAATGACCTTCGTGAACCTTGGCCTACACACAGCATTAGTGCAGCATATATACACTGTACTAACCATTCATTTCCTCAAAGGCCTCCGTGAAAACCTTGAACATGATGCATACAGTAACTGCACAGTTCAGCAGTGTTGGAAAACCTTGTTCAATTTCCTGCGAACACACTGCCGATTTCCCGCCGGTGTTCGCCTGCCTAGCACGCGTAACGTGCGAGCATAAAGGCGTGGTGTCCAGGGGCCCGTCTTAGGGCTATGGTGGGGTCATGGGGTAGAACCCCTCGTGGGGATCCTGGGGGCGAAAGCCCCCGAAAATTGTTGTCATTTTTTGCGATGTCTGGCGATGAAAAATTTCGCAGTTGAGGATGCAAAATACTGACAACTTTTTTTATTTAAATTGTCACGAAACTGATGAAAATTTTAAAATGACAAGTTAAAGTAGCTATATTATGTTATAAAATGAAAAGAGATTTAATCTGTCTTTCAATCTTTAAAAAGTGCAACTTACAAAACTTCCGATATTATGAAACAAACAACGTTCAGTAAAGCCCCGTTTCTAGACTGCCTAACAATGAATAGCGTGCACTATGCGTACATTTTTACAACTGCAGTGTTTAACCCTATACCCAACTATTGTACCACGGTTTATGTGCTGCAAATTTGCCCAGGTACCCTCCCAACAACTGTGAGCTCATCCCCTGTGTAACACCTGTTTCTTAACATTTTTTTGGTACGTTGCCAGGGAACCTATTAGTTACGTGAGATCCGTAACCGCCGAGGTGGTTAGGCTATTTGCTTTACACTTAACTATGGTAGGATATTATTTTTTCAGGTTTTTTTTTCGCTATACGGTCAAGTGAATAAGTTGTACATTGAGTATAAACTCAATAAATTATAACTTCTACATTGTGATCGACAGTTCGTAAGTTAAGGTTTGAGTGTTTGCTCCCAAATCTGACTAGGAATTTGAATCGCACAAATCGGCACAATGTGCGATGCTGATTTGGAAACGTCTCGCAAGTTTGTTGTTTTGGATCGCATTTTGCGATGCGATACCGGAAAAATCGAACACTGTGCATATATGATCTACATTTTATAGAGTCACTTGCGTAATATCAAACGGGTTGACGGTACGCAATTATAATCTGATAGGTTGTAGAAACACTGCAATCGATTCGGTCATTATTTCTGTACCAATATACCAAAGGAATGGATCCATGAAACATATGAGGCTCATCAACTTTAAGTGGTTGGATTGCTTAGTCTACCCCCGGCCCCTTCCCCCTCCCCTTCACCATCGCTCCCTTAATCTGGATACCCATTTCATGATTTGGTCTTCTCTCTTTCAGTCATTTTTATGAACAACAGGTTTCATGTTCTCTTTGGGTGTTTTTTTCCCCCTCTAATGTTTCATGTATATATGCTCCAACGTCGAGTACATAAGTATGCTTACCTGACCACCAAAACCATTAACAAAAGAATGGAGGGAATCTCGACAGCACCACTTAGGAAGAAATTGACATACATATCGCCGACGAGTTGCCCCGCGTGAAACGTCAACCCGTAGTAGGATACGGAGGAAACTAACCTGTGCGAGAAGAGAAATAGATGGCGCAAGTCGTAAATAGCTATAGTCGTTAATAAACTATTGTGCGATAGCGTACGGTATGGCATGTATAGATCGTCTGCCAGCTAGACACCGGCATTCTTGAGAAATGATCCTTTACACATCTGAGGCTCATCGATTAAAGTGGCTGGACTAGTTATTCTAACACACAGACCCATTAGGTCAGTGCCCTCACAAGCAACACAAAGAAACCTCTATAGCAGAACACGATACTTTATATTTGCAATGCATTACATGTAAAGGGACAAAGGTGTTGAAATATTATCTCCATCTCTCTGTTGTGCTTATTTGAAGTTCAAAGTCCCCATTTTGATTGCTTTATTTAGAATTGATATAGAAAGACGGATGAACATTAAAATGTAGGTCTGCACATAGCAGCCGACATCATCATCAGTAAAGTCTTAAAGGAGCATACCAGAGATAATCATACGGTACTTCAAAGGTGAATATCTGGAAAATCGAAACAGCTATGTATACTAGAAAACATTACTTGCACTCAAACGTTTTCTCTCTATTCTTACTGCTCCTGGGCTGTGACTTGTTTAAGACTAAATTCTGCCTGAGTTCGTCCTTTAAGCCTTCGTGTAGTGTATATCGCATACGTGTATACTTCTAATGGGAGGGGGATGTGGGTTGGGGGGGGGGGCATCGGCCACTTTCCCTGCATGAAATCAAGGGGGGAGGCTCACCTCTCTCCCTACTGACAGACAGAATATCACGCTTATCCTTATATAACATATACGCACAGTGCAATCTATACACTTGAAAATTATTCAAAGTGGTCTCAGAGGTTACAGAACATAATACCATTTGCTATCCATAATACCACAATTTCCCAACAGGGGGAGGTGGGGGGAGGGGAGGAGGGCGGTGGGGGAGGGGATCCAAATCACCTTAGACTCATCCTCCATCACGACATGGTAGCAACACTACCCCCATATCAACAATGGAGGTTGCGCACCTGCGCATGGAGGAACAATACTATATACATCACACCCCGGTTATTGTATACTCACCAAATTATAAATAAGATTACTGTCACTTTTGTCATCTGCCATCCTCTAAACAGATCCAGATAAGAAGCTTGCCCCAGCTTGCTGTCTTTGACGTCATCTCTGACGTCAGTTTCTACTTCTTCTTCAAACGTATTAATTTCTCGATATGAGTTATTTTGTTGTTTCAACCCTGTATCACCAGTGTCTGCTTCTACAGTTTTCATCTTCAATGTTTCTGGTTCATCAGAGAAATCAATCACTGCATTTGGTCGACCGTTACATTTGGCTATCCTACGCAAAACGGCGCGTGCCTCTTCTTCACGTCCAACAGAAAGCAGCCATCTTGGCGATTCGGGTACAAACCTGTAGAAAAGAGGATGGCGGACGGAAGTGACGTATATAGCAACAAACGGACAATATTATATCCACAGATTATGAACAATTACACGCTTTACTGCCAACCCATTGTATAAAATTCCCTCCAAACCTAACTAAATCTCATTATTGCTAATTATGAGTACTTTTACTTGATTAGCCATACTGAGTAACAAAACTGGTCTCTCGTTGAAATTCTGTTACCCAAAAAACGAGAAAGAAGTTTTTATTATAACAATTACCAATAAAACAGAGGAAAGAACAGGAGCGGAATAGAAATGGCTAACTGAAGATATCGCCAGTCTCGAATGAAGTAAGCTAGAAGAGGTAACGTCATAATCCCCGTGGCCCAGGCTATGAATATGCATGGAAAGGCGTACGGGCGACATCGTGGTGTAAAGAATTCGGAAACCATTGTGTATGTTGGTAACTCGTATCCCTGAAAATGATATTAAAAGAAAGAGAAAATTTAAAAATAATAGTAAGAATTAAGAGAGATAATTAGATAAATAGGCAATGATTTTATAGGGCAGTGGTAGGGGTGGGAGTGGGTGGGAGAGTGAAGGGATGTGCTGTGTGCAACGATGTTGCCATTCGTTTTAAGTCTAGGTAGATAGGAGTACGTATGTAGAGGGGACAGGTAAGAGAGAAATGAAGTAAATGATATTAGTATATGGAACATTTACATTGAAAACGCATGCGTGGGCCAATTATTAGATCAATTAATAGATCATTTAATCAGTCAATTAATCAATCAGCGATCGATCGTTTGAGTATGCCCATCAATCAATCCATAGGTTATCAAATCTATAAATAACATCTATAAAGCGAATGACAAAAAATTATTCTTTTTGCTTACTATCGAGTTTGTATGGACGCATATCATATATATATATATATATATATATATATATATATATATACATATATATACATATATATATATATATATATATATATATATATATATATATATATATATATATATATATATACATATATATATATATATATATATATATATATATATATATATATATATATATATATATATATATATATATATATATATATATATATATATATATATAGTAGGTTGGCGTCTATCTTGGCGCAGAGTGCTCTATGTCCATTGGACAGAGCGGAATATATGTTGATACTAGATGAGACTAGTGGAACACTAGTAGTTGTAACTCGGAGTTTCACGCGTTATAGCGATCTTCAGACAACTCAGTTGTATATGTATATGTATCTATATGTATCTGTATCTATATATATATATGTATCTATATCTAAATATATATATACATATATATATATAGATACATATATATATATATACATATACACATATATATATATATATACATATATATATATATATATATATATATATATATATATATATATATATATATATATATATATATAGAAGATAAGCGAAGGGAAGGATGACGTCACTTTAGACTATACCAAAGAAAGTAATGCAAAAACTTAAGAATTAAAAAAACAAAATAATCTCTACCTGATCAACAATGCCGATGAAAAGACGGACTATGATGAATACCTCAATGGAAGATACAGACGCCTCGATACAGCCAAGAAGTCCTTGGACGAACAGACTCATGAAAAACACCCTTTTACGGCCAAAACGATCAGCTAAGAAACCAAAGGTTACAGACCCTATAGTGACACCGATGATAAGCGCTGTTTGTGACAATTCCAGAAAGCTGGCACGATCACATACAAGGTTCCACTGTCGGGCGAATTCAAGACATGTAAAATCTTTATATATGTAAAATGTAATATGTAAAAATCTTGAAAACTTTGAAACTTTGAAAACTTTGCTGAATGTAACCCAAACAAAATATGAATTTAGGATAGACAGAAATATAGAGGCGTATTTTACTACGGTGGTCCCGAGGGGACAGGTAAGTTGTTGACTTGCTGTGGTCAAAGTATAAAACTACAGCACGTAAAAAAAGGAAGATATTTGAAACGATAATTAATAGTACATCTTGGCGAAATTTACCAATGTGACGAGCGGATGCGTTGCACAAAAACGATCGAATGCTACAGGCGTTGTAAATTGAAATTTGTTTGAAATATTTTATTAATTATATTAAAAATAGAGGAGAGCATTTTAACCTCCTTCCTTGTTGTTATTGGATATCAATTGTATAGAACCATTGGAAAGTCAGCAGTTAAATACCTCCCATGCATGATAGATATACAGTAATTTAGGTAATATAATAACGGATCCAGGATTTTTTTGGGGGCGGAGGGGGGGGGGGGGGGGAGTCGAAGGGCTACATATACACGATAGTTAAACTATAGTGTAGGCCTACAAACGTACCTCGCTGACAATTGTGGAGCCCGTGACGTCATGCGCGTACGTCCAGCTGTCACATGACTCACTTCCATTTTCATGTGTACACTGTGAATATTCATGTGGCGAGACTGCAGTCGTCCAATCGTCAAGGTCATATTCCGAATTGTCAGTGGTGCAAAAATGATCGGGAACGATCCCTAAAAACACGATCGCGAAAATGTGCCAGGAAGCAGGAAGCTGGCCCATACAACTGATTAGGAATAGAATGAATAGTTGTCCGCGCCCGTGGTCGTTGATAGAATAGAGAGCTTTGTCAAGATCCATTTTCTTTTTGGCACTTTGGTTTGTTTTTCTTTACCAAATGATCTACGTATAACAAAATATATATAAGTGGTAGCTTCGTTGAATTACTAGTGGCCTTCAGTTTGACGTCACGAAACTGACAAGATAAGACTTAAACAAGTCTTCTCTGCATTCATCGTTCACTACATGTGTATTGGTAATCTGCCAGAGCGATTCAAAACCATCCTTTTCACAGTTAACTCTGTTTGGACAAGAACAGGAGAGAGAGGTGGAGAGGGAGGTAATAACGTCATATTACTGGAATATTGAAATACACAAAAGGCCCTTGCCTGGCTGAGGCATGGGTGGTGGTGTTGGTGGTGGTGGAGGGGGGGGGGTCTCCTGATGCTGAATAATGTACCCGATCCAATTGCCAAATCTGCCGAATAGTTGTGCTTTAAAGTTCCAATGTTTTATATCGAAACGGCATGATATACAAGTACGTAAAGTGCATTACGAGCTCTTTTTTGTGTGTGTTCAAGTTAATTTGAAGAGCCTGCCATCCAGCGATCTGCCATTTTTACAAGTTAGCTGATAATTAGAATATCTATACTTTTCAACAGACAAATCGCCCGCGCATATATACCAGTATACCAAAGTTTGCAACTCTGTATTTTACCATTGGCGCTTAGAAGGAGCTGGATATACCCTCCCCTCCCGGACACACACCAGGCGCTAAGGGTGAGTTGGAGCTATCCTCACCCTATCCGTAAACAACATAATAAACTGATCCAGGAGAAAAAGTCTCCTTCCCATTGCCTTTAACGGATTGTATATGGTGCTTGTCACGTGTTTCTCATATCTCTCATTTATACATTGCGAAAGCTATAAATGAATGTGTTAGCAAATCATCGAGGGAAGAAGTTATTGCTTAGGAGGTGATTCGATATACAATGCATGTTAGGAATACAATTCGTTTGCCATTATACGGTCAATAAATGCAAGGTTTTGTTTAATCCCTAATTCATTTACGTGATTTCAACGAAGTTTGAGCAGATTTTGGAAGAATAAGACACTTTCCTTAATTCGCAAACAAACAGCAATTAACACGACAACTATATCAAGCAACAGAGTTGTCACAGCTCCTCCATACACGACGCAATACTGGAAGTGGAACTGATAAACACACACACATTTACCGTATCACATAGAGAACATACTACAATACTGTTAAGAATACACTGAGTGGCAAACATACCAGCAGACTACTTTTGCATGCTTCAGCGAATTTCAATATAGGCCTCTGTCTGATAAGTATAGGCATGATTACGCAATGATTTAGATGCCTGGAGCTTTAGTCAGACACCAATCCTGGGGATCACTTTGTGTGAGGTGACCTCCTTTTACAGTCCTCCCCTATACCCACACAAAAAATATAATTACAAAGGTATCTTTATATATATATATATATATATATATATATATATATATATATATATATATATATATATATATATATATATATATATATATTGGCCTTATGCACCTTCCATGTATACTTAGTTTTATGTTTTATACACATAATTTACAGTCCTCCCCTATACCCACACAAAAAATATAATTACAAAGGTACATATATATATATATATATATATATATATATATTGGCCTTATGCACCTTCCATGTATACTTAGTTTTATGTTTTATACACATAATTTACAGTCCTCCCCTATACCCACACAAAAAATATAATTACAAAGGTATATATATATATATATATATATATATATATTGGCCTTATGCACCTTCCATGTATACTTAGTTTTATGTTTTATACACATAATTTATAGCACAAATATGCCTCAGAATGCATTATTTCACATATCAGAGACGAAATGAAAGGCGTCTTTACTACCCACCCACCCCCTCCCCTTTATTCCCTTCCCGATATTCCCCATGTAACATTGTTATGCTAAACAGTATAATTTGGCACCAAAAGGAAACTCATCATGCTAATGCTTGTTACGGACGGCGATCGCGTTAACGTCTTCAGCCCTATAATATATTCCTGATAAACACTGGTAACCCACCCAACATCCAATGCGCCCCTTTACCACTGGTCGGTGATTGTGTGTGTTGGGGGGGGGGGGGATAGCAACCTCACTTATACTAATTCATTGGAAAACACTTCACTATAAATATGTATCTACGTATTAGTCTACCAGAGTCACAATATTCCGATGGAAACAGTATCGGCCTATAGGCAAACGGTGATATTCTTGGTGAGCTTACTTTAACTGGATGTATCATCAACTCAAATTAATATATCAACAAAAGAATATGATAATAGGAATAAACTTACCGATGTGAAGCAAGTTCTGTGTTGGCGTCTATCTCTTCAGTCAATACTATACGTACATCCTGCTGTATATTGCTTCTCTGATATACGTTGCTTGCTAAAATGAACAAATAATGACAGTTGCACATTCATCGAATTTGCCAGACGACAAGAGGTCTGCTATTGCTACAGGATTCATAGCCTATACGTAAAACCGTGTTCTGTTGAGTATTTCCTGTTGCTCTGAGAAGTGTATATAGTGGCGTTATAATAACGCGGCTCCGATTAGAATTAGTCACTGCGAGGCGAAAATTACGAATCTAAGTGAATGGTTGTCTGCGACAGGCAATCACGCACAGCCAATCACGCAGACAGCCAACCATGCACTCAGAAATACTTGAAACAACCGCGATTCTTACTCGCGAGAAGCGACTGTTTTGGTTAAGAGTCCCTTTTATCTATAAAGGAACTCTAGTTATGGTAGAACAATACCACACTCAATATAATCATAATCTGTTGTATATAGATAACACAGCTGGAAGTATGCTGGTACACGGATCAGTCAATTATTAAATAATGTCCATATCGTGATCACTACACATTTTAGTCGGTGATTGCACTATTGTGTCACTATGGAAAGGCACGTAGGTCTGTTGTAGTTTGTTATGAATAGCCTCATGGGCAATCTTCAGTTCTAGTTTGCGTCGATGATAGCGAGGTCGGCAGGAACAATAGGCTCATATCGAATTACACAACGGTGCGAGTTGTTGTACCGAATCGGGTCATTGACTGGCGTATATGGCAAATGCGCGTTTTACTCTTACTCTATATTGAATGGTATCAGTATATATTGAATGATATAATTGAATAATTGATGGCGTCTTTAATTAATTTGATGATATTTAATTAGTGCAGGAAAATCGTTGATATCATAACTTAGTTTGTTGATATCAGCCTGTAATTGTTGATATCACGAATTCATTTGTTTTTCTCCATTTATTGATATCTTTCTAACAATCAATTTCAAATTTTAATTCGAATTTGCTTCAAATTATATAAATGATTACATTTACGTTAATCAAAAAAAAAAAAATATTCTCAAAAACAATACAAGAAACAAACAGAATTAATGAAAAAGAAATTTACATATCCCAAAATTAATATATATATATTTTTTTGAGAAAGTAATTGATACATTCAATCATTATACATGTCGCTTAAGATTGTACTACGGCATTCATTATTAGCTAATTTAAGCATGTAATATTCTACCTGTAAAAAAAAAAAATTGAGTTTGTTTAGTAAACTGCCATAGCATCTGACAGCTTATCATTTAATTTGCAACTGAAAATACTTTGCAGGTAAAAGATAAAAGTTAATTGGATGTTTATGCTTCGTAGATATGAACAAACATAACGTGATCATAGTTAATATCAAAGTTGCTCTTCGGGCAAAGGTTAAAAGACTCTAACCCTGCAGAAGGTTTTAACAAAATCACATTCCCAAAACAAATGCTCTAGTGTTTCATTTAGTCTCTCTGACAAAATGTGTATAGCGAGCTATCCTTTTACATTGATCCTAAATGAAAACATGTTCGTAGGCCTACAAAGTATTCTATGCAAGAAACGGAGCTTAAAGTAGTGTATTTTTGGTATCTCGTACACAGTGGCGGCGCCAAGGGGGGGGGGGGGGCTTGGGGGGGGGGCTTTAACCCCCCACTGAAGTAGTCAGCCCCCCCATTAGCCCCCCCAACTGAAATAGGCAAAAAAAAAAAACCTCATTGAAACAATATAGCCTACCCAAATGTTGTCAGCCATAACGCAGTGCTACAATGGTCAATGGAAATTTTGATGAATTTTGTTCTCATACGGCAATGTCGTGTGCGTTTCACAAACAGAGTGTATACAGACTAAACAGGAGTTGTGTCAGAGAGCGCGATATAATAATTGAGCAAAGGAATTGGATCTTTCACAGCAGGTAATATTTTAGTGATACGAAAACTGTGAATTGGTATCTTCCATTCTAATTTGACTAAAGTTACTCACAAAAAAATGCATATTTTTGGAGAAATTTTCAGGTGACAAAAGCCTCGCTAAATGCCACCATTTTGCATGTAGGCCTTTCCAGGATTGGGAAAAATTTCAAAAGGGGAGGGGGAACCCCCTCCCCTTATATCCAGCCCCCCCTTAGCCTCCCCAACTAAAAATTCCTGGCGCCGCCACTGCTCGTACAACCAGATAAGGTACACAAAAATACTTTCCCAGTCATATACGTCTTGCTATCGATTTCATGCCATTTCTGAATTGCTGTGATTTTTTCTCAATTAGATGTATCTTGTAGGCCTATACATAATTTGTTACTTTGGGTGACGTAATAGCTTTTACAGGGCGTTGCTAATTACCATTTCGGTTGTGAGCGTGATTTACACTTTCTTTCTAAGGGCTTGGAATCGCCGACACAATTCCGAAGTAAAAGTTAAAAGGGAAATGATCCAGATCGAACTTTGTATACAAAACCCATCATAACCGATGGCATAGTTCCATTATTGTCGAAAAAGTTTTCCCGATGGGCGTAAGAACTCGAGAAGACCAGAGATTAACCGCTTTTAATACGAGACAGTTTGGGGACATATTTCAACTTATAGAAGTCTTCTTGGTGAGATGTTAAAAGAAGTACCTATAAATAATTGACAAGTTCGTCGCTTATAACAAAATTTAAATTGCGAAAATAACGTGGTGGGGTCGAGCAAAAAAAGTCCAAGGGGAAAAAGGCAAGATTTGCCCAAATTTACTTTAAATCCAGAAACTTGCCAAAACTCCTCAAATAATAAGAGCAGTATAATCTCAGAGCAAGTGATGAACAAATATGGGCTCAGAGGGCACCCTTGACGGACACCCTTAGTGGAGACTCTGAAATACTCGGAAAGAAAACCATTATTAACAATACAAGATGAGACATTACTGTAAAGAGTTCTGACCCACGAATTCAATTCTTGATATCAATAAATTTGCTTATTCAAAATATCAATCAATTTATAATATCAAGGTATCATAATTCTTTCAATGTTAAATTAATGATATCAATAAATATGACGAACATATCAAGAGTTCAGCCATATTTAATGATATATCACTAATTCGAATTATCATCAAGCATGACGTACATATACATATTCAGCCATATTTAATGATTTCATAATTCGAATTCTTGATATATGACGTACATACCACGAATTCAGCCATATTTGGACCAACCGATTGATCTCGATTTTATAGATAGATGTGAATGATGAGTTGAATCATAAGCTGACTTGTGTATCATTCATTCGACTCAATTAGCATGGCCGACCGTCGTCGGAGGCATAGCTCCTACAAAATTGCTAAAAGAAGAGCTGAGGCCATTACATTCCTTTCTAATATTTCCCTCAGTGGAAAGGTAGAGAAAAAGCACCGTAAAAACGGGGAAGGATCAAAACAGAATGTGTCTGTTGTCGACGATGACACTAAAGATGATGTAGGTTTTAAAGTTAGGCCTAATGTTAACATTGCTAACGTGCGTGACAGTACTACTACTCCTAGTCGTGTTTCCATACCGAATGTACTGACGTTAGAAACTCCACAGGGTAAGTCAGTTAGGCAACGGAACAGTGCAAGTGCAACATCGACAAATGTCAGTACCCTTTCATTCTTGCATACCGAAACTGGCGTTCATGAAACGCCTACATCTTCAACAAGTTCAAAACTAAGAAGGTCTCTTTCCGGTCCCAGAACACGAAGGACGTCTGGAGGACATACTCCACCGAGTTCACCTACGAAAGGGTAGGTTAATTAAACCTAACAATGTTGGCCACAGGCCATTCCCATTTCTTTGAATATAGGGTAGGTTGAGTCTAAGTAAAGTTAAATACCAAGCAGGCCTTCAAAGAACATCCACAATATCCCATACGGCATGTGGCCTCTTTGTCCGAGATTTAGGCTAGTAAGACCAACTACAATCGCAATTCAAAGGAATAAGAACGTTGTCGTGGTTCACCCATTATGGAAAGCTGATCATGTCTCAGAACTTCAGGGAACTGCAGGTTCACTACAAGGTCACTTGTAGTTATATTGACTGCACTAGGAATGTTTTATCTTGATTTTTGTCTTGAATTGATCTAGCATATGTACATGCATCCAAGTTACAAAAATTAAAAGCTTCAAAATCACCTACAGCATGGCTGACTCAATATTCAACAATATAGAATATTTCAACAGACCAGCAACTTCTATTGTATGAACTGCAGAGCACAACATATTCTGTCCCACGCAGCCTGGCATTATGCTGTGCATCCTATTCCTACATCTTACAAAGTGCCTAAGGGTAATGATGGTAATATTGCCATGGTTGGTTTCCTCATTCCCTTTTGAATGGCATTGACATTTCAAAGACTGTCTAAATACATGTCAAGTGTATACCCATGCTGTGGCCAAGTGGATAAAGGCTGTGGCAGTTGAAGCAATGAGGCTTAGTTATCGGGAGGTTCCGGGTTCGATGCGCGTCCGGGTCATAGTAAGGTGGGTTTTTCTTCCAAGAGTAATCTACAGTTTTCCCTTCTGAAATAACTCTCTAAATTGAAAATATTCCAGATTAGAGTTAAATTGTTGAATTGGAAGCCACCCGACATGTAAGTTGCAATCCATAAAAGCCCTTACGTGTTTCTCCCACATTTGTGGTCGCTTAGGAGTCGTAAAAAGAACTGCTGATTATTATTGAGTGTTTGTCCATTTTTCTACTCCCAGAAGCGGTGACAGATTCTTCGTAAGCAGATCCTTCTCAAGCGAGCCACGCCATCACCTTGCGAAACAAATCCCATCTGAACCGTACTTGAGTGTATCTAATCACAGTAGCAACGAAGAACTCCAGCATGTCATCACCATCAGGAAACTCTCCAGTTTGGAATCGCCTCCAGAAGGAGCAGAGATGGATTTCTCTAGGCAGAGATTCACCAGAGGCTTTTGCAGCGGTGGTCGGTAAGAATAACGCAGGGTGACACTCACTTTTTTAAGGGATTTTAATCCAGTGGCGGACAGTGGAAAACTGATTGTAAGTTTTAGTTGAAAACCACATCTTCATATCCTGTTTCTAGCTTATTTGTCACGATGGCAGATCTTCCATTTAAGAACTTTCCTGTAAAGATTACAGTCTTTGCGTAGCTGTCAAAGATATATCTGTATTTAGAATTTCACCAAAGCAATGCAACCATTTATACACAGTAAATATTGTTGTCCTCTGTGGGTACAGTAGCTGATTTAAATATTTTAAAGAGAAAACAATGATGACATCTTTACTCTGTTGTTGCCAGATGCCTGGTTTGTGTAAATTATAAATATTATTATTATTATTTTTGGGGGGGGGTTGGGCTGGGGGGGGTGGGCAACTCTGGAATATTGATACACAGGATTGGCAATTGTTAGCTCACCATGCCTTAGACACTCACCTGTTTATTTATTATAGGGAGGGACATATTTGTGTGCAATTACGTGCATTGTGACTTTGAATAAAATGTCTTGTGTCATACTGAGACTAAGGCATACTGCAAGAACTACACTAACTCACAGTATAAGAAATAAAACCACAAAGCTCATTTGCAGAACAAACAGTTATTAATTTGACAGTATAGGTTCCAATGTTTTCAGGGTATAGCACAGGCTAAATTCCAGTAGATTTTGTTGTTTGCCTGAAGAATAAAACAAGTGCACTTTCCTGCCATTAGAAAGTTAAAGTTGCTGTAATATAATTAATTCAAAGGATATGCAAGTGGGAATTTTGTTTTATCTAGTAAAGTGTTTTATGCACTGGCATTTTTTCCCCCTTCTCTCTAGCAAGTGATTAAAGCTTTAAATTCTAGGCCTGTATGCTATGATTAAGACATTGTGTTTTCTTTCTTTCAGTGTTGTGCTGGTATCCAGCCACAAGGTTCCATTTGCCATCTGGTCTCATTTGAGATATAAAAGAACATCACAATATGCTCACATCAGGTTAGTAGTCTGTCATCTCATAATCCATTAAAAAATATATATATATTAAATTACATTTGCACTTTTCCATTGTTAATTTGGCTCAGTTTTCTTGTTGCTTTCATGAAGTACTTGAAGTATGGATGACGCTTCTCAATTTTTTGGAATTTGCCTGAAATCTTGGGTCAATCATGTGACCTTTTAAAGTGTTCTAAATTTATAAAACCGAGCAGATAATGAAAGTACCAAAACACCTGCAAGTATTGCATGATAAACAGTCTTTGTTGGGTTGTGGCGGCTGGAGGGGGAGAAAGGCAGTGGTGGGGGGTGGGGGAGGAGGAAGGGTGTGGGGGAAATGAAGGGTGTGGGGGTGATGTTTGGCCATGTGGGTGGAGGATGGTTGACAGTCGGGCATACTAGCAAACTAAGCATGCTCTTTTACAATTCACCATCAGTGTGGTCAATTATTTTTTCAGTGATAGAGCTTATTATTGAAAGCAGCCCACGACCAAGAACCTTTTCTTTTTCGTTGTTTTCACTTGTTTTGTGACCAGTGTGAGTCTTGGTATGGTTCCTCAAAGAAAATAAAACCACGTGACTGTTTTTCCATTTCTTCCTTTGGTATCTTCCCCTCTATGTTTGTAAATGTTCGTTTCCATTTCGGTAGAAGAGACTCTGAGGCGTTGCCCAGACCCAGAGTGGGCTCAGTGGTCCTACCGAGGCTACTGGAATTATCACAGGACGTACCTCCTTACTCAAACACCCTGGATGGTGTAGAGCTAGGGGATGAAGGAAAGGTATGGCAATCTCACCCTAATGGTGCTGTGAAGGGGTGGCAGAAGATAAAAGGCCCTCAAAGGAGACACGTCTTCCTGACACTTGAAGCAGTTCATTGTCATATTTTTTTATTATGATCTTTTCTAAACGGAATTCCGAACGACCTTACAAAGCGGCTTTAAAATTGAGTGATTTTGAACCAATTTAAATTTAGTAGTTAATTTGTGGGTATCGTATCAGGGTTCTAAAATGTGGTTACTGGAAACTTGTGGCTGATGAAGTCTACATTGACAGTAACGCTATCGCAGGGATGTGCTCGGGAATATATATGAGTGCCGGGTGGATTTTTCTGCGGTAGTGTGATCCACGTCCTGGGGGAGGGGTCCCCCTCCCCTTTGGAAAATTTTTTGGCAAACGAAGTACGCTTAGATGGCAAATGGTGCTTTCTCTTTCCTATTCTCGAACTAACTTCTGTGTTGAGTATTCACCCATATTTTGATAATGGTAAAATTTGTTAAATTAATCATAAAAACTTGTCCCGGGCGGAAATAGTTAAAATACCGTCTGTGCTGGTTGGCGGCGCCCGCCGTCGTCCAGTGTGAGCACATCCCTGTCATAGTGTGCATTGTGTACATTATCATCATGTACGTTTTCAGGGGGAAAAAAAGCCAAAAAACTTAAATAACTTTTAGAAGCTTCGGCCGAAACACGGTCTGAAAGGCTTTAGGTCAAAGGATGGACGTGCAACCAATGACAAAGTTTGTTGTTTGTTTACACCAACAAGGGGACGGACATCTTCTGCCACTCCCGACAGCCGATAACTTTTTCATTTTTGGTTCCTGTTCATTGATATAATTCCTTCTCTTCTATAACGACCAGATACGACCAGGAATCCTCGTCAGTTTTGCATCCTAATACCAGGATCACAATAACCCGATCCCCTCGAGGAGAGAGACGGCAGATGATGATTAATTTATTAGGGGTAGCAGATTTTATGGATGAGGAAATGGTAACATTGCAGTAGTCATACAGCACCTGCACATCCTCAGTAGATCTCCAAATTACAGTTTTTTGGTTTTTTCCTTCTCTTGTATTTTTGTGCCTCTCTCTGCCGCCGTTCTCTCTTCTGCAGCTCACCTTTTTGATTTGTTTTTTCTCTCTTTTTTTCTTCTGCCTCCTGTTTGAATTTTCATAACCTTAATGGGAAATGGTGCTTTATTATACCGGGGGTAACGAAAGCTTCTATACCACGTGCGGTAATATGCCATAAATCATTTGCCTGACAGTTTTTTTTATTTTTTTATATTCAAAACAACGAAATGTGTGCCTCGCAGGCATTTCGACATTTTGACCATCATCCAAAGGGTGGCTGTATGCCTTAGAAGAAAAGTTTTGCTCTTTTAAACAGAATTGCTAGTTTTCATCAAATCGGCTGGAGGTGTGATATCAGATCGCATGCAAAAGAATTTGGAAGTAGTCGTAGACTGTTGGGTATGGTACAACTTTAAGACCAACATACTGTAGTTATTTATGACAGCATGCCCAAGAAACTCCAGACCCTTCTATGCCCCCCCCATCTGCCCAAGATGCCCCAGTGCCCTTGTCCTTTTGCTTATTCTGCTTCTCCTCCCCATACCTATGTGTGTATAAAAAGCATACTTCATGAAATTCTGTATGCTTAGCATTCTTAGGCCTTTAATGATGTTTAAGGAATCCAAATAAGTATTTTTGATTAGTCCTTATTTTGCAAAACCTTCATTTCATATGCTGAACAGATTTAATAAATGTCACTTTTTTTCAGTGTGTATATCAGGGATGTAATGAAGGGATAAGGCAGGGATGATGTTATTGAGTAGAATAGAAATTAAAAGTATTTGAATCAGAATCACTCTATTCAGGAACGTATTCTCAAAGTTTTACGAAAAAATATCTCAACAGACTATATTTTGCATTATATTAGTCCCCCCCCCCCACTTTTCGTTCAAGCATCCTTCCATTCTTGTAAAAGGTGCCCTTTTGTTAAGAAAGTCACAACAAGTTTTAATTAACAAGTTTTGTTTCGTTGAGAAACATTCCAAATATTGAAATTTTAGTACAGAATGTACATATAAGATCAGTATTTTGTTGGGACGTTAGGAGGCGATCTTTGCCGTCTGCCCCCTTCAAATTAAAGTCACATGCAATTAAACAACGCAATTGATCGAACAAAGAGATCCTCCTAGTCATTTTTTCACCAAGTTTTTTTTAAAGATTTCAGTGCAACTGTAAACATAATGTTTTTACTCAGATCCATCTTTCATATTAGTATTAATCAGGAATACAAATCAACTTGGATTTTTTTCCCCCTTCATTAGTTGGAATGAACTTAACATATCCAAGTTAATGATCTGCACTATTACATATTTATGGGAATTTTTTTCATTTTTTTATCAAAAAAACCTAAAACAAAATCAACATTAAAAATCTGTTCCGATGAATTTCTGTGTGTTGTATGTCCTTCTGTCTGTGCACCTCTTTTGTTGAGTTAAACCTTTTTCTCAGAGTATTGTGAAAAAATGCTGTATATTTCTGACAACCCATTTCATTCACTAATCCAACAAGTTTTATTTGGAAAACCACTGTGCCCACTCGTGAAAAAAAAAAAAAAAATACAAGTATGTGGTCTAAATATTGCCAGGTCTGTTGGTTAGCTCTGCTAAGTCAACAGGATATGCTGTCGAGTGACTCATCAGAGTTTATTTTATTCGCAAAATTAGATTGAAAGTGACTTCAAGTGAGTTCAAGTAGCTATAAATAAAGTGCACAATGTTACATTGACCTTTACAATGAACGTTAAAATATGCATTTCAGTGGCCAGAATGGAAACTAAATAAAACAACACTGTACAATGAATGGGAGAAACGAGTGTTCACCAGCATATAAAAGTACTTTTCTCGTTTTGTTCAGCGAAACAGTTCAAATGTTGTCATACAAATATTCATCAAATATCCATAAATCAAGTTGGGAGTGAATCTCTATTTTCAAACCCATTTTGAACATCCCATATCTTCCGTAAATTTGTTGTTTTCAACACTTCGAATATATTTACCTTACTGATAACGATATAAATGAGAAGAATCTTTCTCTCGAGTGCGGAGAGGAGGTGGTGGTAATGGATTTGGGTTGTGGGAGAAGGGAAGGGGGTATGATTTTCTGGGAAGTGGGAGGGGGGGGGAAGGGAGGGGAGGAGGGAGGAGAGATGGAAATGAAAGGATGATGAGGTGGATCTTCCTTGTCCTTTGAAATCGATATTTTGAGACATTACTCAATAAATTGGTCGTTCAGATATTGCATGACAAGTGGTTGAAAATGCACTTGATGTCTTCTCGCCACTCTCTTAGCATCTTTAAGCTCGTTATGTATGGTATGCCACATCAGAGCCTACTATATTGCCTTAATTACACACACCATCCAAGTTTTACATGCACCGAAAAAAACAAAACAAAAGCACAACATTTGACAATCACAAAATATTGCCCTCCTCTTGCAATCCGTGTAATCTTCTAGTTTCTCTTCAGTAACTTCTCTTTTCACTTTGGGCAATTTATTTTCCAAAGGGTCTCGCACTATTTATCGCTGTATGGAAGAATTAGATTGTGTTCCAACACCTCGTTTTCCTTTTTTGTCTTTCAAATGTTCCTTTGTTTCTATTTTTTTTTAATTAAGCACCCTCTCGGAGGCAAATTGTTCACCCTTGCACCGTTGATTTGGTTTTTCTTCTCCCACCTTAGTTTTTTTGTTGTTGATAAAGTGCAATCTCTCGTTGTTTTGGTATTTGTGTTTTATAATGTATTCCTGAGTTGTCTTATTTTCTTCAAAATAACAAAAAAGGCATTCACAAGATGTCATTTGATTTATTGTGTTGGGTACAATATTAGTTTTGAAAGTTGTCAATTTTTTTTCTTTCTTTCGTTTTGAAATGAGCACATTCCCATTCATTGCTCCATCCTAGAGAGCCTTGGTTTCCTTCTTTGTGTTTGACACAATCCGAAAAACAGGCAGCTCGTTGCTGCGCAAGAATATAACTTGAAAAGTTGGACATTGGGTGTCCAGTGTAGTACTATTAGATGCAAAGCAAAATTTGTAGTAAAATATTGATATCTGTTTGTCTGTGTGTTTGTCTGCAAAAGTACAAATGAGCAAGTTTTGTGTGTTTTTTTTTACCAGATCTGGTGAAGGGTTCGTATAAAGTTGTAAACAGTTCAAAATTGACAAAAAATAGTTCCATGGCAATTACCCTCGTTATAACACGACACAAATGTTTGTTTATGGGGCATTATGACTTGGGGATGGGGGAGGGGAGGGGAATTCACCCTACTCACTTCTCCACCCTCCAGTTAGCTTACTCACTTCTCCACCCTCCAGTTAGCCTTTTGATATAAAATATATTCCCATAAAGCAGCTTAGAAACCTTCCACTGGGAGTCATTAACTGCAAAAACCGACCCTGTCGAATGAAAACAATGGGCCAGTCGGCTTATGCCTGAAGAGCTGCCTAGTTAGATCACAACTAGATCGAGTTTCAACAATCATCCGCATCTTCACTCTTAAATATTAATGGGAAAACATCCTTTTTTTGAATGAAATCTATGCAAAGAATTGCATTCCTGTGGTTCATTTAAATTCATATTGCTTTGGAAATATATGCTGAAATTAATTTCTAACAGTGATAACAAGGTGGTTTTGAAGGTTTCATATTAATATATATGAATATGCATAGATCCCAACTGAAATCACCAATCACAGCCATTGGTTGTAGTATGAGTATGTATAGATTCCAATCAGCTATTGGTTGAAATTGTACATATCCCAACACAGCATTTTACCTACAGTGTGTCTCAGATATTTGCATAAATGTGTATGCTGTAATTAATCCCTTTGATTTAATCATCCTGATGAATATTCAGTGTGTTACAAATAATCAAACGATTTGTTACAGCATTGCTTCACTAATCACTCCCTTCTGAAGGAATTAAAAAAACATATGCTATGCAGGATAATAACTAGTATGATATTAAACACACAAGGACATTGAATGGGAGGGCTACAGCTCTGTTGGAATTGCTGGTTGTTGACTTTATATCTGGGGAAGGTTAAAAAGCCCATGTTTGGAATGTCACTGCAGTAATTAGCAGTACCAGTAACTATTTCTAGAGTTGTATGGGTTCGGTTAAGTCATCCCAGTCAGATATAGTATGGCTGCATGTTGTGGACTTTTACTGTAGACTTTGCAGAAAGAAATAAAAATTGAAAATATACGAGCAGCATTTGGGTCAAATAACTGCGATAGTAGCCACTTTTCATAAGTTGTTTGGTATCAAACAAAAGTGTGACACATCTTTCTCAAAAAACATGGAGAGGTGATGGGGTTGGGGGGGGGTATTGATGGTGAATGGGGGGTTAGGGACTGTCCTATTCCATCTCCCTCAATGCATCAATCTGACCCTCTCTGCTGGACACTTTCAATCTGCAATTGTGACCATATGAATTTGACTGACCTTGAAGACATTGTATGGCATTGATTTCTGTTTTTTCAAGGTTCTGTTCACTAAAGCATATAACACACATGACAGCTATGTTGTCACCTACCATGTGACCTACCATATGACCTACCATGTGACCTACTATGTGATACTCATGCCTTGTTGTGTTCTCCTTTCCACAGACTGTGTCCTATAGTCACATGCTGATACCGACGTTAAACTCCAGCTCTCTGGCCTTAAGGAAACATACGGTCACAGAGGGCATATTGGGGACATCCCCAGCACTGGCTGTTGGAGGGGTCATAGCTCCTGTGTCTACTATCACTGAGAGAGGTAAGGTACTTTATCAAAATCTCATCTGCTGGGTGTATATATTACATAGAAAAAGTTGTGAAAAACATTGTAATAACAAACAAGACATCTTATTGAAGACGAATAATCCATCCCTGCCATTAACCCTTTCTCTCCTCCCCATACCATACCCTTTGCTGTTTTTTCATATTTGTTGATGTACCCTGATGCTACCTTCTAGGGCACTACCATCTCCCACACCCTTCCCAATTTTCTTTTAGAACAACTCTGCAACCCTGCTTTGGTGTTATCCTACCTAAGTTCTACTCTCTATATAGTCTAGAGTTATACTCTCAGTTATAGAGTTAGTTATACACTCGGGTATAGAGCTGTACTCTTGGGTATGGAGTTATACTCTCAGGTATAGATTTATACTCTTGGGTATAGAATTTTACTCTTGGGTATAGAGTTATACTCTCAGGTATAAAGTTATACTCTCAGGGTGCAAATTTATAATCAGTTATACTCTCAGGGTGTATAGTTATACTCTCGGGTATAGAGTTATACTCTCAGGGTATAGAGTTATACTCTCGAGTATAGAGTTATACCCTCGGGCATAGAGTTATACCCTCGGGCATAGAGTTATACTCTCAGGTAGAAATTTATACTCTCGGGTATAGAGTTATACTCTTGGGTAAAGAGTAATACTCTCGGGTATAGGGTTATACTCTTGGGTATAGATTAATACTCTAAGGGTGTATAGATTAATACTCTAAGGGTGTATAGTTACACTCTCAGGGTATAGAGTTATACTGTCGGGTATAGAGTTATACTGTCGGGTATAGAGTTATACTGTTGGGTATAGAGTTATACTCTCAGGTATAGAGTCATACTCTCAGGGTGCATAGTTATACTCTCAGGGTAAGTCTTCAATCCATTTATTACACAATGGATTTACCACCTTTTAACCTAGAATGCAGATCTCACACAATGGAGCATTTGTTTATTCCAAAATCATTGCATCACCCCTCATATTGTGTTTGAAAGTGAACAGAAACAATCAAAATGCATCTCAACATTGTTATCGTCCTTAGTGTGTCTGTAACCTTTTAGCAACGCATTCAGATCATTCTATCAGTTCTGCATTGATTTACATCACCACGTGTATGGTATATTCGTTTGACAGAGTGAACAACCAGGATTCAGAAAACACTGCCTGTTTATCAGCATGACAGCACTCTTTGAGACTGAGGGTTTGATATTAATATGTTTTTCCTTTTGCAGAGGTCGAAACAAATCCAGAAATTCCCTGCCAACGTGTAATCTATGACCCCAATAATTTGGACGACCCTGAATTGATATCGGGAAAACACAAGAAACTTTTCCAGTTTTCTTCTTATCGGGTAAAACTTGTTTATATTATGTTTTTCTTTGATAAATAGGTGAAGCCAAGGAGGTCAGGATAGTCTCTTGGTTTTCTCAAAATTTTATGATTATCTCAATTTGATAATATAAATCATATGTACATTGTTGTAGCAACAAGTTGTGATTCTAGTTTTGATTCATTGCTGGAAGAAAAAAAAATAGGTCAAAGTTCAGGTGAGGTAAACAGAAGTCAGAGTCTGAAAACCTTGTGAACAGGATAAATCAAAATTTAAAGGTTGGTTTGAAGTTCATATTTGGTATGTGCATAGTGATTGCAAAGGAATAAAATAAACTTTATTTTTGGGAAGGTCAAAGGTCATTTGTGGAGGTCTGAAGATGTTTTGTTTATTCCGTTACGACCGTCTCAAATTTGGTGATGTTTTGTGCATGCATCATGCAAAGGGCAGAGTGAATGATGCCATCATGGCAGTTAAACTGAAAATGTCTTTTTTTTCTTTCTCGTTGTAATATATAAATCACTTTTCCTCAGAAAGCACTAATATTTCCACCAAAATAAAAACTTGCATTTTAATAAATTACTAAATACAGAGAAACATCGATGACTAAACACACACATTCTGAACGTATCACATTTCAAGGATAAATCAAAGAAAAAGATTACGATGGGAAAGTAAAGCGTTTAAAAAGGATCTGCCCTGTTGACCCCACAGACCACTGGTCTGCTGTCATACATCCCAATCAAGGTTACACCGAGTCAACCATACCTCACGATAGAAACAAGATACTGAGACGTCGCTTTGAACAAACAAATAAAAATATTCTACCCTTTCAATCACCAGCGTCAATGATGAGCATATATTTAGTATTGAGGTGAGAGGGGTTGGGGTTGGGGGGGGGCTGGGTTTTTTTATTACTGCAAACTTACTGCAAAATATCATTTTTTCCTGTTCTCATTCTGCTTTAATAGGTGTCTGTGATTGACTACGCAAAGCCGTCCGCCCTCAAGAGAGATATCAACGAGAAGTTCAAAGCAAGATACCCCGGTATCGATTTAACCCTCAGCAAACTAAGAAGGTGTGTTGTTTGTGTGTTCACGTGGTCTTTAAGCATTTATAATTGACAATAAAACACATAGCAGATTGTTGTGTTGCTGGATGTAATATTAAAAACAGCATCAACAGCTATCAGTGTTCTCACACAGAAAAAAAAAAAAAAATGCAGCCATGTTTTGTATCAAAAGTTTGAAAATAGCAACAAAACAAAAACAAACTGGCTGGAAGAGAATTTAAACCAGTGACATCAGGAATACAAATTTTAAAGACCCAGAGATGGAAATTATAATCCTGTGGTAAATTGTGCAAATCTTGCCTTTTACCACAGATTTTATTTGCTCTTTTCCATTTTTTTGTTGAAACAATTTCCCAGTTATTTTTCTGAAGTTTATCTTTTATATTATCTTAGATTATTTTTTTAAAGTGAGCATACACCTGCTAATTTTGTTAGGTTTTCAAATTTCAAACCAGGAGTCAAACTTCAAGTCTGAATTTTGTCCCTTCCCTTCCAAGTGTGCTTGCTTTCAGGCAAAGAAAACTTCTCGTATAACTGCGTATTATCTTAGCTGCACTGTTGCAAACGTTTGCAACAATTTTTGAAAAGAGACAAATGAAACGAACCGACCGAGCAAAATCATTTTGCATATGAAGTCGTCAAAGCGTTTACCTCGGTATTCAAATTATCAACTGGTGAGATTTTGTCAGAAAAAGTCCAAAAAAACAGTCTGCAAATTTGGATCTGATTTTGTTTTGGCTAACACTATAGCCTTCCTTATAGCACCTTCAAAATAAACAGTGATGCCATGTTTTATTTTTTTGTAATTTTTTTTACATTGTATCTCATTCATTTTTCGTTTTACAGTATAAAGAGAGAAATGAAGAAAATTCTCGTAGATGAATGTGAGCTGGATCCAGGCGTTCTCGCCCTCGCTTATGTCTACTTTGAAAAATTGGTGCTATATGAGAAGATAAATAAAGAAAATAGGAAGCTTCTGGCAGGTTCGTATAAACCATTCAGAAGAAGTTTGTTTAGGGGGGTGGGGGAGGGGGTGGGGTTGAATCAAAATCAAAATTATGTATATGAAGAGAAAGAAGCAAGAAAGAAAGGACTTTAGTTTGCCAAAATGTTACGATCTTTTTCATAGTTACAAATCAACAGTTAGTTATGCCAAAAGTTATCCTTTTATCCAGCTGTGTTTTGAAGAATAAATGGGCCAAATTTTAGAACATAACTGAGAGTTTCAAAACACACATCTTGTTTATTTTTATTTCATCTGATAATGGTTAGCTACTCTATAATGATCTATATGTTATCCCACAAAAAAATATTTGCATTGCCTTGTTCATTTAGCTAGTTTGTCTATGTATTTGCTAGATGTATGTAATTTTGCTTCACGCTGTAACATTACCTCTTTAATTTCTCGCTTTCTCAGGTGTATGCTTGCTCCTCTCGGCCAAACTTAATGATATCAAAGGGGCCGAGTTACAGACACTAATTAAGGTATGTTGAATTGTCTCTGGATTGAATTAATTATGCCCTCTCCTACAGTGTACATACATGTAGGTCATTATTATGTTGGAATTTTCGGATACTTTTCGGTCAACCAAAATTCGCTCTTCGGACAACCAATAAGTAAGACGTGCTTTGTCCAAGAGACAACCAGAAAATCCATTTAAAAGAAGGTTGACATCTCAATGTTACGAGTGCTCTAACTCTTGTGAAGAGTTTGAAATATGGGGAAAAAAGGACCTTTACATGAATGTGTGATAGTTTATTAGTGCCAAGAAAAAAGAACGAAAGATTGGTATTGTATTGGTTGTGGTTATAATGGAATGCAGAATGCAGGTTTCAACATCAATTTTGACACTAGAGCAACAAATTAGCAACATAATTTTGTTCCAATGCATTTATTTGGTGGTGAGACATAACCTTGGAAACACAACCATCAAAGCTGAAAGAATCATATCGCAGTTGAAATATAGATTAATAATTAATAATTTTAGAGACTGATAGATCACCCTGATGCACCTCTCTGGGGTCTGTGTGAGGTTGGGAGGGGCATAGGGTTACCATGTGTCCTAACTTTCCCAGGCACATCCTCTTTTGACTTATCTGGGTGAATTTACAGACTTAAAATGTATTAGTACAAATTTATTAGTACTTCAAAATACAGATTAAAAAAAAAAAAAAAAAAAATCAGAATTTTAGGTAAGTCAGATATAAAAATTTAAGTCAAAAAGAAAAAAGGCTCTTTTGACTCTCATTGGCCATCTACCGTCTCCATTTTGAGTACAGCAATGCAATAGTAACTGTCAATAGTAACTGTTCTTGATCTTACAATGGGAAATGGCTTCTAACATCCAAAGTCCTGCAGAATTATTTTGTTTGTCTTACAAATGGGGAGGGGAAAGGGTTCAACTTGGACCCCGCCCCCTGCAAAGAAAGAACTAGGACCCACAGTGAAGCAAAATGGGGACCTGTGAGAAGCTATATGAAGATGTTGAACAATTAAAAGGTTAAAACTGACCTCTGCCTATAAAGTGTATGTGAGAAATTTTCTACAAGAGAAAAAGGATGGTTCTGTTTTTGAAGGGTATATTTTAATTTTAATAAGTTTAAACTCTTTTTCCATAGTATAAAGTCTCTTTCATTGTGATTGTTATAACTCGTACAAGCTGTAACAATAGACGTTGATTTGCTTTGATATTCCTTTGTTGTCAGTAATGATTGAATGACACCGATTAATTACACCATTGTCATTTTCACAACAGGAAATCGAAGATACATTCCGAGAGAGCCGGAAGGACCTTTTCTCTTTTGAGTTCCCAGTACTAGTTGCTCTTGAGTTTGCCCTTCACATTCCGACCCAGGAGGTGATGCCCCACTATGTCAGGTTGATGCAGTCGTGACATGTCTTGAAGCAATCGCCACATCTGACTGAGGTAGCGCCTCATTACGTCAAGTTGCTGCAGATGTAAAGCATTAGTACCTCACAACAGTAACTAGAGGCAACATCTCATTCTCATCAGCTTGATGCAGTTAAATGGTGAAACATCACAACATCTGACTGAGGTTGCGCCTCATTACGTCAAGTTTCTGCAGATGAGAGCGTTAGTACCTCACAATAGTAACTAGAGGCAACATCTCATTCTCATCAGGTTGATGCAGTTACAAGACAATGGTGAAACATCACAACATCTGACTGAGGTATTACCTCAATGCACCAGTAATTTACAGACAGGACATGATGTAACTATTGATATAGCTTGTGATATCAAGTTGGTATAGTCAGGACATGAATATTACACCATACAACACCAGGCTGAGGTATTACCTCATGGAGGTAGTAGGACATGATGTAACTATTGATATAACTTGTGATATCAAGTCGGTATAGTCAGGACATAAATATTGCACCATACATCAAGCTGAGGTAATACCTCACTTCTTCAGGTTGATGAATAAACCAGTCCTGATACCTCAACACCATCATGTTGATATTTAGGAAGTTTTTCAGTGGTCATTTGAGGTTGGTGATGATTAACCCTTGACATAGGAGGTTTGTACCTCACTTACAACAAATAAGGTCACAAAGGTCACTTCTTCGTGGAAGGATTCCTTGCTCATGTAAAACTGTACAAAAACTTATGTTAATATGGGGGATGGCAAGTAAGTCCAGATCCTGGTGAACATTGGAAAGCTCATTACAAAAGTCTGTCATTATTTCAACAGTGTAACATGTTCACTCCCTCAACTATAGAGGGCACACATTCTTTTAGGTTTGTTGCTGCATGGAGCATACAGCCTACCTTGAAATGTTAACTTGAGATTTCTGCTTACTAGACCAAATTAAAATCATCGCTTTTTTTTAGGCTTGAGGTTTTGGCTCATTACAGCTCATTTGAAAATGATTGATGAGATTATGACCAAAGTTTTAAATGTATGTGTTCGCATAGCTTTGAATATCCAGTATTTTGTTTTGACAGGACGAGGGGAGAAAAAATATCCAACATGTGGACATTTTTGAAGGCTGGATATTCAAGTTCTCTAAACTGCACATGATTGCACATTATTTTCACAATCATTAAAAGACAGTGGGAAACTGATGTAAACATTAAGAATTCTATCTATAAATTTTAGTTGATAAGTGAAAAGGACCAATTTTGTTTGAAATGAGGGGTGGGGAGGGGAAGGGAGTGAGTGGGGGGGACCAAAGAAGGTCAAACTATTACAGTACCTTTAAAACATGGTGATAGTTTAGTTCACAAATAATGCTTTTGTACCCCCCTTTCTTAACATGCCAGCGCTTAAGTGGCACACACTATAGGAAAGAATGCCTTGAGACACCATAGTGCAGACGAAGATGTATTAGTGTCCAATATTGCAAAACTGGGAAGGACGGGATAAATTTCAAGTTAAGAGGACAACCTCTGTTTGACATTTCTAATTCTACTTATTTCGTCTACTGTTTGCCAAAAATCCAAACAAATTGACACCCAGCATAAAAGTTTATGCAACATTAATTTCATTCGAGTAAAAAATTGAAAGACAACAATACCAATTTTAGTCCTGTAAAATTTTGTGTTATTACAGCAACTAAGTGCCAGTGACAAATTGTTATTGTCCGATAAATGATGCCCCTCCCCTTCCCCCAACAGTCCCCCTCCCAAGGAAATACAAATGATGAACCGTCAATGTTGCCGTGAATATGTTAGCAAGTTGAATAGTTGTCACTCTTGGACAGACTTTCAAAAAGCATAAAACAGGCAAGCCATTTTCCCACATGTTTTTGAATGTCATCGGTATTTAAATGTCTGGGTGGGTTTTTACTTAATGCTTGAGTGAAACTTGAGCATGGGAGGCCATTGTCGCCTGACTTTCTGGCACATTTGAGGGGGGGGGATGGGGGAGGGGAATGGGCAGGGGAGGGGAATGGGCGGGGGAGGGGGTATGGGCAGGGGGAGTACTGATGAGATTTAACCTTGGAAAAGGATACAAGATTTGTTTTGTTGTTCAAAAGCCAGTCATTTTTGTCTTGATGCTAATATTGTCATCAGGAAACGGTTGCTTCCTTCCCTCTTTTAACGTAGGAAGTAGGAACAATGTGACATTTTTCACCCGTTTCCCTCAAATATTTTTCTTGTTGGTCAGAATGTACTTTTTATAGTGAGCAGAGAAGGCAGTCGCCCACAAACTTTGGGGAATGGAAGATAATGTCCTTAGGAGCAAAACAATTCAATTCAGCACGCACTAAGGAGGAAGTTAACCTTATAATACTTAATTTTTTACCACTTCCTTCTCGGTTAAATGCTGCTCACCTTTATTCATATTCAAAAAGGCCAGTCAGTTAAGTATTATAAATGATAGTTAATAAACAGAGTATCAATGAACAACAGGAAGTACATACACTACAGCGGTGTATGTGCTGTGGGTATATTTATGTGCAATGTTTTAAGCTGATAACTTAAGTAAATACAGAAATATAACTATGATTCTGATTTTGTTCCTTATTTCTGTGAATGATTTTTGGGGCTCAAAACTCATTATTTTCCCCCATCCTAACCCAATTTCCCTACTACGATGTAATGTACGTTTTTGTTTCGAGGTATAATTTTAAATGGAATAAAGAAATCTGGGGGATTTTCCCAGAATCTTTTATGGGATGCAGTTGAAATTGAAATACAGTACCAACGTATGTTGGCGTGAGAGTAAAAAAACATCATTCAACAACAAAAAGGAGTTTACCCCTGTTCGACCTCGCAAGAGGTCCTATGGGGGATAATAATATGGTTTGGTAGAGTAGATACTTTTTTTTTTTCTTTCCTATGGAAACATCATAAAAGCAACAAACATAAACATCATTGGAAACATCATTAGAAGTACATGCTGGATTTTATTTTGAAAGTGGATGATGGATGGGGGGGGGGGGATATGCTCCCTTGTTAGTAGGTTAAATATCTCAATGACACCCTACTCACCACCCTGTCATGAAAGGAATGAGTTTAGTGTTTCAGAATGCTAACCCAGCCTACCATCCTTTCAGGGTGGTGTGGAATGCACCACTGCATATGCAGGAGATAGATGCCTAGACCAAGTGTCAAACTTAGGTTACAGGCTATGGTGATGTACTGTACACTCCTTTTTCAAGCTTAGTATTTTCACATCTTAACTTTTTTGTAGGGGGGGGGGAGAGATATGGCCATACCCCTACACTGGGTATCAATTTCAACTACCCCTGGGCCACATCCTTCCCCTTCCTCTTAATATAAGTTGCCTCTGGACCAGCTGATAGTAAAGCAATAAACAAAAGAAGGCACATTAGACAATGATATGTAATAAGACAGAAAAAACATCTGTTGTTTGTATGTTTCACAAAACAAATTTGAGGACCTAAAACAATAAATAATTATGAAACTCTTTTTACTGTTACAGCACAGGGAAGTCAAAGGGTGAGAAGATGGGGAGGGGGGGGTGGGGAGGAAAAAGTAATTTATATTGAGACTATTTATCGGTAATTTTTGCAATAATTGCAACAATCTCCTGTGGAACAACTACCTCTTTATATATACTAAGACAATTTGTGGAATCAGTCAAACTGAATCCCAAACAATGATCCAATTTCCTGAAGCGCCACGTTTCACTTCATGTCATTCCTTTTACAGGAACACAGACTATGGGAACACAGAGGCAAGAGGTGAAGGGTGCACAACCGTCTGTAAGTGAAAATTTTTACCTCCTGACTTTCCAACCGCATTTGTAATATAGATTTAAGAATGGACAAACTTCAGTGATAAGAGCATACAAGAAACCCAATGCAAGATTCAGACACCCAGTGGTTACATCAGAAATAAACTATAGATCTGACTCTATGCTTGTTTAACTCGATATCAGAATTTACTATCATAATGACGCTGTCTATTCAAATTAAGACGGGGGAATTCAACTTCAGAAAAAAGAATAGACAAAATAAATATTTTCTTTTTCATGTCCACATAGACTCTCAAAACAGAGAAATAGAATAGCTGTTTGACTAAATTGTTACTGACAAGCCTTGATACCTATTTACTCCAGAGAGAGAGAGCCTGTTATTTTAACCTTCAGAAGGAATAATATACTGGATGCAACCATTCTGAATTGATGCATCAAGTCTAAATAAACAATCCAAAGCATTATTAACAGCTTAATAATATACTGTAGCCTTTAGAAGCCAACCACTTTCCTCTTTCAGTGAACACATCCTCATTCAACGTTTAGAGATTATTAATAATAAGTACAATGATTAATTACTTTGTAAAATAACAAACAGAAGTGTCTCCACATCTCGACTCTTTTTAATATATTCAAACATAGATTGCTTGGTAACAAACATAAAACTTCCCCAAATAACGACACTACATCATTACTGACATCAAGATGACGGGCAATCGAAAGAGAGATAGTGGATGCCATATGATGGGTACCGCTGGTACAAGTTACAGCACGAATGAATGTCTCGATTTGAACTTAACATACATACAAACTGGATGAGAGGGTCCACCAAAAACTTGAACAAATGTCACCGGTATCTAGTAAAATTATTTCTAGAAATGGATTTACTCTATATTCTAAGAAGAAACAAACTCAACATGAAAACTGCAATCATGGATGATCACAACAGGGAAACAGAATATTTAGTTAATAAAGTAAACACTTTAAAATCTCTGCTTGTCTCTCTTCCTTTCAAAGGAACTTTACATTGAAGTCTTGCTTTGTCTTTTATCTGTGTGGGAAGGAAAGTGTGGGGAAAGGTTCCACTGTTCAGTATGGACTAACCTTGCAAATAAATTGCTTACTATTTATAATAATACCTTGCGGTGATGTCTCTGGATAAGTCCCAAACATTTACAAACAGGAAAACGAACCTAGAGTACAGCTTAAAGATGTTGTCTCTTTTATAGTCTATGGAGGATACTGAGAATACTAATTCATGGACTGCTAGAGCTGCTGAAATTAATTTTGATATCCAGAGGAAGAAAACGGTAGGGGAGGGGGGGGGGGGGTGGGGATATCCAGATGCAATTTATGATATCTTTCCTCTGACTTCTACGGTGCTACTGGCTTAGACTTTCATTCATTCTCACGTTTTTCAATGACATAACTCTCCAAGTGTGAGTTGCACTGTAACTGTAAATCTGCTCGCTTCCACAACAAAAAAATATAGAAACTATTCAATCCCAGTCGCAGGATTTGGCTACGTATACATCATCTCCGCCATAGCGGACATCTTTTTAGGGATGTGCACGAGGTTGTCAAAATAACCGGCCAATTCTTCCACCGTCGTGTCATCGACGGCCGCTGCCTGCGATAATCTGGCCTGCTGGGAACACGACTGTTTGGACATTGCGATATTGCCCCTCCTGTTCAAAGTTCTTTCCGAATTTCGATACTTCCATTTGGCAAAAGTGTTCTGCGGCGGTTTCTGATCGGGCACTCCGTACTCGATCCGAGCTCCGACGTTAGCGAAAGAGGAGCCGGCCGAATCGGCGAAACAGGAAAATGCTGCAGCTTGCGGGACGACGTCCGCACTTGCGCCACGATGACCGTGGACGGAAGAGGACGAACGACTTGTCTCTTGAACTTTAGCACTGACCTCTTCCGGCCGTTCTTCCTCGATCGTCGCTAACGTTCTGAAGGACGGCAATTTATTTTTGTTTGTCGTGATGCTGAGTCCTTCGGTCAAGATGAGATCTTTGGTTCCGCTAATCCTCTTTGCCATCCTCTTCTTTTGAAATTTCTCCTCTGCCGGATGCAGTCTCTTCCGCCGCGTCAGGGAGGTCTTCCAGCCTCCCGTCTGGCTGACGCTAAAGTTAGACGGGCAAGAAAACGAGAAGCTACCGTCGAATTTCAGATTCGACGGATTGGAACCGTTCACAAAGACGGCATCTTGATTGCTATCATTCTTCCGGTTGCTGCGGTATTTCACCACGCAGAACTTTGCTGGCCTGACCAGAGGCGCCTTCTTGGAGGTTGTGGTCTTGTGAAAGGTTTTCAGAGAAGGGCATCGATGCCAGCTGTGTGTCTTTTGCATGAGTTTTCTTCTCCTCCAAAGATCTTTCCTGCTGTAAGAGAAATGTTACAAATGAAATAGTTTATTTTTTTAAATGAAAAAGTAACAAACTGTTATTCTAAGCCCAAACAAACAGTGGGTAGTAATAAGGTTTGAGTCAATTTTGCTATAAGTTCTACAGTATAGCACTTTCAGGGCATAATTTAGTGCTTGAACTTTGTATAGCACTTTTGAAGGCTCTGAACGTTACCTTGCAAAGTACTATGTTACCTGTGTCCAGATACTGCTATCACCTGTACAGTACATCTTCACAAGGTATATAGCAATTTGTCCATTTTGCGAAGCGATACCGAGTAGATATTTTCCGACTGTCCAGTGATATGCACTTGCATTATAAGGTTTAACTTTACGCTTACCAGTCAAAACGTCCCTTTACCAAAACCTCCCCGCTTTTGGTCAAAACGTCCCCGTTGGTCAAAACGTCCCCGTAAGTCAAAACGTCCCTGTCTATCACATTCATTCACAGTTGTGAATATATATTAATTTTAAGTTATAATTTGAATTCAGAAAAATAAAATAAACGTAGTGTGCTGTAGGAAAATATATATCACTTACATCCAGCCTGTCTTGCATATTCCAAAAGTAACTAAAAAAAAAAAAATTTTTTATTTCCTTCCCTCAATATCGTATTAAATTCAGAAACCAAATTGTGTTTGAAAAAAATCATATTAATCTACAGCCCTCTTGCATCCCTTTTTCTATTTATAGTATCTTACCTCAGAAAATTATACTCAAAAATGTTTCCGCCCTCATAACCGGCACTTCCCACTCCCTAAAAACTGTGTTTTCAACCTGAACTATACTTATCCTTACTCGTTGATTTGAACTAAAAACATCCACACTTGCATTCCAACTGATTATAAAAGCGGGGACGTTTTGTCACGGGGACGTTTTGACTGCGGGGACGTTTTGGTAAAAAGCGGGGACGTTTTGGTCTTAAAAAAGCGGGGACGTTTTGGTAAAGGGACGTTTTGACTGGATACCAACTTTACTATATAAGAGATGTACATGTGACTGCTTTTAATAAATAAACTGCTGTAACTTACTGTACAAGAGGTTCCAACCAATGCAGAAGATTTTGCATCTCACAAATATTGATGTAATACTGTAAGTGGGGTTCAATTTGCAAACATTAGAATTAAACTTCTCAGTTTTTGCTGCAATGTTGTCAGTGAGAGGTAACAAATAAAGTGTTAGCTTTCTTTCAACCGATGAATATGCTACAGTATTACTGTACCGGTACAGTAGTAGATTGTGACAAATTCCAAGTGACTCATTAAATGTCTGCAACGCAATGGATTAAATCTAAATCATTCAAACATACAAGTATACATAAAATCACACACACACACATTCGTTAATGAAAACTAGGTCTGGGCTATTATCTCAGCACACCTGTAACAAAATCAAAACATGACATAAACTTACTTTTGAGGGTCAACTTGTAACTTCTTGAATATTTTATGGAGGTTTGGGCTGTCGTCAATCAATCTGACCTCTCTCTCTTTCTCTTCCATTGTTATGTGCATTAATTCTCCTTTGTAAGATCTACAAGGAGTAGTAAGGGGAAAAAATAAACATGTCATAAGAATGCAGTCAAGAGGAAAAGCCTAGACATAATTGTGTCTGTGGCAATGACAGCCATTGAATTATTATGTAAAATTACAAAGAAATGTAACCTGAACACTGGCTTTTCATGTTTCAAGTTGTAGCCAAGACTAACCTAAAGCCTATCCTTGATTATGACTAGTTCCTATGTCATTTTTTTGTACATCATGTTTAGCCTAGCTAGGCCTAGGCTAGGCCTAGTTAGTATTACTATTACTAGTATTTTCCTAATCCTACTGAAGCCCTAACTTTAGCATCTATTTTAGGTATAATTTTAGGCTAGGCCATTGTTTTGAATAGTTATTGATATCCGGTTTCAACACTAGTAAGCTAATAAGTCAGCCAAACTTAAGCCAACTGTATCCTGAATTAGGCTAGACAACATTACAATAGTGCGAATATAGCGATATGCACCCTAGCCTCTAGCCTAGCTACATTGTTACTTAGCCTTAGTTAGTCTGTGCGACAAATAACACTTAAGCTTTAAAGTCTTGCCAAAAAACTCAAAGATAACCGACTATTACGATACTTACGGATTATCTGACTGTTTTACTTTCTGTAAGCGATGTCTACGTTAATGTAGAAAAGGTTTGGTGATATAATTGAAGGAATATCCTCTAACTGCACGATGACTAAGTGAGATACGGTAATAACAACATATACACAGCATATGTAGTAAGCGTTACGTAGCAAAATTTGAGTTATTTATAGCACATAGTAGCGTGCATCATTCATACATCATTTCACGTAGTACTAGTAGTAAACACAACAATTATGTGTAGAAAGTGATACGTCATTATGAATATTCATATATTATTTTTCTTTCTTTCGCATTTTGGTCTACACTTCGTACCGTACACAGCATGGTATTTTCACATATTTTATTGCAATATGGTTACGTGATGTAATTTACTTCTGGGTCTCTTACACAATTGAGCATCCGGCATATATATTTAGTCCTATATATTTATATATGTATATATATGTTTATATATATATTGTTTTCCTTCTTCATATTTATGTGTAAGTTTGTATATTGTCGGTAACTGATTATATGGGAACAGCAATCGGTTGCATAGCGCATTAAAAACCTTGTAGTAGAATCCCTTTAAGAGGGATTCACTACCAGTTCAGGGCCTATACTGAGTGAATTTTGTTGCATCTACCACCATTATATTTTATATTTTATGCTAGGATGTTGACGATGTATGACAAAAATTACCGATTGTGCAAATATAGCCTATATATATATATATATTATACATATATTATATAGATTATTCATATATTATACATATATTACACATATATATATGTTATGCTAGGACGTTGACGATGTGACAAACTTTCACCACTTGTAACTCAAATTCGAATATCTCGTGGGCGGGGGGGGGGGGGGGTTACGGTACTTAATTTGCAAGTAGCACCACGATCATGCATGGCAAGCCATGACGGCTATGATATGGTGGGTAGGACATAATCGGTATAGCGTGTCATTGGATTTCAAAGCCTACGGCCGGGGCCAAATAGTCACATTTTCTGCCGAATGGCTTTACTTTACGGACATGAACCTCTATGGAAGTAGAGAAGCAGAGACTGGTCGAATCAATGATTTCATAAAGAACATTGGGGGGGGGGGGGTGTGGCCACGGGATCGTTAAACGCGACTCCCATCATTTAGGACATATAAGTTGGGTCTTGCCACCTGACCGTTGAGAATAAACACCCCTCATGGGTATGGAGCGCCAACGGCTCATCAAATACATATTGTCGTTTTCTGAATGACATACGGTATCCAAGGATCCCCACACGACCATGTCCATATGTTCAGAAACGTTCATATACTGTTTACCCGCTAAACTTGACTCACGGCGAATCAGATGATGCTCTGCAATTAAGCAATATTTCAAACTGATGTAAAATTAATGAACATAACGTGCACGTTATTTTACAGCAGTGACAAAAACGTGCCTTAGGCCTATGCAGGTGGGTTTTTTTCAATGTTTTTGTGGTCAATCACCTCCATGATCACACAAGCGTGGACATGTTTATATGATATATAGATTTAACGTAATCACATCTCGAAAGCATTTGGCTTTTCTGTATATACGGAGCAAAGGTAACCATCACAATATATGCAACGTTGCACGAACCTGTTCAGCTGTTGACTGTTGCAAGGGCAATGGGCGCCGACAAAAAAAAAAAAAAAACTTTCATTATAGACTGCATGCTGTAGCGAATTTTTCTGTACACATTCACCCATTACATTCTGCGCAGATAAAAAGTTATGGAGAAATATTAAAACCAAGAAATGATAGGAAGATAATTTACGCCCATGCATGATGTCAAATATCCAAGGAAACTATCTATGATTATCGACAGACTCGGATTCAGGATATGTTGTGGCAACTGGGGTGAAGTGGGGGGGGGGTGCACCTCTTTCCAATCGCACGTAATAAAATAATAGCAGATATTAGAACAGCCTAGACTAGATCGGGTAGTACTATGTATGGTGCCAACATTATATTAAACTTGCCAATTTCGTCGATTGGGGGAGCACCAGGCAATGTACTGGACTGTGTGCATGCGCTTTCCCCTATCTTTGGCGTCGACGCACATGACAAAAACTCAAAAAGTGATTTTTCAAATGTGTGACTACAGAAATGTTGGCTTATATATTATTTCCAGATATGCATTACGACATATAGCCTACATATCAAGGTGGGTTAGACACTTATAAAAGTTACTGATTTAAAATGATACATGTTAAGTATACAACGTATATTTATTACGAACAGAGGGCAGAACTTGTTATTAATTCTATACGCGTCTCTCCAAGTAAGAGTTAAAACTGGGTCTCTTTTCTTCCAGACACAATACACTACACTACACTAGACTCTTTTTCTCTCTCTCTCTCCACCTCTTTCTCCATGCATCCCTCTCCCACTCCCTCCTAGACCATACGTCCCCGCACCCTCCCATTACCTAACAATTTCAAGGATATGTAAGTTATTTAGTATCAACGTAACGCTTGCAATAATTCACTTGTTGTGGAAAATATATGTGTGATTTCAACAATCAGATAATCACTTAACTGAAGTTTAAACCATTTCAAAATTACCGTGTCAATATACATACATACTCGCATTTTACTATGTAATATTGTTGCGACAAAGTTTCAAATCATGTACCCCCTCCCCCATCAAGTAACGGTCCCATGACTGAATGGCTATGACTATAGAGGCTATGAAATAAATCACTTTCAAAACTGTTTGAAGTATACCAAGACGTACACCCTTTAAGTTTTCAAAGTGTAAATGTACTCTCACTTGTTGTCAGCAGGAAAACTTACAGCAGTTAACATTTCCTGGTCCGGCAGCTACGTCCCACATATATAGTTTGTTACGCATGCATACTACTACATACAAAGATGATACCAGGGCAAGATATATGATTATGTACGAGATAATATTCCCCACGAAGTTCTGCGAAAATACCGTTCTATGCAGGCAGGCGTTAGTGTTCATAGTTCAAGTGATAACTTCAGATGTTAGCTCGCGTGCAGGTGGCTAAGCAACTTTCATCGATAATATTTTGATTCACGGTAAGTAGGCCTATATACCCTTTTCGTTATATTTACTATATGTATATTGGGCAGCAAATCTATATGATAGAACTCAAGTGATAGAGCTGATTTTCGAGAATAGGCAGGTATATATAGGATAGGCTGTATTTCGGCATCTATAGTCTTTGCATGCAATTAATGTCTTTGTACTTATTCCATTCTCTAAGATACTCTTCGTAGTTTTATCATTATAAACCGCTTAGACAGCATCATCGCTATACAAAGTGTCGCGAACTAATTATTAACGTATTAATCATATACACGGATATCAGCAACAATGCGAACCGCACACAGCAGCTAGTGTACAAGCCAACACGCGATGGATATGGATTGAGTTTTACTTTCACATTATATCCTGGACATATATCCTGGACAGATATATATATGTATGTATATATATTTATAAATATAAATATATATGTATATATGTATAATTATACACATACAAACACGTCCACACACACACACACACACACACACACACACATATATATATATATATATATATATATATCTTTATATGTGTGTGTGTATACATCGACGATAACTATCGTTACAAAATATAAAACAAGAGCATAAATACTATCCTTTAGCCTGTCTTTCTGAAATTCGTTCACTGAGAAACTTTATTATACACGCGGCTGTTCATATGAATAATATCATTCGATTCTGCTTGAGGTCAGTACGTGTTACTTTATGATGTTCCTAGCTAGCCTTCAACCTTTCACAGGACGGTGAGATATTTCCTAGCAACACCAGGTAAAATACATTATTCTTCAATTATTCTTTGGTATCGAAGTCGACCCATCTGCAAATGTGCTGAAGCGTTACTGAGGTATGCATGGGACATGTTTTTAGTGTGTTCAAACAAAGGATAGTAATCATAGTTTAAACATTAACCTAATTAACGGAACCCCTAACAGAGACCTAATCGAAACAGGAAGGGGCCGATGTTAATATGCTATTGGTATGTATGTGTACGGTGTGTATGGAGGAGGTGGAGGGGGCCGTGCAATATGCGGCGGTGAGTGGTAGGCGTTATAGTGGCTCTTTACCTATATAATGCGTTGTCAAAGTGCGTGTTAGTGGAGGAGGTGAAATTTGTCAAGAACTTTATACTTGTCAAGACTTGGTTCATGAGACGTTTCATACTATACTTTTCTTGTATGATAATTGAAATGCCGGTGAGTCTCAATTTTTCCGAATGAAATGTGTTTGTTTCAACGATCTTTAAAAATGATGCAAATTAAGCGAAACAAGAGAATTCATAGGCATATCGTGATGGCTATAATTAATATTCAAAATCAACCTACCGTAGTGTCGCAAATGTTATAATAAGCCCTATACCGGGCCTAATGATAAACAGCATATCATATTATCGCCAATTGTTAAAAACATTATATAGTGTACTAACTTTAAAACTTGGACCTTTATATTCAGTGTGCTAAATCGGTCACGCTTTTATATACCATGCACCACCCACCATGATCAACGTACATATATATAAGCTGTTAGCATATCTAGCGCGTCGCCCCGTACAGGCCGTGTCGATTAAACCGTTCAAATTTAAAATACAGCCTCGGTGTCTGATAAAAAAAGAGTATGCATAGCTTATATCTATACCTGTTGTTTATATGATTCATGTACCAGCAAAATTACACCATTTTCTGTTTCTTTGTATGACAAGTCCTTAAAGGATGATTGAAGTCAAGATATTAATCTGAATTTAGTATAAATATCAATGAGAATGCTTTCCATAAGTGCAGGCGACGATACAGTTTACAAAAGAAAAAAAATAAAGATAAGCACTTCGAGTTTTGAGCAAAATCATGCACCAGCGATGCATGTTTACGGAATAAATGTCATGTATGCCTCCTGAAAACAAGTCGCAACCACGCATGGAAACAACAGGAAGACACACAAAATGAACGTGCATGAACAGCGGAAATCAAAGTTAATAACATCGACGATCATAAACAAATTAATGTAAACCTTGACAGCTCCCCCAGAACGTTAATGATTCAGATGAAGATATTATCGTCATTTAGAGGCCAACTTGTAATCATTTACATCGATCAATTCTCAAACGGAATGGTTGTTTTGAAATTTTGTTGTCTCAGGAAAGGTTTATGCATGACCGGTCATTCAACGTAAAGTTAAATATCATCGAGAGTTTAATTGTTTGTTGTAAATGTTCTCATATATATATATATATATATATATATATATATATATATATATATATATATATATATATATATATATATATATATGCAATGGAGGTAAACGACAAAGGCAAATGAATATATAAAAATGAAAATCGTAATGAGTTGGAAAATCAAGAACAGTGAAAAAACTTTCAGCCTCTACCGGGATTCGAACCACGGGCCTCCCGCTATATATATATATATAGCATATATATATATAGCCTATATATATATTTAGCCTATATATATATATATATATATATTATCCTATTATGGCACAGTATCAACCACGCACGTTGTCTACAAGCCGACACACAAGCCAGCTGCGCGTTACAGTGGTGCATGCATGCATGCTTATCCGACAAAAGTTTACTTTCGTAAGATAGAAATCCCTAATACAATTTACAATACCACCCCTTAGCTATTTACCTTACTCCTCAGTAACCATGACAACGATATTAAATTTGAAGACATATAACCGTATCAATAGAGGACCGTTCGGGCATAATGGGTATTCCGAAAGAGAAGGCACGTTTATTTGATACAAACAGGCCAAAAAAGAAAAGAAAAAAGGATAATAATAATAACACCTCTGGGACCCTTTTACGACCCTCACTTGACCCAGTAGCTTGTAAAGAATCTTCAAAATACTTAGAATTATGATTGGAAATGCTTTCTTCCGACGCATATGGCATGTTTTACTCGTTTCAAACTGTGTATGAATGACATTAATTTAACACAACAGTCGAGAATTTAGTCGGACCATTTGTTTTCCAGTACTTCCTCCCCACCAAAAAAAAAAAAAAAAAAGGAAAACTTTACATAGTCTTTCACGTTTATAGGTATAGTCGCCTCGGTGGCGGCCGTGTACTGTCCGTCCGTCTGTATGTCGTCAATGTATATACGGCTGTATGATATGTAATGTCCTGTTGTAAATTGATGGTCGATCGAATTGTTTTCAAGGTGGAAAATCGTGCGACACCGACCTGACATTTGGTTGCTGTTGTACTCGTACTCATGCTGTTGTGATCGTATACTCATGCTGTTGTACTCGCTCTCATGCTGTTGTACTCGTATTCATGCTGTTGTGCTCGTATCATGCTGTTGTACTCGTATGCATGCTGTTGTACTCGTATGCATACTGTTGTACTCGTATGTATGCTGTTGTACTCGTATTAATGCTGTTGTATTCGTATTCGAGCTGTTGTACTGGTATTCTAGCTGTTGTATTCGTATGTATGCTGTTGTGCTCGTATCATGCTGTTGTACTCGTATGCATGCTGTTGTACTCGTATGCATACTGTTGTACTCGTATGTATGCTGTTGTACTCGTATTAATGCTGTTGTATTCGTATTCGAGCTGTTGTACTGGTATTCTAGATGTTGTACTCGTATGCATGCTGTTGTGCTCGTATTATGCTGTTGTACTCGTATGCATGCTGTTGTACTCGTATACATGCTGGTGTACTCGTATGCATGCTGTTGTACTCGTATTAATGCTGTTGTATTCGTATTCGAGCTGTTGTACTGGTATTCTAGCTGTTGTACTCGTGTGCATGCTGTTGTGCTCGTATCATGCTGTTGTGCTCGTATTATGCTGTTGTGCTCGTATGCATGCTGTTGTACTCGTATACATGCTGTTGTACTCGTATGCATGCTGTTGTACTCGTATGCATGATGTTGTAATCGTATGCATGCTGTTGTACTCGTATGCATGCTGTTGTACTCGTATTAATGCTGTTGTATTCGTATTCGAGCTGTTTGTTCTGGTATTCTAGCTGTTGTACTCGTATGTATGCTGTTTTGCTTGCACTGCAAGCCTATCTAAAAGTATATTCACCCCGCCTGCATGGGTGTAAGGTGTAAGCTTCGGTTCACACGCGCTCACCATGCCAACTTCAGTTGTTTCCACAACAACGATGAGCAACAACTATATTAGCACAGGGGGCATCGCGTGAAACGGTTTGATGTCAATATTTTCTGTGATATACACAACATATATATATATATATATTTATATAGGCTATATCATGCAATGAGAAGGAAATACCTATAAAATGGGGTGCTTTAGGGCATCAAAGAAAGTGAAAGTTATGCAGGTGCATATGCGGACTTTTGCTATCAAATAAGTACATCAATAACTTGCATTGAAGATCACAACAAAAACCATTAAACTTTTAACGCTCACCGTTAAAGACCCTGGCTGCATCGAGAGCTTTAGGAATGCTTTAATTTTTTACGCAAGGGACTTTCCTGAGGTACATGAGGGTATTGGTGAGGGGCTGCAGAGGACCACATAGAAGGGGGAAGAGCACTGTTGGATGGGCAGCTCTCGGAGGGTGTGAATATTTTCTATCAAAGTATGTTTTATCCCGTTGTATATTCTTTCATAACTTGGGAGGAGGATGGAGGGGGGGGGGAGAAACCTGCGCGCAACGGTCCTCTGGTAGTAGCCCTTGTCGTCGTATATCGCCATCAGAAGAGGCCCATATTTGGTGCTTTGCCGCATACACAAAACTTGATTGCGTATACTCGTGCATGATGTAGAAGGTAAATCATATTTTAGTGGTGTTTAAAATAAATTGAGCCGTACTAAAGGAAGATAAATTGAAAGGAAAGCGTTTTGCTAGCCTCTCTTGGGTTTCCCTATTCCATAAAGCAGGGGTATAGGCTACCAGAGGAAGCTTAGGGAGAAAATGAATTGAATTTAAACACAAGGAATAAAAAAGTCTCCCCATTATGCAGTAGATTCGAGTTAGAGGGCGGAATGTCCTGCCTTAAATTGTCATTGTCTTATTTTGAGATATAGGGGATGCATGTCTATGGGGGAACACATGATAAAACATCCCCCTTCCCTTCATCTCACACCAACCCCATCCCCACCCCAGCTCATCCCCTCCCTCATGCATGCCTCACTATATTCTACACATTTTGAAGATATACTGTAGCGATACAACTTATACGACGCGAAATCTTGAAGGGTTCAAAAGTTGAACTCTTTGAAAATCATTTTAAGCATGTCATGCTCTTTAAATGACACTGACATATTGCTTAGAAATAGAACCAGCCATCATGTTCACCTGTTAAACTAAATCATAATTACCTTATTACATAGTCTGAGTATAGGCTACTCATGAAAGCATTTTCCGATCACTTTTAATTCGATGTTTTGATTCCAACGCTCAGCATGCAACGTCTGGCAATAATTGTGTGGAATACATCAACCCTAAGGAAGGGTCTATGTAGAATGTAGGACGAATTATGGACAATTCTAACGATTTTCTTTCCTGCTCCTCGATCGGTTCACCATTTTGCTTTCACATAAATGGTTGCCACATGCATGTCATATATTATATATATATATATATATATATATATATATATATATATATATATATATATCACATAAATGATTGCCACATGCATGTCATATATACATACATATATATATATATATATATATATATATATATATATAATATATGACATGCATGTGGCAACCATTTATGTGAAAGCAAAATGGTGAACCGATCGAGGAACAGGAAAGAATATATATATATATATATATATATATATATCACATAAATGATTGCCACATGCATGTCATATATACATACATATATATATATATATATATATATATATATATATATATATATATATATATATATATATATATATATGTATGTATATATATCACACTGGGTCATTGATCTTGCAAGGTATATACAAAACCACATTTTCAGGTTCCCACTGGCTGAAGGTGGCATGCAATAGATTAATAAAGCTCCCACACATCTTTATGAATTGTATATATACACCGACAGCTGTAAACATTTTTCCCCCTTTAAACTTGAAATTTGGAGTCAGACTTGTCAAGTCCAACTTTCCAACAGCCTTGAACTTTCGAAGATGATACCTACTTCGAATTAAAATCCAATTTGGTTTATTAACGTCGATCACCACTGCAATGATTGCACCTAACACATCATTTACTGAAATTAAATTTACGAGGGAGCTGATTTCATTATTGATGAATGCATTGATGTTAAATTCACCAAGGGGGAAAACACACACACACATAAGGTCTATACTGTTCGAAATGTTAATAGCAATATGCAATATAAATTGTTCTCCAGCTTTGTCAGTTTTCTACAATGTTCATAATTTGAATGTGTTCTTTTCCCATGGATACAATACAGACATGTACGTTTAACCAAATTTAGGATTATAATGAAGACAAAATTACGTCAATTATTTTAGTGGGTTGGGGTGTGGAGGGGAGGGGAGGGTGCAGGACGAGTGGGGTGGGGAGGGTCGGGATGTCATCTCTATGATGCGATGTACATTTGAGTGATTGTAACACATAAGAAGATGAATTGTTTTATACAATACGTAAAAGATGAAAAGGTGTATGCCTATCATTAAAATCAATGTAATTGTAATTCAGGCCATTCAGTCTTGTAACAAGATTATTTTTATATACGGTACCGTATAGATTATCAGTATGGACTCCCAGATATGTTACATATTGAAAAATGACCGAAACTGATGAATGTCTTCCAAATGGGACGTTTCATAGTTCAGTGGTTCCCTATACCTGGTGTGATGTATTAATGTATTGTATTAATGATGTATTAATTGTAATGTATTAATGATAATGGGTTAGTGATCCGATGATTCGAAAGTGGGGCGAGGGGACGGGTGGAGGGGACTGGTGGAGGGGGCAATGACACACTGTTGGGGGGGGTGGAGAAAAATGTATTAATTAAAGACCGTTTGACAACGGCAGGATATAGGTAGGGAAAGGGCGATTTGTTTACCGGTTCCAAAAAGGTTCGTAACCACTGGTATTATTGAAAACTCTTCATTGACGTCTGGCAGTCTAGGCGCAGATCCGTCAGTAGCAATGACAGTTTTAGTAAAAACCCGCACTTGCACGCGCTATACCGGTATTTCTGAAATATTTCTGCATAGAAGGATTTCGAAATAAATGTCCATATGATAATGTCAAAAATTTCAATATTTAAACAACCTAACGATATTAAACAGTCGCCCAATAAGTCACGTCGAGAGACCTCATTTATTAACGAAATTGACATATTCCAAAAATTTCCCTTTTATATGATATAATTATACTAAATGTGAATATGAAACTTAATTACACCGTGACGGATTCATTTCTTAGACGATCTTGCGGTTCATTTAAATTCATCTCAAGCTGTTTTTTATGTAGGGACTATATATGTTTCATGAATAAAAGATGAATAAAAGGTATGCAGATATTATCTATACCATCTCGTATATATACGCGACGGTGCATTATTATCTTGAAGGTACAAAGAGGCTTAAGCCTCCCCATAATAAATCTAAGGGAAGAATACCCCGCCCCCCCCCCTCTTGACAAACAATATTATCAATATATATATTATCAATATAATATAATATAATTGAAAATCGTAATGAGTTGAAAAATCAAGAACAGTGAAAAAACTTCCAGCCTCCACCGGGATTCGAATATATATATATATATATATATATATATATATATATATATATATATATATATATATATATATAGCCTATGTATATATGATGCGGTAAACCTATCAGTCTAAGTTTACCAAATTGAATTCAACGGACAAAACGAATTTCATTTAATACATCAATGAGGCCCAAACTGACTAATATAATCCTCTCTCATCATGATTTTCAGTATCCCTATACGATTACTAAATCAAATTGACAGAGGCCTGCGAAGGTATATCCTAGCGTGGTATGTTTCCCTATATGCATGTATAGTTTGTTATAAGATCGATGCGAATTTCAGTTAGCGTTAAATAAAAACCAGGACGCTCGCAGGTAGAGTGAACGCGTTTCTCAGCACCGGTTTATTAAACAGGCCTATTTTTAACAGTGTTAATTAGGATACACTAATTTATTCGCACCTAATACAATGCTGACGATTCGATAACTCTGTTAATATACGCCACATACTCTGATATGTCTATTTTGATTATGTAGGCTGACAAGACTGTGTGCAGGCCATCGACTGATCTTTATGCATGCTGTGAGTGCATGCATGTGAAGCTGCTTTCAAAAATTTTCCTAGGGTTTATTCTGCTTATAAGGACCTATTAATAGCAGAGAATATTGTTATATTATGTATGCTTCTTTCAAAACAGGTTGGGAGGACAGTTTGGCGATTTTCGTGCACCTGCAACAACATCAAAGAACTCGATCGTTCCTGAAACACAGTATTTAATGATCAAACGGAATTTGCTTCATGGTTGGCGGCAACGAATGTCACCTTTACACCGCGGTATAAAGTGGAAGCCATGGATACCAACCAGGAATTACGTAATGATATAGAAAAACATCGCGCAGAAGTCAAACAGTTCGAAAAGATAGATACAACGACTTCGAAAAACATGGCGGAAAATGTCATCAATGGTGGAGAGACTGAGCAGACGACAGGTGAAGACGGCGGTGATTGGGAGACGAGATTGTCTGGAAATATCACGTGGATAAGGAATGAAATTGTAAGTATATTTTTTTTTGGCAACGGAGAAGTACATACGGTATGTACAACTGTAACCTTTAGTATAGTGCATGTACTTTACAGTTTGTTTTAATTGTTTGGATACCGTCATTTTCCTTAATGATGATACTTTTCTAAGTAATATTGAGCTGTCATGCTGCATGTCATAAGTAAAGTACGGCACTCCAAGCAATGACACATAGAAACACATAGAAACACATAGAAACACAGGGACCCCTCGACAACTGGTTTAGGATGTAGAGGGGGTTGGCTGCAGGAGCAAGACCCATGTTCGTTCACTCCTTTTGAAATTATCGCATCTGGAGGTATCACGCCCACGTGAATACCCCTGATGGTGTGAAAATTAACGGGAATGGATACATGCCTCCCCCGTCGGGTTCATGAAACGTATTGCCAGGTGCGATAGAGAGCCCCAGGAGGGATATTTTTATTGAGCTCCTTTTAAAAAAAAAAATATAGGGCAATACCCGATGCCTTCTAGGTAATTGCTGAGAGAGACTGAGGGTATTCTATAGCCCTTTCTACTGCCAACCCCCTCCCCACCCCCTCCGAGAAAACACAAACAACACCATGTCCAACAGTAGTATACTAGCTCAATGAAATATATATATATATATATATATACATACATACATACATACATATTTATTTATATTTGCAATTGGCTGATTTTTGTGTATTCTACCATACACCGATATAACGCCTCAAGAAATTAATTTATCTCCTATTGCAACATATGTTGTTAACATATCACTGCTTCTTAAGAATTCTCACACGGTTATAACCATTTATCCTATATATGATGGAAATCATTACCAAACGGCCGTTCTTTAATCCCTTTAAGTCATATGTAAGCTTACACTATATAGCCAACCATCTGTTACTTGCAGCAGCAATATATATACATATCTATACACGATAAACCTTTCTTGTGATAGGCCTTACAGTGTAGTGTAAACCCAGGAAGCAATCGAGGTTCAATAACCGTGTCCGGTTTCTTCCGGATAATTTCCTATACGAGGTCTCACGGTGTTTACCGGTTTGTTATAGTTGGTGTGGTTCGTATAAAGAAACGCAAAAAAAAAAAAGAACAAGAGAAACAAAAATTGTAACAAACAGACGGTCTAATGAGGTCCTCTGATAGGTCAATATATACCAGCTATAGCCTTCATACAAATTAAATCACAGAAAACTATCAAAGCTGCATTTTGCGTAAGTGGGTGTACGTTTTTTTGCTATTCTGACCAACACTATGAAATTATTCACACGTTATTGACTGATTCGACACTTTGAGACGTATGCACAACCATTCGGTTCGTGCTTAACAGAGACTTACGACACGTCCAATACAGACAGTATTTTGTGTTTCATAATATGTTTTTTATATGTCCCTTTTAAGTTGTTTCCTATACTTTCATCATTCCCAATCCAATGCAAGTTTGATGTAATACACTATTAGTTCATATGTTGGATTTTTTTTACGTCAAATTTTTATTTACATTTGATACGGTATAACACAAAACTGCGGCAAATTCAATTGTATTCCCATGCTCTCCTTTTCCCCTCCCTTCCCACACACCGGTTTGGTCAACTTAAGTCATTTAAATTTTTCGAAGAATTAAAATTTCATTTAATGTTTTATTCAAGGACAAATTTCCATAATCTTTGATGTTTCTCATCCATTTTTTCATTCTCTCCCTTTCAATTTACCTGAAGCATGAACTCAAGAAACAGGACAAATCGTTGACGAGACAATTTATCGAACTTCGGTCTGTAATACATCATCTCAGACGGTACGGTTTTATAAACAGATTACCGTCTTATACTCAAGACCTCAACTCCAATCAATTTGACGAAATGGTCGCCGGTTCGCCGCAGCTTTCCCCTAAGAAGCCAATTTCAAGTTGGTACCAGACGTTACCCGCAAAGAAGAACGCCAGGCACCCTCGAGGACCCGGTGAACCGCAGGCGAGTCCGCCGAAACATTTCTTCAACGAAGACTCCGACGGCAGTGAGTGCGATTCAGTGGAAGAAAATCCTGCGTTCGATACACTCGAATACCGCGGTAGGGCCCTGTCGGTCCTCACGCCGACCTGCGTCAAATCTCCGGGACCGGCAGAGCTGCTAGCCATGCGGACGAGGAATATGTCCTTTACTTCCGGGGCAACTGAAGACGAATACGACTGCTGAAGTCACCGTTCGGTTAAACTGGAAATGCGTCGATGATATGCGACTGATCGGCTACTAGCTTCCACGGAACAGCGTAAATAGGATTCCCGAGAACGCCTGATGCTCCAAAACCATCTGGTGAACAGCATGTGGAGATTTCCGAGTCCAGTTATTGTGTAAAACTGTGTAAGCTATATTACAAACTGAATCCTTATCTGCATGTTAACGTTTTCGGATCTATTAACTTGGTAACACAATTCATTTCCCACGTTACTGAATTTCGACGATTCGTTGGCAGGCGTATCACGGGATCAGTGAAAACGCTGCATTGATTGGGTTGTTTTGAGTATGCGTACTTGACAGCCTTTATGGCCTCCTTGGCTTGCCATAGTCGACGACACCTCGTAATGTATACTGTATATGTACACATTTATAAATCTCGTACATGGATGAAAGGCTACATGGACCGCTTGTCGACCAAACGTAGTAGACATTATTACATTTATTGCCCTGCTGGCCTGCCATGACCATAGATGACGACAAGATTAAGTACTTTTGTGGAGATATTTTATGTATATGTTTTGTGGCAAAAACATTAATGTTCAATTTTTAATCACTTGAAGCCTTGAGATAATGACAGGGGTATTATCACAAACTTTCCGCCTGCAGGGGGGGGGGGGTGGGCATGGGGAAGACAAAGGGAGGAATTGTGACGATGCAGCAGTGAAGGGTAGAGCTTGCTGGTCAATAAGGTATAAAACGGATTTAACCTGTTCTCAGAGGTAAGGAGAGAAAAGGGGTTGGTGCTTTCGTGACTTTGTATACGTGGGCTACCGGTACTGTATTTGTACTAATATGTACTAATAGTGACATACGGTAGGTTGTAAATTGTGACTTGCCGTGACGTCATCTGTACTGAATGAAATCATCTGTTTCCTGTTCTAAACCCTCTGTTCTGTACATCGGAATGCATTGGTTAAAGCAGCAGTGTGTGTAAATAGCTCGCAGCAAATTTACGTCACTATGTAAAGTGTTTCTTAAACTAAGATTACACTTGATAAAAACAAAACTAAGACAATCAAATTTTTTTCCTTGGTCAGAAGAAAAATACATTCGCATCTGATTAAGAAATAGCGCGCAAACACTATTGTCGAGTCACGCATTACTGATATCGGCTAATTTTAAGTAAAGTACAAATTACGATCTTGCTTCATGATTTGAAAAGGATGAAAATATATATCGTAATTTAAACTGCTTATATATAAACTGTCTTACAGTGAGACACCTATATACAGTGCAGATAAAATCTTCATATAATTCAGCACTAAATTTTGCTGCTTTAAGTTGTGAGTCTAGGTCAGGTCTGTCTGCAGACAGAGAATGGTGTTAAAGAAATGAGGTTATCAAAATGTCTGTCTTTGTGAGGAGCCAAACAGTCTTCCTTCTGAGTGGTTGTAATAGCCTAAGGCGTTGATGTTGTATGATAATTACACATTCAACCGTTTAATGTTTCCTCCCTTGGCATAACAAATCGCCTTTGTTATGTCTTCTTGGCAGCTAGCCATTCACGGTGAGTTCAACAGGATGAAGGAAATATTAAGATGGCCATCAATTTTTGCTTAACAATGGTTGGGGTTTTTTCCCTTCAAAATTTAAAGGGAATGGGGGGGGGGGGGGGAGAAACCTAACGATCATTCCTTACTTACGGCATGCTATATTTAGATATTTATGAAGAACACATCCATCGAACAGCTAACCTAAATTTGACTCCCTGTAGTTGGGGATATATTATAGTTTATGTGTTCGGTCACATAAATAGAAAAATATGACTAAATCTATTTAACCTATTCGTACAAACTGGCATTGTTATTTTGTAACAATGTATAGCTTACTTTCATTTTCATGCATGTTATGACAATAAACAAAGCGACGTCACACGCTGATAAGATGACTATAAGATGACCTTTGAACCAGAATATCTCCATATCAGAACAAGAATTCTTTCAGCTGTGTGGAGGTGTTCGTGACAAGACTTTTTCATCGTACTGTATAAGTCATGCGGTAGCTGAGTTTTCTTTTATTTAATTAAAATTCACCAGACTGGCCATCGATGTTAGTATGCTTAAAGGGTGTGAAGACTCGCGCAAAAAGAAACGTCTAATGCCGGTAATCTGACCTAGTTTCGAATGAGGTGCAACAGAAGTGTTAGACACCACCATCGAAAATACACACACACAGCTTGCTATACCATCGGTAATTAGACACTAGTGTACAGTCAGTACATACAGCTGCGGTCAATACCCACAGCACAGTGTACAAATCATACAGCGGTGGGCATCTCAGGTCCAGCTAAAGATAACAAGGTAGCACGTTCCATTACTGTGCTGTCTGCATTTTGTAGCTCACTTATAAGCAACGGAAAGTTAACGTTTTCAGATGGCCGCACGCGGTTTGGGGCGAGTCTTCAATGCCTTTAAGTTACACTCTAAATTTGAACACGCTAACATATATAGCTGATAAAGAAAACGTACCTCCCCTGGCAGTTCCACCCTCTAATGAATTCTTAATTAGACCATTATCCATTTCAGTGACAGAAGACTGCTTTTCATGATGGCCGTAAAAATGTCCTGTTTTAGTAATTTCGAGTAATGGGTGACCAGTATTTCACCTTCAAGCTTATTTGGAAGGATTACTGACGAATTTTAATTTAAAGAACCCCCCCCCCCCCCAAATGCCTTGCGATAAGCTTGACGTACATGTGGCACATGTGTAAGGGATAAATGTTGTACTTGTATCCTTACAGTACGTATATACAATTGAAATTAATTGAGTTCAATGTTGATACAAACATGGTATAAAATGAATTTAAAAAAATTATCAAATAAAATATTTTTTACTATATATAGTGCTTCTTGTATATTTTTTATATAACAGTAATATGATTTTATTAATTAATATAATTATCTCACTCTTAAGTTAGTCAATTGTAACTTTCAATTTCAAGAATTCATCCTTGGAGAGTGTCTAGGATTCTAGGATGGTGACTTTTTCTAGGAGTAAGTTTCATATATAGGCTAAACCTGAGAAAAGCTTCACGAAAACTTAACTGTAAAATTCTAAAATATTATTTTGTTCCATTTGGCATTATAGCCACATTGATAGGATTGTCGCTTAATATATGAAACATCAGCATTGCCTCCTTTAACATAGGTTTCATCCGGGAAAATCTTAAAGGGCGAATGCTCATTGGTTGGAAATAACATCAGTACAATTTAATAGTGGTAATCCTGTTATGTTATACCAAGTGTTCCTATTCTGCATGTAAGACGTTCATGTCGTGTTATGCTACATTCAAACCCTACAGACATACACCCGACCGGTAAAAATACATGATGGGTTTTATTTGTTTCCTAGTCAATTGGTCATAGTTGCAATCACTGATACTGTTTCGGAGAAGCTCGAAACATGTCAGAATATTATTCTTTCTGGCTACAGTCAAACTTTTAAGGTTTCATCTCACGAAATTTGAAAGGAAGTGTAAAATTTTATAATTCAGGTCATTATGACATTCTTATACTGTTTTCAAGCCACAAAGGTTAACGCACAAACGGTTAATCGTCTTTAAAGTACAAACGGTTTACCTTGTTAAGTTAGCACAAACGGTTCATCTTGTTGCCATTAGCGCAAATTGGGAAATGTTTCATTAACCAACACCAAAATAATTTTCTATACAGTTTCACCCAAATTCCAGCAAAATTAAGACACACAGTTAGAACCAGTTGAATTCCTGGAAACGTGATAAATCGGTTACCAAAGTCAGAAAACAACAACAAGAATGATACAAATGTTCGTTCAAACTCCCTACCACTTTAACTAAGCATTTGTAAACCCTTAGCAGAGCTTTTATCAGATATCTGGATCTTTCGATAATGTGCTGATTTTGTGGTTTCAACTTCTTGTTGTGATTCGCGTTGCCAAAACCCACACACCCCAACAGAGTAAACGTTAAATCATATCCGGCTAACACGCCTAGTTTCACAGCTGAGAATAACCGAAATCCACCTGTTACCAATGATATGTCTAAAGCATAATCTATTCGTAAAAACTGGCATTGTTATTTTGTAGCAATGTAGTTTACTTTCATTTCAAAATTATGACAACAAACAAAGCGACATCACATGCTGACAAAATAACTATAACTATATCTATGACTATTGTGTTACTTATTCAAACATTTATAGTCAAAACATTTTTCGTTTTCAAAGATGGTTTAAAAGTATTATTAGCAACTATCCTGACTAGCAAACATTCCGTTCTATTTTAAGCATACATCCTGCTGACGTCACTCCCTCTCTCCGCCATCCCCCCCCCCCCCCGTCCTCCTCATCTCAAAGTAATGGGACATCGCAAACCCTTAAAAAGGAAAACAATGTAACTGACACAATCTTGATCCTAGCAGGAAGTGAAACAATAGGCTATCTGTAGAACACTTCAAAGATAAATATTATTGTTTCTGTGTGATTAGTATCCGCTAGAAAGTCTTAGACAATGGATAATGATAATCATTGGAAGACAATAGGTTAAATTCTGGGATACTTGAGGAAATTAAAACATCGGGAAAAGGAGGCAGAGAAGCAACCACGTACTGGGTCTACTCCTTGTGATGAGAGGGAGGGCTTTATCCAATCACGAGGCGTGTACGTGGTTGAACCCATGTCTCCTGTTTGAACTGAATATAAACATGTACAGTACAACATTCTTCAACATAGATTTGAAACTTGCAAAATATAGCAGCATTTTGCATCTGCGTACGGTTCAAATTTACAAAATATATCTCTTTGGAGGGCATCCCTCCCCACCACCACGAGATTGTTGCAGTTAAGACATAGTTGTAGGAGGGAGGGTGGGAGGGGTGGCCAACGCAACCCCACAACAAGATATTTCTGTGAAAATGCGGGCAATATACTGATGTTGTTTCGGTCACAGCAAAAAAAAAAAAAAACTGCAATAATCTTGTTTGATGAGAGTCAGTAGTTACGTAATGTATTCAGCCTCAAATAATTACAGTAGACTAATGTTCTAAGCTTGCCTGACAGCTAAATTGTTTTCTCCACATCACTTAAGTGAGTATAAGAGACATTTACACGGTACATATCACTAAAAATGAAGAGATTAACAAAACTTATCTGACATTGATGTTGTGGAGTTTAAACACAGTTCACACTCCACGGTTTCCTTCTCTGTCCAAGATGATGTTATGGTATATATCACTGTTGGCATTCCTCATAAGTAATTCGAATTTCAATTGGATCTCACCAGTACGCCCTACTATATGTTACATTTTTCGGGCACATCGTTACAGCTCCTCCCCCCCCCCAACCCCCAAAAATTGGGCTCCTATGCCCATGTTAAAACTTCGTGTGCGTTTTACTGACCTTATTGTAAGATCTTTATGAGAGTAATGTAAAATGACAAAGGAGTACTGAAATTTAATGTTCAAAGAGTTTTACTATCCATTGAACTATTTTATGTATAGCAATGTAAAAATTTTATGTATGGAAATGTAAAAATATACATAAATATGTAGTTCTTCTTGAGAAAAGAATATTCCGATACAAACAATTGCTTTGTCTCATTTGTCTTTTATTTTCCAAATGACGGAATAAAATAACGAATAGAAATGAAAGATAAAAAATTTAAGTAATTATTTTACAAAATATACAAAGTAAAGTATCCGATGCAATGTCCATCATAATGTTAATTGTACCACACTGTTGAGGACGATTTAATTATCAAACCAAAAGTGACAGTCTGTATAGGTACTACTGAAACAATGGGGTATTGTTGTAAACAAACCCTAAAAGATACATCTGACAAGAAATTCCTCCATCCCTCCACCCCAAAACAAGAACAAAGAAGAAACAAAGTTAACTTTAGGACAACAATATGGTTTCTTTACATTAGAGCTAAAAAAAATGCAGAAAAACTGCCCAACAGTTGAACTTGAAAATCAATCCCCTCCCCTCCCCACCTCCACCCTCCCCTCCCCCACCATCCCCCAACCGTCCCCCCACCTCCACCCTCCCAAAAAGGGTATAACAACCACTTCCCCCCTAAAAAATTGGTACTAGTGTTTAACAAAGTGCACACATTCATCACCCCTCCCATGGCCAATAGCTTGGTACCAGACCATTGAATAATATCATAATAATGAAACTTGTGCATTAAAAGTCACAAACTTTCTTCTGGAATCAACACCACCAAACTTCCTGAGATAAACATTTTCCTCCCATTTGTCGATAGGTCAGTGACAATCAATCCTGTTGTTTTTCCTTTCCCCTTTTAACGAGGTTAATTGAGGATGTTCAGTATCTGTCCACAGTAAGAGCAGCTTCTAATATATTTTATTTCCAGTAGAGGTCAATAAAAGATTGCCTACTATACAATCATATCAAAAGGGGTGTTGACTCTTTAACATATTTTCTTTCTTTTATCTCACTGAGATGTTCTCCACAAATTATTGTCAAATCTTTGGCATCTGCTTAAATAGCTTATTATTGCTGCTACCCTTAATAACACCATGCATGTTGCATGTCAACCCTTTAAAATCTCAATTTGCTCATAAATACATTGAGATCCAAGCCTTAGTGCTGCTCCTCTCATCCTGCTCCAGTCCGACCTATTTTCTCGAGCACAGCCAACACTCCAAAAGGATCTTATTCTAATTACACATCAAGTATGTGTAATGACGAGGAGGGGTGGAGCGGGGTGGGGTAAGGGTGAAGGACCAGCCACAAACACAACGCTCTCCAAATATTTCAAAGTCTCTAGCACAGTTCTGCCCATTCTATCCGCCTCCTTCCCTACCTCAATCAGACCTTGTTTTCTTGAGCCCATCCATGACGACAAGCTTTTTCTATTTCAGATGTTGTTAAGCCAGATCCTAACACTGGTCAACGGATGGGGGAAACCATAAGGGTATTAATGTCAACTATATTATGGGGATTAATGCCAATGAAAGCAATGGTGTGTGGCCAACAGTTTTGTACAACTCAAAATGTATTTAAATTAAGCACTGCTGAATTGTTTGTGAGTGGACAAAATAAAACAATATCTACCAGTGCATCTACTTTATGCCTGATCAATTGTTTGGTATGGATCATTGCTCGGTAGGTTTGATAAACCTCTTTTCTATGAAACATGTTATCTACAGTCGTTGCTTTCTGATTCACTCTCGACATTTTCTTCGTCGTCCTCTGACCTACTGTTGCTCTCCGTTTCCTCCTCACTACTCTCCTCTCGTGTGCAGTTTTGGTTCAGCTTTCTGTCATTTCCATCTTCTTCTGTATTCACTGCATCTCCCTCATCCTCTTTCAATCTTTCTTCACATTTAATCTCATCTTCATCCTCCTTCTCCCCATCCTCTTCCTCTTCCTTCTCTCCAAGGAGATCCTGGCAATGAAAAGTAGCTACATGAGTCAACTTGAATTTTTTTTATGCTACTTCAAAATGTTTAAGCACTACTGGGTAGTTCTTTACAAAGTATTTTAAACTTGCCACAAATAAGCCACAAAACACAACAGTAAAAGTCTCTTAAAAACAAGCATGGTCTTATAAGAGGCTTTCTTCAGCCTGCATTTAAAAAAAGAGTTGAATGGTGTCTCAGTTCCATATTGATATCCACAGTTCAGTTTCCTTCATGGAATGTGGACATCTTCCATGAAGGGGTAACCCCAATGTCACATCTTTAGTACCACTGGGGAAACTAGAGCACCAATGGTGCAGAAGCTCATACCTTTTCGAGCTTAAAAATGTAGGGCCCACAAAACCAATTTTGGGCCCATGAGGGATACCCCCCCCCCCTCTGTTAGCAGAATCCTGGCCACACCACTGGCTATAATTCCTATTTTCCCCTTTAAATCCTATTTTACCCACTCTCTCAAACAATACCACTGACCTACTGTACCCTATTAAACCTTCTCCCCTCTACCTTAGCAGTGATAACTTCACAAGCACTCCCTATATAACTTTACAAGCTACCTACATACCTCAGGCTCAAAGACTTCTAAGAATCGGCAAGTGCTGATTGGCTATAGGGCTCTCATGCTTACAGTTCAACAGTTAATAACAACTCCCAGTCCTGCTTTAATTCCACTAACAGCCTCTGCAGAGCTTAACCACAAATGTAAACAAACACTGCAGAGACTGGGAGACAAATTAAAGGAGCTTTGGCTAAAAGTGAAGGCTCAGATTTTTTTTAAACAATGGGCATTAATTGTAATTAATTAACTTTTGACCAAAAATTATTAGGCATCACCTTATTCATACACAATCCAACAATCATCAGTTCAACTTTGAATATGATCCATCAAAATCTTGAGGAGATTGAGATATTTGAAAATATTACAAAGAATGACCCCCGATGACCCCCTAAATGACATTTGACCTCAATTTTCCGAACACCCCTCGTAACTCTCATCCCGAGGAACGTTGTGACCAAGTTTCATTATAACTGGCCATACACTGTACGAACAGGAGCAATTTGAAAATATAGGGCCACGGCCCGGGCCACAAAAGACCCCTAGTTGATCTTTGATCTCAAATTCATGAACACTCTGAAGGTAAAACTTCCATAGTACTATCGTGACAAACCCTCAACATTGTACCATGAAATCTGTAGGAGAAGAAGCATTTTGCGTATTTCCACAAAATGGCCCATTACGGCCCACAGGTGACCTTTGACCCCAAATTTCGGACCATCTCTGATGGCCCTATACCCAATGGTCCTTGTGTCCAAGTTTCAGGGAATTCCAACAAACACTGTGCGAGTGGGAGCGGTTTTACCAATTGTTGACGGATAGAGTGATAGAGTGATAGAATGATAGAGTGATAGACGCCGCACTGTAACAATAGCTCACACCAGCATGCTGGTATGAGCTAAAAAATGCAATTGCCACAAACTGGCCATTGGCCATATCAGCTTCAGTCAATCTTTTTGAAAAAAATGTTTTTCAAGTTCATTCCATGAATGGCTACATGCACAGACAATGTTCACACACAGCTGCTTGCAGTCTGTTTAAATAATCATTTTCTCACCTACATAAGGTGGTGATTGCTGCAATCAATAAGTTGCAACTTCAAACATATGATTAAAACTACAGATGTAGAAATTCTCTCCTAATGGTAAACAGATTCAGTCATCACAAACAGATTGTTTATCAAAACGTTTTAAAAGGTCCAACTTGCTCGTTTATTCTGTTTCAATGTTGCTGGTACTTAATCTATATCACTATCAAAGCCGTTTTATCCAAGTCTCTTGATGAAAGTTACAATATAAATACTACCGTAACAATGTTGCCAATAAAACTGTTACACAACATCGTCATACACATTTGATATCACACATGCATATATATACATATATATATATACATATATATGAATTACTCCAGTGGCAGTTAATTTGAAAATTATAAAAAAAAGGAAAAAAGTAAAACTACAGTATTCCAGGTCAAAATCTTGTCAAAATCAGGTCAAACTTGTCAAAATCTTGTTCCAAACAAAGCTCTATATATGTTTGTTTCCTTTCTTTCTTTCCCTTCTGTGTTTTTGGCTTCACAGTATGAGAAGCATATATGACATATGATATGGGTGCTGAAGTGGCTAATTAGTTTTGTGTTTTTCAAAGTGGTGGCATATGTCAGCAGATAAAAAGAAATTTGGTGTTCTCTCCATTCTTTCAAAGTGAACTAACAACCTAATGTTTATGTAATCTGAAGAATATTTACTGTAGCTTATATTTCAGACCTGCAAAATTCAACATATATGTGAAAAGACCATTTTCTACGAAAAATAAACCACATATTGATCATCCACATGCCCCCCCCCCCCCCCGTCCCAAACCCTTTCCACTCTCAGGAAGAAAGATAAAGTGAAAAGGTGATATCTTATTTTCTATGTTATTAATTAGTAAACGACCTTTGAGACATTGAAACCACATGCTAATCCCCCCCCCCCCCGCCCCAAACCCTTTCCACTTTCAGGAAGAAAGATAAAGTGAAAAGGTGATATCTTATTTTCTATGTTAATAATTAGTAAACGACCTTTGAGACATTGAAACCACATGCTAATCATCCACATGCCCACCCCCCCCACCCCAAACCCTTTCCACTTGCAGGAAGAAAGATACAGTGAAAAGGTGATATCTTATTTTCTATGTTATTAATTAGTAAACAACCTTTGAGACATCCAAAATTGACATTTTCCTAAATCATCTCATAAATGAGAGACCTTGGAGATGAAGTGTAGACACCAGCTGACGTTGTTCGTCATATTTTATATCTTCATACATGAGTAGGTGCAGCAAACTGCCCTCATTAAATATCAGAATTTAAAATTTAAAGCAACCACAATATTACTCACCTGAACGACTTCAGCGAGGTAGACTGCTTGATCGGCTGTGACCTTTAACCTCTGGTTCTCCTCTTTAAGATCATTAACTTCTGTGTGCAGCTGAATGGAAGAGATAGCACGTAAAAGCATAAATCAACTCTAAACTTATTATGAAATGTAAAAGCTTAGAGTAAACACAAAATACTTAATATTAATACCAAGTGGTAACTAGACTCTTGCAAATCACAGTCTTTTCAAGATTAAGATAATTCTAAAGAGAAATTTGAATCTTTTACTGAAAATGTTGAAAGAAAAATCAATATTGATATATGTCTTACCCTCTCATTCTCATTCAAGGTATTTTCAAGAGCTACCCTTCTTTCTTCAGCAATATCTTCCCAATATTTCTCTGGAATTTCCTCTGTAAATCAAAATAAATAGAATGTAAACATCACACGAAGATCCATTGTTCTGTTTCCAAATCAATATCTTAGTACAATTAGCTTCAGATTCATCTCTTTCCACGCCTTAAAGTTCATCATGTGGGCACTTATTTCATTATGTTGGGCACTAATTTCATCCTGTGGGTATTAGGTTCATACCATGGGGCATTAAGTTCATACGGTCGGGCATTAACTTCATACCATGTGGCACTAATTTTATCATGTGGGGCACAACTTTCATCCTGTGGGGTATTAAGTTCATACCATGGGGCATTAAGTTCATGCCATGTGGCACTAAGTTCACACAGTGGGGCATGAAGTCCAACCTGTGTGTCACTAAGTGTAGCAGTAGAAAACTAACTTCAGCAATATGAAATACCTGCACTGCAGCATCAGACCAAACCACCTTCTATTTTTTCTTCCTTTATTCATTTGTTTCTTATTTCTCTTGTTTGATTTTACATTGCTACAGAAAGAATGCAATTTTTGCTATTAAAAAAGTACTGTAGGAACAGTCAATTTGTATGTTCATAGTGTCATCTGGGTTAGGAAGAGGGAGTACAGTAGTATGCACAGAGCAATAAAACATTTTAACAAATTTAAACAGAAAATAGAAAGAAAGCCCAAATTTCATACCTTGTACCATCAGCTCATATGCCTCTTCCTCTGGGGTTTTCTTTGTCTTCTGCTACGGACAAGAACATCACAAAAATAATCACATCAGAGTGTGCCAAGACTCGAACAAGACATTGAGAAAAATACCTTGTTTTCATATTCTTTGACAAAAAGCAAGTTTGCTCTCAACAGTCACAATGAAAGAATTTTGAGCGAAATAGGAAACTATTACTTTTCATTAAAACAAGTTTGAGTGAGCATATTTTCCTAATAAAGAGGTGTCCCAAGCTAAGGAGAGATAAGTCTTATGAGATGAAAAGACGTAATGGTTCATTCAGTGTAAATTCAGAGGAAGGGAAAAGGGGGGTGCAGGTATTGCCAATTATGGAAGTGTGATATGCAGGCTATATTTCAAGGCTCAACTCATTCATGAATCTGTCTACGGGTGTAGGTTTACATGGTATTCCAGGCAGCAGTAACACTAACTCAAGACGGACGGATGGATTGACGGACAACAGCCACTATTCATGCTATCTGCAGGCTTATAATTTATCCATTCCAAATGTAGGGTGAGGTCCTGAACCACAAACACCAAGGTAAGAGCAGACTTTCCTCGCGACTTTTGAGCTCTTACGGAGGGAACCACATGCACTTGCCCATTCTTTTGATGAGGAAACCAGACTTAAAGCCAAGCAACTTAAACTGTCCTAGCCAGGAATAATAATTAATCCACTCGGAAAACGTCCATCAAAAGTGCAACGTTTAAAAAGTTGTCATTTCTAATGTTTAATGTATTAAATTGAATTTCACAATCAGTGTACAGTGTATATTGTTTCATTTAACAATGGGTTTCTGATGTAGAAGGCACTTGATCCTATCAATTAATTACTTGTATCTACTTATCGGATTGAAAAGTACATTGAAAATGGAACATTATCAAAATTGTAAAAGTGAAAGTAATGTAAATAGGTTCAAGAAGAATGCACTGGATCCTGAAACAGTTTCTGCTATACACAGAGCAATTCTGCAATATGCCATTCATTTATTTCAAGACAATGTACACTATAAACAGAAAAGGTCAAGCGAATAAAATTATCGTAGCCAGGTTAACAATTTGCAATCGATCCACTTGAAAGATCTATTAAAAGTGCAAGGTTTAAATCTTTTTTGACTTCATGTGTATTGCATAATGAATTCCACCAATCGATGTATACACGATGCTTCATTGCATAACATGGGTAGAAGAAGGCACTTAACAACTAAATGACTAAAACAGACTCTGCAGTATGCCATTCATTTCCTTCACAGGGATCTGTTTGGCCAAACATTGGCGGTCACGTGCCAAGACGATGGACACATCAAAACAGATAGGCCAAGCAACTAAAATTGTCCTAGCCACTTGAAAAGGGGGCCTATAGGAATTATATTTGACACCCTTTTGTAGACCATTAAGTTATGCCTATGTGTGTGGCACTGACTTCCAATTTTCAATCTCTTGTAATTAAATTTATTATTTGAGTATGCTATATGTATGTGGTCTGCCTACAAAATTTTGTGTTATAAGTGAGCTCGAGGAAAATATAGCTTTAGTTTGTTGCATTATTTTGGGTCATGGTTTTCAAACATGGGTTGAACTTAATAATGCTAAATACAATTTCAATAGATTCTTGCCTGCACCAATTTCTCCAATATTTTAATAAATATACAGAAACAGGGCCTTATCCTCCCTCTCCCCTGTCCTCTCTGCAGCTACTGGACCTTCAGTCTGACATTAACCGATAAATCTAAATTGTAAACAAAATTGTAAACATAGGCTTGACCACTAATAACTGAAAATGCCTGAGCTTATTTCTTCTATCAGTTCTATCTACCCTGTACCTCCATCCCATCTACTAGTCCCTTTTTTGGACTCGATATCATCGTATTGAGTCTACTGCACACTCTACTAGCATTACAAGTAAGTACAGTAGATTATCCAAATGATCAAAAACAATTATGCCTCAAAAAATAATCCTATGCTTATCCTGAGAAACAATTTTAATCTACATATATCTGCCCCTTTTTTTCCTGCTTTATCCTAAAAGGAACCAACCTGTTCACACACTTTTCTGTTCCACTTACCGTTGACTTTTGTGGCCAGCAACTGAACTAAACTTCACCGTTTTTCATCGTACGTTTACCACACTTTGGCCTAATATTATTTAATGCAGTGCATTTCATTATGTAGATTATTGCCTACACGAGTACTGTACGATTAGTTTCGGAATCGACCGGAGGTTACGACTGATGACGTTCATATTTTTACCCTTTTCGTTCTTCTTATGTAGTATGTGTGAATTTTTAATCAGGTATGGTTGTAATTTAAATTTACAGCAACACATGATAACAGTCACAGATGTAAAAAAGCCCACAGGTATACAAACATGAAGGGAAACTAACTGAAGCATTCGGTCATTACTTTAATTACCGTACAAATTTAACTCTATAGCCTTTCCTGTACAGAAAAATATTGTCATAGAGATGGAGACATCGCACATGTGAGGCAGCTGTCGAGCTCACATGTTTCTGGTGGAGTGGTGTTATATCTTGTATTATCCTGTTTATGGTTGCTCTGATTGTGATCCTCTAGAATTCCCTGCACTTAAGTGCACCGAACGTGTTCCACAAACTTAAGTAACATTGGATGTTACTGTAAAAACACTGACTGATAAGACTTGTAAAACATGACTGTTACAATTTGTGTGTTTGCAATGTAGCAATTCTCACCATGCACCATACACAAGTTCCAACAATCGTGTCGGTTGGCGCACTGTTAATGCTGCAATAAACATCTAGACAAGAGTCATTGTTACCTATATCACGACAAAAAATTAACATGAAAGCCTATCGTACATCATTTCCATTTCAATATTAACTCATAGAGTTAATTAACAGCTAGATGCATCCTTCTTGGATGAGAATATAATACTAATTCAAGGTGTTAATATAAATACAGCAGCAGACACTCGAGACAGCGCATTGGTGTCTGAAGCCCCTTCGTCTGTGAAACTCCATTGTTAGTTGACACTATCCTATTGTGTATTCTTTTAAACTGCAACTTAAGACTCATGTTTTAACCTCCTATGTTGATTGGTCAGCGGTCAGTTGTTACCTTTCCCCCCCGTAGTTTGGGTGATTAAGAAATGTGTTTATTATCGTTATCATTAATTTTATTACTGGTGTGAGTTTAATTGTATTTTTGGCTTTTATTGAAAAATGGTAAAACAATTAAATTTTGACTTTTGTTCCTATCTGTGGAGGACGTAACCCCGCCCCCTTTCCTACCTGCTGGTTCCCCTTGTCACCGTCTGTTTTACCAACGGATAAACCCCTTGTCCTCTTGCAAAAAATCTGCCACCCACCTTCCCTACTATTTCTCTTTCATTTTCACTGAAGCTTTTGTTTTAACATTGGTGTAATAATAATTATTTGTTACACAGTTCAGTTTCAAATGACACTACGTACAAGGAGCAATTTTCATTGGAATCGAAAATCAGAAAGAGAAAGACAAAACTCACTGCGACAGTTTCTCCTGAGCTTTTTGATCCTTCAGCTGTGATATCTTTGTAAACAGAAAATTTCTTGCTCGGTTTGGCGATGAACTTTGCATGCCTCTTTGCTGGTTTCTCGCCATCTCCATCTCGCTTTCTCTTTGGAGTTCGGGGTTTCTGTAGCAGGACAATAAAAAAATAAAAGATACAGGATTTAGGGCTACATAGAAATTATTTTAAGTCATTAAAATACCTATTTGTCTCCATCCACATTATTTGTTAGTCCCTCCCCCCCCCCCTTCATTTGTGGTTATATCCATCTCTTTAGACTAAGAACTAAAACACAAATTTGTTGCATCAAACTATTTGCAGCTTAACTGGAAGAGAAATAGTAAAAAATTAATCACATTAGGCAATCAGGAACATGATACGCCACCAAACCGAGGATGTCAATTTATGTAAACATGGGAAAGTAACAATTTGCTTTTTTAACCCATTCCATTAACAAAGTATGCAATCTTCATAACCCAATAAGAAAAATCAAAACAACAAGAAACATTAAAAAACATTCCTTTTCATTTTTATGTGAAATTTTGCAACACGATATATTCCAATTTGATTATAAAATCCACAATAAGCTAAAGTTATTACTTGGTTATCACAAATTATCACTTGGTTATCACAAGTAATAAATGGGTTATCACTTGGTTATCATTTGGTTATCACTTGGATTGCCAAGAGCATAAATTTGGAAACTATTCCAGTTTTACATTTGGCTTTCCCAAAGAAATGTTATTCTGTAAGTATGAGAAACAGTCCCAACCTTTTCACCCACCTTTTCTGTTCATATTTTAGAATGTTATTTGAATTTGATTATAGTACTAGATTTATATTGTTAAACAGACAAAGGCATACATTTGCAAACATCACATTCATCAAAATTTCACTTAGAAAAGCAGAAAAAAGGCTGAAGTATATTGGCACTGTGAGTTTATTTTCAAGACTTGCTCAAAGCCCCTCAATATCGCAAAGATAGAAAATAGAATGCTCTGATATCTCCCTAAGAATATACAAGAGTTTGCTTTAAGCTAACAGCTTAGTGTGGTCATTAGTATAGATTTCCATTATACAATTGTAAACATTTTTTTTTGTAAAATCCATCAACACTTTCTCAAACTCAACGGCAAACATTATAAAATTTCATACGCACCTGATTTACGCTTCGAACGAATCCGTCTTTTCCAACAAGTTTGCTGTCATCTCCAGCAGAGGGCTGTAACTGCTGCAGTGATTTACGTTGACTGGGAGAGCTGTGCGGAGCCTACAGAAATGTACAATTTAAACACAAAATTATTAAACAAATAATGTAAATATTCACTCAATATGGTTTTGAGTAACTTAATTTTTGCAGGCCAACTTTGACAACTTTCAATCATAGATTCTGATCGTACAGTATTTCATGTAGATAATAATATAGATAAAATATTTGCCAAATTTATGAATGATCAGGAGGTATGTTAAATTTTAGTATGGCACTGCACACATGAATTACAAAATGGGAGGGCAAGGGGGGGGGGGGGGATGGGTTGGTAGGGCTTCAGTTTAACATTCAACTTTTGATCAAAGAACCAACTATGTTTGACTGTCACCATTCTATCAGGAACAATAATAGCAATTCCCTCAATGTTTTAAATTATCCTATATAACGCAGCACCTCTTGAGATCACAAAATGTCTTTACCTTTTTGAACGGAAAGTTCTTTTCATAACAAAGAAATAATCATTCGTATTTGATGTAATGTGGATACCAGACCAGTCACAAGTAGGACCCAAAGTACAGCCTGACCCACATCTATCAGATAACTGTGCGCAGACCCTCTAATTTCTATAACTACAATAGCAGTATGGGAGGAGCAGATAGAAACATTCATTATCTTAGTAGAGGAAGAAATTGCAAATCTTCTGAGATGACAATAGTTTGAAGTTTTTTATGACACTGTTAGCCATTTCCAATTTGTGGCTTCTGAAGATGGTGAAGATGAAGAGGTAAGATGTCCAGCACCTTTGAATTCAGGAATGTCTTCAACTTGATGGTTTTGGCTGGTTTCCTGGCTGTCCCAGTTGAATGTGTACTTGATGCTGACTGTGCACTGATATTCATCTTTTCAAGTCTTCAGGCAAATTTTCTTCTCTAAGGCTAATGATGGAAAAAGGAGGGGTTATTTCATGAGGTTGTAGCAATTTTCATTCATGTAGAAATCAACAGTTTTATTCATAAATTTTTTGATAAAATTGGTGTTATTGATAAAAATAAAGGTATCTTAGACTTAGATATGTAAGTTGCAACTCTTTCATGATTTGTTCGTGGACACTCGCACTTGATTTTAGCCAGTTGCATTGCATTTTTTAGCAAAAGGCTGACATTGTTAAATTGCAACTAGGCTGACTAAGTTAAGTTATGTATGGACTAGTAATTTTCTAAATTTAGTAAGTTGGAAGTAGGCATATTACTTCTACTACTACTAGTAGTAGTAGGCTAGTACTAGCCTAGCCCTACTGCTGTATTGCCTAGGCCTAGCACTGTAGGGCCCAATGTCTATGCGGAGTAATTATAGAATACAGGGCCACTCGATGATTCTATCTGAGCATCCGGATGCACGGATGCTCAGTCTCACCCCAGTACGTATGTAAGTAAAAAATGTCAGAGTCCCAGTTCTTTCTTTTTGAGTGGATGCGCGGATGCGTGGATGCGGAGTCAAAAATTTCCTAGGTCCTTTCCTAGTACTTCCGGAATTTTAGTGGGCGTCGCACATGTACGGATGCCTTTTAAGAACGACACACTATTGATGTGGAATATCTTCGTACATACGGGACTTTCAGTATTGGAAATACGTGATGGTATATGTTGAAACTTTTCGAAAATTATTGAAGTCCATTCCCAGTGCTCCCGTGGTGGATGCGCGGATGCGTGGATGCGGAGTCAAAATGAAATACGTGATGGTATATGGGGAAACTTTCGAAAATTATTTAAGTCCTTTCCTAGTAGTAGTACTCACGAGGTGGATGCGCGGATGCGGAGTCAAAATGAAATACGTGATGGAATTTTAGAGGGCGTCATACGTGTAATTTTACGGACATGTACAGGTTCACCGCGCATCTGCGCATCCGGATGCTGGGAAGAGTTAATGAATGGCCTTGTATTCTATAATTGTACCGTCTATGCTATGCATTGCAGCTTAGCAATCATGTGTCCTACAGGTTTTATGTCTGACATCAGGCAATATTACACTAAAGTAGTATTACCTTTACGCATAGCGTAGGCCTAACTCCAACCAACTTGGAATCCTACTGCGCCTACGTAGTACCCTTTGTACAGTTTATGTTAGGCTATTCGTCACAACTATGTGAGGACAATATAACTAACGTTTGGTGTAGCCTAACGTAAGACCTAAGCTAGGCCTAGGCTATAGGCAGACGGTCCAACTAGTTTCTTGGGCGAATTGAAAATGTAGAGCTTTCTCTAAGCTTGTTCGACAGCAGTCTGTACTTACTCAATAAATATAACAATCTTAACCAGAAAACGGTATAAAAGGGTTGATTCAAGATAAACGGAAACTCATTCGAAGTACAACTTGCTTGAGACTGAAACGAGTGACCACGGTGATACTATTTAATTCTTCGCGGGTTTCTTTTTATACTAAATGCTAAATTGCTATTGAACGCCAAATGGGTATAATATAGTTACGTAATTCTAAAAGAATGATCGCGTAGCTATGGAACGCCAAAATGAGCTTTTTCAGTAACTTTTTAGGCAGCTTTTAATCCTTCTACAGTAGTAAACCCTGTGTCACATAATGAGAAGAACAAGTCATTATGTGAGGTTCGTTTCACTCAACATCATGACTAAAGCTTGAATTTTTATTTTGCAGTCTGTCAACTGTCACAGAAAGGTCGCCATTTCGGACAAAAATCATATTTTCTTTATTATGCAGTTTTTACTGCCGCATAATGACGAAAATATAAATATCGTAGTCATTATGCGGCAATATTTACAGTTACATAATGATCAAGAAAGAACAAATCTAATTATGAGGCAATGTTATTGCCAAATAAGGACTAACGTGAATCTTACTCATTATACGGCAGTCTTTGCTGCAGCAGGACGACTTTAGTTAACGTACTCGTTATTCGGCAACATTTACTGCAACAGAATGACTAAATCACTTGCAAAAATTCAAAATGAAAGCTGCATAAAAAGCTACTGAATAATGTTCGTTTTTGGCCTTCCATACGTAAAAATTCAATCAAGTTTCCATGCATTAAACAATTTACTTGTTATAAGCCAGGCTACGGTCATCTTGCACCCGGATTTTTTTCTGCATGAATTATTTAATTCCAGTGAAAGATATGGCCTACATAACCTACACATACCTAACGATTGCAGCATAGTGTTTAACTCAAATAAAGTGATATATCTGTGTGGTGGAAAAGGGCATTAAAAATCGTTTTCATTATCCAAATTTTTCCTAGACATTGAAGAAGTAAATACAAGAAATCATATATTATTGTCTAAGGAAAATTGGCCCTTGGTTAATAGTATCATAACACTGGCGCAGGGAAGGGGGAATTTGATGATCAGTTTTTATCAACTCGATTGTTTTTTGTAACATAGCAACGAATTAGCTTTGCCATATAAAAATGGGGATGAGAATGAAGCCTGTTCCTGAGAATTGTTTTTGTACCTGAAAAAGAGGATGGCCTACTTTCGAAGCACTTATGCTGAATTTGTTCAACACTGAAAATATTGATATTTAAATACGCCTATGTAACGTGCATGGACATGAAGCAATTAATGATTGATAATTGTCAATAATTCAATACCTTTTAACCGTATTGTTTGGATCACAGATTGGATAAGTCATTATAGGTCTGGATATAACTGGAGAGATTGCGTCTCACCGAACCTGGATTGCCGGTGGTTTATTCACGGCGGTTGTGCATAAAGATATCAAGTAAAATATGTGGATGGAATATTTAAAGAAAGGCAATTTATTTATATCATGATTCTTTTAAGCCTTGTAGAGTCAATTTCTGTACAAGATTCGAAGTCAACGGTATAAATTGACATCTTAAAACGTAATTAATGTAAATTCGCTTAAATTCTCCCAGAATACCCGGGTTGCCTTTTAATTTGCTTTATTTCCATTCAATAAGAATTCGCAAACCGGATCGATATGAACCTCTGCTCCGCCTTAACAAATTAAATCAGTTTGCCCGAATCTGGTTTACTGAGAAGAGACATTTGATAAGTATCTTCGGTATTTCAGCATTACAATACAATGAGATATATAAAAAAAGAAGAAGTTGATGGTTGGATTCTAGCGGCTTTTGTATTTCCTTTTCACATAAACTAAACTTACCCTGTTAATACAATAATAAAGAAATGAAGGGATGAATTAAGACCTCATCACATTACCATCTAATACATTCTTGATCGGACTTCCATGATGTACATCCCCCTATCCTCCATTGACCTACGTTCCATTTTACATTACCACTCTCAATTGGCCATGGATATGCTGCCGCCACCTCCTCTCCTCCCTCCCATGACCCGCTCCTCGGCCGAAATAAAAATTGCCATGAAATTTGACGGTGAAATTTGGAAGTTGCATCCGATCAATGAATCATGGAAAAGTACGGATTAGAGTCGGTTCCTTGGGTCACTAAGTTTGCTGTACATCCGCTGATAGATATTATATAAACAGCATGAACAACTCAATATCAAACAGAGCTGCTGCCACCAATAGTCCGCTATATTAAAGAGACAGGCCCGATACAATGACGAGTTTCCTGTGGTGAAGCTGCCTGGCACTAACTGGACTGTAACCTGCGCCACTACATTTTCATTAAAAAGTATGCTTTTATTCCCATAATTTGAGTCTAAGAAAATGCAGATGCCTTGAATATTACACGGTAAGTGTGTCATGTATTCTACGAAACATTTGGAGGAATAGATACAGTCTTTTGTTAAATTATTATATTATTTCAGCGTAGCCTAACGTTAATGGAATATTATCTGCAACTAGGCTGCAGGCTAGGCGTACTACAGTAATAGCTCATTATATTTAATTTTAATAAGCGACTCGCTGTGTGCATACTTACTGTAATTTAACGGTACGCGGGATCCTTCCTAACCGTAGCAATGTTGTCTTCAGCACAGTTAGTAAAAGTCATTAATTTGACTAATTGATAGAGAAGTAGCATTGCACATCGTCTTTACTTTCTTGACTTGAGGTCGAGCACAAACTAGCGCCTAGGCTAGGTTCAGCATGCTAACTCTAACAACATTGTCAGTAGGCATACATGATTAGGCCTATGAATGATATAGGCTGATGGTGTGGCTCTGTGGTAGCATAATTTAACGATCGTGTTTAAAAAATCTCTTGATTGACTTAATTCTTGCCTACCGTAGGCAAAACTATTGAAGGACGATAAGCTTAGTCTTCAAATATCAGCAAATGAAAACATAATATCATGAAATTTAATTTAAATTTGTGTGTTCAAATCAAACCAAATTATTCTAACGATATGCTTAAGTATGTGATGTTGTATGCTTTGTAACTCTCAAATTAGGCCCAAGGAAAACGAAGTGATTGTTGATCTCATAGATGGATTGAGGATTATGTAATTGTGTGTGAATATATAATATTGGAATTTAAAATAGAACATTTTCGCTACATAACTGGTATACCATCTCTTTTCAGGATGGCATAACCCATTGTTGTCTCATATTTAGATGAATTTACTAGTAGGGCCATATACAGTATTTTACAGTACCATAATTCTTAAACAACATTCACTACAGTCCAGCCCCCCCCTCTTCCCCCTCCCACATCCCCTAGCAGATGTATGTGGTTTGAAGTCAAACTGTCCAACGTGCTTCACAGATGGTTATTAAATGTAACTAAGAATGTTTTACTTATCATTAAATTATCATTCATGAGCAAACTGCTTATATTTAATGTTAAACTTTAAGTGCCATAACAAGATTATACTCACTATTACAACTTTTAATACCCTTGACAAAAAGTTCCTTCTGAGACTGTGACCAATGTGTAAAAACAATTGACATGATGTGGAGGTTAATGAATACAAAGTTCACTCGTTGACTATATTTGGAGGAGAATAGTATGCATACAGATTTGTAGTAGGCCTACATAGCATCCAACTGGGGTCAACTGTTACAGTAGACCTCCACAGTAATTAAAGTAACAAAATATCCTCCCTTTTTGTTTTGTGCTTCCTTGTTTCATGTATACATTTTTGCAAAGCACACTGATACATAGTTTCAAAATGGTTTTATATCAAATCGTGTGATTATTACATAACATTACATTACATTAATTTTTGTTGTACTTGTTTCATGTACATACGTTTTTGCAAATTACACTGTACATCTAGTTTCAACATGTTTTCATTAACATCATGTAATTATTACCTTACATTACATTGCATTAGTTAAAAAAAAATTTTTTTTTGTAGGTTGTTGGTCTTGAAAGAGACCCGACTCTATCATCTTTCAACGACAATGGAGGCAACAACCCTCCACCAGATTCAGTCTTTCCCTTCCCACGCCCACGGTATCATACAGTCCACTGCCGCCAGCGTGAGCCCTCCTCCCACGGCACAGGACCTCTCAGCCGTGCAGCAGCAGTATGCAAATGTCCCAACCTTTTTCACTTCCACTACTACCTCCTCACATGAAGACAGCGCTGACAAGGCAACGGAAGCGAGCCCGTTATGTAGTGCCACTCAAGAAGCCAAAGATAGCAACACCAAAGACGATGCAAAGAACGGAGATGACGACGGCAAGCCCGACATTGACATTTTCATCAGCAATGTCGTATGTACTTTTAGTGTGCGATGCCATCTGAACCTGAAGAGAATTGGAATGGAGGGTAGAAACGTGGAGTACAAGCGAGAGGCAGGGGTAAGAGAAGATAGTGCTAGGAGCTTTTAAACGTGTGCAGATTCCAAGAGGGGGAAAGGGGGAGGGGGGGGGGGGTGTTGGACCCATGTACACCTCATTGTCATCAGCAAACAAAAGAGTTAAAAGTAGTTAAATAGTAATAACAATTTAATATTAAAGTCATTAAAATAAATGGTATTCATAATAGTTGAAAATAGTTATAGACTTAATTTAAAAAAAAGCTATCCCTCAGATTGCACCATTGGTTTGCCTAAAATTCAATTCTTTTCTTTTTCTCTGGCAAAAGTTGGAGATTCCCCCATACCACCTTACAGGGGGGTCGGCTTCGATAACCTCGGTACCGCCCGTCCTTTCTCTTTGGGAATCCTGCATCCCCATACCTGTTAAAGGAGGAGTAGTGGTTCAACTTTTTGTCATAGTCTTAACATAAAGCCAAAACATGAAATGAGTGCAAGTCATTAATGCTCTGTTCACATTCATCATATTCACATCATATTCAAATTGATAATTTATGTCTGGAATCCTACTGTACACAAATTTAATGATGGCCTCGGCTTCTTGTTCACGGCATGATACTCAGATTGCATTAAAGTGTTTGCTATTTTTTTGTGAGCTTATCGTACGTGTCTAGTTATGTACAACATTTCTGTACGTACAGTACAATACTGGTACGAGAACAGGAAGAAAACAAAACATTGTCTCTTTCCATTGTTATCACAGATCGGATACATACATGTACAGTTTTAACAAGTACTTTTCACAGCCGTCTCGAGAATTTACAAGACAGGAAATGTTTGCATTCTCGGTCATGAATAAACATTGGCTACTGGCCAGCATTATTTGAAAATCATCTGATCTTAACAAAGTTATCTGATATGAATGAAATGTTTGAAATTATGTTCTTATCAAGACAAAGATTTATAACTTTGTTTGGCCGATGAATACCGTAACAGAAAGTTGCAGTTTACTGTGTAGAAGACAGTGTGGGAAGTGCGAGGGCGTATTAGAGAAATTTGAGAAACTGGTCTGTCTCTGCTTCCCGTGTCATGTGTGCGAATTATTAAAAAGACGCAAATCACTTATCTGCACATGGTCATCCTGTAACATTGATTTAGTGCTGCTTGTTCTGTTTGTAATGTCCAGGCATTTGAGGTCATTGTGTGCCAAAAATATCGTACAATAAGGGGCTGCAGCCTTCTGTTTGGTTTTTGCCGTACATAAGGGACGGCTGGTTGTGTAATCTTACTCTTTATGTACAGCACTGTTGTATCCTGTTATGATAGTAGTATTGTATTATGAGTGGGCGGGTTCAAAACAAAAGGCGCAAAAACAAATTTACCTTTGCAGACGATCCTGCTAGGATCAAATTGCATATATATATATATCTATCTATATATATATATATATGTATTTTAAATTTCTTATTTTATACACGTCTACGTTTCATTTTTGTTAATCCAGAAAGTCCTGATGAAGTTGAGGAAGCCATACTGTACAGCTACAATATGGTCGTCCGGTAAAATCACTGTGACCGGCAACAGCAGGTAAAAATTTGGCATCAATTTGATCATTCCTTTCGAGCGAGACTGTAGAGAGCAAAGTGTTGCTTGTGCTGTCAGCCATAACCAGCCTACCACATAGTGTGGCATAGATAGGTTTGGCACAATGCCTCGGAATAAAGTAAATCTAGGGCTGGACAGTAAGTTACTTGTCTCAATCTATCAAACCCCTCCCCACCCAACCCCCCCCCCTAACCCATTTGGTATATAGCATCATTTTGCTGTTTCGTTGTGGTAAACTCAAATCAGGCCTAACATCATTCTTGATTGCCCTCCCCTCCCCCCTTCCCCCCTCCCTAATCCAAGAAAAGGACAATGATAAAGTAGAAAAAAGAAAAATAGAACAGGAAGCACACATACTACAAGCAAAGTGGTATATTGTGAATTTGGTAGAGAAGCTATGTTGAAAAACAAGTAGTGCATTGTGCTCTTATTAAAAAGAGAAAGGGAGAAAGATTGAAATTGCATTGCCATATGAGTGTCATACTAACTGTGGGCATCTGGTATTTTTGACAAAAAGTTCCTCTTGCTGAGCTCATTTTCTAACCTCGTCTTCTGCCCCCCTTGCTTACCCCATTCTCCTCTACTGTATCTCATTACCTTTTAATATTGTTTCCATGGACCTTAATTATGGTGCTCATGCTAATTATGTTTTTTGTCTCTTTGCATTCTAAGTGAATCAGATGCTAAAATGTGCGCCAGGAGAATAGCTAGGCAGCTGCAGAAACTGGGATTCAGGGTAAGGAACTCTTCTTTGCTAATTTGGGAGTACTTGTACACTGTAGTAGTACATGCTAAGAAGACCGGCTCATAATTTACATTCACTCTGTTATAATGTTAGTACGCACAGTCGATATGTGTTAACCTTTCTCTACACCAACCTTGACTTAAATTACTTTAAACTGTCTCATCGGCAGGCGACTGTTTTTTCCCTCGCCGGGTTTTGCCGTGAGCAATATCATCGTTTATTTCATTTTCACATTTTTAATAAATGTCTGGAAGTGCAAGGAGGGCATGCGCAAGACCTGTGAATGGGTGCTATGGTATTTTTTGCACAGAGTTGTGGTATTTGCAAGCAAATAGTCTTGGTACAGCCAAATTATCTTGCTGCCGCGTGAGAAAAAAAAATAAAAACCCGGAAAGTATCTTCGATTGTGATTCATCTGTAGGCTGAGGGACGTCATTGGGAAGGTAGCCTAAGATGATTAATGAAATTATGTCAATTAATGTGAGTGACAAAAATGTTAAAATTATCGTGGTTTGTTGATGAAAGGGGAGTTTTGGGTATGAGTAGGTAAACAATATCGTAGAGAAAAAAATAACAGGATGTGGATTTAAATGGGGGGCGTTATTTTGATTACTTCACGGACACTGATTTAATTAACACTCTCTGAAGATGGTCACAGACTGTGGACGTAAGAGGACATCAGACACTCCCCACCCCATGGGCGGTTAGCTTTTGAGCAATTCATATCCTTTTTTTCCCTTCCATTTTTCGATTCCTTTTCAGGTTCATTTCCATCAATTTCAAGTCGTCAATGTTCTCGGGACATGCCGTCTACCTTTTGCAATACGAATAGCACAATTTTCCGAAGGGCATACACAAAGTGCAAGGTATGGACATTATTTTTACTGGTTCCTTGCTGCTGCCTCCCTCCCTCCCCCACCTAACCCCCCCACCCCCTACCCAAACCTGTATCCTTGCTATACTTGCATATATGTCGTTCACATGTTCTGGTGATATTTTTTGTCATTCCATGAGTAATTTGTGGATAAGTTAGAAATCCACCTACTGTATGTGTTCAACACAAGTCGAACCCAACACAGCAACTTAGGCTTTGAGATTTCTGTCAAACTTGAGAGGAAAGGTTAGAGAGGGGTCCGATGAACAGACAGATAAATTGGAGAAAATGAGCGATTGCTATATAGTACCTATACACATGGCCCTTTGCCAGGATATAAGCGGTGTGCTAACGGTTTTCTTCATTGCCTCTTCATTGTCAGCCAATAACGACGGTACTATTCTTGTCTCATTTTCTTCCCAGTTATGAGCCCGAAATACACCCAGCTGTGACCTACAAAATAAAATCACCAAAGGCAACTCTTAAAATATTTTCAACGGGAAGTATAACTGTTACAGGTGAGCTGAATGACTTTGCCCAGTAGTTATCAATATAATAATAATAATGGGCACTTTGCATAGCGCCGGTATCTGCCCGAAGGTGCTCATGGCGCTTATATGTGACATAGGAATGAGTGTTGCTTCCCTTCTTGCCCTCTTGTTGGTTAGACCTCAGATTGAGTGGAGTTGCAACTTTTTACTGAAGTGGGTGTGAAGTTTACAAACTATCGATGAATATGGTTTATGCATATTATGACGCATATATTTCGAGTGTGTAGAAATATTGCAGATATCTTTTTTCGCAGAAAGAAAAATCCAAATCATGTCTTGTCAGTGTGCATATGTGACATCACAGTTTTTTGCTTGAAATTCACTTCTTGTATTAAAAGGTATCAATTTCTAAATGCTATTTGCAAATAGAACTTGTGGAACCCCTTGCTCTGCAAAATATTACACTCTATGCACACACATGTGTGCATAGATTGTGTGCACAAGGAGGAACTGCTTGTTATGTAAAATATTACAAACTGAAGGAACATTTTTTGCTTTGTTATGATCGTTATTCTTCTGGTTAAGTTAATCACCGATTATTGTTGGTTGTCATTTGAAGATGACATCCCGTTTTGTTCTTTCTTTTCTCGGACACAGCGCCCTCAGTAGAAAACGTCCAACATGCTATTCACCATATCTACCCCCTCGTGGAACCGCACCAGATGGAGCGGATAGAGAAGAAACAGCCCAAGCAGCCGAACAAGAATCAGTCAGAGAAGAAGATGGCAGAGAAGAAAGATAAAAGGAAACAGGACATTATAAGGGTGGGAGGAGGAGTAGTAGGAGGGGGATGGGGAGGGGTGGAAAAAGTTGTGGAAGTGGAAGATGACTTGGAGGAAGACCCTCTGGATAATGACGACGATGAAGATGATGTTGATGAAGAAGAAGCAATGGAGGAGGAAGAATGGGAGAGTGAATTATCGGACGATGACCTTTGACCCACACTCCAGCAGACTAGGCGCAGAATAAACTGTTTGTTTGAGATCAGCTGTCTGTGAGCGACTTGCAAAAAGTGGTCAAGACTCCAAAGTCTTCGAGTGTCTGCAAAAGATGCGTCTTCTCAAAGCGGTCATTCAATTACGGTCCGACGCGGTCACCAACATATAACCGGACGTTTAACCGGGAGAGCTTCCTAGGGCCGCGATACAGGCGACCGTCGTTTATCGGCGAAGAAGCATGAAACTAGCGGGAGATTGATAAGAGTGCTGAATGGAACGATTGCATCGGACGGGATTAAAATTTTACGAATGAAATAGTAAGTTTGGTTTGTGAGAAGAACACAAAATGGTCTTCTGTGGTTTTGCACATACACGTCTTTACAGCTGTGAATGTTTTTTCATCGTCTTCTATGTGAAACACCAAAGTCCGTTTCGATAGTTTTGTATGTAGATATCGTTGTGAGTGATGCACGGCGAGCGCACTTTCTAAAAGTGGTACCGATTGGTGGAATGACAAAGTTTGTGAAATGTACACCTGTGAAAGTGGTACACCTGAATGTCTAATGAATGGACAGTGGAAGGACGCACTGGCGAAAGTATTTACAGCTTTTGGCCTTCCATAGAAATTGATCGTTAAGCAGTTTCAGGTATTTTGTATCGTTCTCCTAACACGGTTTTTTGTTTGTTTTGGCATTTTTATAGACAATTTTCTACTTTTAACTCTGTCGTGTCTCACTGTCTACGCTTATGACCTGACAGGTAACGCGGTACTTACTTAAAGGAGTGTGCTACGCTAGATTCTGCCACGGTGTAAACCACGGAAGGGGTCGGATTTATCGAAGTTAAAAACCTCTGTTATGTTTTATTACGAGATAGAGTTGTTGTGTTGGTGAAATTTTGGAAAATTTCTTTTTCTATTTGAATTCTTGTCTTAAGAGTTTTCTTATAACACCCTTTCTTATGTGTTTTTTTTTTCTTCTCATGGGACACTGCAAGTCAAACATGAAAATATTTCCAACCAGTTTTTTTGGTAACCTCTCCTCCTGAATATCAATTTACAAGAGTAACTAGGTTTCTTCATCTTGATCAATGTTACAAGTGTAACTTCCACTTGCAAATGCCAATTAAAAAAAAAGTTCTGGAAAAAAATAGGCAATATTTAATGGCCCTACTCTGTAAAGGAAATATTGTGTTTTGTTCGAGATTTGCTGTTGCTTCATACACAGAAAATGTTGTACTTCTATGGTACATGGTAAATGAGGGACACAAAAATGGGCAGAAATGCAAGCTAATTATCACTAATCATCAGGTGAGAGCTTCGTTGAATGTGAAGAAATAGTTCATCACAGAGTGAGCTCCATCAATGGTTTATTCACTTTCCAACACTTTTTATTCGGTCGATATTGACCCTGAGCCAATGTTTTGTCTTATTAAACAAGAAAATGGCTTTAATGATGGAATTTTGGAATTTTTTGATTTCCAAAGGAAAGCATAATGAACTGAAACAATGGATTAATTGTAGCTCGTATTTGTCATTGACATTTTTGTGGTGATTCTACACATTTCAGCATTTGTGGATAAATTGGAATATAGAAATAAATCAAAACAATTTCTGCATTGCTGTGGAAGCAGATTCGTTACCGGGAAGTCTGGCTCGTAGCAACTACAGATTTGTATACATGTAATAACCAAGTGGCAAATATGTAAGAAATGGCCTAAAATTGCACTCTAAATGGATTTTTATAGGATATTCTAAATGGAGACACAGATTTCTTAAAAGAAAGAAAACATTGAAAAAATACTACCAAAATGTTGAGATGGAAAAAAAAAAAATTGGCACTACTTGAACACCTTTTGCACAGTATTTGTATTTGCCTTGTGTGTTGGTCACCGTTATTCTTTTCAGACAAATTGACGGATAAAAATTGCTACTTTTTCCAGTAACTCATAAAATTGACAGGGTGTATAAACAGACGAGGAGCTTTTACGGCTCTCATCCACAAGGAAAATTGTTAACTTATTTGGATAGGACTATTTATAAAGTAGGTGACCATGTTTTGTTTTTTTCTCAAAGGGTGTGAATACAATGTGTAGAGAATGTTGTCAAATGTTGTAAACTAAACCTTTAACATTTGACTATCTTTACTTTAAGAATAAGAAACATTGGAATATGGAAATTAGAACCTTGTACTTTATACTACTTTACTCTAGCGAGTCCAGCAACAAGAGGATGGTTGGCTATATAATTGTTGTAATTAAAATACTATTTAATCTCACTTTTTGAACATGTAATTAGCAAATTTTCAGATTAAACACCATTGTCAAAAAGTCTGACAGGCATATCTCAAATCAGAGGTAAAGCTCTCAATAATTTAATTGAAATGAGAGCTTTTTTGTTTTTTGTTCACAGAAAAAGACATACATAAAACAGGATAAAAATTGGCTTAACACATTTGGTTAATTTTTTTTAAATATTACTTTTGAAACGTATGACATACGACAGTCGATAACACTCGGATGAAAAAGGACTAAAATCTCAAACTGATATTAAAAACCTCAAAATATTGTTGAAAATAATCCCTTTCATGATTGTTATGAGTGTTAGAATGGTAGTAACTTTGTGACTGACTTTTATAAAACTTCCTTTTTCAATCTGTCCAAATAATGTGGGTATTGGAATAAATCAAGTTATCGATATACTTCAGAAATCATTATTAAAGCAATGTTGAGTCGATACTCTCTGTTCTGGTTAATACCGAGTACGTACGTGGCATGTATAGATAAACTGTAGAAGACAATACTTGTAAAGTTTCACCTGAGCTGGAACCAGGACATGGCACACTTAAACTTCTGCTTATAGACCCCAACTATAGCACGCTATCATGGAAAAGTTTCTTGAGATTACGTAATCGACCTGCCTTGGTCGTAAAATGACCTCTTTTTACCAATTAGTCTGCAACACCTGCCACATATTTTGTTCTTGTATGAGGGTCTTTGTGTGAACGCTGTATGATTAACTACACTGTAGACATGAACATATTTCCACACAGTGTTTATACAAAGAGCCTCATGGTGTTAAGAAGCTACGCAGGCTAATTGCCGAGCCGGAGGTGGATTTAGGACCGTGGCAGGTCAATTACGTAATCATCAAACTTTCCTAGCTATAGCGTGCTATAATTGGAGCCAATAAAGCCGATCTTTAAGAACTATGGAATGGATTATGCAAAGATTCAGTGTGTACTGATTTGTCTCCTGTTGTGCGATAGGTTCACAGGGTGTCTGTAGCTTTTGTTTCATCCGTACCCTCGTTCCTCCCACGCAATGGGGTGGTCGGGGAGGGGGCATCACCTCTGCAATTTAAGAGAATGGCTGTCACTCAGGCATTATTATAGCTTTTGAGAGAAACATTCACATCTGAAGAAGTGTGTGATAATATCTAGCATGTGCAGTGATATGTAATCATTTCCAAATTTTTAATTTTTTTTTTTTCATTCTATGCTTCATTTCTGTGTTTTTTTTTTTTTTTAATATTCTTATTTGAAGTATAAGAAAATTTCAGTTTTGTTCAGTTCAGCATTGTTACAAAAGAGAGACAACAGTTAATTTTCAATGGAGTGAGAAAAAAGAAAATGTTGAAATAAAAAAATACGTCAAATGAATTAACTCTTGTGTGTTGTTTAGATCCTTTTTTTTTCTTTCAAAAGTCATCAAGAAAGTTTGGCTTAATTTCAGTCACGAAAAGTCCCCTTTTTTTAACACAGATGAAATAAATTCTTAGAGTTCTGTTCGTGATACACGGACCAAATTCCGAGAGCCTTTAAGTTAACATTTGATGTGGCATCGGTAGTTAGACTTATCCAAGTCTCCTGCCAGTGAAGCGTTAAAAACCATGACAACTAAAAGATGAGGAGAAAGACCCAAAATCCGAGTCTGTCTTCTGTTTGGACGGACTTCTTTTTTCAACTTGGTTTTTATGGTAAATATTTACATACAAACGCACATCTTAATTTAGCATAGCACACTATTACAGTTTTGCAGAAGTTAAGATACATATGAGACCAAAGTGAAAGTAGAAACCCTTCTAAAGCAAATTGATGGTGACTCTCAAACTGTTGTTTACGTTACATTACCATAGAAATATATCCACAATTAGGTAGTAGTTTCTTGCACCGGTTTTGGTCCTGACATCCCAAGACATTGTCACTTTTGAGTACAAACATCAGAATTTTACATCAATTTGGTATGTACATCAAAAGAATCAACCTTTGGGACAGATGGTGAAGATTGGTAAATAATGACTGTAACACATAAAGAAGGTGCATATCAGACCTTGCCTGAATGAAACACCATCAGCAAGGTAGTATTGTTCACTCGATAGGGTCACCGTGAAAGGTTTCTACCGAGTATGAAAATCTGATGATATAAATTACTGTGGGACTGCATGTGGAAAACTTCCAGTAATGTGCAGATAACTTTACATTTGATTCATGCTTTGCCATCTAGTATCACACACATTGAGTGTCATAACTGACAACATCACATATATAAATGTGAACTTCTCTTCAGTGTAGAAAACATTAAACTGGGAAATCAATTATCACAGCGAGGCTAATGAAGTCTTTTTTGTGTAGGGACGATTACTTGTCCCTGCAACGAATAGCTAGTCGAAAAAGTCACATTGGACATAAGGGTGAGGCGGGGTAACTGCTCTACCCGCCCTTACCTCCCTCTATTTAGTTACACAACACATCACATTATCATCACAAGTTCCAGCCTGCAGCTTGCCACATTTGGTAGGTCCAACTATTACCACGATCAAAACATTTTTGAAACGGTAGTTCACGGTACTAGTAATGCGCTCGCAGTAAGTACTTACTAGAGTACAATATTTAATACTCAAGTAGAATATGTGGTACTTGAGTCCAGAGTGACTGTTGTACCTTCCTCTAAACATGAAAAAAACACAAACCAAACATACAAATACAAAAATATTTTTAGTTGCTCACCACATCCTTTTCATAACTTGATAACAGCTGGCTTTTTCCTTGAAGTATGCCCCCTCCCTCCTGATACGGACAGGGACACCTAGATTATATCGTATCGGTATTTGAACATGACTTCTGAACATGTCAGTACTCCAGTTCTTTGAACGTTCAGTACATGTCTGTTCACTCGGTCCTTTGGCAGCTGTCTAAACGTGGAATAACTTTCAAACGTAAAAGAATTAACAAACATTTCACCAACGACAAATCTGCAAATTACTGGATAAAGAGCACCCGGCCTATAGTAGAAAATGGTTTACAAAATATTCAGCAATAAAAGTACACACGACTTGAGTTACCGACTGGCAAGTGAAGAATTAAGCAAGTATTAGAAATGTATCTGATTGTCAAATAAAAAGAGAAAAAAAAAACACAGAAATTAAAAGTCAATGCTTCTATTAAACCTTCAGAAGGTCAGCTTTCAAAATGCCCACCCACTTAACCCCACCCCCCACCACCAACCCCCCTGCCTCCTAAGTTTCAATTATCAACACAGTGACAAAATCTCTATTATCCATGGCCATAATTTGTATATAAAACTCTGGGCTGAAGTTTTAATATTTATTGGCTGATTAAACTAAGTACCAGCTGAATGCCAGTTAATGAGCCATCATCAGTATATGATATATTTTTTTATCATATATCCATTCACACAGATACTGATCATGTTTCAGAGGAAGAAAAAAGAAACCTCCAATTCCACGGACCTGTCTAATACACATTCCCCCCCCCCTTTCTGCATGAGGAATTGCCTTAAATTAATACCTTTTATTTAAAGTTTAATGTTGCTGTTTGTGACACACAGCCATATCCAATGGCAGTGGGAATAGCACTGACACCAACTGACACAACAAAACCTTGGCTAATCATAATATTATTCAGGTAAGTTAACGCTTTTCCATGTAATTAGAGAAATCTGAAGTGATTATACCGGTTCTAACATAAACCATGATTGTGAAAGTGACAACAAGATTTAATTTGGTTAACCTTTCTATTTTTTTTTCCTGGAGTATTTGGATCATCTTTGTCACCCTTCAAATTTTACAGCTTCTAATTTCCTGTTTTTGAATCATCTGGCTTGAATTCACAAACAGATTCTTTACACAATTGTAAGTCGTGTCAAAGGTTATGTGTAACAAAAACAGCAAGTGGTCTGCATCGCCTTATGTCACATAACAAAAACACACCAGCCAAGATGGTGGTCAACAATTCCAGCTACTGGACAAACCAGAAATGGCAAATTATTCCAGCTAGTGGACAATGCCTCCATGAGGCCGAAAGGGTGTTGATGTAGTTAGGACAGTGTTTTAGCCACCGTTTTTTGTCATGCAAGAAGGGTAGAGGACGATACAGTACCAGTCCCCCCCCCCCTGCCTCCCCCATTCACTTACTACCAAATGGTTAGATCTCTAAAAATGAACTAATTTTCTCCACCAAAATTGAATGATTTCTCTTTCAAGGCGCTTTTGAAGTGTTCCACGATATCAGTGCTATATAAATACTGATTGATAGATTGATCGATTGTTCGACTATGAGGTTCGAATCTGGATTGTACCCCTGTGAACCATATTTAAGATGATACACATTCACATGGGTTTTACAAAAGTCATAACTGATAAATAATATAAAGCTCTTACCATCACAGAGAGCTACAAAGAAAGTGCATAAAAGTAGTAGAAAGTGGTACAAACTTGAGCCTCTTCAAAGTCTTCACCAAACAATCACAACATCAACCCAGGTCCTTACTGTTAGATCAACACAGAGTAATAAATAATATGTATACACGGTAAATCCGGATGCAAGGTCTTTCAAACAACAAAATATCAAACATTGCAAGGTTATGTTGTCACTGCTGTTGCTTGGATCAAAGTTAACAACAATCTTCCTTTAAACCCCCACCCCACCCAACCCCCAGGACAGCTGGTACATCACAAGGATTCACCAATCATTATGAAGTGTTTCATAAACCTGTATGACTGTAACAGCACGTTAAGTTGCAGCAATTAGATATAAAAACCTTAATATAAGCACATTTTTTGCCATTTCCCCCCTTTTTAAATCCACCGAATCGGATGAACTATTAACAAAGTTGAACCCCCTCGCATGCAAATCTTGATGCTGGGCTACGTAACACTTTCATCGAAAGTGTTGATCGCCAAGGGAAATGTCAAAGGTCATTCCAGAGCAACTGGGATGGTTCCAGAGGCTGCGATTTTGTCGTCAGATCATTCAAATCGACAACTTGGCAGGAGAGAGTTCTCTATAAATAAAAATAATAAATAAATAAATAAATAAGTAAATAAATAAATAAATAAATTGATTCCATGTTAAAGGGAGTGAAGGATCGCGCACAAAGAACGTCTCATGCCGGTAATCTGACCTAGTTCCGAATGAGGTGCAAAACAAGTGTTAGACACCACCATCGATCCCAGAAAATACACACACAGCTTGCTACCGTCGGTAATTAGACACTAGTGTACAGTCAATACATACAACTATGGTCAATACCCACAGCACAGTGTACATAGCAGCATGGACATCTCCGGTCTAGATCAAAGATAACAAGGTATCACGTTTCATGACTGTCTGCATTTTGTAGCGACAAGAAGAAAACGTCATTTGCAAGCAACGGAAAGTTAACTTTTTCAGTGCGCGGCACACGGTTTGGGGCGAGTCTTCAATGCCTTTAATTACAAGTCTTAGGTTATAGACGATATTAATGACAGATAATCATCTTTCCAATGAATCTAACAGCACATTTGCATGTCAAAATACTATGCCAGGTCTAGTTCTGCATACCTAATGTACATACTTTGCTGCATACTAAGGAAATTATAAAAGTAACATTCAGGGTTGGTTCTCTGGTTTTGGTCTATTTTTCATGAGTGATTGATGACTGGAAAACTGTGAATCGTCAAGGGTTCTTCTATAGGAGACTTTTACAGATGTTAATAAATTTATGGATAAATGTCCTGGATAAGGGAAACATATGTACATAGTCAAAATAAATATATTTTTTTGGACTCTTCCTAGGTTTCATTTTGCATAATAATAATAAGTGATGTGATATGATTGGACAAAAGGGTGTTGAATATGTTACATAAACCTTGCGTGGTATTTTCAGCGATAGAACGATGGAACGCTCAAGGGAGGATGAAAGTTGGATAGTTACGTGGGAATGACTTTTTCCTTTCTTTTTCATGTTCAGCAAAACACTTCAACACACTAGTTGTTTACATCAAAATGCACATTGCAAAAATTTGTAACTAAAATATTGCCAATTTGGTAAAATGATAAATTACCATTCTCCATCACTTTGGGGATCTATTGATATCAAACAATAATTAGTGTTTAAATGGCCTATTATCCATCCAAAGAAGAGTTTTACTAGCTCTAAAGCTGAACAGAGGTTCTATTCACCAAACGAACTACAGTGTACAAACGTACATATTCTTCGTTCTTTGGTACATTTTTTCCCCAACTTGTTGTATGGACAACCAAAAAGTAAGCCCAGGTTGTCCCGAAAAATGCTTACAAAATTTGAAGGGATCATGAACTTAAGGAATCAACTATGCCCAGTGCTGTACCAACTGAGCACTCCAAGCCTTAGGTTGAAGCAAATTCTGCTTTAACTTCCCTATTTATTTTTTAGAAATGGGTGCTAGGATGATAACATGAACAATCAAACATTACATAAAAATTTATGATGTGACTCTAGGTGGATCAAGGGCACCCTCCCACCCTCCTCCCCTCATTTTATTTGATACAACCTGAAAGCAGTAGGAAAGGGTCTTAAGAGATCAACAAATATCTTCATCAATTCTTTGCTATCATTTTTAAGTACATTTTTTTGTTTGTTTCAAAATCCATTTCCTTTTCATCGGGTATAAGATGTGTCTGAATTCAACATGAAAGACAAGATTTCAATGAAAAAAAATTTATTAAGAATAACAATCTTGCTCTCAAACCGGCTTAAATATGGGAAGAAATGTGACAATCCTTCGGCTTTGACGTTTTAAACAAAACATCGACTTCCTAAGATGTTCACTGACACCTCCATGAAAAACACTTTCGTGACAGCTGTGTTTTCACAAGCCGCGGGCCACAATTACAGATCCTGGAGGTTGCTTGCATATTCCACGGAATAAATAAACAAAGTGAAAAAAGAAAACAACCTGAATGCTCTTAATAGTCTAAATTGTTTGTCGTGGAAATCTTTTCTAGAAAAGAGGGGGTGACCTCGGTGAGCGTGTGGTGCCAAGTAAACTGACTGGTCAGTCAATACTCAATTTTCCTCGTGAATACGTAATTATCTGTCAATAGACTCATCCAATCGCAAGGACAATATGACAGCATGACAACAGAATTTCATGACAAAATTTGACACAGGGAAACAGGCAGTCGATTCGAACTTGCCCGGTTAATTTTATTTGTATTTCCTTGTTACGTTGTAACCATGGCAAAGAAGGGGACACAACCACACCTATCGGGTTTGGCGTACATCACAGAGATCTAGCTTTGTGAAAAACAACTCCCCCAAAAACAGCCTAGAAATATCTTGTTCTGTTTGGGAGATATTACAGTGGCTGGGACCTGTCATATCGTCCCTTGTTTCGCCTACTGACGAATAGGAATATACTTTTATTTTGTTTTTACGTAGTGACAAATGATTTTGAAACATCTATATGCTCTTAAAAATTGTTCTGCATCCTTTAAATTTATAGTGACAATCAAGTATAATTTTTGTTATCTGTAACTTAAAACTAGAAGACCGCTTAAAAGGATATTATTTGTGATCAAAACTTCAGTTGCAAATCAGTGCAATGATTTGGACTGTGATATACATTTTTTAATATAAACATTTGTCAGTACGCGAAAGAGGGGACGATATTGTCAATCTGTGACGTCATAGTGCCACGAGGTTCTGAAACCGTTTCATTTTCCCTTTTAGTATTTTCAGGGTGGAATGTAAAAACCATATTGACACTGAAAACAGTAAAACCAATGACATCATTCAGTCACATCAAGACTTAAAGGTTCAAGACAAGGTTCAAAACTTAAAGGTTCAAGACTTAAAGGTTCAAGACTTAAAGGTTCAAGACTAGGTTCAAGACTTAAAGGTTCAAGACTAGGTTCAAGACTTAAAGGTTCAAAACTGAAAGGTTCAAGACTTAAAGGTTAAAGACTTAAAGGTTCAAGACTTAAAGGTTCAAGACTTTAAGGTTCAAGACTTAAAGGTTCATTCAGTCACATCAAGACTAAAAGGTTCAAGATTTTAGGTTTCCAAAACCCATCTCCATCACGTACACTAAACATACAAATACATTAAAAAAAAAAAAAAAAAACCTTGAAGCACATGTGGCTTGATGATGTCATATTTAGACTTGATCAAGTCTTCAAACCTTGTGTGTGAAAGAACACTAAAATCTCTGATATCTCCCGAATGGAATAAGATTTTTCTTAGCTGTTTTGGGGAGATGTTCATTACAGTTATTATCTCTATCACATTGACCAGTTATGGTGGCTGGGTGTGTGTCTCCCTCCTTTAAGCTCAGTGGTGTTCTGTTTCGACCAAACATATTGACCGGTGAACGATTGAGAAATTTCGCACAAAAGAAAAATCTCTATGTACACAGCTGCATACATCATACTATCAAAGGAATCCATTAAAGCAAACATAATGTCTTACCAGAGGTGAACTTGACCTTGAGCGTGACATCACCAACTTTTGTCCAGAGCTGGCAATCGCCTGGGGTGCACTGTACCTTAGAAAGAACATCAAAAAATTTCTTATTTTTTAAATTTTATTACTTTGAATTAGTTGTATCGAGGTTCTTTTAACAAAATAATATTTCAAAACAGAAAAGAATGTGACTTCTTCAGAAGTGTTTTAATATACTGTATGTGATCTTTCTACAAGATTATAAATTATGAATTATTTTCCTATATGTAAGTAGCACATTGTTATTCTCTTTATTACCATTTCTTTTTTTGTGTTCTAATGGAGTATATTAATGGATGCAGGTTTTTCACTAATAAAGATCTTGCAGCATGTAAACAGTTAACCTGTTAGTATCCTTTACCATCTTAACAATAAAAAATCATCATCATCTGAAATATTTTCAAGATTTTATTTGGATGACTGGGAAAGAAAATGGATTTTTGTAATGGGGGCCTGAGCTAAATACCTGTAAGGCAGGACATGGGATCATTTCATAAAGTGATATCTTTTCCATTCTGGCTGTTATTAAGGAACAAAAGGTTTATCATCTTCTGTCAGCTTTCAATCACACTATGTGTTCATATATCAACTTATTGGTAAATAAGAATTCTGATTTCTTATTGGCCACACCTTCCATAGTCAAATAAGGCACTTCCCCCCCTGCCTGATGACCCCCTCCCCACGAGTCTGTTAAAGACATGTTCAACTAGGAGCAGTACTACCCCCCCCCCCCTTTGGTGTGATTAATCTATCTCCATGGATACCATCAATCATTAGAATTTCGCACATATTATTATAAAACTTCTCTGTCACTGTTCTCAGATTATCATTCACAAATGCCTTAATATTAAATTGGTGAAACATTAATTAATCCATTCCAGCCCAAAGCTTACCGTATTAAACTTGTTTTTATTTTAATATTCACAACCTGATCAAAATATATAGACCAAAGTCTGGTTAAAACATCAAAACTGGTATAAACTATTACAGAGATAATTGCACTACATTGTCCCAATATAAATACAAGTGCAAATCACGAAACAGACTAAAAAGTCACTCTGCGCCATTCACAAAAATTGTTACCCCTGGCAGAAACTGTATTCCTTACAAAATATATATATATATATATATATATATATATATATATATACACAGCAAGTCATAGAAATGGTTATATTGCTAAGGTTACTAGAAGATTATTGTCTGCAGAACACCTTTTGGAATTTCGTGTTTGTATAGCAGCAAGTATATATTTTTTTAATTTAAATAAAAGCAACGGGAATACCTGATGAATAATTGTGAATAAACAACAGTGTTGTTACAGCAGTGTGGGATATAAGTAAAAGTTGCTATATTTTACAAAATGAAGCATTTACACCACCCTATAAATGATTTCATCATTTCTGCAATTCATTACTGTTCACCGCTGATTAATTTATTAACCTATGTATTTGGTGGTATGCACCCACCATGTTAGGCTGCCAGCCAGCCAGAGACTCTACTGTATGCAGCAATAGCCTAACATTGGGTTAATTTGCAAAGCAGACACACACCATATTTAGAAAACTGCAATTTGAGTGTTGTTAACTTGTAATATTTCTGTCTCTTGACAAAAATAATTAGTGACGGGTACAGTCCTTCGGGGGAATGACCGACAGTAGAAAAAAAGAAAAAAAAAGAAGAAAAGAATGCTTCCTGGTCCAGGCCATTCAACTACCTGGTCCAGAAATTTGTAAAATTCACTAACGTCATCCTTCATTTTCATTTGGCGGCTCTAAAACTCTCGAGTCATTGACAGTTTAATCCAGTACAGAAGCTTTCATGTCTCCAAGAGTGAAAGTAAATTTCTATTTTTGTTTATTTTTCATTGGCAAAACATTTCAAATATTTGCCAAATTTCATTGTTTGTTATTGATGTGATTTTGGAGCAATAAACAAATAGATCACGATTCAGGTTCCTTTCCTCTCCTTAAAGGGATGGTTCAGAGGAAATCCTACCCCCCCCCTCCCCATAATTTCTATTCAATAAGCAAAAATAATACAAAGGATTTATGAGGCATCAGGACATTTTTCTAATATAAAAGACTTTCCTCACAAAGAAGAAAGAAAGGGAGGGGAATGAAAAAAATAAATAAATCAAAAAATATTGAGCATGAAAAGTCTCTTCATAATCATACCATATCCTCAACTACTCTGTATTGTACACAAAACAATGAAAGAAGCAAAGGCCGAATCTTCTTCTTCGTTGGTCTGTATGTTAACAAATCATGTCCTCCACACGAAATGTACAAATACCCCAGATTTGTATCATAAATCTGAACTGGGGGAAGCAAACCCTTTCGGAAGTATAAAAAGTAGTTCGGTATAATTTAGAGGGTTCTAGGATCAAACCAAATACAGAAAAGGTATGCATATATGAGGGTTAATGAACTAAACGGCTTAAATAATAATGACAAAATAAAAGTAAAAAGTAAAAATAAAAAAAATTAATAAATAATAAAATAAAATAAATTATAACTAAAAGAAGAAGGCCACTGCACCTCTTTAAAATTCTGCTGGCTAACACTACTGGAGGTAGCTACTACTACTGAATTTTAATCTTGTTACTGCAGAGACAGTCTAAAAGTGTGACTATAAGAAATCTAGAGGGTAAAAACAGTCGTTTGAGTGGGTACTGGCAGAGTGAAGAGAAGCAAGCAAAGAGACCATTTGCTAATTTGTTAGATATTGTTAACCCAGAGCTAAAGTATGCATACATGCACTAGGGCAGTAAAGCCATTTAAATGCGAGTTTTGTGTTAGTAGTAATTAAAGAGGTAGTGTCGTTTATATATATATATGTAGAAGCCATGCAGACTGCCTGAACAGACTCTCTCACATACCAGGAGTTGGAGAAACCAATTTCAAAATTCGTTTCATGTCATGTAAGCTTGGATGGAAAGAGAACAGTCATAAAAAAGAAAAGAAAAAAAAAACGGGAACATTCAAATTAAATCAGCCGACAGCGATGAAGATGAAGAAGAGAAACGAAAATAGAGAAATATAACATCAAAACTGTGATGCCAAAATGTTACGAAAGGATAAGAAACAAATGTGAAAAACTAAGCTGATATTTAACTACATGTCTTAATTAATGAACAAATTCTGCTACTATACCACTAATGATTCATGCAAATTCAAACTAAACTTAACTATTTATCATAAAAAAAATTCTCGACTTGGAAGGTATGAAGATACATATTATAACCTTTTACTTATTTTTTTTTCTCCCTTCACAGAAAGTGTTTGCGGGTACAGATTTAGCAGTTTGCTATTAAATTATTGATTCACACTCTCATACACTTACAATGTGTTGAACGCTTGGAATTCTGGGTTACCATACTTGGGCCCTCTAATGTTAATAATGTTTACCTCACACAACTTTTTAGCAGTAGATGAACAGAATGTTACCAGTTTTTTTTTTCTCTTTTGAGGTAACATTCTCAATAATGTAGCACAATATGTTAAAAGTTTGGATTTATGGTTTATAAAATATATATCATTATTTTTTACCTATATGTTTATTAAAACTTAGCATTAAAACCATCAAAAATCCATGGCAATAATATCAATTGGCAAATTCGATCCTTTCTATGTTTAAGCCATGAGGAAAGTGCTCGCAGGGTTCGAGGCTTCCTAAGAAAACATTCTGGCAATACCAGGTCATGCAAAACAGATTTCTCAATTCCCAAAAATGAATGAAAACAAGGGAAAACGAAACAAAACAAGTTATCACAAACATCCTTGAAAATCAATCAAACGCCTTGACCTTCTTCAACTTGAACCAACTTGACTTCAAAGGGGGGAAATTCCCTTTCATTTCAGAGCCCTTAAATAAAATGAAATACAATTCCCCTCCCCCCCCCAGATTTATTTAACTTGTACAATATCAAACAACAAGCTGATTTTTTAAAAAGATTTGATAAAAAGTTGAACTCTCCGTTCATAATACAGTAGCTAAATATAAAAACATAAAATGTTACAAAATTCTGACATTTTACATTGTTAATTCAAAATCTGTAACCATAACACAGTGTGTGCTCGGAGCTAAAATTAACATTTACAAAACTACTGTAAATATATCGAAAACTTTACAAGAACTATTCAGCTCATAGAACAAAAACTATAACTGAGGGTCCAAAGGGGTTGATTGAAATGTCCTAAATAGTCACAGAATGAAGTGGTTTATAACAACATGGTGTTTGGACATGAGAAAAAAAGACGTTTCCAAAGACGACCCTTAATTGAACAACAAGATGACAAATTCTCCTAACTAGCAGAGGAAGGGGTAGGTGTGAGGGAGGGATGGGGTTTCATGATTCTTACCTTCTTAGAGAAGCAGATGATGGGCTCGGTTCAAGTGATTTGCATGTGAGGTTAGGATAGACTGAATCTCCTGTAAGTGGAAAGAGCAATATGACTTAAATTTTTAGACAGATTTTTGCCAATAATCTGACAAATTGAATGTAACTTTTAAAGAGAGTTTAAAACAGAAACAGTGAATTTATCAGCACTATAAGGTTTAGGATCAAGGGGAGTTCTTATATGATATCGTAACATATGTACCTATATAGGAACATTACTCGTCACATGAATGTGCAATAGTCTCTTGGTTCAGTGAAGGCTCAAAGCCAGACTGGGGCCATGCCCCCCCACTGGCCCCCTCCCCCCACTGGCCCCCTCCCCCCACCAGCCCCCTCCCCCCACCTGCCCCTCCCCCTACAGACAGCTATACCTCCCACCTTAACTACCATCATGTGCACCAAACTTCACAATTAAGTTACAGAAGTTACACTGTGCCCCTCCTTAAATTGCGTGTGCACCTCAGACTCAAATTCCTGACTATGTGCGGGTCTGGTTCGGAGGAGCATGCCTGACCTTTGACAACAATTTATGAATAGAGTATTAACAAAAACATTCTGCATCAATGGCATGATGAGACAATGAGATGGGCAGGTGGTGCCATGAAGGGGAGGGGAATAGGGGTACATTTAGGGGATGGGTAATCTTAAATCTGCTCACCAGGGTGGGGATCTGACAAACTGCTATTCAATAGTCGTTGCTGGATGATACGATCCATGTATCCTGTATTGTAGAGCTTGTCTTCTTGACTTTGTGAATGTTGCTCTTGGTTTTTCATCTTTGGCTTGTGAATTAAGTGGGATTGTTTCCTGTTTGGACTGTGGGATAGGCTTCTCCTCTTAGGGACGGAAGACTTCTTAGGATGCTTTGGTAACACATTAGATCTAAAAATGCCAATACAGAAAAGCATAAATAAATGTCACCAAAATAATAAATAAATAAATAAAAAATAAAATAAAATAAAAGGAAAAATCACATCTTCATATCAAAGAGAAATGGAACACAATGATTTGAATAAAGCCTTTGAGGGGGTATGGATCTGTTATATACTAGGCACAACATGTGTTTCCGATGTACAAAAGTGAAATGCCTCCACTTTTTGAACTGTTTATCATGTTGTAAAATACCTCATTTTCACTTGAATGTGTTCGGAAGTAATTAACAGGATACCTCCTTCCTGACCCACTGTTCGAGTCGCAAAGGATTTTTGATGGGTTGTGATATTGTCTCAGAATTTGCAGGAAAAATGTCAACTTATCTTTATTCAAAGCATTGTAGTACTAGACAAGATGTCCCCATGTGCAATCCAAGATCGATCAAGTTGTGGCAAGGAAGCAGAGCCCCACCCCCCTCCCCCTCAAACTTAGCAACCACATTTCAGTGTCATTGTAATAATAAATAGGGTGAGGGGACTGGGGATCATCAATGAATCATCAGCTGAATGTCAAAAAGTTTTGGCTGGGTCATGGCCCTAAAATTATTATGAAACCGCTGATTTAAAGGGCACATTACTTGGGATTCTCAGATTCAGTCGTCACATAAAATTGGATGCAAAACTATTTATCAAATCCGTTAATGATTAATTTCAGCTTACTGAGCAGGTTCCTGTTTGGTATTATTAGTCTTGCCGTGCCTCATCTGTAAATTGCTGTTTTTTCTCTGGATGAAAGATCTGAACATTGACTGATCCTTATGATGAGTACTGCCGCCACCCACCGGATTGATTAACGGTGTGGTCTGCAAAATGTTATTTGATATGAGCAGAATTGTCAAAGATATAACAACGCTAGACTGTAAGGACTTAAAACAAAACAAAATTTTCTGTAACATTTACAGAAAAGAAGAAGAAAAAACATGCGACAAAGTAACACAGAACAGAGTAAGAAATACATAGGACATAGTCAAAATACATAGGTCATAGTCAAAATACATAGGACATAGTTAATATACACAGGACATAGTCAAAATACATTGGACATGGTCAAAATACATAGGACATGATCAAAATACATAGGACATGGTCAAAATACATAGGACATGGTCAAAATACATAGGACATAGTCAAAATTCATAGGACATAGTTAAAATACATAGGACATAGTAACAACACAGACTAAAACTGTATGCCTGATGACCACTATCCTAACAGGATCTTCTTCAATTGCAAATACTTTTTTCTCTTTTTAAGTTCATCCCTTAAGATCTCGCTAGAATTGAAAGGTGAGGCCCATTAACCTTTATAAATATATATTTACCTAAAAAGGCTTTCTTTTACTATAGATAAGCAATTTGTTAACATGGAGGAACACATCAAGAATTAAACTTGATTCTTGAAGTTTAATAGATAAAGAAGACAACAAAGTGAGAGTATAAACATAGCAAGTGTTTGATCTTGTATTTACATTCGACGCACTTCACATTGTTATTATTAATGATAGACGAGGATAGAGTCGATCCAGTTCAAATGCAATGCAAATAACTGAGGTACTGTGAGGGCAGCATACTGGGTTACAAATTAATCATAGTAATGTCGAAGAGATATTAACAATAATGACAATAATTTTGATAAGTTAGTCGTTTGCTATTTTCAAGAAAGAAACATTTCAGGTGAGAGCCAGGTTATCAAATTTTCTTTGATCTGACTTTGTGTAGGAAAGTCGGGCAAGAAATACAAAACTTTTAATTTATTTCATCAATTTTGTAACAAAAATGAATTTTATACATGTGGAAAAAGACAAGGCGAGAATGTTAAATTATTGTGTAAGAAATCTGATAACTGTCAAGCCATTCACTATCATAGCGTCAATACTGTATCAATTGTACTTAACAAGATGTTAATACTTTTTCAACATTCAACATATTTTCAACACATTCAACATTTTGTTGAATGTCTAGCCTGACATGTTGCAATCTATCCTAAATCTCTCTCAAACATTAAGGATCCTTGTTAATATAGCGTTAGTTTATTACATTAATTAGCATCATAACAAAGTTCTTAACTCCTCCTTTCAAGAAAACATGTTATTTCAAAAAAGCAAAAAGAAAACAAGAAGAAAGTATCTGAAAGTGTACACACAGAATACAGTTTAAACTTGAGGGCTTAAATCTGGTATCCAAGTTTGCCATATTGTTTATACAAATTTACTAATGGAACACAGCCAGCCACTTTAACATGATTGGCTGTTAGTTGCATGCATAATGACCTCATAAATATTCATGTACAAAGATTGCCTTACCATCTGAGGTACCTGCATCACTACTTTGCTCATGGGCCATTGTGTTAGTCGATTAATGTGCTGGTAAGTATTGCGGAGAGCAAACGCAGAGTGAGGGCGCTGCAGAACATTCACTGATCCAAGGTGAGACTGTATAACAAGGGTTAACAAGCGAGTAGTAGGTGCATGCAGAAAAGTGAGGGGGGAAAAAGAAATTGCTGAATGTGGCGGAAAAGGACTGAAAAAGTGGCACAATAAAACACAATTTTTCCTTTATGCAGGAAATTGTTACAATATTCAAACAGGTTATAAGAACAAGCAGTTCATAAAATTAAAAGATTTACAACATTTAAAACACTTCAAAAAGGAAAGTTTTAAAACAACTCATTGCTAGAACAATATATAACAAGTGTACATCTATAAACGAAATGAAATAATTTTCTATCAAGGAATTCCATTCCTAAACTGAATTGGTTGTTCCTCTTTGTCAGAAATTTCTTCGAAGAAATGCAACAAAATTTCAACAGGAGAAATCATATGAATGCATTAAATCGTATAAATGTTTGCTAGCACACTTAAGCAAAGATTGCCATGTGTAATAGTCAGTGCAAAGTACTATGTACTGTTTCTTTGGGAAGTATGATCTGAGAATTGTTGTGTTTAGTGTCATACTGCCCTCAATTGGGGAGGACATGTTTATTACATTACAATGAAGTTGGGGGAAATGAATTGAGTCAAATAACAGGCATACTGCCCTCTATAGGAGGAGGAGGACATATTAATTACATGACAAGGAAGATGTGAAAATAAATTAATAATCACAAAGGAATCTATTCTCCATGTTTACATAATATAAATACAACAAAAAGTACAGTAAAGTGCTTAGAACTTGCATTTTTGTTGTTTTTGTTCCCATTAAAGGTACATTGTTGGATACTGGTTGTGGATAATCCAGGTAAAACAAATCTGGGTAATCCATGGATTAATGTACCTTGATGGCAAGAACTAAGTTTACCATCACTGCATCAATCTCACGTCGGAATCTTTCATACAACTTGTTACTTGTTCAAGTCTCTCCACAAACATGGGTGTAAACTTTAAAATGTTCGTTGTTGTTCTGTAGTATGAGAGTGCAACATTTTTTTATTGTGAGAACATTTTTCTGACCTTTCTATTGCTATAGAGAAGCAATCTATGACTGTGTGACTATGGAGCACTAATGCTCCACCACTCCTTAGGAATAATGATGCTGTGCAATGGTATTGGTTATTATAATATCGGCTTGGATGGGTGGTTAGTATCTTAACGACACTCAAAGCAGCCACATACATGCATGTTGGGGATGCTGAATGACTTTAACTTACACTTTTTGTCTATTGGCTATCAACTTGACAGATTCAGCTTATTCTTAATGTTAGTGTCATAGCAAGGTAGTTGTATTCAAATAAACATGCAACAGTAAATGAAGGCTGAATAGGTTACTTTGTGGTTAGTTGGGTTATGTGGTCCATGAGACAAAAAGGTCCATTGAAACTTGTACAAATGGGCCAAAAGGCAGACAGTAAAGACCATTCTGATGCATCATGGTGGGGATATTTGGCCACGCTGAGCCTGCAAAAGGTAAGTCGTTCTGACCTTTGCTACACTCATTCATGTAATCGACTGATTTGAAGATGTGCTTTGTTCTCAAAACATGATCCTAAGCTGGCCTTTGCGTTTCATTTAGCATTGAGAATCAGGCTAAAAAGTGTACACAACTGTGGCAGTTTCAAATTGGATTTTAGTCTGAATTCCAAAGACCAGACATTTTGTAAAAGTGTGAAAACTTAGCAGAACTTCGGGCAACAATTATGAGGGAAAAAAATGAAAGGATAGGACATTTCCCACAAAATTTGGGAAAAGAAGTATCACAAACTGATATATTGATATTGTCACTGGTTATCTCTTGCTACAGTAGTGGAATATTTAAGCCAATGATAACGAAAAAAGGTATTAGTGCGCTGATTATTCAAACAATAATAAAGTAAAAACAAAAAATGGCAACTGCAGAAACTCACTTCGCTTTCTATTTCTAACTTCTGGGTATTTCATTCCAGAGCCAAAACTTGAAATGAAGGAAAGCTAAAGAGGGTAATAGGACCAGAAAAACTCACCTTCTCTCTATTCAAGCCAAATTGACCAGCCATGGCACTGTCTGGTCTCTGCTCCAAGACCTGAACCACCATGTGATTCAAGAGACCCTGAACGACCGAAGAATCTTCTTCGAATGCTCTCTCCTTTTCCTCGTTTAAATTCTTGGCGTTGCGGACGTTTTCGATCTTCTTCGTTACGAACTGATCGCCGCGAGTCTGTTGGTCTCTGCCGATACGGGAACCAGACCTCGCTCTTATGATCGAGAGGCTGGCGTTGGGCGGTTTATGGGTCAGAGGGAGGGAGACTAGGTCCTTGTCCTGCTGCTTGCTGGAGATTCCTGGAGGATGGGACTTGTTCTGGAGGGACGGAGTGATAGGTTTCTCAAACGACTTGGACGATACGCTGTGAGTGGCTTTCGTTTTCGAATTTGAAGAGACCGTCGGCTGATTTGACGTGATTTTCTTCTTTCTCTCGATTGATGCTTTCGTTTCTGCAGGAATATCAGAGAAAAATGGTGGCAGTTTGTTATCTTGTTAACTGATAGGATGTCAATATAAAAAGAAAAACACAAGCAAAAGCTGTGTGCGCAACTTTTTTCACCCATTCCAATCCATGATGACCCACATTGTACTTAACTATCCCATACACGCATTTATCCACATATCATATCATACATATCCACATATCCCATACACACATATGTACACACACACATATGTGTGTAGATAATTGTGCTGTGAGTGAACTACTGGTCAGGTCCTATGAATGAGAACAAAAAACAAACATATCACAATTATCATTGTCATTACCAGTATAGGTGACCCAGTTGGGACAATGTTTTTCAATACTGTACTGTCATGTCCTGCTTCAGAGCACTTATACTGTCAGTATGAGCAGTATGAATATCATGTTTCTATCAGATCGAGGTTAGGAACTGTTTGTACTGACAATACCAATGCTCTGCAGCATGCAATGGGAGGACAGGTTTGAGAGGTTTTTAGCATTAGGAAATTTGTCCCCAACTGGCTGGTATATACATAGCTACCTGTATCAAAACACATGTCAATAATGTATATTATTTTGCTATGAGTGATCCAATTGACTTTGTATATTTCCATTTAAATAAATAGTTTATACTGGTTCTTTAGTAATCAGGTCATACATGCAAACACAAGTTGACACATTTACCCCATTCTGTGATTACCCTTACATGAAACTCCTCGTAAACATATGTAAGTAACTAATGCGATGATTACGCTTCGAAACACATGCGAGCAGAATCATCCAAGCAGCTTTATTAACTCATTGCTAGATGTGATTCTACTTGTTTCATACTTGGTTTTCCTTCATCCGGTATTTTCTTACCTCTGACCGGTCCGAGATTCTTTGACACGGAACTCTTTTTAACCGGAGAACCGGACGGCCTTGGTGTTACCCTTCTGCCAAACGCGACAGCTCTGGTATCACCCGCGACCAGCCTTGGCCTCGACACCATGTTGAGGTTATGTCGACTTGTTGCTGTTGCCACCAGGCTAATCGGAGGAGCAATGGAATCATTAAATAACTTCAGGGCAGATATAAGACTTTTTAAAAGGATGGGTTGTGGTCCTGAGGTCAATGAACCTGACTCCCATGTATGGGGATGAATGGGGGATAAGGTTTGGCGGATCTTTTCACAGAAAAATTAAAAGTTGAGACCTGAAATGGTCCATTTTGTGGCATATCTAGACTATAACTTAGGCCTTTAGTTGGGGTTTACATGCAAAGTTGTGCTAATAACTTCTATAAAATATTTGGTGTGGGGTTGAAAAGGGAGACAGGTGTACACCCCTACCCTCCCCTGGTTCTGTGCCTGACTTGACTTCCTTCAACTTCTTTTCCAATATTTGTTTCTCCGACAAACAACTTTACACTTCCATTAGCATATTTAAATATTCCAATACCTAACCATTTGATGGGGAAAAAGAACACAAATATTTACAATGTTTAATTCAAATAGCTAACACAATTTACATATATTAGTCATACCTGAATGATTAACAATGTTGAAAAAGTATGGATAAAACAGGTTCCAAAAACAAACCTAATTCATAACTATTTGAATTCTTGCCTCATCATTTTAATGTGAAGATTAGCAAGTGAGCAGTTTATGAAATTGATTCCATTCTCAGATAAATTTCGTATTAATGATTAAATCACATTGAAATTAAAAGAATTGGAAAACTTTGTAAATTTTGTGCTTTATTTTTTTGGGTAATAAAATCTAACTAGTCAAACTAAGACCTACCTTGGGTAATGGGATTCAATGTTGATAAGCATTCACAAATTTATCCAAATTAATTCAAAATATGCTTTAAACAAGGCCACAAATAAAGGGAATCAAATATTCATATTTTTTTTCTTCTTATTTTTTTTATTGAATTTATTTATTATTGTGAGCAAACATAATAACTAACAATTAAAAGTCCCAAGTTCTTTAAAATATTGAGACTGCAAACCTGTAAACTGTTTTTTTTTCACTTCTCATTACCTTGATGTTTTAGATGCTACCCTGGACATCTTCTTTGGCAAGGACGGTGCTCCCCTCATACTCCGCAGGTACCTCTGTACCCAAGCTCTGATTCCATGAACACTGTTGTACTCCGTGGATGCAATTCTGGACCAGGGATTCGAGTCTGTGAAATCCAGAGCTGCAACGGCAAGTGCTCTCCCAACCTAACCCGAAAAGTGAGAAAATATGAAATGGTTAAATATACGTAAAAAGGGAAAAAATACAGAAAAAAAACAGTGACTTGAGAAAGACTTACCTTGAACTGTTTCAGATAGAGACAGCCATAGACTCTGCCCCTTCTGTTCATGAACTTACAGTAAATGAAAAATAAATTCCATCAAAAATGGAAATGGATTAGAAACCTGATTTTATAGTTAATTATTCAAACAACAAAAATAGCTTTTCCTACTTTTTGATTAAAAAAGGAAAGCAAACATACATACATACAAAAAAAAACAAAAAAAATAACGTTTATGCTAATCAAGGATCATTAACAAACCAATTATTGATAAAAGTTTAACAGCTTGTTTGAAAAGACACATACAATCAAATCTCTTTTTTGTTCTATTTGTGATGGAATTCTTTGATGAGAGCATATTTTCTTAAGGAGATGTGTCCCTGCACTTGTCCACTCGGACATGACTGCCTGTCTCCCTCCTCACAGACTCAATCTGCTACCTTCAGTGAGCTCCATATCATACACAGTAAATTCCTCGAGAAATGTGACATCTTAATTTTCTGCCGACGTTCAGGGCTCTACAATGGTAATATTTTTTATCTAAAAATTTCTTCATTAAACTTTCATGGGGATGTGCTCAATTTCTTTGTATCTACATATTAATAATTAATGTACTGTTGTACTTATGTTAACTCTTAGTATTAATTTTCTGTTTTGCATATAATTGTACACACTGCAAAAGACTAAAATATAGAGATAAAAATAAAGTAACAAAAATAAAGAAACAAAGTTTCCATCTTTACATTTAAACTACTTGACAACTACTTTTATACAACATTTCAATCATCATAACTCACACAGTAAGATTTTCAAAAAAAACCCCCCCAAAAAACAAATGATATATAAATTGTTATAATTACGTCTTCAAAATGGGCGATGGAATACTTTGGTGGGAAGCCCGCTACCTGCGGTGGTGTTGCCCTGCCGTCATCCATGCATGCAGGAGCTAAAGAATTCATGAATCGTCCCGTGTTGTAATTGCACTCAAGGGTATAACTGTTGATAAGCAGAGGGAGAGAATGAGCATCATCAAAAAGCTTAGTATGAGAAAGTTGTTTCAACACATGTCTTCAATGTAACCTCCTTATTTCCACTTACAAACTTTAGCCATCCCAGAGTATAATCAGGGAGGAGAGATGGAGTGAGGGCCCTCCAACCACTGGCAGAATATTACAAAGCCAAAAACATCCTAGTTTACAGCACATACTTATATAGCATGCATCTGCTTTACAACCTAAACAATAAGAAAATTTGTCAAAATTGTATTAAAAGATTCAAAATATAGCACTATTTCGTTGCATCTAAAAGCAGCTTCCATTTTACCAAAATGTCTAAAAGGGGAGGGGGCAACCCAACCCTTTGACCACTCTTCTAGATGACATAACGTCTTAGCCCTCCCCATCCCCCCACCCACCAGTTAAATAAAGAAAAATAAAAAATTGGTGGTTGCTACCCTGGTCTATAGACTTTGGGAGAGATATTGACAAAAGCATTCCTCTATGTATACTATATTCTTCAAACATGTACTTTAATGTGAAGAATCTTGCCAGTGACACCAAAAGAAACAAGCAGGAAATTGACTCACCTGTGGACGATACCGGTTGACTTGAGCATGGCTACTCTACCGCTGCCTTCCTTGGACATCCCATCCCGTTTGTCCTTCGTGTACATGTTCTTCTCTGAGAAGTTACAGCCGTCAAAGTCGAAGTGAGAAGAATTCAAGGAGATCAGCTTCGGGAAGAGGACGTTCTCCACTTGCTTCTCCTCGTCCCGGAGATGGTTGCCGTAGATGAAACATCCACGTTTGGACGCGTGCCCATGGAGGTCCACGTAGAACGCGATGCCGCTCTCGTGCCACGGAATCGACAGGCTGTCGACGCTGTTGGAATTGTTGCTGTTGGTCCCTGTCGCGGTCGTCGTCAGCAGTGAGAGTTTATCCATGCCGTGGCAGAGATCGTCGTCATCGTCATCCGATTCAACGTCGACTGTTCGTTCCGATGGTCCAGAGTCTGTCCTTACGGTAGAGTGGCTCGATCTACACCTAGGACCGTGGTCCGTTTCACTACTTTCAAAATCTTCTAAACTGCTTTGAGGAGTCCTGCCCAGAGAGCCAGACCCGTTACCTTCGTAAACTATCGTTATTGCATTCGGTTTACTATTTGACGACGTCATGTCATCGTTATCTACCTGTTCGACGCCGAGCGGTGAGTTGCAGTTTTTCTTCTCCCCCGTAGCAGGTTGTACATCTTCACTTGTTCCGTTGGATTTTTGACAACTAGCTCTAGACTTGGAGTCATCGACGGCTGGCTCAGAATTCGGCTCGTTTATGACTCTGGAATGTTTATGATGGTGAATGACTATACTCTTTGCAGCATACACTGAAGGGTGAAATCCAAAATCTGGATTCGTGTACATTCTATTTAAGTTAACGCCTCTTTGGTCGGTTCTGTAATGCCCTCGTTGCACCCCGTCTGGATTCAAGAGGGGAACCATCTTAAACACGTATTGCCTTCTCAGCTGCTGTGACCGAGGATCCTTGGAACGGAGTATAAAGTCCAAGAATCCGTTGAAAACAAAACTTGCAGGTGTCTCGCCAGGATGAACTCGGCTGCTCAAAAAGTAAACCTTATCAACAAAATAGGGAGAATTACAGAGATAAAGTTGAGAAATAGGTGTGTACAACATCGGAAGAAATACAAAAAAAAAGGATCTTGTTGAGATCGTTACTGATTTGTCCTTCACAAGAACATTGAATCGACAATCTTTTGACTTTTAACACAGTAAGTCAATGGGCCTTTTCCACTCAGTTAACTCAGTGAGACGGAAATCACACACTAACAGCCCATTGACTTGGTCGCGTGAAATCAGACTTGCTTTAGTTGATTTAAGTTATGACTTAAATTAAGGGGGAATCTTCATACGGAACCCCTTAATAGAAGTAGTAACCTCTACTTGGAAACAATATAAGTATATAGTTGGAACAAAGCAGTGACGTATCATGTCATATGGCACATACCACCTAAGGAAGGGGGGGGGGTTACTAACTGTTTCACTATAACTGAGCTCAAAAGAAGGCTGGTAATACACTCAATTCATGCAGAAATAAACAATGGTGTCATGTGCAAACACTATAAAAAATTTAGTTGCGAAACTACTAAAAGTTACCCAAAATTATATCGTTTCATCACATCACTTCATGATCTCTCACGAGCAAAAAGGAACAGTTTAATCGCACAAATGCGTGTGCCCACATCTTTAATATCTCAACATCATAACCATATCAAAAAGCAAAAAGAAAGAAAGAATAAAAGAGAGAAGAAAGCTCCTCACACGCTACTTACTCTTTTGCCTTCAAATCTGCGAGCCCTTGTGGTGGTCATATCTGGAAAGAGTTTTTCCAGTCTAGGTTCATGGTTGTCAGTGATGCCGTGGTAAGAAGACACTGTAAGTAGATCCACTCTTAGCCCGTCCAACGAATGGCAGAGTAATTCTCTGTGGTAGTAGATTGAATCTAGAGAACTGCAGAAGGAACGAAAAAAGAAAGAAAAAAGAGAAAAATATCAAGTCTTCACTAGAAACGATCTGACTAACAATGTATTCATAGCCTGTTATTTCTTAGGAATATCCATTATTTTGAGACGGATTTGAAAGGGATTTAACTTTAACATGCAAAGTAAATAAAACAGATGTACCTTCAGGTTCCTATAACTCTATCTTCGAAAAGACACCAATTTACAACATATATTCCTTTGACCCAACTGAACATATTTCAATTTGAGTAAGGCAACTAAAAATGTTACCATTTACAGTGGATCTGCAGAACAGATATACATGTGCTTATTTAAAATTTCATACCAAATTTACAGATTAATAAGGGCATGGAAATCCCTCAACTGAAGCCTGTGGTTTAAACAAAGTGCTAATTCTCTTAGCTTATGGCCATTGCCAAAAGTGCACTACTCCAGGCAACTGGAGTGTAAACGTATTTGTGGATGCAGAAACAGGCCAGATATGACATAACAGTTTCTCAAATGAGTCACAAAAACACTGAGAAAAGTTTCAGGGGAATGCCATCATTGATGCTCCTGTTACATGTTAATTCTAGATATCATTACGGTTGCTTACAGTATCATGACATGTTATGAGAAGACAATGTAACAAAATGGCCTAATGTTATGATTTGTGCATCTTAACTGTACCATAGGTGGATCAATTTTTACACCAAAAAGTGACCTAATAGTGTTGGAAGCTCCTGCAAACAGCTTTAACTGTTGTGTACAATTAGTATACATGGAGTATGCTAAAATCTTTTTAAATGACTTGTTCTGAGCAATAGGCCAATCGAATATAATAATATATCTATGTCAGCTTGAGAACAACTCTCTGTCATATATATCTGACTGTAGTCAGGGATGTATTTAGTCCTGTGCAAATTCAATTAGCTCTAATGTACTGCAAAATATTAGCTCCTTATTGCTGAAATCCTTAAAGTTGCTGCTAAGGACCATCCAAACATGAGACATTCTTTGTCAAATCTGCCTGTGAAATTTAACACTTTATAACACTTTATAACACTTTAAAACACTTTAAAACACTTTATAACACTTGTCCGTCTGACTAGTTGGAAGGGAAAGTTTGTCGTCTCGTTGACGGTTAGAAAGGTCGCCCTGCCTGCCGACTGCTTTGAAATATTTTCTCATCCCAGGCAGTCTATATCATTAACATGTCACTGTAACCTAATGTAATTGTTAAATGGATCTCACCTTGGTGTTCCAGCTTCCTGGCAGTGGTTAAACTGTTGATCTAACTCTTCCAACATATTCTGGCACTCGGTGTATGAAAACGGATAGCAGAAAGCAAAATAAACTGTCGAATACCGATACTCGAATCGGTAAGTGAACGCCATGATGAACTGTCCGTCCACGGTCTTCAAAGAGGTGGAGAAATTATACAGATAAGGGAAAGTAAGATAACCACAGGGCTTAAAACACTAAATTTGGAACAATTTTAAGACTACGTTTAATACCAAGGAACATTTTATACTGCAACTGTAGAACTCGCAATTGTGTGGGTTTTAAGGAAAAGTATAAACAGTACGTTATTTTTAACAGGTTATCATGAACATTGTTCCTTCAAAGAAGGTGCAGTCAACAGAAGCAACTTTGTGCACCCAAACTTAAGTCAAGTTTTCTAACTATAGCTTCCTTTCAGAGGACATTAACATGATATTTTGATCATTTTATGAACTTATTTAAACGACTTTTAACAGCAATTTTAGGTCTCTGAGTTCCTTCCCAACAAGGTTGTTGAGGTAGTGCCTCGACCACAGAAGCCACGCCATTTATTACCAAAGAGCTGATCCAGGTCACACGCACAGTATAGATCGCTGAAGCACACACACACAGAAAGTACACTGGCTGTTAACAATACCTCACATACAGGCCTGTCTCTGATTACCTCCAAACAAGGTTGGTGAGGTAGTGCATTGACCACAGAAGCCATGCTATTTATTATTGCCTTTTAAACTATCCAGGTCAATATTATAAATCAGTATAAATCAGTGTAACACACACAGAGAGTACACTGGCTATTAACAATACCTCACATACAGGCCTGTCTCGGATTCTCTCCCAGCGGGGTTTCTGTGGCAGTACTTTGACCACTGGAGCCATGCCCTGATTGTAGAGTTTGCCCTGACGGTTCATATTCATGATGTTGAACTTGACCAGTTTGTTCATAGGACATCCTTTCACAGCAAAATGGAACCACGACCTGAAAGGGGACAAAACACAACAGTAAACAAATTATGTCAAATGGACATAGGTTGAGGTGGAGGTGGAAGAGGGAGGGGGGGGGGGGGTAGGAAATGGGCAATTCCAACAACAGAAATCTGAGGAGGAAAGTTTTGCATTAGCCTAACAATGTTTAGGGATGCTTCACAATGGAGAGTGTTAAAACATTTAATGAAACCCCCCCCCCCAAAAAAAATTAATTGATACCAAAACCTCCTGTATGGGACCCAGCTTTTTGCATGATAACTAATGGTTCTGGTTGTGATGTCTTACAGTCCCCCTAGACTTAATAATATTTAGACAAACTATGTCATTGAAATAATCAAACGAATTTGACAAATTTTTGATTGCATGAAGAAACTGTGGATTGCCGGAACACACAAATGGGTACCATGACATTCTGTGCCACTGCCAGAGAGGGCATTTCTAAGAGGCACAACGATTGTTTCTAAAAAAAATGAATAATGCAGGCACCATTGGCAACAGATATCAGTGATATTCAATTAGGTTTTTGGTCCAGAAAGTCTCAAAACTCCAAAATACAGCACGTTGTATGTAATGGATAATCTAACTACTGTATACACCAATTGGAGGTAAATGTTTCTCAACCTTACAGCAGTGGTATGGTTGTATCTGCAGTACAAACACCTTCGAATGTAAACATGGACACAAATACATGCATCTATGTTTAATACCACGAGACAAATCCATTTCTCCTCATATAAAATATTAGCAGTAAGCCTCGAGCTACACCACTTCCATAACAGATTAAGTATAAATACTCTACTCCGAGCCTACTTTACATTTATAAGAATTTCGGACAAGTTTGTTGGAAAGAGGTACAGTAACAGCTAACTGCACCATTCACACCGAGACATACCGCCTCATTCGTACATACTTAATGTCGCAAAAATGACATAAATGCCTCTTGCAGAAACCAGAATACTCGTAAAATCACTTTCAGGAAAGAACTTAAACCACTGCTTTGCTTTACATGTACTGAGGAGTGAAATAATATGCATATACTGACAAATATGATGCTTTAATACAGGATTTAGAACTTCATTTGTAGTTACTCAAATAAATGAAAGCAACTAAGTAGATCTGTATGAAGCAGTCTCAGAAATATTGCAAAGATACAAACCGATTTCCGTTCTGGTATTCTGTGCCATCGCAGTCTGGTTTGGTCCAGAGATTGAACTCATAATCTGGAGTGGCGGTGAAGTCACCTATTCTATGGTTACCGGAATCGTCATCGTCTCCATGGACTCTCTCGATTCTGGCCAGATTACCCGAGTCAAACTTGGAAGTAAAGAGGATGCCCCCCAGTCTTGCTTCCATAATGACAGAGACTAGCTTGTCGACTTAATGGACAATGTCACCTGACATCCATTTCTTCACAATGTGTTCATTAGTTATCTGTAAGCAAAAGGATGAAGAAAAACAAAGTTACAGATTGATGACACATGTTTGATGACTATACTAAATACAAGCTAACAAAAGATGTCGTAAACTGAATACAACTTACATGGCAAGTCTTTGCAGTGTTATTTTTGGCTTGTTAAGGTATGGTTTTGTCAATGTACCAAAGATATCATGCACATTAACAAGGCCGCCATGATCTGGTACAAGTTCACCACAATGCAACTGACAGTGTCACATGTTTGAACTAATGACTCACTCTCTATTTATACTGTAGATGGTGTAGAAATGTATCAGTGCCAGTGGAATGGATGACAATACGATGTGTTTGATTGCTCTATATAACTGATATAATAAGGTGGCTACTAAGAGACAAGGTGTGTACACGGTGCATCCACATTCATGAAAGGTTTTGGAATTGTGAAATGTCTTACACCTATGTAAGATGTAAGTTTAAGTGGGATTATACAACTACAATCCAGTGGGTATTGCTTCATGAGTTAGAAGAGTACAAGTTTATCTTACTGGATAAACAGATTTGGCCTGGGCTATATTTATTAAAGCAGATATCTACAGATATGAGATGGGACAGGAAATCTATTGGGAAAGATATACCTCATGACCAGGTATTACGCTGTAATATGCAATATGACCACTCATGATATACCCCATTTCTAGAAATTGTTATTGCAGTGCACACAGTTATTAGGGCACATGTGCACACAAGGTTTGGGTGAAGTACTTAAAATTTGAGATCGAGTACAGATCTTTGCAAATCACCTTTAAAACCAGAAAAGTTTTGATGATGTGCCATAGAATAAAATTTCAGCCTGGTAAAAGAAGTCCTGTGGTCAGAATTTTTATAATTAATGTAAATACATTAAGAATTTAGCCCAAACTCCTAACATTGCCAGAGACACACAAAACAATAACAACTTACCTCTCTGAAATTACAACTTATCCTTCATATGACCTTAAAACCAAGTTAACAATCATAAAACAACAGGGTTCCTACAGTAAAACATAATTATGGTGAGGTCTAACACAGTTAGGCCTACTAATAGGCTATGTTGGGTTGCTGAGCAATGCAATTAATGACCTGGGCCATGCTGATACTCAATGTGAATGGGGAATATATCTGTGGTTGGCCAGATATCAACATGGTTTATTATTATATTAGTCTGAAAACTTTAATACCTTAGCAATAGAATGACTACGAGCAAACTTTTGATGATAGGTATAACCAGCATAGGACCAAAGTTAGCAAGAAAAACACACGTTAAAAATTTATGGCAAGTTGATTGCCAACAATAAATTGAAATGAATTTGTCTTGTGCAATGGAATCTTAGACTGTTTCCAAGGCCTATTGATAAATAGGCCTTGATATAATTGTATAACCTGTTTTTCTTGCTATGCTGAGATGGCCTAGATCAGATATGCACAAGTATCCTTTGAATCTGTCCATATTTTAGATCTTGCAGATATGGCTTGAGCCTATACTGTCTGCATTTTGTAGCCACACAAATAAAACGTCACTTGCAAGCAACAGAAAGTTAACTTTTACAGATGGCCGCATGCGGTTTGGGGCAAGTCTTAAATGCCTTTAAATTTCAACCAAACATAGATTTAACATTTCGTATTATGAATCCTTTGCTTTGTGCATCCCCCAACTATAGTCTAGGTCTTACTAGGCCGTCTTAAGTTAGGCTTAGGCTAAGTAAGAGATATATGCCTATAGGATAGCCAAAGTTAGCCAGTAACTTGACACTGACAAAATAGGCTAGGATTAGGACCCCTTATCCAACTTACTCTAAATTTCGCCAACATAAGTTTCTTCTGCAGTCATATAAACTTTACCTTGCAGAGTGCAATGTCAGTACTACTACTACTAGTGGTACTGGTAGACCTAACAACATCGCCAAACGTTAGAATGAACGGGCTAGGCCCGAATGCAGCCTAGGCCAGGCGCCTAACGTGAATCAGTAGACATATATGTTAACACTAGGCTAGTTGTGAAAATTTTGGGGAATTGAGGAGGGGTCTGATAATGAACATCATAGCCTTTGAAAAGCCTTTATGAGGCTGCTGGATAACTTATATTACAACACATACAGCACAATACATACATCAAACTGTTTACCAAATATGCTATATATTGTAACGAAGTGCGCATTCAAAACGTCGTTGCTATGTTGTTTCAATTAGGCGTCTGCTCAATCGTAAACAAATTTTGTAGCAACTAGCACGTGTGGGTAATCCCTACTTCTCATTGGATAAAGAAGGGACTGATTTAGTATGGCGGCTCAGAGGGGCTTCAGTTCCTGTTACAAAGCAGACGTCCGTACGCAAAGGCGGCGAAGGGAGACACGGTCCCTACCGCCAACTTCACTCGGGATAATTTCTTACATTCAGTCGGGGAAGAATTAGATATCAGTAGCAGAAGCCCCAAAATGGCCATATCTTTTCTTACGGAGATAAAGGAAAAGAAAATGGTTCTGCTGCCCCCATTAATTTGGGCTCATGTGAAGACGTAATTGTTGCTGCGGCTCTGAATTAGACCGACAGCTCCTTGACCTTGGTTTATAAACTGTGGCCTTCCACATAGGTTGAAGAAACACCTTTCATTAATCAGTAGAGAAAATCTTGAATTTCCCCCACACGGTCTTTAAAATCCTGTGCATGTCACTGCTCCCATACCGTGACTATGCGGCCACACTTCATAAATTGCCTAGGAAACCACTGAGGGTTTCACTCCGTTTTCGATTTCTAAGACGCTTAACATTGTCAGAACCCGATAGATTGTTCAATCCATAGTTACTAGTCTAAGTTACATACTGTGTTGTCATAAAGTCACCATATTATAGGCCTAATCGAACTGTGTGACTATAAAAGCCAGTCACCACGACAAGTCATTTCATCGATTTGATCATATCTAATTACCATTCCTTGTCAGGCGCATAGCCAGGGGAGGGGGGGGGGGGGGCGAAGGGGGCAACCGTCCCCCTTGAGCATATTTTTTTGATGATATCGCTAGTAACTTCAAAATAAAAAATGCTTAGATGCAACTAACAAGGCCTGGAAAGTGCCATTTCCAGTGAGTCTGGGAGGAGGCATTTTCGGCCAACACGTGGTGGCGCTACGCTTAGATAGTTTGCTACAGCTGCTACAGTTTTCGCCCCCCCTTGGCAAATTCCTCGCTACGCACTTGTTCCTTGTTATCATACCTTATTCATTTATTTTTTTATATATTTGCTAACCAGCTACAATGATTCATGAATGCTGTAAAATAATAAGAAAACTTGGGAAAAGTTTATTTTCATTTCAATTATTGTGTACACATGCATAATTGTTAATGAGATTAATAATGATCACAAAAAAAAAAAAACGAAACATACCCTTTAAGTTAATCTGAGGTAATTGAGTCATAGGTGGCTGTGTTTGACAATCAGAAGTTCCAAAGCAATGAAACTAACACATATATCTGCAGGAACTCTGCAAACCATTCAGTGAAGATATACTAACCCATGAAATCTTCATTAATTACATTATATGTTTTAATCATTTTTAATAATTCTGAAGATGACAAAACTTGTTAATTTCCATTACAATATGTGAACAATTTACCAATAACCAACCAAATTGTGCCCACTGTTATCATTCAGTAAACAATTTGATACGGTTTAAGAATCCACCATATAAGCTATATTATTTAGTCTATTTGTCTGTGTATACAAGCTTAACACAGACACACACACATATGCTCTATTATTCAGTGCTTCGCGGCATCTTCTAGTTTCAATTTCTACACTTCATACTTTTCGTCCTTTAAACAAATATCCCTCACTGTCAAAAAATAACAGACACTGACACAGATAAAAGCGAGATGCAAATTTGGTGGTTGATTAAAGGAGGTGGTGGAAGGGCAAGCTGCCCAGCTCCTTTGACAAGAACTGTTTGTGCTACAGATTTCGTTCTCAAATGCAAACGACATAAATCACAACATGTTGTATGTAATGATATTAATTTGATGATGATCAAACAAAAATTATTGTATTGTTAGGTAAGTATCGTACCCATTGTGTCATTAATGATTATCAAAAAAGAAAGAAACAAAAAATTTTAAAAAAATTTGAGGGAAAATACCAATTTCAAATGAGAACTTTATGAAATCTGTTTATTCATCAATGTTTTTGTTAATTCCTTTACTTGCTAGAAAACTTGCCAATTGGTGACATTATTTTACCCTGTATTGAATGGAAAACTGAACAAGAAAGTGAACAGCCTCACAATATTCATCTAAATATATCTATGACACAGACCCACATTAGGAGCTCAACCTTGTAAGCAATCGCTTGGTTTATAAACGGTAAAGAACGTTGATTTTGAACGTTGAACTTGAATGAATGTTGAACAAAGGGTCTGATCCACTAAACTCAGCCAAAGATGATGTACTGTGTGTAAACTCAGCCAAGATTAACATGAAGAAGAAGGGAAAATAAAGTGCCACAAGGGAGAAGTAAAAAGTTGGTCATGGAGCTAACAATATGGAATACAGTAATGTAATTAAGACCTATTAATTAACTAAGTGCTAAAACAGTATATAGGAATTGTAAATATTATTTAATGGCTATAGAAATAAATAAAAGGTTAACATAAACCCTACTTTGGTGAAGTTTTTTTGGTGGCAATGTTGATGAAAATAAACCCAAAAGTGACCAACCAATAAAATAAAAACTATCACAAAATTTTAACAAAACATATTTCCCAAAAAACAATTACCATGCTTAATTGTCACTTTGGTATTTGATGTTTCACAATTTTATATTTCTGAAATAAAAGTGTTTAAAGTTTGATTCCCAACTCATACAAGTGTCATGTTTACAATTATCTAGGGCCAGTAACTTGGGCAATTAACCAAAATTGGCACAGCATGGTTATTGTAAATAAGTGATTCATACAATTAGCATCGTTACTCAGTTATCACTTATGAATGTGACATTTTTGGTGCGTGACACTTCGATTACCCACAGTTCCACCCACCTGGCATATTGTACAACATCATGATAAAATACCTTATGCAGGATGTCTTTCAATCCATCTCTTCTGTTATGAATAATTAATTCGAATTACATTCAATAAATATATTGACCTTTCAATAGAGCAATACAATATATTCTGTTGTACTCTGTATAACATCCTTCTATCATGGCTAGATGAATTCACTTCATAAATAAACATATATTCATTTTGAAAATGACATTACAAAGAATTAACTATGAATTCTGTAAGATTACTTTCTGACCTATGACAATTTTTGTGGCTGCGTTGTATAAATTATTTTTACTCCATGTGGTAATTGCACTTATGTGTATAAAATATTGTACAATAAAGTTAACAAACCTGATGAACTTTAAATTGTTATCTTAATCCATGCTTGATGACAAGTACTGGAAAGTCTACACCTGAAATGTTGTTTCTGCATGATAGGAATGTATCAACAGTCAAATTAAGTGATGTCTAGTATAAAGTATGAAAAGCTTGAACTTTGTTAAAAATTACATGTTTAATATCTGCATTACAAAAATTTACATATTACCACCTCTTAATTAATATTTTCTCTTATTAGTCTGAACGGTCCAATTGCTGATATAATATAGTTAATAACTGGCACAACATTTCTCAAAAAAATAATTAAGTAAAATTTTGGCAGTGATTTTTCTTGTCTTGCTCCAAAAGCCTTGAATTTGAACAAAACAATTCTCCAGAAAAGGACATTATATGTTAGTCACTGCCATGGAAGTTACTGTCTCATAATATCACATGTTACCATGGTAACTATTGCATCTGCTAAATTTCAGTATTGCATTCAAGGTAATGAACGAATCAACACAGAAGATAACAAATTTTTACAATACGGTGGCCTTCGAGGTTTTCATAAAACGTATCGCAAAAGCTTGACAGTGCAGTTGCCGATCGATTTCTCTGGGGAAATTATTCTCGAAGGTGAATGTCTGTCCCTTCATAACTACGAAGAACGGTAGGTTTATCGTTGTCAAGGAGTGACCAAAATTAAACAGCACAAAAGTTTAGTTTTCTGTATAAAAAAAGAATGCCCCTGAGTAAAACAATCAAAAACAAAAAACAACCCAGCAACCAACAAAAAGAAAATAAATAAATAAAGTAGAAAATTATTTTATTAATTTTTGAAGGAGTTGAGAGAGTTATTTAAGTATACCAAACATACACAAATATTCCCCCTTGGAAGCATACAATATTAACTGCACTCCAATGTGTTCCAATTTTGATGCTTTCGTAACATTCCGTATTAGCTAATCACCATCTGAGAAGCAGCTAAAATATTATGAAGACCATCCAATGAGGTAAAAGAAAATGGGAAGACAAATTATTAACCCATATTAAATGTCCACTATACCACACTACAACTAAATCCATGCCCTCAAAGGGCTACTAAGTGTATAAAAATTAAAGAAAAACTTGCGTATATTATAGGCCAAATTAAACAACGGAAACACATGTTGACGTATGTTGGAAATCCCTGCAATTTGATTGCAAACATAATTATCCTTTTCCACCAATATCCCTATCCATTAAAAGTTAAAAACTAACCTGACATTACCATTTTGAGCTAATTGTGTGTTCGCAGTTAATAGTACTATTTGCAAGATAACATGTAGCACGTACATGGCAGACAAACATGGACTTCCTAGAAAATATTGGAAAAGTATTTACCACTTTTGAGTTTTTTTTTTGAAGAACAAACAAACAATTCACCCATAGGTTAACTTCTCCATTGAACATTCTTAATATGAAGCCTTGGCACAGGCTACCATGACCTGCGATCATGAAACAGTATATCATCTATTCTCTCGATGCATATTCATGCCAGCATAAATAATTCATGAGAGCTGTGCATATTCATGAATGCTGGTATTAACAGAGATGATAACTCTTTTTAATAGGCACAAGTGAATTTGTTAGGCAAATATGACTCTTGATCAAAAGCTGAGGGAAACATTTGAGGGATATAGCATAGTTTAAGCATAAAGCAAAATAATTAAACACTTTAGCATTATTGATTAACCCCTAAAAAAGAAAGAAACAAAAAAAAGGAAAGAAAGAAAGTTGTGAATTCTATTCTTTATGGAGGCTCACAGGGTAACTGCTACCCAACTTGTCACCCATTTTGTGGACCACGAGCTCGATGTCGTAATCCGCTACGGAGATGTAATTCTTGCCGTGCTGACCGGCGAAGAAGACCAGAGTGTACAGTGCCACCTCAAACTCTGGACTGGTGCCGATGAAGGAGCTACCGACAGGTTTGGTGTCGCTCTTCCACGTGAACTGGATGCTAATCAGCTGGGAATGACTGTCCGTTGCCGAACTCCTCGATTTCTGGAAGAGGAGACAAAGACGAGAGATGGATAGCACGACGGAAAACGTCCATCCATTTTTTAGTTGAAGGGGATTGAATCCCGGGAATGGGGGTTGGAAGGGGTGTAATGGCAGAATTTTGAGAGGTGGTGGGAGGTGTCACTTTGACTTGAAGAGAACAAACTTAATTCAAAATTCAAAACAAAGTTACCCTTTCCCCTCCCAAATGAATTCTAGCAAACTTTAAACAAAATTTTAATTAAAGCAAAATTCATAGAAAATTTTAATTAAGTGCATGGACTGCCTTGTCATGTTAAGCTACAGTCGGCAGCCTAAACTTGTGACCAGTCTGCACAAATATATTGGAGGTTAATTCCTTTCACTTCAGAATGTTTTTCAACACAGGGGGCACTAGTCTTTGGGTTTACCAAACCATGGAATGAGCACGTTTTGACATCACAAACTAAATGATCAATTTGGGAAACATTCTTGAAGTGATTTTGTTGGAATATATTAACCAGAAGATGAAATTGTTTGGTGGTTTAGATGCCTAAGCATATTCATAGTGCAGTAAGCCATACATGTTAATATTTATGAACTTGTGCGCACCAACATGAAGAGGATTCTCTATTGTTTAATGCGGCAACATATAAAGTAAGGTACCAGGAATCTGTTATCGAGTTGACAAAGTCTATTTAGGGGCATAGTACAAAAACAGATACATGCATGAATATTAATGAGGTAAAGTTTGATGATCTCATTAGCATGTATCTGTATACTGACATTGTATTATCCAAGTACATACATTATATAGCTAATTTCAGAGATATCTGATTAAGAATTTTATCTTCCCTGATTAAAACGCTAATGTCATTAAGTTGGTGATGTCATTAAAATGTGCTTATTACATACCTACATCACCATACCAGTGTGCACTAAATTTTACATTGCGCCCCACCCACTCATTTATATTCATGAGATGAGAACCAAGAAAAATTTGGCACATCCTTAGGGTATAATAATTAAGATATGATATTCACTAACCAACACACCTACTCACCATGGGGCATCTATACCCCACGTATCATATTGATTCAACTTGTGGTTGCTGAGATATCGTGCTTACAATCTGGTTTTGTTTGTGGTGACCTAGCTGCTTTGCTATTTAAACCTGTGGGACACCTGTGTGTAATTGAAATTGAAGTGAGTTGGTAAATCCAGAACAGTGAAAAATCTTCCAGCCTCCACCGAGAGTTTTCGAACCCGGGCCTCCCGCTGTTCAGGATTTTCCAACTCACTACAATTTCAATTACATATATTGAAATATATATATACATAAAGCCTTACCTTGCCCCTGGGTCGAATCCATCCTTGGTAGTCCACGTTGCCTCTCTTCTCTTCCAAGTAGTATTGGATCCAGTTATGGAAACCGATCACCTCATCTGTCCCTCCTCTACACTCACCTACAAAGACATGCTCAAACCCTGATGAGTCTGCTTCCCTGAATGGTAAAAAAAAGAAGAGAAAAGTTAACTTGAATTTACCCTAACCCTCAAACTTCCATTTTAAAGAATTAAAATAGCTGACAAAGAAACCAATATACAGCTGGTCTGCATTATCATTATCTAACATATATAGTTGCTACTTCTACTACATCCATACACTTTTGCAGTGTAGAAATGGGTACATTCGGTCCACACCAAGAATAATGTAAAATTGGCTTCTCTGGACTTCAAACTGGTAATTAACATTATATATGTTTTTTCACAGGTACAAAAACATCATTTTTATAATATCAAATATGATCTCCAGGTGTATACCTATGCTACTCTTCATACAATTTAAACATGTGTCCTTTTCCCCACAATACAGCAATCACATAACATGGCCCCAAAATATTTAGCAGTGGGGAGACTATGGTTAGACTAAGATGTTGATATGTGTTCTTATCTAAATCTTTGGTACTGGTTCCCTGAGGGTCACCCTCACTGCAACTACACTGGGGTACGTACCCCCAGAAATGGTACATGATACCCTGTATACCCTTGCTACACACGTGTCCTGTCAGAATACAAAGAAGTATGCAACAGAAGTGATGCTCAATTTCCTGCAAATAATTCAAATTGTAAAATTTTGGAATAAATGTGCAGGTTTTGTGCAATTTGCCAGTTTCATGTACTGAGTTGGGGACACGGTAGCCAGAGACAATATATTTGTCTTTAACGGTGTCCCACTTCACTGACTTACCTCATACCCCTTGTCCTTCTGTACAGTTTGAACCAAAGATCATAAAGCTGTTGCTTGAATTGCGATACGTCGTTGGAGGCAAGCTGCTTCTTCACCAGATATTCATGACATTTCTTCATGACCTGTAGGGAGTTGGGTGGGGGATTTGTATGTATTTATGTATTTGCACATATATATATATATATATATATATATATATATATACAGGGTTATAGCTAGGAGATTGTGAGTGCTGGTTAAATAAATTTGCGAAGCGTAGCGAGCGTAGCGAGCGAAGCTCTCTCATCTCACGGCCGGGGGTCCAGGGGCCCGCTTAAGGGTGATTTTTGCTACTTTTCAGATTGACAATTGGTAAATAACAGAAAAAGGTGACGTTATTATCATGTTTTACGGCAAGGGAAAGATAAATTTGTTACTTTTGTTGTATTTCACAAGCATTTTACTATTTTTTTGTGCCGGCCAGTGGACTGTTTATTCACTTCCAATGCCGGCCGGCAGGCGTGAGTGGCGGTTACCACCGGCGTGGCTATAACCCTGTATATATATATACATATATATATATTCATATTCCAGTGGCTGAAGTCAATCTAATGGCAATTTTATTGCAAAAATATAAAAGTTTACATCAGAAATGAAAGACAAGTCCACCATGGCAACTGAGCAGACGATAATAAGTTTCTCCTTCTGTTATATAAGTTAAGCAGATACAAACAGTATCTGTACACAAACTATGATCACTGTTTGATGAAGTACTGGTTTTCTAGAAGATGGTCGCCTATGGAAATATTCCAAATTTATCAAATTTTAAGGAGAATTCAACAGCAGTATTACAAGTATTTAAGATACCTTCGTTTTCATGATTTCTTCCAGAAAATGTCTATTTTCCTTCTCTTCTTGTGGGGTGACCTCTTCAGGCACTCCAGTCTCTGTTGCATAGTTATCTAAGAGGGCAATGAAGGCTACAAGAGAAGGCAGAGGTAATGATCAATAAAATTATTGGTCTTACTGTTAATATAAAAAAACTTAATTGATCCGTGTCGGCAAGCTCCGAAAAATGTGAAGAAACTTTTCAACATGGAAAATATTTTGACCCACCAAATATATTTACCAATCTACTTTTTGAATATGGTCAATTAAATTATTAGTATCTAACCCAGCAGACTGCATTCTTTTAGGTCCACAACCCATGATATTCCACGAGGACTGAGCCAGGCCCCGCAAGACCCCACCGATCAGAATGGATGCTCAAAAAGCATGAAAAGCCTGCTTGGAACACTCGTTTGGAATTAATTTTTAAAGGAAAGAAAAAGAATTGTCGAAACTTAACGTGCATGTGTATAATTATTTCCCAAAGCAGAGGTAGGCTAGATAAACATGCAATGTGCATCAGTAGAAATTACAATGAGACGTATGCATATAAATAACATAACACATGTAAATATATGCACTACAATTGCAGCGATGACCGAGTTACAGCACAGATGAAAATTTCGCATAACGGGTGCATCGAAAAACATCAACATTTTGGGGACTCAAATTGTTGTAATAAAACAGAAATTATTTCTCAGTGACATAACACTGGGGGCAGTTTTGCTTACAGTTCTATTTTTTTTTAGCCCCTCGCGATGTTTCTCTGAGGGCTGTTTGGACAAAACAGGAGACGATTCCCCCCCCCCCCCCCCATCGTCCCTGTTTATATTCCATGCTGCCGTAACCACAAATTCAACGTTTGGTCAGATAAAAGGATTTTGGTCACCACTGGAAATAAAACCTTCTACAGTTCTATGTGCATAAACATTGCTAAGCAACTTTGCCAAGTAGTTGTGTTACGATTTGGCTTTATTTGCTATGCAATACCAGATAAGTTTTTATCTGGATGTAACAGTGAAGCACCCAATGTATATATCCATTAACCAAGCCAGTGAGAGAATTAAGGAGCTAATTAATAAGTAGTCTGAGGTTGGATATTGTTCATCTTTAATTTCGACCATCTGCTTTGCTTAATAACACTGTTTTTTTCTACCACATCAGTTTTGACCAATCAGAGTTAGAAAAGCCTCCTAAGTGATACAGTAATTAAACTTTGCAGTAATGATAATTTTTGGGGTTGGCAATACTATCCTTAATTACTTATCTCCTGAAGCCAATTATGAGGTTTTAAATCTCGGGCCAAGCTGTGAAGCTCAGTTTATGACAAATGAATACTTTCTCATGGTTAGTGCAGGTGATCAGCCTGAATCTAACTCTCTTCTTGTATGTAAAGTATGTGCGTTATAATACATATAATCTCCGAATTCTAACAAACCTTTGAATGTGGGCAGTTTCTTCAGTTTGTCTTCGTTGACGTTTAGAAACAGAGGATCTTTGGCCTTGTCTTCTCTTTTGTAGACTTTGGTCTCTCCCTGAAGATCGAGATTGTAATCCTTGCCGGGGACGAGTCGATTCACGTCCAACGTCCACAGCTTTGTGCACATGTGGGACAACTCTTTGTCAGGATTGAATCTACAGAGAGGTATTTCAGGAAAGAGTAACACAGTTCAAAGGTTACCAGTATTAATTACACCCATATATGCTAGAAAATGCTCAAATTTCAACAAGCAGTGTACTGACCATCTTCAATTAGTTTCAGTTTAGCTTTGTATTTCCCAAGGCTTAGGAAGTTAACAGAAGCCCATTTGAAACCTTATTCATGTAATGATCTTGGATAAACACTGACTTATATACCAAGCCTTCTCATTTTGGAGATCGTTTAGAGAATTATGTGGCGGGCGTGCAATTGTCACCCCTGTTAATGCTCCAGGGTTCGGCATTTATAACATCCCCATCCGACATCTGGACGAGATTGTACCTCAGCATCTGACCACTTTCTCAAATACTGAGGGAGTTCAAGTTACCACATTCATCATCACTGCAGTGCAGCTTTGGTGAATGAAGCTGTTTCGAAACCATTGAAAGAACAGAGCCAAACCGCAGTTCCGAATTTGGAAACCACAAATACCAAGTCCACGGACGACTCAGCTCAATAAAACTGGGAAACAGCAATTTAACGGGTCAAGCAAATCTAATTCCTGGTGAGGATTTGAATCAGAAACCTTATGACCTATCTAAACGGTAGTAATCGCTAAGCCACGCCTCTTCTTTCTTAAGTTTTGGAGGACCAGAGCCCCTTGGAAAGTCTTACTATTGAAAGCTTCTGGCAATTTTTAGCACATGTGCTAACAATTTGGGGCTAAATCCTAATACCGATGACTTTTTTAAAATATCACCATACAGACCTGTGTATTATTAAAACTTGCAAATAAATCCACTAATTTTTCTCAAAATTTCACTCTGTGATTATAAATTTTTGATGTACATCCAAATTAATATCACTTTATCAATTTAATATTTGAAATGCTATGCTGCTAACAGTACATAACAAAATCTGCAGACTGCAAGACCAAACTCTCATGAGCTTCACCGGTCTTTTCCATTTCGCTGGAAAAATATGATAACGACATAGTTTAGTTAGTTTAGTTTAGTTTAGTAGAAAAAAGGATCAGGAGGGACACTTAAGTACCCATCAAGGACCCTATAGAGAGAGAGAAAAAAAACTGAAGACACAAACACTCAGACCCGATTACAATGCTTAAAGTGCTTGTCCAAAGCATTCTTAAACCCATAGGGTGGTATGCGGCTATTAACTGCATTCCCTAATGCTGTGGATACTGAGCTATCCATACAGTATTGACTGGCTGACACTGTCAGAGACTGGAGTTGCAATGCCTGAAAGTCAAAGCTGTTCATTCTTGGAGGCAAGCTGCTTTTTCACCAGATTAATCATGACATTTCTTCATGACCTGTATATATATATATATATATATATATATATATATATATATATATTAATATATATATATAGACAACATTTCCAAAACACCACTAGGAAGAGACACTCACTCTCTTTGGGCCATGTTGGTCAGTAAATTCTGAAAATGAATTCAAAAGAAAAATGGATAACATGTTAGAAAAAAATACCACTTATTTCTTTAGAGGCAGACATAATGATGTGAACTGAGGAGGCTTCCAAATTCAACGTTGTTCTTATTCCAAAGACGAGAGAGCACAAATTCACAAACATTGTCTAAGTTGTGAAATGTCCAAACTCTTTTAGTAGGCACCCACCCAAATTTCTTCTTGCTATATAGCTATAATTTTTAATTTACCTTATCTGCAAAGGTGTCAATGTCCTCACAATGTTTTAGTCACTAAATGAAAAATAGCACACAATGCTAATAAACCTGGCAAACAAGCAACAATATATATAGTTGTTTTCCCTGGTCCATGTCAGTGTTGAACTCTGGAACAGTTGGCCATATCCAAGAACTACTGAATGTGTGCTACATGGTTATAACTGCCTTAATTTCTGACACTGTAAGACTGTGAGTGGCTTTCAGTCTTGAATTGCTGTAAACAACTATGAAATGCAGTACAGTAGGTCACAAAAGAAATGAAAGATACATATATCTGTTTGACATTCAACTATTTTCTACCGAAAATCAAATAGGAAGGAGGAGGTCCTCTTCATTGTTTTCTCAACCTTCAGATGACTTACACTGCAAATTGTCCACACCTTTCGGACATTCCATCGGTAGTAAAGTGCTAACATTCTAGATGACAAGCAACATGCTTTTTAATATGGCATTAGGCCTTAGTACAAATAGTTTGTGGTTTTGTACCAAGATATTACAGGTCTACTTAAGGTAGACTTGGCATGCATCCAGCGGTCTCATGCCAGCCAATGTTACCAGCATAGACACCTAGCGTAAAACTCAAAACCCATGATAGAGGAAGACCCTTGTTAAAAAAAAAATAAATAAAAAAAAAATCAGATACAGCACATTAAAAACGGAAGCACCTCCCACATTCATATAAAAAAACTAGAACAATATTATTATCATTTCCTTTAGAATGGTAACCGGGAGAAAATTAGCCAACTTTTGATGATTTCACAGAAAGAATGCCAATAGTACACTACATAGGCCATACTGCGGTTTGTTTGTACAAAGTTACTGAACTTGAACACCTACACGTATAAGTACAATCCTGTACTTTGTAGCCTAACATGCAAATTAGATTGGTAGTAGTAGTGAACTGATAGTACTTTAACCTACTGTAGTAATACTAATAGTACTTAGTAGTAACTAGTATGCAATCTACAGTGGAAGAACATTAAGTACAGTTTGTAACTACAAGGAATATGAGACCGTAAGCTTGCAACGAAGAACTTATTAAACAAGTTAGCTGAACTTATTTGAAATTCGATTACCGTTAGATGTCCACAACGATTGGAAAGGAGAGGTTAACTTAACGGGAATGGCAAGCAGTCGACAATACACAATGTACTAAAAGCAGACGTTTCAAGGTTAACAGGAGTAACCATATTTTATATGGACGATATGCTAGAATAACCAGGTAAATGGCATATTTAAACAAGAATGAGCTAGATTTCCCAAATCAAGGCCTCGATCGCTCCAACAGACGACACACCCATATCGACCACTGTGATATAATCATGTGGTCTTGTGAAACCTGCTGCGGGGTGATTGGGTGAACCATGATTGCGTGAACCATGGAGGTTAACTCCATGCGTGAGCTAAATCACGAGTAACCAGGAATTTGCCAAGGGAGGGGCCATCCTGTAGGCAAACGATCAGAGCCGTAGATTCTGCATTGGAAACTATCTTAGCAGAGCGCCACAATAGGTTGGCGCTACGCGTACACATTTTTTTTGGCTGAACTTATATGCCTCCCAGATCGCTGGAAATGGACCTTTCCAAGCCCTTGTAAGTTCGACCAAACTTGAAATTACTAGTGATATCATAAAAACATAAAAAAAATGTGCTCAAGGGGGGGGGGGCGGTCACACCTTCGCCCCCTTGGCTACGCGCCTGGTGTAACAATATGTAGCCTCATTGACAAGCAATTTTACGAGAAATGTGAGGATCGAGGCAGGTGGTTGTGAGGTTGAAAAGGAGAGTAAAGTGCACAGGGGAGAGGGTTACTTTCCGGTGGGGCCTACTGCGTTTAATCCACAGGGAATGAGGGATGTGTGGAAATTTACTGGGGGAGGGGTACGGGGTGAGTGCATGGTCTTGGAACTTGGGAATACAGTATGTTAGAGGAGGTATATCTGGGTCGGTAGGGGGGCAGGGTGTTGGTTATATGAAAATTAGAATGATATATGGTATCGATTTACAAGAAGAAACTAAAGCAAAACGAAACGAAGAAAAACAAAGCAATTAGGGCAAAGAGGCAAATATATATCACTGACTGAGTTATAATTTACGGTTCATTGTCTTACACATATATATGCTACATGATTTATCTCTACTAATTAGGGTTGGGCGGGAGGGGGTAGGGGGCCATATCGTTTATATATTTTTTTATGGTGCTTTATAGTCCGTCTTTTTGAAATTCAAGCATTGCATCTTACGTCAACATATGTACTACTGTAGCATGGCGTATACTGCAGAATGTTTACCTTCAAAATGGATGCATTTGAAAAGCTTACTCAATGATAATGTTGTTCGCTTGTAAATTAATATCGGGAATTATGTGGGTAAACTTTTCGAGTTTTGGCTAAGTAACATTGTATTTACAGTCTAACGAAAACCTCTTTGGAAGCAGTATATTTCTTCCTCGTGACATCATTATGTTATTATGTTTTTAATCGTAAACTCAATGTATATCACGTGAGACTAACAAAGAATTCAACCAAAATAAACAGCTTTTATTTATTCTCCTATACGGTATGTAATGTTCACCGCTGTACATAGTTTGGTAATATCGAAGTTCCCGCCCCAGGGAAAATAGTTGTATTGTTCTGTAGATGAAATATTTCTAAACCAAGAATTTCTCTTTGCCTCCAGTTAATGTTCCATTTTCGTCTTTTGTGAATCCGCCCACGCATAGCATGCGCTTATAGTTTTCTTACTTAGTTTTATTGCTGAGTATCTTCAATGGAAACGGCCAACTAATCGTTTCTCCTCACAGAAGTATAAATTTCTCTCATAATTTCCATATTTCGACTTATGAATTTCTCATATTAAACCCAGCCCATCTTTACTGAGGCTTGATTTGAAATTATTCCGGATATCTCTGCTTTCAGGACCTTCCATGGATGTTTATTCAAGCCGGTGATTCTGTTTGGATAACGAGAGAAAGAGAGATGTGAAGAATGAAGTCACATAATAGCTGCGACTCCCCGCGTCAATTTCTACTTGATGAGATAAATTTGCGATATTATAAAAGGGTTTAAGGACAAGTGAAAACCTATAGGAGCATTGGACTATGAAATGAACGGACGAACTAATATTGGCATAAAATATGTACTCAGAACTATATACTAGAGTATAACCAATAATCTCCGCAGTAGGCAGATTGGAATTGACCGTGGATATACAGACCATTCTTCAAATTAATATGTATATAGGTAGTCAGTTATTATTTCATCGTGAAATTGGGTGTTCGTATGGCATTTCTATCGTTGTCATTCGAAAGGAATATTTTCTGTGAGGAAAGAGTTGTTTATTAGTTCTACTTGTTTATCATTTTGTGATACACACAGACGGAAAATAAATATATATTATACTGGAAGACCACAACCTTGTTTAGGTTGATTGGTTCTCCATATACGCACATAGGTCTTACATGAACACACACGCATGGAAATGGGGAAAGTAAAATTTTTGTTGCTCGCATGTTTATGACAATGGCAAATAGATATTTTTCGACATTGTTAATATTAAGATAAAACGCTCTGTTCACGGAGTATATTCATGCAATGCTATACTGGACATATTGAATCTTTTTACCATTTCTGCATAAAACTGGATAGACAGTTGTGTTTATTTTCAGTTCTAAAATATCTATTCTTATAAATGATTAAACTACAATTTGGTCTAACGATTTCTCCTTTGGCAGTTGATAGTGAAGTTACTGTTGAATTTTTAACATCGACGGAGCAAATACATATATATTGGCCTGTTTTCAATATTTCATCAGAGGATCTATTCACTTACAAAAGTAGCTAAAAAGTATTTCGGAACTCACAAGCGGTCATATAATTTGCACAAGAAAAAAGAAAAAAAAAAGAAACTCAGATTACCTATGTTGTATTTAATTTTACATTTTTCTTCATTGACGTGTCCATTCAATTCTGTGAATTTACAGTGGAGACGCTTATCTGGAATTCTCCCATACCAGAGCGTGTTATGAGATTGTTCTTTTGTTACGAGATGCAACGAACTATGGATAACGTTTCAACCTTTTAAACATAGTTTTTGTCATTTTGACAGCATTTATGAACGAACAATAATAAATGGTGGACATTTGTCGAAATAAACAAATGTATTTGAATAGATAAAGCTTGTATGAAATTCACAACATTTAGACCATATACTGAAAGTAATGGAACATTTTGGAGTTAAAAAGGATTAATGTTGGATCAATTCTTCGTTGCTCTCATGCCTAAGGATCGTGAGAATCGTCGTGGAACAGAATCAGTATGACACTCCGTAAGTAATAATACACATTGGCATAGGCATTTCTTCAAAAGTGTGCAGTGGTATAGAAAACTGGCACCATTTGGGTATCTTCCACAGAATATTTTGCGTTTTGAAAATACTACGGAAGCCAAAATGGAACATAAAAAATTTTGACTTTTTGTAGCTCAAAGTCGAATATTTGACCTCAAAAGATTCGAATGTTTGATCTCAAACTTTCGATCACGTCCTTCAATTGTCAAACTTTTGTGTCAAGATTTCGATATTTTATGTCAAACTTTCAAAATTTCCCAAACTGTAGAATGTTGTGACGGATTATGAAGCATAGAATAGTTGAAATTGATAGTTTGATTGCCTGCAATGTATTTATCTCTGCTAATATATCGTATCGATCTAGTTGAACGGGCTATGAATACTGTGAAATGTACCTCTACAGTTAGAAAGTTGGTGGGTCGTGTCCCAGCGTACAATCAACTGCCCCACCCACTGTTTTTATACGCCTATGATATATATATCCATAGCCAGTCGTAATAATACATACAGTCAGATGCTTTTAACATTCTGTCTGGGAAGAGTTAAGTCACTCCTCCGGGCCCAGGGCCCAGGCCCTTACCTATATCAGACATGGGAATTTAGAATTTAGTCGGCCCCACCTTTGAATATCTATGCACAGTACTGAATCGAATACGGTACGCTAGATGAGGAACTACTGTGTTACTTAATGTACTCCCAAACAATGTTTTAATAGTTTGAGAAAGTCATTTGGTTTTTCAACTAAATAAAAAACACAGATCTACATTGCAGATCATTTATAGAACTACCACTCCTTACAAAATTATAACAAATTTTATATATATTCTCAGCTAATTTATATTTTAACAAAAGTCATACAACCATATAAAATGTAAACGACAATTCCGTTTTATTTACTTTTTATGCAGCGTCGTACTTGTGTTGCTCTCCACCCAACGACAGACCGGGGCTCACCATTTACCCGAGAAGGAAAGCATATTGTGGACGCGAGTTCGTCGAGTACAGATGCGAATCGACAACTACGCTCGTGGGAGATGTAAAAGGAGAATGTCGCATGGGAGAGTGGGTAGGCGGGGACCGATTTTGTCGTTTCGGTGAGTTTATAATAGAAGTACAGTGGAATAGAATGCGACAATATGACAGTTCTTTAATGGTGGACAGGTTTGGCGATGGGGGGGGGGGGGGGGTGGGGGTGCACTGGGGCACGCGCATCTCCACTTGTCACGTGAACCCCATTTTCACAAATCAATAGTTCAATTTTCGGTAACGAGAGATATACACGTTTCTATTTCATAGTAAACTTCCCAAACTCATTTTTAAAATATGTGACGTTTATTTATCATTTGAAATGTATGGTTGGGTAATATACTTCATATTGCTAGCTCTCTACGTAATATTTGATTACACCACGGTGTGCTCGTTGAAATAACTTAGCATTTTTTTTCAGGCTATGGTCAATATTATACACGGTAAAATTGTAAGCTTTTTAATTTCACACTGCTATAATTTCTCTACACATTACTTATATACGCTGTACTACACATACAATACTTTATATTACTAGTATCACTCGTATAAAATCTCAAACTTGCTTCGAAATGTAATTAATACATGTTTCAATGCTTTTGTTTTCCCCGCAGATGTTGAATCCTTCACAGCCGCTCTTGTAGCTTCACTATGTGCTATTCTTCTTTTCATTTTAGCAATGATCTGCTTATTGAGAATAATGAGAAGGTAAATAAGATCTTTATCGCTTATGCACAATCAATATTTGTATTCATCTAACGTAGATTATAGATGCGAGTTGGGCATGTGCATTGTTAGTCATGCATCAAATCCTCCGTTAACAAACAACAAAGAAAGAAAAATGTCAGTGTCACATGTCATATGGTAATGAGAATGTATAATATCTTATATGATCGGATTTGGTTGTCATTTAGGGTGTTGTGTTTTGTCGTTATGAACCTTGAATCCGACGGTATCCGTTGTTTTTTCTCTCCATTTTTGTGTGCGAAAAAACCTCAAAAACTATGCATTACAATTGATATACATGACGATTATAATTGAAATGGCTGCACCTCTTTTTCTTTGTTTGTGCAAACTTAGTTACTTCATTTCCATTACACACCAGCTTAATATCGTATCGTCTTTTTCTATTTGTCTTTTTTGTGTGTGTAGGAAAGGCAAGATACGTCGCTATTTTTACGCAGATGTTGAAAAGAACAACAAAAATCGAAACAGAAATAATAATCTGAGAAGAGAGATGAGTGTTAATAGTGACAACGATGAATCGAGAGGAAGCGCCATCTTGAAGATGGCCTCAAGTGACAGCGGTAATGATGAAGGCAACATACTGACATCCGGCTCTGAAAGCAGCAGCAATGCGCATGTGGTTACTGCGGAAGGCTACACAGATGGCAAGAGAGGAAATGGCGATCGTTTGGTTCAGATACCTGAAACCCTCTACGAAGAAGGTGAGATGCGAGACAACAGTGATCAACTAACGGGGAAAGTAGGGGCAATTGATGGTGAGGATACCAAAAGTACTGACATGGTAAAAACGTCAGATGATGAACCGGAGTTGGAAAGAACCAGTGGAATTTATTCTGAAAACAGCACGAGAACTGAAGTCTCGGTACCTTTGGACAACGACGAGAGAGATGAAAACATGAAAACATTCAGTCATGTTGAACTTGAAAGCATTGCTTCTTCCGCGGCTAACTTCCATTTGAAGAGAAGATCATCTTTCAGTAACGCCAGTTTCCATGCCAGAGAAGATGCAGAAGATGCGCGCGTTTTGCATCAGACCACGTCGCTCGAAATGAGACGGTTGTCTGGTGATGTACAAGTGTCAAGCTCCGTCAGAAATAAGAGAGATGAAATATTTCTCCCGAACGTTGCGAAACCTTCACGGTCCCACGTAGCATCTATAAGCCAGAGTATAGAATCGAAACTATCGGCTTTGCTCAAAACAGATGTTGCAGATCAAGTGCCAACGGTTTTAAAGAAGATAGATCATACCTCCAGAAATGTTATGACGAAAGGAAGCTTTGAAAGGCCAACTCTACCCTTCACAGAGAGAGCATTAGAAAGGCTCCGAATGACGTCAGATAGCCGCACCGGCCAGTCGTCCAAGGGGGACAGTGATGAAGGTGATTCCATTTACTTTGGAAGTGATGGAGAGATCAGTTCACTCAAAGGTGAAGTTCATAGTCACGAGACGCCGCATATATCGACGTCTGGAGAGGATGATGTTTACACAGTGGATTTTACAGAAGAGGATGAAACGGTTTACGAGGAGTACCCCGTGAATCATAACGACATGCGATAACTTAAAGAGAGTTTCGACAGTTTGTAAAAGTAGTTTTGAGCAAAACATTTAGCGTAGACCTGATAATAGAGCGATAATTTATTGCCAATATATGCCTCCGAAAGCACCATATTTCACGTCTAAACATTTATAGTTTTTGTTGTTGTCGAAGTCGTCTTCACCAACCTCATGGCCACCCCGTCTCCATGACGAAATCCTGGATCCACCCGCGCAATCACCAATATAGCATAAGAGAAGTATTTCAGAGATTTAGCATATTTTAAAAAGGTGACTACATTGAAGCCGATGTAGCTAGTGAAGCATTTACTAGCACTCAATATATTTTTCTTTTTGCTTGAACTATTACATATCGAAACCAAAATTCTGCTTGAAGTCATCATTTAAGGAATGGCAGGCATGTTGACAGCGGTCTGAAAGTTAGACGAAATAATTGATAGAACTATCTGTCTGACTAACCCAATTCCCTTCACATAGTTTGTACATACTTTGAAATATGTTAATCTGTTAAGCTAAAAACAAACCACCCAGGCAGCTGGCAATAGTGGAGTAGAGGCAATATGTAATAATGTCACGTCAGAATTAGTCTCATAACTTATATATTAACTGAATACATATACAAGCTTCTAAGTTGTGACCAGTGACTGGCAAATATTTACAACCATTATTCAATATATTTATCAATGTTTTTGCCTAATTAATTTCATATAGATCACTGTTTTTTCAAGTCTTTATTCTCGCATCATAACTTGTTAATAATTAAAATTGCAGTTTGAGAGAAAGCAGCTTGCTCATTTAATTTGTAATACGAAAATACTCTGTAACAATCAACGTGCCATGCAATAAAGTTAGAAAGACACGTTGAAGTTACGTATCACGTCCTTTCTTGGATTAGCATAAACAGCATGTATTGTGCCTATGCAGAAGTATATGTTTGTCAATTCAGGAGAATATTTCGGGAGCATTCTGATTGTAAACTGAAAGAGACCTCTCCAACACTAAGTCTTATAAAATCTCGTTCATATGAAATACTCCAAAGTTAAAATACTTGGAACATTGGACAGTTTTCAATAACGATATCTCAGTCTGTACGTATGCATGCATAATACCAACTCGATATTATGAAAAGTCAAAAACAAAAAACGTTCGGAAAAACTTTTTAACTCATTGTGGTCTCTTACAGTGAGAAGTCAGTATTTTTGATAATGTATCATCTTGGCCGTTTACAAGCATATATAGCTGTTTAAACGTGGTAGTAGCTCCTATATATTTAATGATGCCAGCGGTCATGTGCATAATTGTTTAATCTCGACTGAAAATGCGAACATCTTCATTTACTTCCTCGTTTAAAATTACATCAGCCGCTTGCAGACTTGCGCATTAGAACGCTGTCACACCCAATCATGTCACTCCAAGACATTTCGTAGCTTCTATTTACATACATTCTAACGGAAGACTAGAAGGGACTTGTCAAGATGGTATGGTCCACTAGTCGCAAACGTCATGTAATACGATAAAGAACTTTCAAAGTTTCAACAAGCGTCTTCGGTACTTTTCGAGAATTTCCGCATTTTGAAGCGAAACGGCGAACCGTACTTGATGGTCACTTTAGTCATTCATGAAGATAATCTCAGTTATCATTCGCAAAGCACAGGGCTCGCAAGATGGGGAACCAAAGAAGGCAACTTTTCTGCGTCAACTTTTTCACATTGTTGATGGGATGGAATGTCCTTGCATCAATAACGGTAAGTTTCTTAATTTTTTATGGACTAGTTGGGTGAAATGTCTGTAGGCTGAGGACTGCAGGTTGCATGCAAACAATTAACAACTCCGTTACTTTTTCACATAAAAGTTCATTTTTGGTCTTCTTTCAAAATTAAAAATAACACTGTGTATTTATTATCACTGCAATGTTTGTAACACCAAGTTGTATTTTCCATGTAACTGATACCAAAATACAGTTTACAACTTTTGGGGAAGGTATTCAATAATTTCACGATCATGTTTACGAATATTTGACATCTCAGCTTTCCAATTATCAAAAGATAAAAATTGGAAATACAAAAGTTGTTTTAATAGGTGATGTAGGTTAACCATCAGTTAAGTGAAATAGTTATTTTACGAAACAGTCCGATGAAGGCTGCACTGCTATTTTCCTACACCGAGTTAGCAAAATCAACGCTGTTTTAAATATATTATTCATGTAATTTTAATACGTCAACAGGACCCCCCCCCCCCAAAAAAAATACATATATATATATTTTTATACATATGTGGACGATAGTTGAACGTAATGTTTCGTTTTCATAATTCGTTACTCGACTTATCCTACAAAATAAAAAATAAAACTTTAAACTACAACGCACATGTATTTTATAGGACTTACTTCATATTTTATAAAGTGTTATATCTTCAAAAGTCGCGACTTCTATATATTTCTTGTCTAACAAATGAAAAAGAAAAAATGAGCAAGGACTTTTGATGTAACGTATTAAACTAGTTAAAACAAAATTTTTAAAGATTTTTTTAGTCTAATTTAAATCAAGCTCAATATACACAGATATGATTTTGTATAATATTTATATTTCAATATTTTTCATTATAAGAAATGTAGCTCGCTTAGCAGACGTGATTTTTAAAAGTTTGAACCTAAACTGGATCTATGTAATGCACTAAAAAAATAATAATGTTCATCACCAAAATTTGCCATCCTGTCGAGTGATGATTTCCTCAAAGTTTAAAGTAAAGATTTTACAGCTAGGATAACCACAGCTTGTCTTTTTGATATATACTTAGATGATTAAGACTCAAATTATTCAGCTAAGAAATGTCCTTGTAAAGAACTTAATTGTCTTCATATTGTTGAATTTTTCGTAATGATTCGTGTTCATAATTCTTAACTCGACCTGTCCTAAAAAAAAAAAAACGGAGTGTAAACTTTAAACTACAACGCAAATGTACGTTATAAGACTTTAGTCATCTATTAACAAGTGTTATATCTTCACAAGTCGCGACTTAGATATATTTCTTGTCTAACATATGAAAGATGAAAACAAATGAGCAAGTACTTTTGATGTAACGTATTGAACTAGTTGAAACATATTTCTTTAAAGTTTTTTACTTGTCTATTTTGAACCATTAAATCAAGCTCGATATACACAGATATTACTTCATATAATGATCATTTTTCAATGATATAAGAATATGAAGCTTGCTTAGTAAACGTGAGTTTTAAAAGTTTGAACCTAAAGTTAATCTATGAAATGCACTAAATAACGATGTTCATCATTAAAAGTTGCCCTCTCTGTCGAGTGGTGATTTCTTTGACAGTAAGGATTTTACAACTAGGATCACCGTAGTTTGTCTTTTTGATATATACTTAGATGATTAAGACTCAAATTATTCAGTTAAAAATGTCTTTGTAATGAACTTTCTTGTCTTCATATTGTTGAAGTTTTCGTAATGATTCGTGTTCATAATTCTTTACTCGACCGGTCCTAAAAAAGAATAAAAAAAAAAAATTACCTATAAACTACAACGCAAATGTTTTCTATAAGATCTTCTTCATCTATAACAAGTGTTATATCTTCACAAGTCGAGACTTAGTTTGATATATTTCTTGTCTAACAAATGAAAGAAGAAACAATTAGCAAGTACTTTTACTGTAACGTATTAAACTAATTAAAACATATTTGTTTGAAGTTTTTTTCTAGTCTATTTTGAACGACTAAACCAAGCTCGATATATACAGATATTACTTCGTATAATGATCATTTTTCATTGATATAAGAAAATGTAGCTTGCTTAGCAGACTTGATTTTTAAAAGTTTGAACCTAAAGTTGATCTATGAAATGCACTAAATGACGATGTTCATCATTAAAATTTGCTCATTCTGTCGAGTGATGATTTCCTATTACAGGAAATATTTTTTTTCAGATAGGATAATCCCAGTTTGTCATTTGAAAATATACTTAGATGATTAAGACTCAAATTATTGATTTTTTCTTGTCATCCCTGTCGGTAAGTCTATAGATATTAAAGTCCATGTATTTGGATCCCTGATTAGGAGCGTCTCAGATTCAACAACTTATTTTAATGGAAATGACTTTGAACAAGTTCACAATTTGACGATTTGTCGATACCCTTTTTCCTTACAAAAATATGGAAACGTTAAACGTGTCAAATAATTCATCAGTTTGAATACTTTCAAGTTGGTAGCCTACTCCTTGAAAAATTCTGTAGACGTGATATAATTTATACAATGAAAAAAACGAATTGCTAAAGAATCCTTGAGAAAATTGTAGACTTTGTCAGTGTATATACCAAAGAAGCTTTTTTTCATCTATGTTAGTCGTAATATTAAAAAACATATATATATATATATATCTTTTTTACAGTTCTTATACACTATATTGACAACAAAAGATATCGTCCTACTTACTTGGGCAATTTACGTTGCGAGACGTAGAATTTGAATCGCTTTTGAATCTCAAAGTGTTATTTGAACATTCGACCACTTTGTATAGGAAACTAAATTGAAAAATATTTAACAGCGTTCCCATTTAATATCCCGTGAATTGTCTCCTTATATTTGTACTTTAAACAATTACTTCTTGAAGCTTATTCTGACAGCGTTAACTGTTTGAATCTTCTTCCTCCGATAAACAAAAGTATTGATTCTATGAAAAACATGCTAAATATGTTTTCTTCTCAATTTAAATTTTGATAAGCTTGGACGGAAGCATTGTTGCTCCAAAAGCGATTGGTTTTTAACTGCAAATGCAATGTTTATTTCATATTTACGGTGAGAAAGATCAAACCTAACACGGTGTAAACGTCGCTGATTTCGTGACAGCCTGTTTCTACGACATTTATTCAATTGTGTTCTCCAGTGTACAGTTGAAAGCGATTCCGCATTACGAACTTCGGTATTTTTAACAAACGTTTTCACAAATGATAGTCCGTTTTGATAATTTACACTCAAAGTAGCATGCCTGCGCCTACTCATTTTATATTATTCCTTTTAACTAGGATAGGGAGATCTCAAGAAACTATAGGTTAGAAGTGAAGCGCAAGAAGCGCGAATGATTTCATTTAACAGTAACAATTTATTAGTTTGTTTCACAAATTTGGTGGCTGAAAAATGTACTCCATTTCTATTTCTGTTTTCGCTGTTTTCGCTGTATTATGTAGATGTGAATAGAAAGGGGTAATATGCTCTTTATTGACAGATTTATATTTTTAACATATTTATTAAACAATAAAATATGTGTGTTTATAACATATAGAAACATGAGTTCATGTCAGTAAGGAGAGTGTAAGGCAGGATTATAGTTTACTTCAGAGTATTTTCGAAGCTGCATTATACGAAAGGAACCATTTGTAGCAAAACTATAGACGGGATTTAAAATAAGAAAAAGGCAACAGCCCATGTTACCGTTATAGGCTTACTGCTTTGATCCAACCGATTCTATGTTTCAAATTCAAAACCTAAATTATGTTAAATTGGATGCATAACGATGATGCTCAAAATTTTGAGAAATAGATTGATGAAATTAATCTATCATTTTATCGAAATTAAGAACGATATTTCTTTGTTATATTCAGGATAACCTTTTGTAATAACATTTTGCGTTGTTAGAAAAACATGATATTACTTTATCCTAACACTGTAAACTTCATGTGGGTTATGTGTCAAGATTCTCAAGCTTTAAAATATTACTGGCAACGCGAAAGACGCATTAGACCATTTTATAATAAAGATATAAGTAATATGCAGATGAAGGAAAATTGTCGAATTAGTGCATTATACACCAAATTCATTCATATTATACTTTACTATCTTTAAAATAGTATTTTGAATGATTCAAACTGGTCATACACACACCTTTATATAATTTTAGTATTATGATTCACGTGCCAAGTTTTCTGTTTCAACAAAATGATAAAGCTGACAACCATAATAGCTTTGCAAAGATGAGGTTATGCCACGACAAACATATGTTGTTAAAATACAAAATATCACCATAATCTTTTACCTCGGCCTTTTGGTCACCAATTAACTTACACATCCTTGTGTTAAACCAAAGGATCTCTGTCATCCCACTAACAAAAATTGCTCGTACAGTCACAGAGAAATTGTCTAAAAGTAAAGGAAGGCGTATGTATGTTACCATGCAACTCAAATGTATGTCGAATATAATGTCATACCATTGTGTTCTAAGAACTTTACTAGTACATGGGAAACGTAAGCTTGTTGTAAACGTGATGGTAAGAGTTGGGGTTAACTATCTTCCTGTTTATGTTTATTGTAGATTGATACAGTTTTACTTTTTTTAACGATATAGCAGATTTTTAACCTTACGTAAAACTACACGTCAGTGGTCATTGAGTCGAGTTATATTCTAAGAAATTTCCCAAACAAAATGGTAAACGTATAGGTTGTGGTTAACACGCTTGCAATTTTAGATCGATACCGCTTGTTTCTGGACATACAAAACAGATTTTTAACGTTACTGAAACTACACATCAGTAGCTAATGAGCTAATGAGTTCAAATTATCGGTATAACTTCATTTCATGCTCGCAGGAAATATCGGAATTTGGTGAAAAGGTTAAATCATTAGTTTAATAAATATATAAATAATTAATGTGCACATGTATATACTTGCCAGAACGATATTTCTCTATGCAAAGAACTTGTCCGAACGACTCAGCGTTGATTCCGTTCGTAACTACGAAACAGTATCTCCATTTTATATCAAGATACCAGACAAAGGTATACTGAGTTAAATGCACGCGATCTTATGAAATTCATAATAACCGTTTCCAGAACACAGGGATTGAGCATCTGTTGTTAAATCCTACAAAGTCTTTGTTCATTGCTATCGACGTTTTTTAAAGCATCGGTAAATATAGGACCTTCTGCCAAGAATGTCTATTTAATTTTATTACGTTTTCCTGTCGAAAGTTATTGACATTTTGCCTTATTTATTTGGGAGACTGTGGTGAGGAACTGCACTGGTAATTTTGAAAACAGAATGAAAATGTTTCTTGCGAAAACAAAAATATGATAACAAAATGAGTGACAGGGGAAATACAAAACTATATAGCGGTGATTGTCGACTCGCATCACGGCGGATATTTTCGTGTAAGGCCATGCATTATACATCACGAAATCGAAACGAAAAAAATAAATTAAAAAGAAGCCAATTACAACATTGTCTGGGGAAAGAAAACAAAAAGCAATCGTAGTATTTGCTGGTCAAAAATATCATTTTTTTCCTACGAAAAACAAATATCATATACCGACAAGGAAATAGAGAGAGAGAGCCAAACAAAAATGGGTTTTGGCAGTTGTTGTTGTTCTGTGGATATCTGAATCTGATAACGAGAAAAATTTGACCTTTGGGACGACTGGTCACTTTGCCTAATATGCTTCTTTAAAGAAACAAAAACGATCCTTTGTTCCAGAAAATGTGGTTTACACCGACCTGCTGTACGTTAGTTTTTTCCGTAAATACTATTGCCTTGTTTAGATTATGTATTTATAATTTGCGATAATTTCAGTAATAATGACAATGTTACGCACTTTATAATTGGAGTTCGTCACAGAATTAATGCTTTCATATTTAATAAAGTGAAAGGAAACGTAACAACATGATTATTTTAATATTGAACCGTTTATTAAACTCCAACAATTCATTAATATTTATGTGCATTAAGGATATAAAAGATCAGTCTATACGTTATTTGTCTTACCATGCAGGCTTCTGCTGACGTCACTAATCGATCATCGAGTAAGTTACCTTTTGTTATTGACTATATGTATAATTTCTTACACTTTAGCTTAAAACATTCACAACCCCTTTACGATTCCAGGTGATATTATTCGTATTTGAAATCATTTGCACGTTTGTTCATTAATGAAGGTGTTTCCGTAAGAATAAACTTTAATATAAAAAAGCAAAATCAAATGGTTCTAAATTTGTATACAAATTGTTGAGGGAGGATGGAGGATGGAAGAGAGAGGAGGGAGGAAGCAGGAGTTAAGTAGACATGTTATTCATTGACAGACAGCTTTCTCGGTGGTTTGAAAGGTCGTTGAGATGGTATCATTGGATCTGAGTAATCGGCGTGTATGCTAACCGGGCACTCGTTTTGGTGAAGGGAATGAACTACATGAAATTAGGACTAAATACAAAAAATAAGTCAATCAATTAAATGATCCTTCCTTAGATAAAGTTAATGCTGCTCTCTTCCATTATTTTCTGTTATAGGTTTATCTTACTTTCTATTTCAATCAACCGAGAACCCGAAAGATTGCCAAGAAATCCTCAGTACCTGTTCAAATACCCAAAATGCATCTGGTGTTTACAAAATCAAACCTGCTGGTTTCCCAGAGCCGTTCGAAGTGTACTGTGATAACGACTCAGGCAGTGATGGATGGACGGTAAGTTGATAACGTTAGCTAAGCTTATAAATAGTTTCAAAAATTCAAAATATAATACTGGACTAGTCAATAAAATTGACCAACGGAAGACCCCAAACAACCAGGAACTTTATTAATGAAGTTTTGTTTGGGTTCGTATTCGAACAATAGGAGGACCAAGTTTGATTGAACTTCAAGAGGCAGCATTAAAATTTCATAAGTAAAAAAAAAGTTTTTCTTCAAATATCAAAATTTACGCATGATGAAACTAAATATTGAGTAACGTAGTGTGGACGACTCGAGTCAACTTTTTTACTAACTTGGCAGTTAAATTTATTTACTGGTGAATAAACAATGTGATAGTTATATTGAAGAGAAAGTGTTTCACCCTGCTAGTTGAAAATCTCACCTCAATTTCTTGCCTGTAACATGAGGTATTGTTGATTGAATGTTACCTATTTTTGGCTGGCTAAACCTTCAGCTACTCCAGGAAGTTAGATCACAGTATGAGATCTGTGATGTCATCTGGGCAGATGTTCTTCAAAAGATTTACTTATGTTATCATAATTTCCTTGTTGATTAATTCTTGGAACCTGATAAATTTATAATATTAACTTAGTTTGTCAAATTTCTCAGTACTAAGAATTTTTATCAAAATATATCTTTTTTGTAGAAATATTATTTTTATCTGTGAATAAATGATTAAAAATTTATTAAAAGACCATAAATAATTTTTTCAGCTGAAGTGCTTTTATGATATCCATCACCCATTCTGCTGTTGCCAGATGGATCGGCAACTTATCATGGAAACTTGGAGAAAAAAAATCAAATTCTACGCGTTGCAATGAAACATCCTATGAGGATGTGGTTTTCACTTAAATATTCAGAAAATTTGAGCAATTTTGCTAAAAACCAGTTCCAGCCACCAAAAAAACAAAAAACATCTTCATTGTGCAAGAAATAAACATAGGCCTATCTTCATTCTGTTTTATTTACGACAGGTAATACAGCGACGGACGGATGGATTCATCAACTTTAATCGGAATTGGAACGAATACAAGAACGGTTTTGGATTTCTGGGAAGTGAATTTTGGTTAGGAAATGAAAAAATCGCTCACCTAACTAATCAAAAGAAATATCAACTTCGTATTGACTTTACGGATGCTGCAGGGCACTCGTATCACGTGACCTACGACGATTTTCGTATCGTTGATGAATGGAGCCAATACTCTATTCAAAGTCTTGGAGAGGAAGGTGGCAATGCAGGTAACTGTTCTGTGTTTACATTTCTCAGCGAAGATAGATTTTCATCTTATTTCCTTACTACGTAAAAGCTATGTTAATAGACGAGAATGTGGGTACCTGTCAAGTTTCTCTTAAATTCCTAAATGTTACTTTTAGAGTTTCTAGTAGAATTATTGAAACATTTATTTATTACCCAAGAAGAGAGAAAAAATTGGGAGCACCAAAATTTGAATAGAACTATTATCCTTAATGTAATAAAAGAAATACAACAATTTCCTTGTTGTCAAGTAGTGTTGCGTACCTTATATATACTGTTAACCGTTTCAATCCCCCCACCCAAACATTCCTGTCTGTCCTGTAGGTGAGAAAGGGTATATCGGAAGCAATTGCGACTTTATTTCTGGACCATTTACTAATTTCAATGTGTCAAAGAAGTCATAACTCCCAAGTTAATTAAAAGATTATGTCTTCATTTACCTTTACCCATATCCAGACCCAGATCCGTGTCCATCGAATACGATATTTTCTAATAGCACATGCGAGAGACGATGTACCGAACCCGATACGTGTATTAATTCAGCATCTATGGAATCAGAAAGGTGCATCTGTCCAAACGATTATATGATACAAGGAGAGAACTGCATACCTCAAAGTCAGTGTGGATGCTTTTTACAAGAAAAGGGAAGTGTGCTTAATGTAAGTCAATGGATCAGTGAGAAGTTTGTTGCCTTTTTTGCTCATTCAACCTGCTCCAAAAGTAAACGCTGATTTGGTCAACTTCTTCCATAAGCTAATCATGGTACGGAAGATGTTGCAGTACAAGACAATTCCTCATTTCCACATGCTTACTCACTTTCATGTTCCTTCTTCGCTAAATCTTTCAGGTTACTGTTTGCATAGAGTATTTTATGAAATATTCATGCATGAGCAATACGTGAAAAAACACTGGTTATGGTAATTTGACTTAAATTCATTAGTGAAAAGTGAGTCAGCAAATGGTTTTTGATAAACTGAAATTGAAAGGTCTGTTTTCCATGACAGGACGGTGAAACATTTGTCAATTCTGACTGTACTTCCCGTGTAAACTGCAGCGACAATCGGCTGAGTTATGAAGATGACTACCGGTGTAGTGACAATGCGACGTGTCAGGAGAGAGACGGTGTGAGAAGATGTATTTGCAACGATAGGTATGAAGGAGATGGGGTAACGTGTATTCGGAACGAACCCCGGAAGGATTGCTACGAGATATACAATACAGGGATCCGTACCGACGGGGTTTATACCATCTATCCTACTGGCAGGGAGGATTCTGGCTTCCAGGTCTACTGTGAGATGTCAACGAACGGAGGAGGATGGACGGTAAGTCTTTACATTCCTCAAGAGAGGGATAACTTCTGACCGTCTTGGTCGAGTTGCATGTGGACCCACGGGCAGTGCATGTCTAAATGTAAGAAAGGAACTATAAAGCTTCTTCTCAATTAAACAGGGCAAGTTTGTCGATATATCGAGTCGATTGATCTTCAGTATGTCTGACGTTGAATATCAAGTTAATTTCAACACTCACAGGAAAGAGGATTTCACATAACAAATTTGAGAGTTTTGTTGTGCTGAGTGTGTTTGTTGGACGCGAGATGTCCAATGAATTGTCCATTGAACAACTTCTAAGAACGAATATCAGTATATAAACACAACGGTAACGTCAATAACTTTCACGGTTGGCCTGGTTGTCTTTGTGAGCGAAACATGAGTAAGGGTCTGAGGCAATTGAAGAGCAATACCGATCTTTGGCAGAAATTGGATGCTTGCGATAAACATCTATATACGTTTGTCAGATGGAGGATGCATTGGCACTATTATATTAGGCTATATTATATAAATACATTCCCATTCATTGCGCCATTTCAGATCTTTGGCGATGCATCAATTTACCTTTTGTTTTCTTCCGTACAGTATTATACGATTTCCTTATCGTTACTAAGTATTTAAAACACGTGTTTACCGGTAAAACGAGTTGCGAACCAACTTCCATGAAATGTGTGAGTACGTTGCTATCCATCAGTTTTTGGAAGAAATAAAACATCTGCCCTATTTCAGATTAAAGTGTACGAGAAAATAATGAACGGAAACAGCATTGGAACGATATTTAACTTTATATCATATTTATATCTTTACATATTTCTAGATTCTCCAGAAAAGGACGTCTGGTTCAGTTAACTTCTATCGTGATTGGAATGCATACAGGGACGGGTTTGGAAGTCCAAGCGGGGATCACTGGCTTGGTAACGACAAGATTCACGACCTTACAACTCAGAAGACCTACCAACTACAGATTGACCTGATAGATTCAGCTGGTTCACAGTTCCACGCCCGCTACTCCACATTCAGAATTGGAGACGAGGGTAATAAATATAGACTCTCTATAGGCTCGTACACAGGAAATGCAGGTTGGTGTATTTTGCAAATTTATGAAGCTTTTCTTTGATAACGTTAGTTTTTATTTAAGTTTTTTTGCAAATTTATGAAGCTTTTGTTTGATAACGTTAGTTTATAATGGTTTGGGTGCATAATAACCTCTACAGAACTTCACAGGATGCTTGAAAAATGAATCTTGCTAAGAGACTACAAAAAACAAAAAAACAAAACAAATATGAACATGTAATATGTAACCCATTTTCATTTAAAAAATTTATTTTTACTCGAAAACTACTGCATGTGTAATACATTTAATTATGATTAATAAACCCCACACGACATCGTGGCTAAACTCAGTGAAGGGAACGGAAAACAAGTATGTTATGATAACACTATTTCCTAGAAAACTAGAATAAAAAACTATGCTTATCATAATTACTTACAAAATACAGGCGGTAGATAAGATGAAATTTCTTAATCATGATCATTTTCAAAGGTTAACTTTCCCGAGCTGCAATCAAGTTTAATATATTTTAGACCACTTGCACATTTGGCATTACGCGCTAATTGGAAGATGCAGTCATTACATATATCATTATTATAACAAAAACTGGGCCCAATGCTGTTCAATGCAAATGAGCATAGCTTGCTGATCGAAAAGACAATGATGACCGTTACTGCTCGAATCTGAGTAACATGGAAATTCAGAACACTTTAAACATTTGAACCTTGACACAAAAGCTGGGCTCTATTTATTACACTATTATCCAAATATCACTTGCAGTGTCATCGCGATAACCGACAGAGTTGCGTTGTTGGCGGGATCACGTCCACTACACCTCTCTAAATTGTTTGTGTGTTACTTATTTTTAATATTTAGAAAAATTTAAATCACAGCGGTGTTCATATGATGTCCTTATATAGTCACTTTACTATGATATCATTAATATGAACAAATAGTTACATAGTTCAATTGAATGTGCCTCATGAATGCACAGCACACATATGGAAGTGATGATATTGACATGCATATGATTTGACATTCAATTGGTGAATGTGTCTCTCAGAGGCGGAGAACAAGTTTTAAACTAATACACAGTTGAGTAGTTATAATCTCGTTGCAAAAAAACACTTCCTGAAAGATGCAGTTTTTCCTTTAGATTTGCCTTCAATGATCCCTGAGACAAATTAACCTAATTGCACATTTCTTTTACATCGGATAAATTGAGTACATTTGAAAACCTATATCTACGAACCTGGCTTACAAAAAGAATTAAAGCGTTGAATTTTCTAACTGACATGGCGATAAATCATATCCATTCATCTCACCCCCCCCCCCCTCACTAAAAATGACCGTGCTTCATTTCGCACGTAAACACAATCACATATTAACATACAAGCATGTATTTATGAATACTTGCAAGCTTGTTAAAATATAAACTAGATTAAATACGGTTATGGAATAAAATCCTCAAAATGTTTAACCTCATAACATTGTTATTGTTAGAGTATTTCAGTTCCTTTGTATGCGATGTTGATTATATACGTCCTCATTTCCATTCTTTCAGGTTATGACGCCATGAAATACAGAAACAATGAACCTTTCAGCACGCACGATCGGGACTACGATCATTGGAGTAGTGTCAACTGTGCACAGAAGCATCGCGGTGCCTGGTGGTATGGCTATTATTATTCTTATTATTATTATTACAACCGCTGCTACCGCTTTAGTTACGGTGGATACTATTACTACTGCACTGCTTCTAACCTCAACGGAGACTACCAAGACAGCGACTACCGCGGAATCTTCTGGTATAATCTTCCTGGGAACGATTGCGGCATCGATGGTACAAAAATGAGGATACGACCAGTTGGATAGCAAACAATATCTCTCATACACATTTAGATTGTGAAATTTCGTAAAATCTGGACCCTGAGATATCTTTATCAATCATCCATGTTAAGTTTCAATTTACTCGTCAGTCATGGATACAACAACTTCGTTGGACTATATCATTTGTTATCTGATTCAGAGAACTATTGAGTATTACAACAACAATGAGGACACATTCAAAAGTATAGGACTTTCTGCAGTCTATACAGAGACAGTGGAAGTGAAAGGAAAGTTCATATAGGAAAGATACATATATTGCTTCCATTTCTTTACCATTTTAATGTAAAACACGAACTTCTGTGTACGCTTACCAAAACGAAAATATATAAGTAGATACAAATAAAGGAGTCTCGATCTGTCTTTATACAAATAAAAGAGTCTCGATCTGTCTTTATTTGAGTGTACGTACTCTACATGATGTTTTAAAGTTTTCAGTTGTTCCTGTCTGGTATGAATGACCTTTGGAAGATATTTTTCGCTTGCGATAAGCATCTCTATACCGTTCTCATAAAAAAATATGGGCACTACTTGTTTATTAGGCTATATTATTTACGTACATTCTCATTCCCAAATTTAATTTGCAACATTTCAGATCTTTGGTGAAGCTTGATTTTACCTTTTTGTTTTCTTCCCTAGTATTGTACGATTCCTTATCGTTGCTATGAATTTAAACACACACGTGTTTAGCGGATTGCGAACCGAATTCCATGAAATGTGTGAGTGTGGTGCCAACCATCGGGTTTTGCAAAACAAAACAAAATTCTGTCTTGGAAAATTTATAACAACCTATAACATGATTCGAGGAACCACAGCAGAGCAAATATTAATGCAGTATTCGAGTTTGAAATTTTACGTTATTTTGTTCTTCTGAACGTTTCCCTCATTAATAACGTTTGCGATACAGTGCTATAAACTGAATATTAAAAAGCCCCATGATACTAAAGCGACCATGCTAAAGAAAACAAGCTAATTGTCTTTATCCCATCAACGATAGTAACAAGTGCCGTCGAATTCAATACACACTGATAATGAGTATGTTTCTTGTGGCATTGTAAATGAATGTACTGTAGTAGACACCTTTTTGCTATAGTATATCACAACATGCGGAAAAGAAAGAAAATTCAACAGCTTCTTGACAAACACGAGAGCTCTGAGAAGCAGGCTTTTATTGAAAATTCCAGAGTGGGTTCATAATAAGAAAGAAAATCCGACAGCTTCTTTACAATCACGAGAGCTCTGAGATGCTGGCTTTTACTGAAAATTCCAGAGTGGGTCCATAATTCCTCTTTCTTATATGGACTTTTGTGCTTTGAGAATCTCTACGAGAGAACGAAACATATATGAAATTGCAGCTGTTCACTTCATTCGGCACCTTGCCTCTAGCTATGAGGTATAGACACTTTGTCAATCTTTCAAATATACACGAAGAAACATGAGTAACAGCTGTGATTCGTTGATTCAATATGGCAGAGCGAACCCTAAGGGAGCTTCTTGACATTTGGAGCCTTGGTTCCATAACAACTCCCTGGTTCAATTAATGATGCTTGAACCGCATTTTTCTACGCCTTTGCATGTGGCAACTGACGACTGATGACGTTATCTAATTTAAAGAGTTGGTCGGTAAAATTTGAAATATTAAAAGAGAACAAGAACGTTCAGATTGAATCGTCAATGACAGCTAATAATATGTTCTGTTTAAGCACACTCATTCAGCAAATTCAGCAAATTTAACAAGTGCATTCCAATTATCCTTGCGTTAATTCATAACATCAGCAAAATTTCCTCATTTCAATCAAAAGAATGAAAACTTCACTGGGATACCTTGAAACCAATGTACTTGTACTATAAAAGCTCAGCCTTTTCTACCACGTAAAGTCTACAAATGGTCGTTAAACAGGAAACAATTCGCCGTTTGTGAGTGAGATGTCATTGACAAATAAAAGGTTCTAAGAGACAAAATCAAGGAAACAGATTTCAGAACCATAAATGTTAATAACTTTTAGCCTTGAATAACATGTAGTTTCGACAATGATCATAATATCCCGTTCAATGTAATAGGTGTGTCAAACGGTAATTTCAATAACTTAAAGACGGGAGACTGAATCACATCAGACCTTAATGTTTTAACATAACTGAGAAGGTTTGTGTGATTGAGTTCACGTGCGAGAGTGTGTGGAGGGGCGAGGGGTATGTGTGTATGGTGGGGGGGGGGGGGGTTAGTGGAGACAAAGGAAAACTTGTTCAATGTTCAAATGCACAAACTTGTTATAGCGCTTTACAGAGCTTATGTCACTGGAAACAAATTCTACTATTTAAGTTAAGACCAAGAACATAATTTAATTTTATTTGATTATTTATGTGAAAGAGACGACGCAAAGTGCAAAGACTCGAAGTAGATAAAATATGCTGAGGAACGTTTATAGGAAATCTTGAATCGTTGAAATCACGCAGATATAAGTAAAAGTAAACCAAACAAATATGAGAAACAAAACAAAGTAAGACCGAAGGTTCATTAAATCTGTTTTCTCTACAAAACTAACCGGATACACCTCGCACCTCACACATGCAAAAAAACTTACCCAAAATACACTCTCAGATGTATAGGTGTTTAAACGTTCGACCAATAAAACCGAAACCAGGTAGATATAATTACCTTAATAGATCTTTACATAGTATTTTAACTCATTAGTCACGTCATACTTTCGTAACGCTCAAAACCGATTACCCAATCAGAGAGACTTAATCATCAATGTTCATACGTTTAAAAAAAAGTCTATTATTATACACATCCCCGCTAGCAAATGGTTTTCATACATCAGTAAATGTTTGCCTAACTGTGATAATAAGATGCAAATCATTCATTACATATACATTTGGTAAGATTTCATCATATTGATCATGCGCATAAGCTGTAGCTTCAAGTACACATTTCCTGCTGCAGTTTGTCAAGTCGTGTCATCGTTGTCGTAAGTGTGGAGAGGGTAAGCTGAAGATAATACTGTTTACTGATAAACCGCGTAACATGGAAAGAAGCAATCGGCTCACGTATCTCTTCCTGCTGGTCGATGTATCGTTTGAGTACTCTGAAGCTAGGAGTAAGTTTAAAAGCCCCAAACCTACTCGAATTGATGGTTTAGTTAATGCTACAGCAAAATCTGGCCAAAATTTAAGTCAATGTAGTAATTTTCATTGAACAAAACTCTTTATCTGTATTAATTACCGAGTAGTAATTTCCATACTATACAACAAATTACCTTCCCAGGTTAGTTTCTTTCACAGTGTTCAAAGTCATCCGTATCGGCCCCCATTTTTGAGCAGGCTATAATTCTTTCAAAATTACTGTTAGAGTTTCTCTGATCCTCCAAGTAAGTCCCTTATTATGGAATGAGTAACATCTTGTTTACATTCTTGAACATTTGGTAGTATTTCCGATAACCTTTAATGTGGAAATTTAGATTGTGTTTTCACGGACATAACAGGTAATATCCAAATTAAAACTACCACAAAAGACCACAAAGTACACACAAGATGTCTGCTAAGGATATAATAATAACTTTAGGTACATTGATAAGTACCAAATGTTTTGGTGAACGAGTGCGAGGGGTTAATACAAACTGAAACTTCCACACTAGAATCTTATGATTAGATGTTTTTTTTGGCATGGGGTGGAGTGCAAAGGGGGGGGGGTGAGGAATACAGCTATGGTATATTTGAGTGAAAGAATATGTCTTCATGTACTATAGGATGTCATATTAGACTTACCGTCCATCCTCCGCCAGTCATATTATACATATACAATATATCGTCTATACTATAGGATGTCATACTAGACTTAACGTCCACCCTCCTCCAACAGTCATATAATACATATTCAATATATCGTATATTATGTAGAATGTCATACCAGAGATACCGTCCATCCTCCTCCGCTAGTCATATTACCCATATATACATATATTTGTAATAGGATGGCATACTAGACTCACCGTCCATCCTCCTCCGCCATGATCGGCGAACATCTCCATTAACTTCCTCGTTTAAAATTACATCAGCCGCTTGCAGACTTGCGCATTGTAACGCTGCCTTACCCAATCATGTCACGCCATGACATTTTGTAGCTTCTATTTACATACATTCTAACGGAAGATAAGAAGGGACTTGTCAAGATGGCATGGCCAACTGGTAGCAAACGTCATGTAATACGATAAAGACCTTTTAATGTTTCAACAAGCGTCTTCGGTACTTTTTTTCAATTGAAGCGAAACGGCGAACCGCCCTTGATGGTCACTTTAGTCATTCATGAAGATTATCTCAGTTATCATTCGTAAAGCACAGGGCTCGCAAGATGGGGAACCAAAGAAGGGAACTTTTCTGCGTCAACTTTTTCACATTGTTGATGGGATGGAATGTCCTTGCATCAATAACGGTAAGTTTCTCAAATTTTGTATGGACTAGCCGCATGCAAACATTTAACAACTCCGTTACTTTTTCACATAATAGTAACTTCATTTTTGGTCTTCTTTCAAAATTAAAAATTAGCAATGCATAATTGTTATCGCTGCAATGTTTGTTACACTAAGTTGTATTGACCATAACTCATACCGAAATACAGTTAACAATTTTTGGGGAAGGTATTCAATAATTTCACGATATGTTTGTGAATATTGACATCTCAGCTTTTCAATATTCAAGATATAAAAATGAGAAATAGAAAAGTTGTTTTAATAGGTGATGTAGGTTAACCATAAGTTAATTGAAATAGTTATTTTACGAAACAGTCCGATGAATGCTGCACTTCTATTTCCAGTTACCGAGTTAGCCAAATCAACGCTGTCTTTAATATATTATTCATGTTATTTTAATACGTCAACGGGACCCCCCCCCAAAAAAAAATACATACAATTTTTTGTTCAAATATGTAGACGATAGTTGAACGTAATGTTTCGTGTTCATAATTCCTTACTCGACCTGTCCTAAAAAATCAAACAATTAAAAAATTAATACAAAATTAAACTACAACGCATATGTATTTTATAGGACTTACTTCATATATTAACAAGTGTTATATTTTCTCAAGTCGCGACTTCTACATATTTCTTGTCTAACAAATGAACAAAGAAAACAAATGAACAACGACTTTGATGTAACGTATTAAACTAGTTAAAACCAATTTTATAAAGATTTTTTTAAATCTATTTTGAATCAAGCTCAATATACACAGATTTTTAATTTCGTATAATATTCATTTTTCAATATATTTCATTATAAGAAATTTAGCTCGCTTTGCAGACGTATTTTTAAAAGTTTGAACCAAAACTTGATCTATGAAATGCACTAAAACCTAAAAATGATGTTTTCATCAAAATTTGCCCTCTCTGTCGAATGACGATTTCCTTTGACAATAAAAATGTTTCAGCTAGGAAAACCGCAGCTTGTCATTTTGAAATAAACTAAGAGGATTAAGACTCAAATCATTCAGTTAAGAAAATGTCCTTGTAAGGAAGAAAATTTCTTGTATCCATATTGTTGATTTTTTCGTAATGATTCGTGTTCATAATTCTTTACTCGACCTGTCCTAAAAAAAAACTAAAAAAAAAAAAAACGTGAAGTAAACTTTAAACTACAACGCAAAGGCATTTTATAAGAACTTCTTCATATATTAACAAGTGTTACATCTTCACAAGTCGCGACTTAGTTTGATATATTTCTTGTCTAACAAATGAAAGAAGAAAACAAATCAGCAAGTACTTTTGATGTAACGTATTGAACTAGTTAAAACCTATTTATTTGAAGATTTTTACTTGTCTATTTTGAACCATTAAATCAAGCTTGATATACACATATATTACTTCGTATAATACTCCTTTTTATGATTTAAGAATATGTAGCTTGCTTAGTAAACGTGATTTTTAAAATTTTGAACCAAAAGTTTGATCTACGGAATGCACTAAATAATAATATTCATCATAAAAATTTGCTCATTCTGTCGAGTGATGATTTTATTTGACAGTAAATATTGTTTTCAGCTAGGATAACATCAGCTTGTCATTTTGAAATATACTTAGATGATTAAGACTCCAATTATTCAGCTAAGAAATATCCTTGTCAGCAACTTTCTTGTAACCATATATTGTTGATTTTTCGTCATGATTCGTGTTCATAATTCTTTACCCGACCTGTCCTAAAAGATAAAAAAAAATAATAAAAAACGAAAAGTAAACTTTAAACTACAACGCAAATGTACTTTATAAGACCTTATTCATATATTAACAAGTGTTATATATTCACAAGTTGCGACTTAGTTTCATATATTTCTTATTTCTTGTCTAACAAATGAAGGAAGAAAACAAATGAGCAAGGACTTTTGATTTAACGTATTCAACTAGTTAAAACATATTTGTTTGAAGTTTGTTCTAGTCTATTTTGAACTACTAACTTCAAGCTCGATATACACAGATATTACTTCGTATAATGATCATTTTTCAATGATATAAGAAAATGTAGCTTGCTTAGCAGACGTAATTTGTAAAAGTTTGAACCTAAAGTGAATCTATGAAATGCACTAAATAACGATGTTCATCATTAAAATTTGCTTATTCTGTCGAGTGATGATTTCCTATGACAGGAAGATTTTTTCAGATAGAATAATCCCAGTTTGTCATTTGAAAAAATACTTAGATGATTAAGACTCAAATTATTCAATTCAAAGATGTCCTTGTAAGGAACTTTCTTGTATCCATATTGTTGATTTTTTCTTGTCATCCCTGTCGGTAAGTCTATAGATATTAAAGTCCATGTATTTGGATCCCTGATTAGGAGCGTCTCAGATTCAACAATTTATTTAAATTGGAAATGACATTGAACAAGTTCACAATTTGACAATGTTGTCGATACCTTTTTCCTTACAAAAACCTGAAACGTTAAACGTGTCAAATAATTCATCGGTTTGAATACTTTCAAGTTGGTAGCCTACTTATTGAAAAATTCTGTAGACGTGTTCTTTTTTTCCATCTATGTTAGGCGCCATATTAAAAAAACCTATGTATATCTTTTTTTCAGTTCTTATACACTATATTGACAGCAAAAATATCATCCTACTTACTTTGGGAGTTTACGTTGTGAGACGTACAAATTGAAACGGTTTTGAATCTCAAAGTGTTATTTGAACATTCGACCACTTTGTATAGGAAACTTAATTGAAAAATATTTAACAGCGTTCCCATTTAATATCCCGTGAATTGTCTCCTTATTTTTGTACTTAAAAAATTACTTCTTGAATCTTATTCCGACAGCGTTAACTGTTTGAATCTTTCTTCCTCCGATAAACAAAAGTTTTGATTCTATGAAAAACAGGCTAAATATGTTTTCTTCTAAATTTAAATTTTGATAAGCTTGGACGGAAGCATTGTTGCTCCAAAAGCCATTGGTTTTTAACTGCAAATACAATGTTTAGTTCATATTTACGGTGAGAAAGATCAAACCTAACACGGTGTAAACGTCGCTGATTTCGTGACAGTCTGTTTCTACGACATTTATTCAATTGTGTTCTCCAGTGTACAGTTGAAAGCGATTCCGCATTACGAACTTCGGTATTTTTAATAAACGTTTTCACAAATGATAGTCCGTTTTGATAATTTACACTCAAAGTAGCATGCCTGCGCCTACTCATTTTATATTATTCCTTTTAACTAGGATAGGGAGATCTCAAGAAACTATAGTTTAGAAGTGAAGCCCAAGAACCACGAATGATATTCATTTAACAGTAACAATTTATTAGTTGGCTTCACAAATTTGGTGGCTAAAAAGTGTACTTCAGTTTCATTTCTGTTTTCGCCTTATTATGTAGATGTGAATAGATAGGCTTAATATGCTCTTTATTAACAAATTTATTTTTAACACAATTATTAAACCATAATATATGTGTTCATTAAAAAAAATATATAAACATGTGAAGGTAAGTATAAGGCAGGATTATAAATTTGCTTTCAGTGTTTTTTCGAAGCAGCATTATATGAAAGGAACCATTTGTCGCAAAACTAAAGACGAGATTTAATGGGCAACAGCCCATGTTACTTCTTTGATCAAACCGATTCTATGTTTTAAATTCAAAACTCAAGATGTGTTAAATTGTATGCATAACGGTTATGATCAAATTTTTTACAAATATATTGATCAAATTAAGCTATCATTTTATCGAAATTAAGAACGATTTTCCTTTGTTATATTCAGGATAACCTTTTGTAATAACATTTTTCGTTGTTAGAAAGATATGACATTACCATATCCTAACACTGTAAACATTTATGTGGGTTATGTGCCTAGAGTCACAAGCTTTAAAAGATTACAGGCAACTTGAAAGACGCATTAGACCATTTTATAATAAAGATAGAAGTAAAATGCAGAGGAAGGAAACTGTCGAATTGATGCATTAAACACCAAGTTCATCCATATATAGTATATTTCACTATCTTTGATATAGTATTTTTAACGATTCAAACAGGGTCATGCACACACCGTTATATAATTTTATAGTATTATGATTCACGTGCGAAGTTTTCTGGTTTAACAAAATGATAGCGCTCATAATCTGAAAAGCTTGGCAAAGTATATGAGGTTATAGCACGACAAAAATCTGTGTTAAAAATACCAAATATCGGCATTATCTTTTACCTCGGCCTTTTGGTTACCAATTCGTTTACACATCTTTGTGTTCAAACCAGAGGATCTGTGTCATCGCACTAACAAAAATTGCTCGTACAGTCACAAAGAAATAGCTTAACAGTATAGGGAGGCGTATGCATGTTACCATGCAGCTCAAATGTATGTCGAATAAATATCATACCATTGTGACCTTTACACGTTAATGGGAAACGTAAACTTGTTGTAAACGTGATGGTTATAGTTTGGGGTTAACTATCTTCCAGTTTATGTTTATTGTAGATCTGTACAGCTTATACTATTTAAAACGATATAGCAGATTTTTAACCTTTCGTAAAGCTACACATCAGTGGTCATTGAGTCGAGTTGTATTCTAAGAAATTTACAAAATACATGGTAACGTACAAGTTGTTGTTCACACTCTTGCAATTTTAGATCGTTACCGCTTGTTTCTGGACATAGAAAACAGATTGTTAATGTTACATAGAGCTACATATCAGTAGCCAATGAGTTAAATTCACATCATCGGTATAACTTTATTTCATGCTCGCAGAAAATGTTGCAATTTGGTGAATAATGAAAAGATTAAGATATTAGATTTAACAAATATATAAATAATTATTGTGCACATATACTTGCCAGGGCGATATTTCTCTATGAAAATGACTTGTCCGAGCAACTAAGCGTTGATTCCGTTCGTAAATACGAAACAGTATCTCCATTTTATATCCAGGTACCAGACAAAGGTACTGAGTTAAATGCACGCGATGTAATGAAATTCATAAAAAAATATCAGAACATAGGGATTGAGCATCTGTTAGTTAATTCCTACAAAGTCTTTGTTCATTGCTATCGATGTTTTTTTAAAGCATCGGTAAATATAGGATCTTCTGCCAAGAATGTCTATTAAATTTTATACGTTTTCCTGTCGAATGTTATCGACAAATTGCCTTATTTAGTTGGGAGACTGTGGTGTGGAACTGCACTGGTAATTTTGAAAACAGAATGAAAATGTTGCTTGCGAAAACAATAAAATGATAACAAAAATGAGTGACAGGAAATGCAAAACTATATAGCGGTGATTGTCAACTCGCTTCACGGCGGATATTTTCGTGTAAGTTCTGCATTATACATCACGAAATCGAAACGAAAAAAATAAATAAAAAAGAAGCCAATTACAACATTGTCTGGGGAAAGAAAAAAAAGCAATCGTAGTATTTGCTGATCAAAAATATCAAATTTTTCCTACGAAAAACAAAAATCATATACCGACAAGGAAATAGAGAGAGAGAGCCAAACAAAAATGGGTTTTGGCAGTTGTTGTTATTCCGTGGATATCTGAATCTGATAACGAGAAAAGATGTGCTCTTTGGTATGGCTGGTCACTTTGCCTAATATGCTTCTTTAAAGAAACAAACGATCCTTTGTTCCAGAAAATGTGGTTTACACCGACCTTGCTGTACGTTAGTTGTTTCCGTAAATACTATTGTCTTGTTTAGATTATGTATTTGGAATTTGCGATAAATTCAGTAACAATGACAATTTTACGCACTTATAACTGGAGTTCGTCACAGAATTAATGCCTTAACATTCAATAAGGTGAAAGGAAACGTAAAAACATGATTATTTTAATATTGAACCTTTTCTAAACTCCAACAATTCATTGATATTTATGTGCATTAAGGATATTAAAGATCAGTCTATACGTTCTTTGTCTTACCATGCAGGCTTCTGCTGACGTCACTGATCGATCATCGAGTAAGTTACCTTTTGTTATTGACTATATGTATAATTTCTTACACTTAAGCTTAAAATATTCACAACCCCTTTACGATTCCAGGTAATATTATTCGTATTTGAAATCATTTGCACGTTTGTTCATTAATGAAGATGTTTCCGTAAGAATAAACTTTAATATAATAAAGCAAAAACAAAATGGTCCTATAGAATTGTATACAAATTGTTGAGGGAGGAGGGAGGAGGGAGGAGGGAGGAGAGAGGAGGGAGGAGGGAGGAGGGAGGAGGGAGGAGGGAGGAGGGAGGAGGGAGGAGGGAGGAGGGAGGAGGGAGGAGGGAGGAGGGAGGAGGAGGAGGGAGGAGGGAGGAGGGAGGAGGGAGGAGGGAGAAGGAGGAAGGAGGAGGGAGGAGAGAGGAAGGAGTAGTGAAGTAGACATGTTATTCATTGACAGACAGCTTTCTCGATGGTTGTTGAGATGATATTATTGGCCCTGAGTAGTCGATGTGTATGCTAACCGGGCACTCGTTTTGGTGAAGGGAAAAAACTGCATGAAATTAGGAATAAATACAAAAATTAATAAATCAATTAAATGACTCTTCCTTAGATAAAGTTAATGCTGCTGTCATCCATTATTTTCTGTTATAGGTTTATCTTACTTTCTATTTCAATCAACCGAGAACCCGAAAGATTGCCAAGAAATCCTCAGTAAATGTTCAAATACCCCAAATGCATCTGGTGTTTACAAAATCAAACCTGCTGGTTTCCCAGAGCCGTTCGAAGTGTACTGTGAAAACGACTCAGGCAGTAATGGATGGACGGTAAGTTGATAACGTTCGCTAAGCTTATAGTTTCAAAAATTCAAAATATAATACTGGACTAGTCAATAAAATTGACCAACGGAAGACCCCAAACAACCAGGAACTTTATAAATGAACTTTTGTTTGGGTTCCTCTTCGAACAATAGGAGGCCCAGTTTTGATTGAACTTCAAGAGGCAGCATTAAAATTTCATGAGAAAAAAAAAGTCATGTTTTTTTTTCTCCAAATATCAAAATTTATGCACGCTGAAACGAAATATTCAGTGACGTAGTGTGGACGACTCGAATCAACTTTTTTACTAACTTGCCAGTTAAAATTATTTACTGGTGAATAAACAATGTGATAGTTATATTGAAGAGAAAGTGTTTCACCCTGCTTGTTGAAAACCTCATCTCAATTTCTTGCCTGTGACATGAGGTATTGTTGATTGAATGTTACCTATCTTTGGCTGGCTAAACCTTCAACTACTCCAGGAAGTTGGATCACAGTAGGAGGTCTGTGATGTCATCTGGGCACATGCTCTTCAAATCTTTACTGATGTTATTATAATTCTCTTGTTGATTAATTCTTTAACCTGATAAATTTATAATGTTAAGTTAGTTTGTCAAAGTTCTCCGTACTAAGAATTTTCATCAAAATATATCTTTGTTGTAGAAATGTTATTTATAACTGTGAATAAATGATTAAGAATTTATTTAAAAAGCATGCATATTTTTGTCAGGTAAAGTGCCATGATGACATCTTCCATTCTATGGTTGCCAGATGGATTATTTGGCAAAATATCATAAAAAATTTGAAAAAAAATCAATTCTACGCGTTGGAAACATCCTATGAGGATGTGGTTTTAGCCTAAATATTCAGAAAATGTTGAAAAAAAAACAGTTGCAGCCACAAAAAAAAAAAAAAAAAACTTCATTGTGCAAGAAATTAACATAGGCCTACCTTGATTCTGTTTCATTACGACAGGTAATACAGCGACGGACGGATGGATTCATCAACTTTACTCGGAATTGGGACGATTACAAGCACGGTTTTGGATATCTGGGAAGTGAATTTTGGTTAGGAAATGAAAAATTCGCTTACCTAACAAATCAAAAGAAGTATCAACTTCGTATGGACTTAACGAATGCTGCAGGGCACACGTATTACGTGACTTACGACGATTTTCGTATCGCCGATGAATGGAGCCAATATTCTATTCAAAGACTTGGAAACGAAAGTGGCGATCCAGGTAAATGTTCTGTGTTTACATTTCTGTTTAATCTCAGCAAAGACCGATTTTCATCTTATTTCATGTTTTCGTAGGAGCTATGCTTAAAGAAGGAAATGTGGGTACCTGCCAAGTTCCTCTTAAATTGCTAAAGGTTTCTATTAGAGTTTCTAGTAGTATTATTGAAACATATATTTATCACCCCCCCCCAAAAAAAAATCGAAGAATTAAAATTTGAATAGAATTATTATCCTTAATGTAATAAAACAATACAACAATTTCTTTCTTGTCAAGTAGTGTTGCGTACGTTATATATAAGGTTATTCGCCCCCCCCCCACCCACCCACCTGTCTGTACTGTAGGTGATAAAGGTAATATCGGAAGCCATTACGATCTATATCTGGACCATTTAATAATTTCAATGCCTCAAATATGTCACAACCACCAACTGAATTTTAAGATGATCTTTTCCTTTACCTTCTCCCAGGTCCATTTATCGAGGAGTGTCCATCGAATACGAGGTTTTCTAAGAGTACATGCGAGAGACTTTGTACTGAACCCAATACGTGTATTAATTCAGCATCTATGGAAACAGAAAGGTGCATCTGTCCAAACGGTTATATGATACAAGGAGAGAACTGCATACCTCAAAGTCAGTGTGGATGCTTTTTACAAGAAAAGGGAAGTGTGCTTAATGTAAGTCAATGGATCAGTGAGAAGTTTGTTGCCTTTTTTGCTCATTCAACCTGCTCCAAAAGTAAACGCTGATTTGGTCAACTTCTTCCATAAGCTAATAATGGAATGGAAGATGTTGCAGCACTAGACAATTCCTCATTTCCACATGCTTTATCACATATAAATACGATGTTCCTTCTTCGCTAAATCTTTCATGTTACTGTGTGCATAGAGTATTCTATGAAATATTAATGCATGAGCAATACGTGAAAAAACACTGGTTATGGTAATTTGACTTAAATTCATTAGTGAAAAGTGAGTCAGCAAATAGTTTTTGATAAACTGAAATTTTTAAGGTCTATTTGCCATGACAGGACGGTGAATCATTTGTCAATTCTGACTGTACTTCCCGTATAAACTGCAACGAAAATCGGCTGAGTTATGAAAATGACTACCGATGCAGTGACGATGCAACGTGTCAGGAGAGAGACGGTGTGAGAAGATGTATTTGCAACGATACGTATGAAGGAGATGGGGTAACGTGTATTCGGAACGAACCTCCGAAGGATTGCTACGAGATATACAATACAGGGATCCATATCGACGGGGTTTATACCATCTATCCTACTGGCTGGGAGGATTCTGGCTTCCAGGTCTACTGTGAGATGTCAACGGACGGAGGAGGATGGACGGTAAGTCTTTACAATCCACAAGAGAGGGATAACTTCTAACCGTCTTGGTCGAGTTGCATGTGGACCCACGGGCAGTGCATGTCTCTAAGAAAGGAACTATAAAGCTTCTTCTCAATTAAACAGGACAAGTTTGTCGATATATCGAGTCGATTGATCGTCAGTTTGTCTGACGTTGAATATCAAGTTAATTTCAATACTCACCGGAAAGAGGACTTCACATAACAAATTTGAGTTTTGTTGTGCTGAGTGTGTTTGTTGGACGCGAGATGTCCAATGAACTTACGATGTTTTATCGCTACTCTATAGCTCTCAATTGCGTAAGCCTTATGTCGTCTTGAATTGAACAGCTTTTAGACAGAAATATCAGTATCTAAACATAACGGTAACGTCAATAACTTTCACGTTTGGCCTGGTTGTCTTTGCGAGGGAAACATGAGTAAGGGTCTGAAGATTGAAGAGCAATACCGATCTTTGGCAGAAATTGGATGCTTGCGATAAACATATCTTTACGTTTGTCAGATGGAAGATGCATTGGCACTACTATATTAGGCTATATTATATAAATACATTCCTATTCATTTGCGCCATTTTAGAACTTTGGCGATGCATCAATTTACCTTTTTGTTTTCTTCCGTACAGTATTATACGATTTCCTTATCGTTACTAAGTATTTAAAACACGTGTTTACCGGTAAAACGAGTTGCGAACCAACTTCCATGAAATGTGTGAGTGCGTTGCCATCCATCAGTTTTTGGAAGAAATAAAACATCTGCCCTATTTCAGATTAAAGTGCTGGAGTAAACAATGAACGGAAACAGGTTGGAACGATATTTAACTTTATATCATATTTATATCTTTACATATTTCTAGATTCTACAGAACAGGACGTCTGGTTCAGTTAACTTCTATCGTGGTTGGAATGCATACAGGGACGGGTTTGAAAGTCCAAGCGGGGATCACTGGCTTGGTAACGACAAGATTCACGACCTTACAACTCAGAAGACCTACCAACTAATGATTGACCTGACAGATTCAGCTGGTTCACAGTTCCACGCCCGCTACTCCACATTCAGAATTGGAGACGAGGGTAATAAATATAGACTCTCTATAGGCTCGTACACAGGAAATGCAGGTTAGTGTATTTTGCAAATTTATGAAGCTTTTGTTTGATAACGTTAGTTTTTAATGGTTTGGGTGCATAATAACCTCTACAGAACTTCACAGGATGCTTGAAAAATGAATCTTGCTAAGAGACTACAAAAAACAAACAATGTAAATATGAACATGTAATATGTAACCCATTTTCATTTCAAAAAATTATTATTACTCGAAAACTACTGCATGTGTAATACATTTAATGATGATTCTAATAAACCCCACACGACATCGTGGCTAAACTCAGTGAAGGGAACGGAAAACAAGTATGTTATGATAACGCTATTTCCTAGAAAACTAGAATATAAAACTATGCTTATCATAATTACTTACAAAATACAGGCGGTAGATAAGATGAAATTTCTTAATCATGATCATTTTCAAAGGTTAGCTTTACCGAGCTGCAATCAAGTTTAATATATTTTAGACCACTTGCACATTTGGCATTACGCGCTCATTGGAAGATGCAGTTATTACATATATCATTATTAAAACAAAAACTGAGCCCAATGCTGTTCAATGCAAATGAGCATAGCTTGCTGATCGAAAAGACAATGATGACCGTTACTGCTCGAATCTGAGTAACATGGAAATTCAGAACACTTTAAACATTTGAACCTTGACACAAAAGCTGGGCTCTATTTATTACACTATTATCCAAATATCACTTGCAGTGTCATCGCGATAACCGACAGAGTTGCGTTGTTGGCGGGATCACGTCCACTACACCTCTCTATATTGTTTGTGTGTTACTTGTTTTTAATATTTGGAAAAATTTAAATCACAGCGGTGTTCATATGATGTCCCAATTAGTCACTTAACTATGATATCATTAATATGAACAAATAGTTACATAGTTCAATTGAATGTGCCTCATGAATGCACAGCACACATATGGAAGTGATGATATTGACATGCATATGATTTGATATTCAATTGGTGAATGTGTCTCTCAGAGGTGGAAAACAAGTTTTAAACTAATACACAGTTGAGTAGTTATAATCTGGTTGCAAAAGAAAACCTTCATGAAAGATGCAGTTTTTCCTTTAGGTTTGCCTTCAATGATCCCTGAGACAAATTAACCTAATTGCACATTTCTTTTACATCGGATAAATTGAGTACATTTGAAAACCAATATCTACCAACCTGGCTTACAAAAAGAATTAAAGCGTTGAATTTTCTAACTGACATGGCGATAAATCATATCCATTCATCTCACCCCCCCCCCCCCCCCTCACTAAAAATGACCGTGCTTCATTTCGCACGTAAACACAATCACATATTAACATACAAGCATGTATTTATGAATACTTGCAAGCTTGTTAAAATATAAACTAGATTAAATACGGTTATGGAATAAAAATGGAATAAAAAATCTTCAAAATGTTTAACCTCATAACATGGTTATTGTTAGAGTATTTCAGTTCCTTTGTATGCGATGTTGATTATATACGTCCTCATTTCCATTCTTTCAGGTTATGACGCCATGAAATACAGAAACAATAAACCTTTCAGCACGCACGATCGGGACTACGATCATTGGAGTAGTGTCAACTGTGCACAGAAGCATCGCAGTGGCTGGTGGCATTATTATTATTATTATTATTATTACAGCTGCTACCGCTTTAGTTACGGTGGATACTATTACTATTGCACTGCTTCTAACCTCAACGGAGACTACCAATACAGCGACTACCGCGGAATCTTCTGGTATAATCTTCCTGGGAACGATTGCGGCATCGATGGTACAAAAATGAGGATACGACCAGTTGGATAGCAAACAATATCTCTCATACACATATAGATTGTAAAATCTGGACCCTGAGATATCTTTATCAATCATCCATGTTAAGTTTCAATTTACTCGTCAGTCATGGATACAACAACTTCGTTGGACTATATCATTTGTTATCTGATTCAGAGAACTATTGAGTATTACAACAACAATGAGGACACATTCAAAAGTATAGGACTTTCTGCAGTCTATACAGAGACAGTGGAAGTGAAAGGAAAGTTCATATAGGAAAGATACATATATTGCTTCCATTTCTTTACCATTTTAATGTAAAACACGAACTTCTGTGTACGCTTACCAAAACGAAAATATATAAGTAGATACAAATAAAGGAGTCTCGATCTGTCTTTATACAAATAAAAGAGTCTCGATCTGTCTTTATTTGAGTGTACGTACTCTACATGATGTTTTAAAGTTTTCAGTTGTTCCTGTCTGGTATGAATGACCTTTGGAAGATATTTTTCGCTTGCGATAAGCATCTCTATACCGTTCTCATAAAAAAATATGGGCACTACTTGTTTATTAGGCTATATTATTTACGTACATTCTCATTCCCAAATTTAATTTGCAACATTTCAGATCTTTGGTGAAGCTTGATTTTACCTTTTTGTTTTATTCCCTAGTATTGTACGATTCCTTATCGTTGCTATGAATTTAAACACACACGTGTTTACCGGGTTGCGAACCGAATTCCATGAAATGTGTGAGTGTGATGCCATCCACCGGGTTTTGAAAAACAAAACAAAATCCTGTCTTGGAAAATTTATAACAACCTATAACATGATTCGAGGAACCACAGCAGAGCAAATATTAATGCAGTACTCGAGTTTGAAATTTTACGTTTCTTTTGTTCTTCTGAACGTATCCCTCATTAATAACGTTTGCGATACAGTGCTATAAACTGAATATTAAAAAGCCCCATGATACTAAAGCGACCATGCTAAAGAAAACAAGCTAATTGTCTTGATCTTGATCCCATCAACGACAGTAACAAGTGCAGTCGAATTCAATACACACTGATAATGAGTATGTTTCTTGTGGCATTGTTATTGAAAGTATCCTATACTTTTTTTGCTTTAGTAGGCCTACATCACAACGAGCGGGGGGGGGGGGGGTGGGATTGAAAATCCGACAGCTTCTTGACAATCAGGAGGGCTCTGAGATGCAAGCTTTTATTGAGAATTCCCAGAATGGATCCATAATTCCTCTTCCTTATATGGATTTTTGTGCTTTGAGAATCTCTACGAAAGAACGAAACATATATGAAATTGCAGCACCGCCCCCTGACCCAGCTGTTCCCTTTATTCGGCACCTTGCCTCTAGCTATGATGCATAGAGACTATGGTAATCATTCAAATATTTCATGAGGAAATATGAGCACCAGTTGTGATTCGTTGATTCAGTATTGTAGAGCAAACCCTTATGGGAGGGAGTCTCTGGACATTTGGGGCCCTGGTTCAATTAATGAATCGTTTGAACCGCATATTTCTACGCCTATGCATTTGACAACTGATGTCTGATGACGTTATCTAATTTGAATAGTTGATCGGTAAAATTTGAAATATTGATTAGGAACAAGAACGTCAAGATTGAATTGTAAATGACAGCTAATAACATTTTTTCTGTTTAAGCACACCGATTCAGCAAATTCAGACAAAACATTCAAACAAACTGCTAACAAGTGCATTCCAATTATCTTTGTGTTTACTTATAACATCAACACATTTTCCTCATTTCCTCATTTGACAGACAACAAAAGGCTCAAAACTTTACTGGGATTTTTTGAAACCAATATACTTGTACTGTCAGTCTGTTATACCACGTTAAGTCTACATATGGTCGTTATATAGGCTAACAGGAAACAATTCACCTGTTGTGAGTGGATGTCATTGACAGCAGAAAGGTACGAAGAGACAAAAATTAAGTAAACAGATTTTAGAGACATAAATATTGATAACATTAAGCCTTGAATAACATGTAGTTTGGACAATGATCATAATATCCTGTTCAATGTAATAGGTGTATCAGATGGTAAATTTAATAACATAAAGACGGAAGTCATATCAGATGTTCATATTTCAACATACCCGGGCGGGTTTGTGTGCGTAAGGTGGGGGGGGGGGGAGTGTGTGTGTGGAGGGGATTGCATAGGTAGGTGTTGCCTTAGCTATCAACTCGAGGACTTGTGTTCTGGTACACACCTTCGCTTTGAGGATATTTGGTGTGACCGTCAATTTGAGGACGTCCTCTAATTGTAAAATTGGAAAAAGGACTCAAAGTGTTTTCAGCAAGCTCCAGTATCAGTATGGGGGATGTCCTCAAATTTTTCACCATCAGACACAAATTTGGCTGAACTGTGTGTATGGTAGAAAATCATTTTACGAAGAGCGCCCTCCTCTGTTCTCGAATTGACGTCCTTGAATAGATGTCCTCGCATTGAGGTCCTCAATTTGTTTATGTCGTTTTAACGTGTTCATCCTTAAGTGTCACTTCATTAAACTGTGTATGCATTGCCTTTTAATTCGCTGTTGTATTTATCTTTAATATTATCAGAGGAGCAGTACTTTCAAACTAGCCAACATGTATTTTAACATTTCACATGCATCTTCATAGGATTTTTAAGTTCAAGTGCATTGACTTCTTTTTAATTTTCTATATTGCTTAAAATGTCATTGCTTACTGAAAAACAACTTCAAAACCAGTTTCCATGTTTTTTTTTCATCCCTACGACCATTATATTTGGTATTCCGGGATAATATTTAGTCTGAGCTTTCTCACAGACTCTAGCATTGCTTCACGAACTTACAGATGACGTTATCAATATATTTCGTCGAGTCTTTCACGATATGCCGTTTGTTTTCAGGGCTGCAGTTTAAAGTTCTATTGGTTTCTGTTTGCCACGACAAAAGAACTTCGTTTTATCGTAACGATTCTCAAACAAGAGTGAATATTCTATTGATATTATTATTGAATATTGAACTGGGCAGTTCTGCTGACCAGTTGCCAAAAACGTTAAGTGCCTGCAAACGCTAAAAATAGCGATTTTTTTTCAACTTTCTACCATTTTATTAGAAATTTAGAGTGTAATTTCACGGACATAACAAGTAATATCCAAATTGAAACGACCACCTAAATAGACGAAAGCACACACAATGATTTCTACTATGGAAGTTTGGACAATTTTAGGTACAACAATAAGTACCCAATGGCTGGGTTGGTGATTACCATTATTTATTCTAAGTGAGAGTATGCATATTAATATGAGTGGGAGTGGTTGAAGCAAACAAATATATATATATATATATATATATATATATATATATATATATATATGTATGTATATATATATATATATATATATATATATATTTGCGTGAGCACTGGGTGATCTCCTTACCTGGGAGTCGCCTTCAACGATCCCAGGGTTACACCTTATCCTTCTTTGAAATCCTGGATCAAAGCCCCCGGTTAACAACCATGATTCTTTCGATCCTGTCATTGCATTTCCGAGGTCTCCATAAATTAGTGGAGTGTCTTAAGTTTTTCAGTGACATTTTTATGGACATATCTCTGAATCCAGGTATGCTCGCCACACGAGAAACATCCACCCATCCAGTTCGGCCCGTACGGATGGAAGGAAGATGTTTTTAATAAGAAACTGCTCGAGTGCGTAAAATCTAACAATGAACAAATACCTTCATTACTAATAGATAACATTTCATGCGGTTTGTGGCTTACGATATCTCCATGTTCTCGCCACTTGAAATATGAACTATATAAGCCCTTATTTTTGGCAACTTTGAAGATGTAATCAGCTAAGTCCTCCATTGATGGGAAATCATCTGCGTGGATGAATGAACCTGCCGGAGCTAACCGTTCGTAATCCTCCTTGGGCGCGCCCACAACGATAGGAATCGCTTCTATTTTAGTTAAACTATTCCAAAACTTTTCTGTTATGTAACCTCCGCAACAGCTATTTTCTAAAGCCAATAAAAACTTGTACTGTCGAAAGATATCTCGGCAAGTCGGATCACCTATGAGACAGGTCAAATTCCCACAATCACCATACATATCAACGGGTATATGTTTGGCAAAATCGTAGACAAAATTGTATCTATGCCACATCTGTGTGTAACAATGACTCGAAATCCAAAGCACAAGCTTGTTCTTGCTCTCAAAGTTTGAATTAGTAGACAGCTTCTTGCTAACCCCAGGAGGGTAGGGTACAAACTCCCCATACGGCAAATAGATGTCAGCGTTCGGGTGCCAGGTCTGGGTTACGTTCAGTGTTATGGCATCCACTAGTCTTTTATCGGGTACCAACTTCCTGGAATTAATGGGACTCTCTTCTGTCGTATGCACCCAAACCTGATCGTTTGTTCTGAGTTGGTGCAGTTGTAGCCACTCCCAAGTTTCTAATCGTGCATTGATGACTACATAGTCAGCCGAGCAGATTGTACAGAGATCGCCCCGTGAGTAGGAGACTAACACAGCATATCCGTCACACGTAACAATCCTTTCTTGGGAATACCGTCCGTACCAATACGGCGTCGACTTCACAATCACCATTCTATGAGTGTAATCGCCGTCGACAATATTTCTACCTGCCCTTACTAGTTCACATGGACACGTTTGCATGTTAAGATGCAAATCCTTCTTGAATTGAACTGAATGAAATTTTTTACTTTTAACTTTGAGCCAATCAAAACTGATATATACCGGAGAAAATAAATTTTTCAGGGAAACTGTGAAAATTGCCGAGAAAATGGCTACAGTTAGCAAAATTCGCTTGAGTCTTGATTGAACGTCTTGCGACATTTTAAGCTTCAAATCTGGTACAGGGTCGATTCATTCACTGATAGCCCAGTGGTCACATGCGATATCAGATAGTGCAATACACGCCGTCATTGATAAGTCCCATGTAACTCTATACCGAAGCTCACATCTTCATCATACCGATCCATTAAATTAAAATAAACACATTTTCAGACGTCAAATGAAGCCCTTTATAGTTCCGACTATAACCTTACATCCTGGGCTTAAAGATAGGATATATGTTGGTACACGTGACTCTATAGGAGCCTAGCTTATATAGTTAACACAGCCGCATGATTCTCCAAGTATATAAGATAGCCATTATATAAAGCGCAACAAATGGAACGAAGTTTTGCTGTCCTCAGCCCATACATACGTCGTTGTTCATATATGGTTGCGTTATATAAAGTACGTCTATATATGTAGACGACACGTTCTCATAGTTCGCCAGGCAACTGGTCTGGACTTCCCAATTTGTAATGACTGTACTGCGAGTTACAACAATACAGTTCACAGGTATACGTCTGTACATAGGAGATGACCCGTGTGGTAATTTGCCAATGAGTGACTGAACTAGTAGGCATATTGATAAGTTAGTAATGATCGATATCAGACGCAGGGGTAATATTTGCTTCCTGTACATTGCTGTATAAGTTTCCGATTTCCTGTTGGAAAGTGAAGTATATCATAACTTAAGCAAGCTTAATAGGCCGTAATTTGTCGGCTGGCTATACTCTTGATTCAAATTCGAATACAGGTGTATAGTGAAAACAATTTCCTCCTAACCATTAATGCATGCAGATTACTGTAACTCATTGGTAAAAAACCATTATTACGCATCGACAAAACACGTGGCCATTGTCATTCGAATTAGATGCAAATCAGACCAAGTGTTTCAAAAGGTGTGTAAGAAAGTAAACAGAAAGAAGTATCGTAAAATGCCTTCCTTTTTTAGGGTTTTACTACAACTATTTTTTTTTTCCGTTTCTATTCAACATTTTCTTTTTACAAAAACGCCAGTCTTGCAAATCTGGTTACACGTCTACTTTGTTTGTTTTCCACTGTTTTGCATTCCATTTTCAAATTCAGTAGAATTTCACTGCTATATTTTGTTTTCAGACAAGGGAACGAGGGGGGGAGGGGAGGGGGGGGGGACAAAAAACCCAACCATCATCTTAACTCATATGACGGAGATCTGTGCAAGGGACAACGCTCCCAAACAGCTGTAGTGCTTAGGAGATGTCATTTAGTAAATCTGTGATGTCATATTGCCGCTAGGATCTAAAATATCTTACTTTCTCCCTTCCCTTTATTTCTTTAATACCTTCAAGGTAGAATTTCAACAGTGTTGTTGGCCGAAACTATCATTGGGTCATCATAAGATGTTGAATATTTTTGATTCAACATTTTCAACGCCAACTCCAATACAGAACATAAACATTATCACCAAGACTATAGGTGACCAGGTGAAACATACGTGGCTCGATGATGTCATATTTAGACTTGATAAAGTCTTCGGCCGTCTGTGTGTGAAGGAACACTACTTCCGTGGTATCTTCCAAGTGGAGTGATATTTATCTTAGCTGTCTGAGGAAGTTGGTCTGACATGTACGGTAAATATGTTTATCACATCAATTGAAGAAGGATGGGTGGGATTGTGCCACCCTTTAAGATAATAAAAAATGACGCACGCTGTTAACTAGTTTGTCTTGCCCGCATTATGCATGTACATTATTTTTTACGTGTGTGTGGATGTAACTTCAGACTCCAATGTGGTTGTAACACAGAGACTCCCAAGTTCTATCTCTGAAAAATGAAGAAAAAAGATATAAATAAAACCATAAAAAGTTGAAATAAAGGAAAAAACGGTGAATCTAATATTGTATGTAAGACTGCGTAAGTATCGAATAAACACGTGCTTACAAAATGCAAGGCAATTATATTATTGCAAGATTGATTTCTGTTCATAATGTTCCTCTTTTAAAACTTAGGCAGATCATAATGTTACTTGTGCTCACGAAAATCGAGGGAGGTTACAACTGCTCACAATTTTCGCGGAGTATTATAGTTGCGTATAGAATGCTCCCGAGATTGTAAAAACTCGTTTGTTGTCGGGTTCAGTCGGAGGTGACGTTATCATTGCTCCATATCCTTCCAGATCAAGGGCGTAGGAACCGGGGGGCTGCCCAGTGGAAAATGTGGAGGGGCGGAAGTATCATTCCGCCCCCCCCCCCCCCCCCCGCGCTTCGCAAGTCAGAAAACCCCTTTCATTTCCAGATGAGAAAACAAATCTCATTTGGAGCACCAAATTGATTTTAAGTCCAGGTGAAAATACAAAATTAAGTTTACAAAATGGAGTGGGTGTTGAAGTGAGCTATATTGCACCAAATTGCATCTGAGGTCACCTGGAAATGCAAAAAATTCCGGCCATCAGTCTTCAGCCCCCCCCCCCCACTCAAAGGTACCTTCCTACGCCACTGTTCCAGATATATATATATATATATATATATATATATATATATATATATATATATATATATATATACATATACATATATATATATATATATATATATATATATATATATATATATATATATATATATATATATATATATATATATATATATATATATATATATATATATATATATATATATATGATCGCTATAGTTTGCTTAGATCATAAGATTGCGATTTCAGGTTTCATCTGTTGACATGTTAAAATGTATTGTTTGAAAATCTTATACCTCAAGAGAATGCGTTCACATTTAATACATGTTTCATTTTCATTTTCTACTGTTAATGTGATGAGGTTTTAATTAAATAAGTCGCATTTCCCAACGTATATCCTTCGTTTGAATCTATTAATGAAGGCAGAGAAGGAAGGGGCCAATTATGAGAGTTCCGTCCTTACATGTGACTAAAAAACACCCTGCTATCCTTAATCGTGCATAGGTTTTCTACACGCACTTAAGTGTGGCAAATTGTACGCTACGTGGATGCATCGAAAACGCTGGGACAATTAGTTATTTATCAAACTGTAAAAAAAAAACAAGATTGTAAATGAACGTTTACCGAGCCAAGGTTATCTACAGGATATATTATACCTGGAATTACCGCAAAACATTCTGAAATTGAAAACTTCGATCAAGAAAATTTCAAGACGTATTATTGAGTAAAGACAAGGCGGTACTTATACGTGATTTGTTTTGGATCGGTTTTTTTTTTTAATACGCGAGGCAGAACGATGGGTGGAGACGAAGAAGTCACTCAAGTGCATGTTCAAGAAACAACGATTAGATCTCGCTTATTCAATGTATTTGAGATAACATTATTATTTGGGGCTGCAGCTGTTGGTGGAGTTGCAGCAGTCACCGTTGCATTAGTAAAGGTAAGCCGGACCCGACCCCCCTGAAATATGTTATAAGCGGTATAGAAGGTAAGAGTACACTTAGTATATGATATAAGCGGTAGAAGGTAAGGACAACTATATACGATATACATATATATAGTTGTCTATATATATATATATATATATATATATAGTTGTCTATATATATATATATATATATAGTTGTCTATATATATATATATATATATATATGTAAATATATATATATATATATAAACATATATATATATAAACATATATATATAGACTACTATATACATACATATATTTATATATATATATATACATATAAATATATATATATATATATATATATATATATATATATATATATATATATAAATATATATAAGAGCGAGCCCATGTACTGTAGGCGGAAGACGGTTAGAAAACTATTTATACATGGTACTGGCAGGCCCCAAGTCAGGTAGGGACAAAAGAGATCCTCCCCGCACAGACTACTGTGCCCCCGACCCCATGTCCCATCTGAGCCACTATCCTTAACTCCCAATACGAGGTAAATGGCATCTAGGACACAAACTTTAATAAAGCAATATGCTTTATTTTACAATAAGGTGAGTACTAAATACCATATTTAGGCAGCCACTATATGACCCATTACATGCTGCGTTGGCAGACTATCCATATTTGACTTGTCAGGCTTTCAAAGTCATCTTTATAAACCCTTCTGAAGAAAGAATTAAGGTTTAATTGGATTGCAACAATACACTACTGTTATAAGTAATACGAAGTCAACGCCAGATCAATTTACCATAATACAAGCACTGATTATATAGGCTCGGTGTGCAGAACCCAAGCCTGCTACGTCTTTTTAAGTGATGCTCTGGCACTTCTATACTTGTTAGAACTTCATCAGTGCGTGGTACAGGTAGCATACGCCCATTAAAAGCTCCATTGACTTACACACTAAATTACAAAAGTAACGTGGTCTCTAAGTCTGGATAGAAGTTTTCACTAGCTAAACGCTACCCTTCACCGGATAGCTGACAAATTGGCCTTTCATGCATGGCACCATCAATTTTCTATTACATGACCGTGTGGATTTTTTTGCTATCCGAGCTGGAAGTTTTCGTCACTTGTAAACAAACCTCTTCACTCAGTGGTAAACAAATTTCCTACGCTGCTCCTGGGAGGCCTAAAGGGGTCTAAAATTGCCTCAATTGACCCAATTTTCTCACCACATGTACTTCCATTCATGCTCTTCAACATGCAAGCCACAAAAAAACTAGATCATGATTGATAACAGGTCATCAAAGATGTTCTCCTGCTGCTTTTTGGCACTTTTCCTGAAGGAGAACAATCGAGCGGATGGATATAGACTCTAATAGGAGTATGCCACCCACACACCATGCACGGATTACATAATATCACGGTTGGTGGGACGAATCTTTCCCAAATTCTCCATTTCCTGTTAGACAGCTTACATCGGCCTAAACCCTTTCATTCGTCAGCCATTGAAAGTTGAGATCATCCCCTCACTCTTTGTTTTGCTAAATGCCTACACGTTACGGATAATCGTTCCTTACAAATTTCAGTGTTTCTAAATATTATTACTGTAATATAACCTATTATAATATTATTGTGTCGAAAGGACAAATAAGTTTGATCATTCACTCTTTTTCTAATTTCTTTTTGGTCATTCATTCTTTTCAGGCCGACTTTGAAGGCGACTGCCCACTTTTTGCTGAAGTCACTTACACAAACATAGTCTATTTTCGAATTGACGTAAATCCTTCATCCTTCGAGTGTGATTATTGCATAATTTTACAGGTATGTATGTGTCTATCGCAGTTTGGTCATCATGTGAGGCAGCCCGACATACACTTTCAAACATAGGCTAGAGGCTCCGGACTTAATATAGCAATGTTCATATATACTAGACAATAATAAATGTCTCAGAAAGGGTAAATTGCTTGTTAAAGCATAACATTGATGGACCATTCGATGACTGAAACCATGGCCACTTGGCTTCCTAATCTTGCAAAGTGAAACTGAATTGTTTGTATAGCTTGACACTATGTTTCCTTTCAAAGGCCAACAGACAAATCATTCATGTCCTGTATCTGATACAACTACAGACCACCTCATTCATAGGATTTCAAGTGATAAAGCTATCATTTCCTTATCAGATTCTGGTCACGCTAGTTAATATATAGACATAGGTTATAGCCTCTAGTTTGGTCACATTGTACCTTTCGATCTTTATAAAGTTAAAGTGGTCTGTTTGGCAGGATATCAAAATGATCTCCCCCCTCCCCTCTCCAATGGTCCTACTGTAGTTATAACAGCTATTGCCCACCGATTTGACGTCCCGATTCTTCTCTTTAAAGAAGAAAGACTCGCTCACAAATGATAAAAACTAGTCTGTTAAGTACCTAATTATACTGCCCTCATTATCCCGGAGGAAATGACCTGAATGTTGAAAATAAATAACAAAGGAAGAGGTAATTAGAAATTGAGATTATGATATACTTATGGTGAGGAGCTATATTGAACAGCCCATGCAATGTTATCCGAACTCTTTGCAGTGTGGTGTTATATAGTGCAGAGTGTCTTGTTAGATGTGGGAACCATGTTTTAACTCAATAACACTGAAGGGGAAGTGGGGGGGGGGGAGAGAGAGAATGGTGGGGTGTGGATATGGGTGGAGCGGCAATGGAATCTGGTGAGAGTGTTGAGATGTCTCTTCCATGTATGGTCATGTTACTTGTCTTTACTGGTTAAAAATTGACTTACTCTCTTATCACTTAGCACATACCTCCTGGTTGTTATATTCTCTGTATACTCAACACATACTGCCATACTCACAGATGAACTCTCTTAACATTCAGCACATTCTGCCCCATACTCAATGAATGCCATACTCCCTTACCACTCAATGCATACTTACTGCCATTCTCATTAGCGAACTCTCTTAACATTCAGCACATTCTGCCCTACTCATTGATTGCCATACTCCCTTACCACTCAATGCATACTCACTGCCATACTCACAGATAAACTCTCTTAACATTCAGCACATTCTGCCCCATACTCAATGAATGCCATACTCCCTTACCACTCAATGCATACTTACTGCCATTCTCATTAGCGAACTCTCTTAACATTCAGCACATTCTGCCCTACTCAATGATTGCCATACTCCCTTACCACTCAATGCATACTCACTGCCATACTCACATATGAACTCTCTTATGATTCAACACATTCTGCCCTACTCAATGATTGCCATACTCCCTTACCACTCAATGCATACTCACTGCCATTCTCACTAACGAACTCTCTTATCATTCAGCACATTCTGCCCTACTCAATGATTGCCATACTCCCTTACCACTCAATACATACTCACTGCCATACTCACAGATAAACTCTCTTAACATTCAGCACATTCTGCCCTATACTCAATGATTACCATACTCCCTTACCACTCAATGCATACTCACTGCCATTCTCACTAGCTTACTCTCTTAACATTCAGCACATTCTGCCCTATACTCAATGATTGCCATACTTCCTTACCACTCAATACATACTCACTGCCATTCTCACTAACGAACTCTCTTAACATTCAGCACATTCTGCCCTACTCATTGATTGCCATACTCCTTTACCACTCAATACATACTCACTGTCATACCCACTAACGAACTATCCTAACGTACACTCAATATATATTGTCATGTTTATTGCCATACTCCCTCAACACTCGATGCATACTCACTGCCACATTCACTGCCATACTCACCGACGAACTCTATTAACACTCACATACTGTCAAATTCATTGCTGTATACACTCTTAACGCCCGGTGCATACCCGTATACTCATTGACTATGTTCAGCGTTCGTCACAGAGAATGTAGCCAACTTGGTATTTCATTGCAATAAATGCCTTTTTTTTTTCTTTAAAAAAAATCCGTTTCAGGTGTTTTTGGCTATGTCAGCGCTCTTGTTAATAATGCTTAGAATCATCGTCATTTGTACAAGGCTCGTGTCACCGTGAGTATTTTTTTTACAAATTATTGAACATACACTTTCGAAATCTTTAGTTTCTGTGTTAATGTTATAAGAATCATTACTTCACCTGATTGGAATGTCAAATAATTTCATTCTCATCTTCATTCGATATTGTAATGCCAAAGATGCATACACATTATATGTCGTTAAAAAAAGTACAATTATTGGCACATATTTGTTGCATTATGACTCTGAAACAACTTTCGGACAATAATTAGATATGAGTAGTTTGATCAAATCATTCAATTACAGATATTTTGCCAATGTGCAGTATAATATGTTTTGATTATCATTGCTGCTATCTCGTAAAGCGATACATAGCTTTACAATTATTAGTTTTAATGTTCTTGTCTTGATTATTTGATTTATTATTATTATTAGAGCAATGCGACAGTGGGTGCGACTGATTATCATGATTCCTTTCTTTGTGATTACGTCTTTCGCCGTGCTCCTCCAAGCAGCCATTATCACAGCTGGCTTAAACACTTTCTGTCGGGGATTACTGGATGGTGCCGTTGACGAAATGAGGTATAAGCATATATATATATATATATATATATATATATATATATATATATATATATATATATATATATATATATATATATATATATATATATATATATATATATATATATATATATTTATATATATTTATATATATATATATATATATATATATATATATATATATATATATATATATATATATATATATATATATATATATATATATATATATAGCCTATTTGGGTACAAATACTGAAGATATATTGAGGAATAGCAAAAGTCAATATTGAATCTTTCAAAATTTGCCTCAGATTTCCAAATCGACTCATCGTAAATAAATTTAGCCACTGATTTAATATCTAATTTAGTTACAGGCCAAATAACGTTTCCCTTTTGAATAAATCTGTTTTTTTCACTGATAACTGAAATGTAACACATCGCTTATATCTCTGTAGATGTTGGATGTTTCAGCCCATAGACTGGAGTATCTACGACGGTTTCCGTTTTTATGACCGCCTTTTCAAGGGAATGGTAAGTTGACTGCTATAAATCTACTACACTGTTTACAAAATAAATTAACGCAAACAAACATACATACATAGACACACGATCAATATATACACACACACACAAAATTGCGAGAATGTTTACATACAGAGACAGGAATTGCTTTCAACATTGAAAAAGATTTTATTTTCTTTATCATCAAAATATCGACCTTCAGAAAGATATGGTACATCTTGTTTTGGTTCACTAACATACCACGCATGATGTTTGGGGTATATTTTGCTCCGTAACATCCAAATTTAAAACGCTATTGCTATATCAAGACACCGTATACGTTGACATCAAATGCCCTTTGACCTCCATTAAAACAAACAATATGCGTGTTGAATACCAATATGGATGGTAAAGGTTATGATTAATATCGAGATCATAACAAGAGAAGATGTTCAAGCAAACGCAAGGCCGACAGAGCAGGTACGTGGAAAATCGGCTGGGCCGAATGGCGAGACAAAACAACCCCACTAAACCCTAGCTCGTGGCTATGCGCTCAACATTGCATTTTATGTGTAGTTTCATGTACATACAGTAGATGTCTTCTTTATATAGGCATATACTGTACGCACCATTGTAGATATAGACTGATCTATACACCATATATGTGAAGGCTCAAATTTTACATCAAGATAAAAGTTATCTGCATGCCTCATACCCTACAAGTCATAGATGAACTGACGCAACGGTGTGTGAATGCTCATTAGTATGGATGTCTTCTTCACAGATAAACTATAATCCACCGATATGTGAATGTTCATTTGTGTCGATGTCTTCTATATAGAATGATACAATGATGTGTGAAGGCTCATTGTAATGGATATTTCCTTCATAGGAAGCCTGATTAACCGATATGTAAATGTGCATTTGTGTCGATGTCTTCTATATAGACTGATACAATGATATGTGAATGTTCATTGTAATGGATGCTTCCTTCATAGGAAGCCTGATTAACCGATATGTGAAGATTCATTTATGTCGATGTCTTCTATATAGAATGATGCAATGATGTGTGAATGTTCATTTAAATGGATCCCTTGAAAGATTGGACTGGTTCACCGATATGTGAAGATTCCTTTATGTGGTCTTCTATATAACATGATTGAATGATATGTGAATGTTCATTAAAATGGATCCCTTGAAAGATTGGACTGGTTCACTGATATGTGAAGATTCCTTTATGTGGTCTTCTATATAACATGATTGAATGATTTGTGAATGTTCATTAAAATGGATCCCTTGAAATATTGGACTGGTTCACCGATATGTGAAGATTGATTTATATGTTCTTCTATATACCCTGATGCGATGATGTGTGAATGTTGATTAATACAGATCCTTTCAAATATAGACTGGTTCACCGATATGTGGGTATTAATTGCTTCAGTCGTCTATATAAAACTGATGCAATGATTTGTGAATGTTAATTAATATGAACGTTTTCATAGGTATAGACTGGTTCACCGACATGTGAAGATTCATTTATGTGGTCTTTTTCTTTGTAACTGATGCAATGATGCATGAATGTTAATTAATATGAACGTCTTTATAGGTAGACTGATATACAGTGGCGTAGGAAGGTACTTTTGAGTGGGGTGGCTGAAGACTGATGGCCGGCCTGGGGGGGGGGGGTCTAAGGGGATTTTTTTGCATTTCCAGGTAGCCTCAGATGCAATTTGGTGCAATATAGCACACTTCAACACCCACTCCATTTTGTAAACTTAATTTTGTATTTTCACCAGGCCTTAGATGCAATTTGGTGCTCCAAATGAGATTTTTTTCTCATTTGGAAATGAAAAAGGGGTTTTCTGACTTGCGAAGCGGGGGGGGGGGGGCGGAATGATACTTCCGCCCCTCCACATTTTTTACTGGGGGGGCTGGCGCCCCCAGCCCCCCGGTTCCTACGCCCTTGGACTGATATGTGCAAGTTTGATTTCACGTAGCACTCTTCTTACACTCACACACACACAGACAAACACACACACATTGCCATATATGCACTGATACGTGAAGATTCATTTATCTTTGATGTTCTCCTGTACATTCTTATATCCACAGATTGCTTCATGGAGCTCATTTCTAATTTGGGCGATTCTCACCACATCTTCATGTCTTGTTGCGCTCTCCTCTAAGAAACCTCCAAATCAACGAAGGCGGCAGCAGTGAAACCGTATTTGAGGCGTCGTTTTATTAAAAGCAAAGCACATTTCCGCGATCGCACAAAATTTCATGTACAATTGTTTTTTTTTTGTTATCGTAGGTTGTAAAGTTCACACTTGATGTGTTCAATTTCGAATTTGAGATTAAATATGTTAGTACTTTACGTGCTGGAGCTGCCTATCTTACAGCGATATGACCCGATTATGATGATTTCAAATTTCATATACCAGCGGGGAAAATAGCCAACAGAGTCACATCAATAAAATAGAGGGCGTACGGCTGTTGCTGATCAACTATTACACCAATCTTAATGTAAATACCGTCAAGCACAAACAAACGCTGGATTATTTGGGACCAAATTTCGACACCTCTCCAGAGTAGTTTCATGTCTGTGAAACCTCCCTAATACATCCCCGTTATAACTATTGAACTATATTCAATCTGAAATGAATTTCTAAATTGGAAAGATTCCAAATTTGAGTTGAAATGTTGAATTGGAAGCCACCCGACGTGTAAGTTGTAATCCATACGCCCTTGCGGGTTTCTCCCACAGTTGTGGTCGCTTAAGCGTCGTAAAAGTAACTGCTGATTAATATATTATTATTATTATTGTTATTATATTATGCCGGAGTGTATCATTTTATTTCATACATAGAGTTCTGACGTGCTAGTATAATTCATTGCATGCTTAAATTTCATAGACCACTGATGATAATTTCTCCCAGTATATTTGTATGTTACCAACAAAACACTGGTTCGTTCTGTATATATATGTATTCAGTTATATGCATTGTTCTAAATTTAGTAGCAGTGAGGAGGAGAAGGGTGGGGGGGTAGTTACGTTTTTTGTCATTTACTTGGCCATGTCGAGAGCCATATGATGACGTTTTCCAGGGCATGTTAATTAATTTTGACCCCTAAAATCATTGAAAAATTTTCTGATAAACTACAACGTACTTTTGAGGGGAGAGAATGTTCGCGACATTGCGTTTCAGTATTGGGTTAATAAAACTATATAAAAAACTATAATAAATGATATGATGTATATAACATGGTGCCATTTTCATTATAATGAACTCGTATAAATGTTCTAAACAAAGGAAAATCCAGCAGTATAATGTAACTCAATGCAAGAGAATTTTGCTGATGATGGGTGACTCACACTAATATGAGACTCGCAAAAATTAGAAGTCATTACAAACGTTAACGCTAGCATTGCGATGTTCATTTATATTTTGATCTTTGGTGTAAATTATTCAAACTAATATTATCAGTTTGTTAACAAAAAAATACCCCGAGGAATGATGAACACAGCACATTGATGGAAATAAATACAAGACAAAAGAGTGTGCATGAAATTAGTTAGCTAGTTGTAGGTCAAACGGTCTTTTTGCGAGAGAGTATACTCGAGCTTAGCTGTGGGTCTCAGTGCTGGAGGGGAGGGGGCAGAATTCCAAGTCGTTTCGTTTATGTGTACAAATGTCACCATTTCGAATTTACAGAATCCTAAAAGCAGTGACAAAAAATGGGATTTAATTACTTATACAATTCATTTTTACGTATATATTATACTCCAGATTATAATTATTTGTCATAATTGTAATATAAATATAAATGTAACTGAGAAAATGACTGCAATTTACAGAGTTTTTTTGGTAAGACTACGAGTTGTAGAAATTGATGACGTCAAACAAAAAGTATGGTACTGAGCCTTGGCTTGTTGTTTACGTAATGTCGTATGTCAACCACTGATCTACAGATCAGTGATGTCAACGAACCATTAGCAGACAACAGCTATGAAGCCTATAATACTACTGCATCAACTAATACATACTGTACTATACCTTTCGAGATTCGGTAAGACTACTTGATGTAAACTCTCACTAATATTTCCTATAAATTTCTTATAAAAGTATTTTGCTTGGATGTTAGGGGTTGGCTTAGAAAAGAAGTGGCTCTGCGAGACAAAAGCAGTTTGCTTAAGTCACGACACTTGGCCTTTCGGGGTCTGGAATTTAGGCACAAGTTGTTCGCAATACCGTACGAGATTCACGAAAGTAGCCTAGCCGTAAACGTTACGTAGTAAGACATAACGTTAACCTTACATTGTAATGTGACATAGTCTAAGCTACATAGCAACCACTGCCCAACCAGTTCGTCACCTAAAATGTTTTGGGCGGCACTGAGATAATTGCTCTGACCAGAATCTCCTTATTCTGTTCCATATTCTTTCCTGTATACATAGGTTAATTGAGATTTTGCCATAACCCAAGGTAAGACACTAGAGGCTCACCAGAATATAGCCCAGGCTAGGCCTTAAACAGCCACTGGTCCAATTTTGTATGTAGTATGTAAATGTTGGTTCAATATTACTTACTGTGTATACTGTATCACACAGTATTCTGCACCTGTACAATGCAGATTATTACCCACGCTAGGCCTCAAACAGCTACTGGTCCAATTTTGATTGGGTATATAATATTGGTTCGTTAGTACCTACTGTGTACACTGTATCAAACAGTACTCTGCACCAATACACTGTGTACAGACACACTGCAATGTGCCAATGTGCACGTATACATTTGGATGGGTTTTATGGGAGGGCATCTTTCGTACGTAGTTGCCATAATTGACGTAAATCATAGTAGCACCATAGTTGACCGTATTAGTTGAACTCATATGATGATTCGAAGTGGTGGGAGGACGTAGTCTTCTGGTTGTTGTCTATTACTCGGAACGATCTATATGTAGCCTAACTACATACCTAACAAGACACAATGTCACCTCCCCATCCCCAGCCCTTTCTTAGAGAGAGTCACAGAGTGCCAGCTCCTTGGCTGGGGTACGGCACGCTACACTGGGGACTTCTTATTTAAATTATCCACAGATCATTGATTAGGGCTGGTCACTCATTCAAGACGAGGCAGCTGGAGTATGATATTTGTCAATATCCTGTTTCTGGAGACTGTATTGTATACAAGCTAGGTAGTTTTTTTATATAAACCGACGAACTTTATTGCTTTTGTTACTAGTCTGCCACGGCAAATACCGGAAATGTAACGAAAGCCTTTAGGTAAACTAGAACTGCATTTGCCTGCAAACACACAGCATTGTAATGTGTGTGGAGTGCTTGCATTATAGGGAGAACTTTTTGGTTGTTCATGATGTTATTTTTGGATGGACAACACACCAGGGAGTTAACTTAGTCTTGTAGGTACCTATAAAGTTAGTGCCATGACAGGCATAATATGTTGGCTACGCAGCTAGCATCTGACACTGCAAATGTACAGAGACTATATGAAACTTTCAGTTTCAATGTCCAGTCATGTAGGTATTGTTCACTTGGCCAGTAATTACAATATTGCAGCGCTGACGAGCACTACAGTAATAACTAGACTAAGGTGACCATATCTCCTGACTGGAATCAAGGACATTTATTGCGTGACTGATATGGGGGAGGGGTGTAAGGGGAGGGGGTGGAAAAGTTTCAAGTGCCCAAGGTGCTTAGATGTAAAATGGTGATACTTACAAGCACTTTTAAATCAAGTGATGAAATTTACTTACTTTACGAAAGAGTGCTAGGCTAGATCGATCTGAAATATATTTTAACAATGTTTCCACTTCACACTGGCCCACCTGAAATACTGGTTAGTTCCGTTCTGCGACTGCACACTTGACTAGTCTTTAAAATTATTTTACTAATAATGTGGGATATTTTCGAAATTCCTGAACATTTTGACGAATTGGGGACATTTTCGGGGACACTTGTTCATCGGGGACAGCACACTGTAATCGGGGACTGTCCCCGAAAATCGGGGACGTCTGGTCACCTTAAACTAGCCCTCTCAGTAAGTCTTTCCACTTTCAAGGCTATAACAGGCAGCTTCCTTGTGCAACACTCATTTCGTCCAGTGCTGTAATAAATCATCTTCAGGTTTGACGTAGTGGCCTCGAATGGCTTGTAGTTAACACTGGGCAATCTCTCTTATGCAATACAAAGTACTCTTATACCAGTGTACACACTTGATGTCTCCACGTTCATTTCGTTTACACACTTAAGGCAAGGACGGGGTACGTTAATAAATACAAATGGAAAGAAAATTAAATATCATTACCTTTATTGAAACAAAGAGAAAGAGTCAAAAGTATATAAAATAAATCACTTCTGCAGATTCATAACAAATAATTGTTCACAGATCAAAAAAATTGAATTTGAAATGTCCAGTCCAAATAAACACGATGAGGAAAAATAAATAGAATATGAAGAAGAACAGACAGAAATTCTGCCGATGCATAACAGAAAACAGTACTTAAAACTAAACTACAACAAAGTGAAAACTATTTTACTGTAACTGAACAGACAACACATTTCTATTTTGACAGGCTTCACTGAACTGCAAAAGAACAGCAAAAATACAGAAATGATCACGGCAGGTTAAAGATAGCAGGCCTCACAACTGGCTCATGGCCAGGTCAGAGTGATGTGCCCCCTCCCCAACCCCCCGTGCAGTCTAATGCCCCCCACCCCACATGTGCCACCATCACATGTACAGACACTTCAAAAGGAACCAGGCACGAATATTGAGCCCATTTTTAAATTTTGGTGCCCCTCTAACTCAAATTCCTGGCTGACAATCCTGCCAGGCCTACAGTCAACCTGTAACCATCATTAGTGGTTTTGTACCACTCACTACACATACTGTACCAGCAAGGTTTCCATTGTACAGAATACTATCTGGGCCTCCCACTCTACATGCAATATATGCAAATATAAATCGAAACTATTTCTACAGAAATATAAATCTATACTAAATATAAATCAATTAGAACATAGATAGACTATAACAAAAGCTCAATTAAATGTACATATAATGATGTTCAAATCAAGTTTGATCACTGATTTGTAAAGTGAACAACATCAAGGGTGTGGTAATATTAGCTTACTGTACCACCAAGCAACTTTTATTCGGTGGCTAAGTCACTTTCCGCTTTATTAAAGGTTAAGAATCATTAAGTCTAGCAAAGGTTATAGAGCTACCTATTTTACAGTAGCAACAACCTTCATTTGCAAGTTTTTAATTCAAGAACTTATAGAAAAATAAAATAGCAAAATGAAAAAACGATGGAAGATATCAATTGTGCAAAAAACTGAACAAATCCTCTGTCAATCTTACACTTGAGATATTCCTATGCCATAAACCACATCTAAGAGATTCACATTCCCCTTAGTGCTATTTATTGCCAGGTAGAAATAAAATAGCATGTGCTAAATGGTTTCCTTTAAAGGCATATTCCTGAGGCAGACAATCTGACACTGCCTGAAACCGGGGGGGGGGGGGGGGCTGAGGGAGTGGAGGGGGTATGGTTGACTGAAACGGTTGAAGGAAACCTATTTTTCTGGCTAAACCATTGATTCTTCCCTGAAGTGGATCACAGTGGTATGTGATGTCATTGCAGCAATTGTTCTTCAAAAGTATTACTTTTTCTAATCTTCTCGTTAATTTATCTTTGAAATGTGATACATTTGGAATGTTTGCTTAGCTGTCATTCCCGCCAAAGTTCTCTGTATTAAGAACTCCATCAAGGAGCAGCTTTTATTGTAGAAATATTATCTTGTTCTGTGGATAAGTTAGCTAAATATTATAAACATAAAAACAAAACCAATTTCAGCTGAATTGTCGCGATGACATCATTCATTCCGTTGTTGCCAGATACAATCCCAAACTATCGATACATTTAACACAAAAAATCACATTTTCCCCCATAAGAAAACTGCTATGATTGCGGTGTTGGCATTTTGTATGAAGAAAATTTCATGCATTTTTCACACTGTCAATGTTTTCCTCTGCTGGAAGCTGGGGGGGGGTGCTTTTTTTTTTAAATCAGCAATTCATGGAATTGGCCAGACATTTCACAACCTACTACTTGCACTAAAGGCTGTACACTGCATGGTAAGGAACATTTTATGTATGTCTTGGTCATTTAAAAACAAGAATGCAGGATGTACGGTCACACTTAAAAACAGAGAACACGACAGCTGCACTATGACGATGAATAAAAACATTATTTTTGGCGTATGCACACAGTTTCTGGCATACATGGGTAACATTATAAGCTAAACTTATATTAAGCAAATGGCTGGAATCTACTGTATAATCCCCAGACCGTCACTGCAAAGTACTGCTACCCTCATATGACTAGCTATCTAACTGTCATGTACATGCTACATACTTCTTTTACACATAACTTAAACCTAAGTTACATAACTGCATTCTTCCAAAGTGATCTGATGATTAATATTAGCACAATGTTCCAGCCGTCATAATATTGTATTTTAGATCCTCCTGCAAACAGGAACTCGCGACGAAGCCATCATTGGCTTATCAAAGCCGCAAGCTGACCGAAGTCGGTCTCTTAGATTCATATTTAACATCCATGATTATGAATTGTCAATTGTCAACAACTCTGTAACTGGACGACATACATGGACGACATTGGGACCTTATTATTGAAAGGCATAATAATCACAATTTCTGACAAAAACCAAATGCCTTTATATGTCCATGTGTATCATAAACCTGATCATAAAGAGTACAGTAAATCAAGTAGTAATTTGTGCAGGTAATTGTGATGACAGGAAATATCTGGCTCCTTCAACATCTTAACTTCATAATAATGCAATAATTGCTTGCATCGAAAGACACACTTCACAACCATTTTGATTCCAGATTCAACATTGATGCCAATGTACACTGGAAGACATGATACATTGCTCTGCAAAGATTGCTCAGGTGATTCATCAAACCTACTTTTGAACATTTATCATTTTGCAAATACTATACACTATATGTTAAGTAGAAGAAACTTTTAGTGAGAGGCAATAAATTCAAATTACAAAGAAAAAACCTCGGTCTCAAATTGTAAACCTTTCACACATTACCCCCCCCCCTCCCCCATTTTTTTTCCATAATACATTACTTTCCTTGAACCCAGAAGCAAATAATGTTTACGTTTCAATTCATAAAAGAGGGAGACAAAATGTGATATATCAATTTATGAAAGAAAAGGATATGTACTTTTATAACCCAAATGTGTTTCTTTGCTGATGAAAGGCTATCCAACTCCCATTTATTCAAAGAATCTGATGGCAGTTCTTGATCGACACCTGGGAAATTTCTGCTCTCAACAAAACCCACAGCCTGTCAACCCACAATGTAAAACTTCCAAGAATAGAAACGGACTTACTCATCAGATTTTGATAAATAAATCCCTATTTTTTTTCAAACTCCTTTGGCGCTGGACAATTTTTTCAAGAAATTATCATGGTCCCATATTGAAGCCAACAGGCCGCCATCGTTCTTTGGATCGCTTTGGTACTCGTAGCCGATAGATTCACCTGATAATGTGGTCATTTTACTACTCATCTCCTTCAGGAGTGCATTTCCAGCACAGATGTCCCATTTTTTAATCAACGTAGTATGTATGTAGGCATCTGCATTGCCTGCAAACAGCTCTAAAACTTTGTAACCTGTTAAGATGAGAAGAAGTAGAACAAGAAATTTAAGAAATTCAACAAAAAAAAATAAAATTAAATGAATAACAACAGCATTCGGTATTTTAAGTGACTGCCGCGCATTTGTTACTACTGATGTATTAATACAATGACCAGCCCCAAATTTGTATCATGTGTATTCATCTCGGCTGATTCACTGTTGATACTCGGTGCAAGATTCATACAGTCCAGACTATGCCTGTTACTGTAGTGTACTTCCATTCATTTGGTTCAGTAGATTCAGTGCTTTACCACACCAGTAAGTCCCATAATCATGATTTTTTTGTTATTGTGGTCAAAATATCAAACATAGTCGCAAAGTTTCTGATATAAGATTCTATTGTTTGAAATATTCTGCTCTGCTCTGCTAACATTCTACAGACCTTGAAACAAAGAGAATATTGAAGGTGTCAGTGACTTAGTGCCAACCCCATCTCCCCCCCCCCCCCCTCCCTTCCGAGATGACCTTTTAAAACTAGGATATCTCCCAGATGGAGCAAAGGTGGGTTTTTCAACTCTTTTTGGGGAGTCGTCTCCATTGTGTAGACTAAAGATGATACTTGGATCAGTGTCTCCTTTCATAGACGTGTGCAGAAAAACCTAGTTAATTTTCACGACAGATAGCATCAACAATATAGAACATTCTAAAGCGACCTGCTGAAGCAGAGAGGAACCGTTCCTCAAATGAATCGGTGAAATACCCACCTGCGCCACCAGCTTTTATAACGTTAACTTCTTTTCCAAAGGTTTCCTCTGCCACACCTTTGACCGCTCCCGCATGACTCCTCGATACGATGATATTTGGGCTCTCCTTCATGCTCACTTTGTACGGTGGTGACTTCAGATTGGCAGAGTGACCATGTCCAACCCAAGCCCAAGCTAAATGGCATGAAAAGTTAAGAAAGTGTTAAATATAATATAAAACGAATTGTAGAGTTTGCCGCATCCAGTATGTTGGTGAAACCAAAACCACCCTCAAGAAGCGGTTCTATTGTCACAGATGCACAGTCAACACCATGAAGACTGAGACCCCGGTTCGATAACACTTTAACCTTCCTAACAATACAATCAATGACATGTCCCTACAGGGGATTGAATCCTTAGATAGCCGTCCTGACTTAGTACGAATCAGCAGAGAGAGGCTGCGGATGCAACGCCTTCGTACCATTCAACCTCATGGGCTGAACATTCAGGAAGGACATGACTAACCTTTCCTCTGCTTTCCCCCCTGCACCACCTGGTATCCTCCTCTGTCACCCCTCCTCTTGAAGCTCTCTTCCACCTTGTTTTCTCCACACTTTTCTGTCCTTGTCCTTCTCTAATTTATTCCCTACACTCTTCCCTTAATCCCCTCTTTGTCCTTCTACACTTTCCTTCTACCATAAATAGCTTACTGAAGGTAATTGATAATTTCCAATGAAACCTTAAGTGATGATATGAGAAGATATTATGATTTGTGTTGCCCTCACAATACTTATTTACTAACATTCACGATTTCATAAGATGATGCAGGGTAGCAGAAATGACACTCATTCTGCTCATAGGAATTTGAAATTTAGTTGTGCAGAGGAATATCAAATGAAAAGGGATGGAAATGCTCATCAGTTTTACCAGCCAGGCTGTTTCTATAAATCGTATCGAATCTCTACGAACCGATTAATAATCCTGTTCAAAGAAAAACCTATCAACAAGTGCTGGTATCTAATTGCTTACGAGGGCCTGACTGCTAAATTTGCCCAATGTCTTTACCAAGGCTATCATGCATTATTCATAGCTTTCTTGTCGGCTGTAAAGTATCTTACTACAAAAGTAGCGGAATAGGGTAAACAATTAAGACGTACTGTACACTAGCCAACCAGAGAACTAATAACTGACATAAAAATCACTTCAGTCGTGAAGAAACTGGAACTAAAAAATAAATACAACATATAAAAGAGTAGATACTCACTTGTTTGGTCAGAAAATGGTTTGTGGATAACACCAATCACAGGCTCTCCCTTGATAGCAACACAGACCATTGTTGTCACATAATGGACTAAATTCTCTATCAGGAGGAGGGAGGGAGAAAGGAAGAAAACTTGTTAAGTATTTGACATTTTTTCAACTGTAACAAAACTGATTTACAGCTGTGATTGTGATTGAAAAGAACAATGAATGGACAGAATATCTGCGACAATGATTGGAAGAGATTGGACGTTTATAGGTAAGGACTGTTTTAGACTGAACACTTGGCACTGCCATTACTGCTGTACGGAAACTGGTCACTCGCCCAACAACCATTTGGCTCAACTGCCATTTCGACCAACTATACCATTTCGCCCAACCCTGTTGGTCCTTTCGCCCAACGCCCCAACCAGCTTGGTCATTTCGCCCAACCTTGCTGGTTATTTCGACCAACATTGATTAAATATTATACTTCAATATAACGGACAGGGATACTTCTATGGGTTTGGTCAAATTAATAAGGAAACGTTCGGGAATTGTTAAAGTTACGGGATACGAACCCATTATTAAGGCAACTTGAAGTCGTGGTTACAGTCGGTAAGATGGATCAGTGTTTAAGGGGTTAGGTTTGATAGGTTTTTATGGAGACTGATCACCCCCTTTTTTGATAACATTAGATTAACACTATGTAGAACTAGATTAACACCCAACTGCTGTGAACAATACCCTTGATTAACGCCTGGCGGACTTGATAAATGCTTGACCGAAGTCATCAAGCAGAACAAGAGCTGTGGATTAATGACCCACGAACAATAGGCCTCCCATCAAAAGCGATATTATTCTCACCGAAAATGAGTAAAAAAATGGTTGGTCGAAATGACCATGCTGGTTAGGCGAAATGACCATGCTGGTTGGGCGAAATGACCATGCTGGTTGGGCGAAATGCCCATGCTAGTTGGACGAAATGGCAGTTGGGCGAAATGGCTGTTGGGCGAAGTTACCAGAAAGCCTAAGTACAGTGATGTAAGCATGTATACTATATACTATGGACTTCCATGAGACGAAGCACTGTATCAATGACATGCTAAAACTTACCAGTGTATTCCTGTGTAGCATCAAGGGGGTCGACCCACACGACTACGTCTTTGATGGGTATCATCTGATCGTCGGTGATGATAGACTTCACATCTGGATGGTTCACCTCCAACTTCTTGACTTTTGTTTTATCCCATGGCTTATCTTCCTTCTCTTCGGATACAACCTTTGATGGATGATAAATCACAAAACTGTACGTCAGTGGCATTACTAATATTCCAAATGTTGTACAGTATATAGCAAATGAGAAACATGAAAGTGGGTCAGTGGAACCTTCCATGGATGTTGACATCCAGGCTACAGTAATTAATGCAAAAGGCTAAATATCTTTATCAGACCATACTGTAGTGTCCCACTTTCCAACCCTTATTAAAACCATAGAGATTACACTAACACCGACTGCTTGCTTGAGGACCGAAATGTAAATATTCTGCTCTTGTATGATTGGAAACTTTGTAAGATAACTGTTGTCAACGTATGAAAACATATCATTCAAATTAGTCGCATTTGCATATGATTTTGCTACACCACTACTCAACACAGACCATACAGTACATTGCCAATGGTATTCAAAATTACTTCGTCCATTTGGCAAACGACAAAGTCTACTGTACAGAACAGTGCCATGTCAGTTACTTTACAGCAAAAGCAAGGAGGTACTGCAGATGGAGATTCAACCCGAGTTTCTTTTCCAGAATATATAACCCCCTCTCACTACATATATACTTGAGAATTTAAGAATCTGTTTCATGAATGTACAAAGTGTGCAATTAGCAAGCCTTTTCATGCATGCGCAAGCAGGGAGGTGTTAGAAATGGAGATAACCAACACTCTCTCTTACCAGATATATTGCCCCCTCTCTATACGTACTTGAGAATTTTTGATAAACCTGTTTCCTCAACAAAGGGTGTGATTTAACAAGCCAATTCATTTCCCCTTGAAACTACTGTAAGTACACGATTACCTTTCCCACGGTATGCTGAAGCTTTCAACAATCTAGAAAATCCTGCAACCTTGACTGAAAAGTCTAATCTATAGTACTTGTCATATACAGTATCATTGAGAAGTAGGATCTGATTTATCAGTAGCATGTTCTACAAATCATGTCAGAGAATATATACATTTGCTTAATTACCTACAAACTTGCTGCGAAATGAGTTCTAGTCTTCGAAAATGTTACTAAAGGAAGTATCTGCGATGGAGTTGACTATAATGCCAGCATTCATCCTTATGACAAAGGGTTTGATGTCAGCTGACAATACTAAAAGTAAAAGTGGGGGGGGGGTGGGTGAGAGCACTCAAGACAGTAACTGTAGCAGATGCCCAGGCAGTCCTAAGTGCACTGTCACCACAAATATATATGCTATCATATAGGCATAATAAGACTGGTTTTCTACAGTAGGCTACTATATTCCTAGGCTAGGCTTGGTGAGTTTATGTACGCTATAGCCTAGGCCTAACAACATTACACATTTATAGGCCTAGGCTAGGTCCTACTCCTAGGTAAGGTTCAAATTTAAGACTACTGTAGGCCAAGGCTAGTTATGGTATTTTACATATACTTCAGTATCCACAGCATAACTTACCGTAGACCAACATGGGTAGTATGCTACCATAGTGATAAGTTACAAGACTAAAAGTAACCAAAACTTACTGGTAAACCGTCAAATGTTACTTTCAGGGAATACACAATTGCTTCATGGGATTTCATGTCTCCAGCTGTCACAGGATTATTGGCACCTTCTAAGGTTTTCCCTTTGCTCTTTTCTTCTAGATCAGCATCTTTTCGTACTTTCACAACTTCGACACCACCTTTTTCGGCTGCATATATTGCAGCAGATAACAGTTGTTTCATGCTTATTTCATCGGCAGATGTCGAGACCTCAATTTCATGTCCCCACCAACTTTGCTGCACATAGTACAGTGCTAAGGCCCCTACAAAGGCCAACACCAAAAGCCCGATTGGACTAATCTTTACGCTATTCATTGTCTTCTTTAAAAATATACGACTAGAGTCACTTTGAACTTCGTGCCCGTATACCTTCGTCATTCCTCGAAAAAAAAGATACTTCTCAATCGGTGCCTTCCAGTGTATCAAGGCTCATAATTAAAACTGATAGAAATGTTATGGCCGCTACGTGTTACTAACTTTCCGCATCCACGTCACTTCTATGCACTGAGATAGTGTTTGGTAGAGCGTTTCCGTACCTTTAGAACGGGCACTTGTTGCGCGAAACAATAATCAGATAACGTAAAAGCGAAGTTTGCCGCATTGACAGAAAATAGTTCACACATAATGTTACATAATACGTTCTAGCAAATAACGCCGCTGACTTGCATCATCCACAAACATCTTAATAAAATTTACTTAAGCACATATATGGTAAACGAAACATGAAGTTAGTTTCACTAGATTGTGCGTGTAATATCATGTTTTCATGCATTTTGTTGTGAAAATTCTATGTACTTATATCTGTGTCAATGTAGGTGCTGCTGAACTACCTCGAGTCCTATGATGAGCATGCCGCTCCAAATTTGTAACTTGTGCGTTCGTGTTGTACTCATAGAAATTGAACCATTGTCTACTTATCCATTTACATCTATCTCTTTTGAGTTCACCCTGCCCTTTAACCTGTCTGTATTCTGTTCATGTATTTGTCTCTTCTGTTACTGTTATTGTCATTTTAGCCTCTGAAGAAAATCCTGCTAGGATCGAAACGTCAGGCCAACTTACTTTACTCATTTTCTTACCCCGGCTAAGTTCAGTGGATAAGCAATTTGCCAACAGTTTTGTTTAATTTAGAAATTAAACTAAGAAGAATGTTGACACAGTGAATTGCCGTGCGTTTAAGCAGTGATTCCTCGAAAAAGTGATGGCGCTTTGCGTTGTACGGCAAAAAGCCATATCATTTTTACGTCTTCATACATACATTGTGCGTTGGGACTTTGAAACTGAATGTGATTTTACCCGTTTTTTTTTAAAGAGCAGGTGTACTTTCACAACAGAGACATGTTTTGGAGACCAGAGTGGTAAGTAGGCTACTATACACTCATGGCTGGAGAACCAACTTTGACAGCTTTTTTTCCCGCCACTAATGACTCGAGTAAGTGGAGTGTTTTGTGCAACTTTTAATGTCTGGAAACATTTTTCTTGCTAGTATTATTTAAATGCTCCACTCAAATAGTGTCATAGATGTCCCTGAAAAGTGCCACGAAAAAGCAACCCTACCTCCTCTCCACCACCTCCTCACACCTACATTTGTGTAATACTTCCTCTGTGCATATGCAGTTCTCAGTTTAATGTTAATGTTGCAAAGTGTGTAGTAGCCTATTTTCCTAGTATTATATGTTAGTGATACGCCCAGGACATCATAACCGCCATCCCATGTTATTCTGGGAAACAGTTTTAAGACAAATAAGGTGGTAATCATTTTTGCCATTAGGCTTTAGTCAAATCGTATCCGAAAGGACAGCTGTATCCGGTCTAAGGGCCTAGGATAACTATATCCAGGGTCCAGTGAATAACAATACAGCAGCTGAGCATACGACAATATAGTGTAAAGTATTTAGATTCCTATATGTAATTGCTTCTAAGAAATACCTGTGAAACTACAGTCCACTGCCACATATTTGACGATTTATGCCCCTTAATGCGGCACACGATATCACCATTTCGAGTGATTTATGTCAACTTTATCACTTTAGTTATGTCAAAAGACGGTAGTGTTTGTATTACGCGCCGGTACTTTCTTGCCGTTAGAGTTCCTTTATAGAGAACTCTACTTGCCGTAAAAGCGAAGCGCCACCAGTTGGATGAGTGGCTTCAATTTATATGGCTGTACTGCTTCTTCTCTAATGATACTATATATATATATATATATATATATATATATATATATATATATATATATATATATATGTATATATATATATATATATTTATTTATATTTATATATATATATATATATATATATATATATATATATATATATATATATATATATATACATATATACATATACATCATTGATCAAATCATTTAATGACAGATATTTTACCAGTGTGCAGTTTAATACGTTTGATTATGCTGCTCTCTCGTAAAGCGATACATAGCTTTACAATTATTGGTTTTAATGTTCTTGTCTTGATTATTTGATTTATTATTATTAGAGCAATGCGACAGTGGGTGCGACTGTTCATCATGATTCCTTTCTTTGTGATTACGTCTTTCGCCGTGCTCCTCCAAGCAGCCATTATCACAGCTGGCTTAAACACTTTCTGTCGGGGATTACTGGATGGTGCCGTTGACGAAATGAGGTAAGCAAACATATATTTATATATATATATATATATATATATATATATATATATATATATATATATATATAAATGCTCTCTCTTGTGTTGTGTCGGCATTAATTTCTTCGTATTACTATATTGTCTCAGTGATAGAAACAGTAAATAGTATAGTATAATGACGTCTTTTAGAGCATCAGTCTACAAACTTGTAGGTCCACGATATAGGATTTTCTTGATCAAGACTGAGCCACGACCCATACGAGACCCTACCGTTTTTCTCGGAATTTAAGTTCTATTATCTCAGAAATTTCTACATGACCTTTTATTTCTTTATTTTTTCATTGTTATTTTCACTTGTTCCTGAAAATTTTAACTCAGTATCATCTTCACCAACTTGACCAAAATTTCGAATATTTTCCTCGAAAATTACGCTGATTCCTAATATTTTTCTCGGCAGTTTATATAAGGGTAACAATTTCAAGAAACATGTCGGCAATTGATATCGCAATGATGAGAGTTTTTCCTAAAAGTTTGAATTGAAAAAAAATGAATTACTCAAAATCACGCTCTTCTTAATTAGTCTTTTTGTTTTTGCTTGACATTTAGAGGAGTCGAAAATATTGAGCACATTTAAAATGTTCATATCGCAATTTCGAAAAAGAATGTCGACTTTTGCATCTAAAAAATGTACACTGTCTATCTCAAAACTGTAACTAAGTATTTTAAATTAATGACGATATATCAAACTTCGAATTAGTTTCATCTAAAACCATATATAACCATTGTGTTGATATCGCTCATTTATACGTTAGGTCCGAGTATATGTTTGCTTACACTACTTTATATAGGCCGTTTTCAATTTATTCCTTCCCGCGCCATACATATTACGGCATGTTTTGTAATACCACTACTTGGCCGGCTGTCATTTACGCGGGCGATGAACATGCATTTTTCTGACGCTAGCCTAACTGTATAGGCTAGCGTCTGTCACCACATGTTTGGCTGTTATAAAAGTGCAATGTTTGCCAGCTTCATGCAAATAAGAGAAAATCGATGACAAGTTTACAAGCATTCACTTTGCCGCTTAATTCATTATATATATATACATAGCCATCACCATTTCAATTATACTACTACACATCCATGATCTGGTCAGTTAGATATATACTACGTACTGTTTGGTAAAGTTTCCCTGTTTCCTGTACTGTAATTAATTCAACCTGTTAGTGATTTCTGTAGGCAGTCAAGAGTGAGTATATATAACTACACATTTGCATTCTGCTTGATTCAATTATTAACTATACATGCAGATCATCGTATTCGTGCTATATATAGAACTATAATAGTTCTATAGCACGATGAAAAATGTTATGATATACGTTTTTGTGTCTGCTGGGATAATTATAATTGATATTAAATGGTGATACTGAATTACCGGGTTTGTATAGTACGTATATGCGAGAACGAAGCATGGCTGAAGTTGCAGCCATGTTTGCATAAAAATTCATTGAAATATTAGAGGAGGATGCAGCTATATTTCTAACACAGAAAGAGCAACAGGGGATAGGGTAGGTTCTACGATAATCATTCTTCATGTCACATTGATGATCGTTCTAGTTTTATGTACTAAGCTGTGAGCATGCCGTGTTGTTGTTCTTTCAGTTTCATATAGTGTGCACAGGGCCGGACTAAGCGTGTGGGGGGGGGGGCACGCAATTGTGTGGGGGGCCCTATAGTCTGTATTTTTTCCGCACTTTCATGCTTGCAGAGAGTATTTCATCGTGTTTTAATGAATTTAAAATGTCACTTTCGATAGCGAGAATACTGAGGTTCACCAATCTCTGTTGGCTCATCGTGGTTCTCATGTGATTTTTAATCAACTTAAGTTTTGAAAAAGACCTTTCACCGCTAACATTCGAGACCTTCAATGATCACAATTACGACAGTTTTGTAAATTTTAGGATACTCTAAATGTGGGGCCCCCAAAATGTGGGGGGGGGGCGGAGCACGTTCCCCTGTTGTCCCGCCCTTAATCCGCTACTGAGTGTGCATATCATGTGATATCCGCTTATTTTCATATAGTGAGTAAAGTCATGTTCATGATCGTTCTATAAGTGGACATGTTGTTGTTCGTTCTTTTTCATATATCTAAATGGGCATGTCATGTCCATTTTGGTTATAATTTTATGTACTAAGTGGACGTGTTGTTTTTAGTTCTATTTTCATATATCTAGATGGGCAGGTCATGTTCATGTTCGCTCTATTTTCATACTAAGTGGACGTGTTGTGGTTCGTTATTTTTCATATAACTAGATGGGCGGTCATGTTCATGTTCGTTCTATTTTCATACAATAAGTGGACATGTTGTTGTTCGTTCAGTTTTCATATATCTAAATGTGCATGTCATGTTCATGTTCGTTCTATTTTCATATACTTAGTGGACATATTGTTGTTCGTTCTTTTTCATATATCTAGATGGGCATGCCATGTTCGCTCTATTTTCATATACTTAGTGGACATGTTGTTGTTCGTTCTTTTTCATATATCTAGATGGGCATGCCATGTTCATGTTCGTTCTATTTTCATACAATAAGTGGACATGTTGTTGTTCGTTCTTTTTCATATATCTAAATGGGCATATCATGTTCATTCTTTTTTCATATACTAAGTGCACAGACATATTATTGTTCGTTCAGTTTTCATATATCTGGATGGGCAAGTCATGTTCGTCCTATTTTAATATACTAAGTGGACGTGTTGTTGTTCGTTCCTTATTCATATATCTGGATGGGCATGTCATATTGTTATATTCATTCTATTTTTATATACTAAATAAAACATGTCGTGTACATGTTCCTTCTATTTTTCCTTAACGAAGCGGACATGTCATGTTCTTGCTCGTTCTATTTTTCATATACTATAGGTAATTGGGAAGCATGTCATCCCGATGTTCGTTCTATTTTGCTTATACTAAATGACAAATGTCGCGAAGGCTGTTTTTAATTGAAAGTTGTAGATAACATGTGGATAGGGGTGTTACACTAAGGTTAAATCGGATTATGTAAATGACTGAAGAGATGAGAAGACAATTCAAATAATTTTTTTTTCTTTCGGAAAGAGAACTATTTTCCACAAAGCGGTTTCAACTAATGAAGGAAGAGCATAGTACTTTGACTGGCGAGTAGTGAATTACAATAACATGCAAACGGACAATTGCAACAAAGGAGCTACTAATAGGCTTACATAGACTTGTGTAAAGAGTAGGGTCATGTGTAAGAATATATATATTATAAAAAAATCCAAATCTTCCCCAAAATGAAATAAAATAAACAAAGGCAGAGAAATAAGATATGACTCACAATAGAAAAATAAGGAGTATTGTATTAGAAAATATATTGTAATTTAAATTCAATCAAATCCATGCAGACTGCGTTACTTAACTTCATTGTCTTGGTGAAATCAGGGAAATTCCCTTTTTACCTCTATTGTGGACCTCAGTACTAAACCACATACAGACATGTCTATGTGGTTCAAAACAATCACAATAACAATGAGACGTACTGTAATAACTTGATCTATTCGCAGAAAGCTCATGTGACTGAATAAAAAAGGTCCTTCTAGAAGGAATGGGAGGGGGGGGGGGGGTGCTCTCGAACAACTCTGGCGAATAGAGATGTAAAAATTGATTAGAAACTTTCCGTTGACCACTTTCTGACTTGTTTACATTTGATCCCCAAAACATTTCATTCATTTATTATAAAGATTCGTACTGTATCATTGGCATCATAAATTCTTTGCATAAGTCATGAGGCATTCACCCATCATCGACTACAGCTTCAAAAACCGGAATAACTGAAAAAATCATTAATGAATGTTTCTTTACTATAACATATCAAACCATCTTTTTCAAAACTGAACGTCAGAAAGTTTGCCCTGTGTAAATCTAATCATGATAGAAATAATAAAAATAATCTGAACAATTAAACACTAATTATAAGTTGCAATTATCCACCATTAATCTATGTCTAGTTGTAAACAATATACAAACTTTAAAGGACTCTCTGGTGACTAGAGTTGATTGTTTAGCAAAATTGCTGAAATTCTTCTAGGTGAAAACCACATTCTCATACCAGTTTCTTTCGCGAAGATATTATTTTTTTGAAATGTTGTGATATTTTGTAAAAACATGCATCTGCCAAACGGAGAAAGGATGTCATTTTACAGCACTTCGGGTGAAAACGTCTCTGTTTTCCTGTATCATATGTCAATCATTTCTCTACAAGGAAAAGAATATTTTTACAAAAAAAAAAGAAAAGAAAAGAAGACCATTTGCCGAGATGACGTCAAAGATCCCCTAATGTGACGCAACTTCCGGGAGTATAGTTAAAGGCTTAGCCATATGATACATTCAATCAACCATCTCTCGAGTTAAGGGCAAGATATTGAGATAGGGGGGGGGGGGGGGGTTCAACTGGCAGTCTGGAATATTGTTTTCTTCAAAATAAAGTTTACCAAGTTAGTCATCAGAAAATACTTTTAAAAGGGAGTTAAGACTCGCGCACAAAGAAACGTATGATGCCGGTAATCTGACCTAGTTTCGAATGAGGTGTAACAGAAGTGTTAGACACCACCATCGATCCCAGAAAATACACACATGTTACCGTCGGTAATTAGACACTAGTGTACAGTTAATACTTGCAGCTACGGTCAATACCTATAACACAGTATACATAGCAGCGATGGACATCTCAGGTCTAGATAAAAGATAACAAGGTATCACGTTTCATTACTGTCTGCATTTTGTAGCGACAAGAAAAAAACTTCACTTGCAAGCAACGGAAAGTGAACATTTTTTGGCAGAGGGCGGCACGCGGTTTGGGGCGAGTCTTCAATGCCTTTAAGTGGCTGCATGTGAATCATATAAGAGCAATGCTATCATCAGTTTCCTTCAAGCTACAATAGCGTAAAGTCATTGATAGATTATTGTGTTTACAACCCATAAATTTGGAACCCGTTCTAATCCAAGGTCACGATCATAATTAAAGTCAAATATAAAACGTTAAAAAAAATATCAGTTTGCTCTCAGTGGGCAACTATAACACTATATATGTTTGCGTCAAGTTCAGTTATACAAAATGAGACAATTTCAGTATTACACATATCTCAAACTCACTAAGATGGAATCGCCTGCAAACTTCATCACGTGAAAAATTCACCATGCAAAATTTAACCATACTTATATAGAATGTGTTCTTTCTTCAGCTAAAAATAAATTCACTTGTAGTTTACTAAGCTCAAGAAGTACATGTCAATTGTATATAATGGCGAGAGAATGGAAAGGAAAAGAAAGAAAATAACCTGACCTAGTCATGGAAGAGTTGTATTGTCCACCATTGCCCACCTTTAATACTCACGTTGATGCTTTGCGTATAGAGAGTCAATAATAATAATAATAATAAAAAAATAATAATGCGTAATTAAGTTATCAGTCAAATTAAAGGTATGGTTTTTGGAGCGGCGGAACAATATTTATTTTGTAACCAGTCAGCCACCAGTTCCTTTTTAGTGTGATATTCATCCGCCAGTGAAAAGTTCGGAGGTTCGTCAGGAGTAACAATTTTGACTAATTCCTGAGGCAAGCAATCGACAGTTTCATCTTGAGCTTCAACGTTTGATATTTCTTCACGGCGGTGGTCTGCTTTCGTTCCCATGGTTGTCGAATCTATTGGGCTTACCGACGATATTTCTTCGATTGGCGTCACTTTTTGTTTTGAAAGTTTTTCACTGCTTGTGTAACCAGGAAACGTTTTCTTTTTCCTGCTAGATCGTCGTTTCGGCGACAGAATGCGTCCACCTGCCTTCTTTTGTCCTTTAGACTGGTCAAGCTCGGTGAGTCCAGTCTCCTGTTTTTTCTTCCCCCTTTTCTTACTCGTGCCTGTTTTGGATCTATTGATAATCTTTGTATCAGTTAAGTTTTCTCGAAATCGTACAGACTTTCCTCCTTCCCTTGAACTTTTAAGGGACGCCAAATCGCTGTCTGTATCAGACTTTGAACGCAACCTGCTTTTCAGTATCGATTTTGGTCGTTTCTTTTTCGAATTCTTTTTCCTCTTCGGTCGTTTTGACTCCTCGTACTCGAGAAGCTTTTTCGCAGCTGCCTCTCTTTGTTCGGCTTCCCTTTTCGCTTCTTCTTTGACAAGACTTATCCAGTTTTCAGTTTCTTCGTCTAGAGACATTTTTATTTTTAATAAATGTTTTCTTTTTTCGCTGAAGTATAGCTGATCAGAAACAGGGCCATCACAAAGTTCATTGAGAATATCTCGACAAATCCCTTCTACCAATGTAATTCTGTCTTTTTCTTCCTTCTCCAAAACTTTTGATCTCCAGTAATTTCCTCTAATCTCTTCAATAGACTCATTACAATATTGATCTTTCAATGAAAATTGTGTTAACGAACCAACATCAGCACTACGAACGCGTTTGACAAATTTTCCGATATTCGGTACCGGTAAGTCGGTATATCCCCGTGACTTTGCCACAGAGACTTTGTCGAGTTGACCTCTTGTGAAATAAGAAATGAAATTCTTGTTTTCCGTAACAAGCGGAGATTTGCAGATGGTGTCACGAATATTAACACAGCGCCGTTGATCGTACAAGTGCGGAGTTTTATCACATTGCCTCCAGCAACAGGCAATTCTCCCTGTGGCAGGCAGGTTACTAATATTAACAGGGGCTAATGTAGCGGAATTTTCCTGAAGCTGTACAGTCTGCTCAAATAAATTCTTACCAAGTTCGCTCTGAAATTCAGACTCGATATCACGGTGCAGGTGAAAACCGGAAACTTTAAGCGGTTGATTTGGCGGTGGTTGGCGATGTGAAGGTGCACTCCATGCTCGGCGAATTTTAGGGCGGCGCAATGGAATTGCCGGTTCGCTAGCTTGCGACAATCGATTGAAGGAGCTCATCATAATCTGTTGCACATTGCAGTAGTCAGTCAGTAGTGTAGGCCTATGATACTACTACGGTGTTCGAAAGGCCTGCGTATGATAAACTTTCAAAACATACTTGTGATATAAATTACGCCATTCACACACTTGCAGCAAAAAATGAGGTAATTCCCGATTTAGTTACTGCTTTTCTTGTCTGACTTCACAAGGTCCCGCTACCTCTTAAAAGAGTAAGATAAATCCAGATTCTACGTGCCACGATTATGGCAGTTCTCGACTAGCTTGTACTCGGTTGGACTAGTGTACGTAGTAGGGATTATCAAAAAAAAAAAAAATATTTACCGAGCCGCAAGTACTGATTCTGATACCTTGTTTTGATGTGGACACAATCTGCCTTGTGCAAACAGTGTATGCAGGAGATTAGACCACCATATACATTGCATGCCGTGTGTTACATATGAACTGTTTCGTGGCAACAGTCGCTGTAGGGGTTGGCAAAATAGATTTCACCTTTGACATTTACATAGTAAAGAAAAATATGATCACCATCGTTTCGTCAAATAAACTGCACTGTTGAGATTCTGTGTGTAGTGCGCCCTGCCGTTATCACAGTATCTGTTGAACTTGCACACATGGAAATGGGCCAATACAGGGAAATTGTGGTGAAGATATACTGTTGGCATTAAACCATTCTGTAAAGTACAGTATGAAGAAGGTTGGTAGGTCAGTTAAAAAGATGGATGGGACCTGTTACTCCTCGAGAAAGTCATGCAACACACGATGTGATTTCAACACGGTAGGCCTATATTGTGTGTAGATCTACCTACTATGAGATAATACAGTGTCAAAAGTTTTCGGAAGCCATGCTTGAATTTCTCTCTCACAATTGATGAAATTAAACGTATTTATTAATGATCCATAAGAACTTATCACTTTTAGAGATATTCTTCTCTCCGTCCTGTGTAAATATAAGTAATTAAGAGCTCCGTTCATCACGTGAAATACATGGGACCATCGCTTTGTTGCAATGCCTCTCCTGGTGCGCAACTGTATACACCATTGAAACCATAAGTTACCGTACTGCATGGATCATGTACCCCCTCTGTCTATACAGCTATTGTCGAAAAACAACATCTACCAGCTGGGCACTATAGCGCCCTGTTAAGATCGATACAGTGCGTCTCGTGGTCATAGCAACGACATTGACAACCGGGTGTATCAAAGCGATTGGAAGACACACGTTGTAACCCCTATTGATTGCCTCAGAGCTGTGCAGGTATGTGTGCAGTTTGTCGCCCTAATGCAAGGTGTTTATCTTTTGACACTTGTTTGTTTGAAAAGTTAACGAACTGGGTCGTCAATGTTCCTTATAGTTGCTTCGTTTACTTGCAAAGGCTCTATCTAGGTGACTATTCTTACCAAAACAAAATAAAAATATCATTATAGTATACATGACATGTATCAAACACGCTACCACACAAAACACGTATTGATGTATGCAGGGGCGGCGATTTGTTTCAAATATTGGTGGGGGGGGGGGGGGGATATTTGCTTGGTGCAGGCGCGTAGCAACTTTCATCCCCAAAAATGTTCGCGCGCTTCGTGATATTTTGTATAGATATAGATATAGATATATATGTATATATATATATATATATATATATATATATATATATATATATATATATATATATATATCATGAGTATATATATATATATATATATATATATATCATGAGTATATATATATATATATATATATATCATGAGTATATATATATATATATTACACACATATATATATATATATATATATATATATCATGAGTATATATATATATATATATATATAGTTACATATATATATATATATTTTTTCATTACGGATGCGGTCCGTCTAGCTAATTCAATTCGAAATAAGTAAAAACTACTTTCGTTGAAAGTCTGTGACGTTTTTGGAGATATTTGGTAACAAATTGTGACACGGTTAGACAGGCGCGTATCGAGTAATTTGCCAAGGGACTGAGGGGCGAATCTTGAAGGCAAACTATCTAAGCGTAGCGCCACCACGGTTGGCGCAATGCGTAAAAAGAAAAAATTGGCCGAAAATGCCTCCCAGATCGCTGGAAATGGCACTTCCCAGGCCTTGTAAGTTGCATCTAGGCATATTCTATTTTGAAATTACTAGCGATATCATAAAATATATGGCCTCGCACCTACGGTTAGAAATCTTGTAGGAAACACATGCCAAATGGAAACCCAGTGGCCCCATATCGATGTGAATCATATGTGATTGTACGTTTATATATTTTGTCGCTTGATTGGACTAGCTAATAGCCATACTCCCTGTAACATGTTGTTTGCTGATGATGCCAATATGTCTATCATGGAAGTAAAACAGCAGGTTTACCTCCATGGCCCTACATATTGGTCTCTATAAGTAACTAAAAGGACTGTTTACGTTTATGTTAAAAAAACATAGGTTTGAGAGGTTTGAATGTACATATATCAATTATTTCTTGTAGCACAATTACATCACACAAAGACAACACGGTAACCCCCCCCCCATCAGGACTTTGAAACTAGCCTATTTCCCAAGTGACGTAGCAAGATATTTTTTCTTAATTCTTTGGAGTTCTTCATCGCAAGCATATATATAAAGCAATGAACGCAATGCCGATGGCTATATCATGGATTCCCTTCTCCATACACGCATGATAAAATGGACCCAACAATGTTCCGTCACTTGACGATTATAATTTAAATTTTAATTATAAGCTATGTAGGCCTATACTTTACGTTGCAACTTTAGTAAATTCGCAATGTTTTCCTAACATAATTTCATCTTTTTGGATTGTAGTGCGTGTGTGTGTGTGTGTGTGAGTGGGGAGCGAGGACGGGTGTGAGGGGGTGGGGGTGGTACCACACCCCCCTAAATTTTATGATCTGTATATACGAATCAATCGTTCGACTCCAGGGTGTGTTTGTAAAATGTCAGTTAGTTTTAACATGTTATAGTGTAATTAAAGGAGAACAACACCTAACTGAGTTGTTATCAGGCTTTAACTAGTACCTTTATTGGTTTAATAGGTATTCATCTTTAAAAAAAAAAAATATGCAAACTGTCTGGAAGTCTATAGTCATACGAGGTATCACGTATCAGTGATGTAAACAATATCCAATATCGCTTTTACTTTGTACCTTTATTTGTTTTTTTCTTCTCAGGATAGTCACCTTTTAAAATTTGCAAACTGTCTGGAAGACTATAGAACTACCTACCGTATTCCAAGAATTAAATGTCTGTATTTAACCGTTAATCATGAAATCCTAATGTCCACCAAACTGTGTGTGTGACATTCATACTATTTGTTCGTGGCAATTTGCGGTGTACGTGTTTGAATATACGGTTATGCATATAGACAAAACATCTTGATTGATGGGTCTCTGACATTTATACATATAATTTAAGAAAGTATACAGACTGGACTGCTCGGCAAAACAGTGATTTTGTAAAGGTTACTTACATCTTAAAAAACTCAACGGGGGATCCCGGTTGTTGAAGTTCAGTGATTGGGTGACAAAATTGCTGTCAATTTTATGCACGTTTAGGTCGACACCTTCTTTTTTTATACCATTTTGTGTGGCAACGATATGCAGGTTTTAAAATTGGTAGTATAGGTTTGGATGCAGCTAGTAGCTGCACAATATATGACGTCATCACGGCAATTGAACTGAAATATCTACCCCTCACCCCCCCCACCACCACCACACCCCACCCACCACCACCCATAATATTTAAAATAATTATCTTAAGAGGAAACTTAAATTTCAAAAAAGGGGCATTTAAAGTAATTCTTGATATACAGAGAATGTTAATTTTGACAAATAAGCAGATATTCTAAATGTATAACATTTCAAGGCTATATATCATATAAGATGAATACAATAATACAAAAACAAAGCTATATTTGAAGAACATCTCCCATTATGACATCACATATGACATATTGTGATGCACCTTCAATCAACCACATGTCGAGTACAAGTGGGTACATACTATCGAGAGAGGGTTGTCAAACAGGCACGACTATAGTTTCTCTTTGATATTATTAAGTGTCACATGGTCTATATATATATATCACTGGTATATATCTCTTTAATTTGGGCATAGGCTGTCATCCAAGGCTGAGGTCAAATCAGTGCTATGTCAGCTAGGGCCTGACCACTCCCTGAAAAAAAAGTCGACTAAATTATCTTGCACGAGACCATCGTTGAATAACGCGAGAATGTTTATGGTAAATCGTTCGTATGACGTCACATGGGACACGTATGACGTCACACTACCATATATATAGTGGTGCAAGAGCTCGGATACGCTGATCAGTTAGTTTACAGTCTAGCTAGGTGTTGCCTTTGTGTCCTTTGTTTTGAAAAGAACGAAAACTGCGAATTCGGAAGAAAACAAACTCGTGAAGACTGAGAAAATGGGTCACTGATTCTGAACAAATGACATGGTCTATCGAGCACATCAACTTTGAAACCTTGAAAATATCATCACTGTCCACCCCCCCCCCCCCCCCCCCTCCATCCTCTCCGTACAGGCCTGAACCATATTTCGTGACTTTCATTACCACTTCATTGTTTACTTTCTTACGCTTCCTTATTTTTCTTACTCTACCGTCGAGGAAAAGGTTTTCTCCCTTGGCAAAAAGATGGAGGGACCATGAGCCCCCCCCCCCAGCCCCTAACCCAGTTGCGATGACCATGCGTGGAACAAATATTCATTTGTATAGACAAATGCCATGATGAATTCCAGTGATAAAGGTTCGCTGTTTCTAAATATGGCATTTTCTTAATGAACAAAAAGTGGTTCTAAATAGAACAGATATGTAATAAGGCTTGAGGCTCTACATCCCCATCAGAAAAATGGCACGGTGCCTTTTCCTTACAATAGCTATGCATTTCGAAAAGGGCAACAATACTTTGTATTCTATCAACAATGTCAGCCACCACCTCCCTCCCCTATACAAACACCTCGTCTGATTAATTTTGCAGCCAATACTTTCAGTTTGCTTGGAAACATTACGATATCCTCTTCAAAAGAGCTGTAAACATCTAAGAAACAAAAACAAAGCAAAAAAGAGAAGAAAAAAGAAGAATAATAGAAAATATGACAGCAGGTTGCAATAAGCTATAGATTTGTTTGTCTCATCATGTTCACACTTTAAATACGTCATTCTTGTAGAGATAAGTTTGTTCAAAGAAATGAAGTAAAAATCAAAACATGAAGTTGGATGATATTCACGAACATAATTTTCTGAATCTATACATTATGGTCACTTTGGTGAAAATTCTAAATCTATATTATTTACCATCCTCAGCTGGAGAAAATGTGCGTCACTGGAACATTCAATCATTTTGTGTGTTCATTTAGAATGTCTGAGCACAATTTGAAGGGATAAAACCTCCAGGAAAGTACTTTATGAAAACTTCTAGCAATTATAATGGCCAGAATTAATGGCTATACAGATTACCTGTAAACTTGTAAATATTCAATTTTGTCCAGACAGAGTGACTTCAACTAGGCTTGAATCTTACTGCATGTTGTGGACAACCTATATGCAATTAGAACATCTGGAAAATGTACTTGATTTGATTTGATTTATTTGATTTTCCACATGATATATACATGTGGAGGGAAGTCCTCTAAAAAGCCAATTCAGGCTTAACAAGGTAAAGGACTCCCAAGAGAGAAAGAAAGGGAAAAAACCCCCCAAAAAACCCCCCATATATACATAAATATATATATATATATATATATATATATATATATAAATATATATATATATATATATATATACATATATATATATATATACAAACATATATATACATATATACATAAACATATATACATATATACTTGCTTCCATAATCTAGTTATTCAGGCCTTCAATATCTCACCAACCACAATGAATCCGAATTTGTTACATATACATTAAGTACCAATTTCCTATAGCAGTAGGCTAGGCTATATCCATTTATTGCATTTTTATATTGCTGTATGCATGCAGCCAATCACTATCTCTGTAAGCTTGAGTGATATGATTTTGTTACGCTTGGTAACTTCTTTGATAAGCAGAGCCATAAAATGTGGAAATTTATGATATTTTTCATTAATGTGTTATGACAATTGAGTACTAAAAAAAACCCAACTAGGCCGTAACAACTTTGTTCATGAACTAACAACTTTGCTCAAACATGCAACTGATTATAATGCACAATAAGCAAAAATAAAACAACTAACCAAACGTGGTAAAAGAATAATATCATGATTTGTGCACCAATTAGGCCTATAGTTAGTTTTTGACTGGGATATTACATGATGTCAAACGGCGAATAGCCATTAACGAATGCTTGCCATTTGACATTATGTTTTATTAGACAATTCAGAGTGCTCATGGGTGAATTACCAAAATATGATATCAATTTAATTATAGGCTAGCAGGACAGGGTTGCATAAGCCAGGCGCGTACCCAGGAATTTGCCAAGGGAGGGGCGAAACTGTAGATTCGGCATTGCAAACTATCTAAGCGTAGCGCCACCATGTGTTGGCGCGAAGCGTACAAGAAAATTTTGGCTAAAAATGCCTCCCAGATCGCTGGAAATGGCACTTCCCAGGCCTTGTAAGTTGCATCTTAGCATTTTCTCTGTTGAAAATACTAGCGATATCATAAAAACATTAAAACAATATTTTAAAAATATGCTCAAGGGGGGGGGCGGCTGCCCCCTTCCCCCCTTGGCTACGCGCCTAAGGCCACGCAGAATGAAACGTAAACGAAATAAAACCCATTTTATTTCTTAGCTTGTTAACCTTATACTATAGGCTAGAGCTACTGCGCTGCTGTTTCGTGTCCAGAAATTTATCTCGGCCATTAAGAATATGCAGGTGTGAAGGTTGAAAACATTAAAATAAATTGCAATATGCAATGTAATGTAGAAATAAACTTCCGTAAATGTGACCATCACTGTGCAACTAGAGGATAAGCCTTTCCTACGTGTAAAATTACATAGGCCTAAGTATACTATTATGACTAAAGTCACATTTCCTACCAAACGGCCTGGACTAACCACAGGCATAGTGTGTATCCTTTACTGTACACATCAATTACCTCCGATGCCATTGTGAGCTGCCTCGATTTAAGCCCTAGATCGGCAAAACTTTCATTCCATGTAGGCCTAGGTATGCAAGAGTTCCATTTTCAGCCAGTCTGAAAGACTGACTTTGTCTCCGTAAGATCCTCTTCTGGCTTTTTGTTGTTGTAAAAACCACTTGGATAGCTCTCATCTCTTAGAAAATCGGCAATTTGTCTCACATTTTTCTGAGAAATTTTCCGTTTTTAGTTGTCGCACGATCGATCGACGTACTTCTAAATATACGGAAGCCGAAATTGGACGAATTTGCTAATAATACGGATACTGCCAAAGTCTTTTACTGACTATTTATTTTACTGCTAGCGGACATTGTGTTCGGAGTACACACTTTATAACAAAATAAACGGCCGTTAAGTAATGTCCCCCTCCGGTGTTAATCATAGCATATGTTGTCCAGGGAGACAATATGTACTGGTATATCCAGTATAAAATGTCCTAGGGGGACTAGGACAGTATGTATACTGAATCAGGGGGACATGCGACAGTTCGTACTGCTTCACCGGCAGTGGATGATGATGACGTAATCAGCGTCAACTGAATGATATGAGCAGGATTGAGTTGCGCAATTTATAGTCTTGCATGGGTGGACTTGAGAGTTGAAGGGAACGTATACTGTAAAACAACAGGAACTTCTAACTCGCTTTCAATACATGTGAATATATGACCCTAATGACATGCATTACCGTAAAATCATGATGTTCCGCTCGACTGACCATTGCTATAGTAAGTTCTATACACCCAACATAACTCATTCTGTACCATCCAGGGGTCACCTGACCGTAAGCCAAGGCACCATTCATTTGATGTACATCTGCAAATAAAGTCAATTAAATCACGAAATTAATTAACAAATTAATAAATTGATTTAGTCAAGATACACGTGACTCGAGCACAGGTCCTTGGCCCTTTATAAACTAGCCTAACATAAATAGGAAAGTCTGTGTGGTCACATCAACACCCTCCCCCCACCTCACCCCACCCCCTGGTCCCATCCCAGTTAGTCGAACGTATGTATCCATACCACTCGCAATGCGTCTTTATATGAGATTTTTATTATTTATTAAAGGCATCTTTCGAAAAAATGTTAATTCCTTAGGAGGCAAACCCACCCTTTATTAAGCACTCATTGTCAGCCACCGGATTATCCCTTTAAATATTTTCAACTCAGCCCATTTTGATCTAGTGGTCATTCATATTGGAGGGTTGTGACTCCCGCCGCCATTTTAACACACAGCATCACCTGCTCTTACCGTGACAGTAGAGTAGAAGTCGACAGAGTTGCTCTTTGGTGGCACCCAAAAAATGGACTCGACCGCAGCCGGTGAGAAACCAGTTACCTTCGCGGTTTTGTTATAATTTTGCCATGAAAGGCGTGGAAACAGTCTATTATATTATATAGGCTGACACGCGTTCACACGGGTAACATAACACAATTGACATTGATTATCATTTATGGGTTTGGTGGTGTGCTGCACTTATATAAATACCTCAAAACGTATCGACCTTTTAGCAACTTGGTGTCAGTTGAGGTGCGCAGGCGATCACTGAAGCTCACAAACATTATTTTGGGGTTCTGGTAAAAACACGCCGCCATAGAAGTTAGTTGGGCACTCGGCCAACCTGAGTCGTGTAGTTATAGGTGATTAATTATTCTTGATTGTCTTTACAACACTCATTTTAACTGTGGATGCTGCATTGACATTCGCACCCGAAGAATCGAAAGAGAGCCGCTCATTTTCTTTTTTTCTTCTCTGGTAAGTAGATCAGATAATGATAACTTTGAATTCTTAACACGTATTGAATTGCTACCTCAAATCAATTTTTTTTTTAAATCGTTTAAAATAATTAAAGCTACACCTCTTTAATTCGGTACCCAAAGTAGAACGTCCAATTGACGACTGGGCTTGAATCCTTAAACCCCATCATTATAATGTTCACGTCGTAATTCATATTTTTCTCTTTTTTTTTTTATAATATCGAACAGTCTTGGTTTGTATAACTCAATAAAATAATGTGCAATCATTCAAACCCCTTCTTTGGCCTATACAAATATTAACTTGAATCTACACGGGCCTTCCTTTCAATTGCAACTTACAAATAATTAAAGAGAAAAATCTTGTCCCTTGGTCGAGATATGGTTGGTTGAACACAGGCCTAATCCAAGTTGACTGGCTAGACTTTTACATTAATCTCCAGTAAGTGGATCTCAGAAGATGGCTTGTGATGTCATTACGGGTAGATTTAGATCAAAATCTTTATTTATACTATGAATATAATCTTCTCCTTGATTTTATACTTCAAATTTGATTCATTTTGAAATGTTTGCTTAGTTATCAAAGTTCATGTATGTGTTTGTGTGCAGGGATGTGCTCAGGAATATTTGAGTGCCGTGCAGATTGCACGGTAGTTTGATCCACATCCTTGGAGAGGGATCTCATGGGTGGGGTACCCCCTCCCCATTGGACAAATTTTGCACATGAAGAATGCTTAGGTGATGCTATTTTTCCTATTATGTGCCATGTATTCTCCCATACTTTGGTTATGGTGAAATTTGTTAAATTATCATCAAAAAATTACCGGGCGGAAATGTTTAAATTAATGTTTGTGCTGGGCGCAGCCGCCCGGTGCCGCCCAGTGTGAGCAGATCCCTGGTGTGTGTAGAAAATACTAAATTCCATATTTTAAATAACAGGCACATTAATTAAGCAGTAGTTACAATCATATAAAATGATTTTCCAATGAGCAGTTAGATTAATAAAACAGAGACTGAAAGGTTCTGATAAAAGAATGTTCACGATGCATACAGATTCATGAAGTCGTGGCAGCGTGTGTTAATTTTTTTTCCGGGATATGGAATTTCATAAAGCTGTATGCTATAACATGCAGTGACAAATTAATTTCTAGATAAATTATTCAGTAGCTAAAGATAAAAACCTGGTTACCATCGCAGTGTATATATTATACAGAAAGTTAAGGAGTGACGGAGGACAAGGTACCAATTTACTTGAGGGGTGTTTGTATACTTCGAATATATCCCGCAGAAAATATAGTTTGCCAGTACAAAGTGTCCTACCGGACCGTGTTTACTAAGGACTACATTGCCATCCGAAAACAAATTTTTAACTTTCACCCGTCATAAATACAGAATAAATGTGGTCATTCTGGGAAAAGTCCTTTCTTATTTTTTTTCACAAGATATTTTTGTGTTTCTCCAATGTACTTGTGATTCACTTCCCGAGTGTAGTATCGTTCGCAGAGGGGGGGGGGGTGGAGAGGGAGGCTTGCTGAGGTTTTCTGAATCAAACAATTTCAATAGCTATGAAACCATTTAACAAGAGAATATACCAGTCGCCATCATCTTTAATTAAAGGTATTCTCTCAGCTAGGACATTTTTAGAGGCCAGTTTCATAGTTTTCGCTGGTACACTTTTACTCCACTTTCCGAGCTCCGTAACATAGCTCCATAATAATACTTGTTGTAGAGACGCTTTTGAGAGCAAAAATTATTATAAAAAAAGAGCAAAAGCTATTACGCAAACGTCTCCTTATCGGAACTATTAGGAGGTTTAATGCCTTTTTTGTTTTAATATGCAGGCTTAGACTTGTGTAAGCTTTAACAAAAAAATCTACATAGTTGAAAAAGTTGAAATGCCATACTATTTTCTTTTATGATTACTTTTATTGCTAATTTATACATTTGTTGTTTGCAAATACTTTGACAGATAATGTGAATGATTTTGGTACTAATGTTGTCCGATAATTATACTATATCAATACTAATTAAAATTTAAAGGTTTTTAACCTTCTGATGGTAGTGTGACGTCACACATACAATATGGACGGAATGATATTGCTCAATTCCCATGCATGTTCATCTTCTATGTCAAACAACATCGATTTTTCGCTTTCTCTTGTTGTGTTGACTTATTTCGTTAGTTGTTGTACATCTTTTTTCGTGTGTTTGTAGTGATTTGTATTTGCATGTCCATTCAAGCCTTTGGCTGTGCCCCTACATGATTCATTGGTGACAGAAAGCAGATTTCGAATAAATGGAGCAAAAAGAGAAAAAAAAGAAAAGAAAAAGAGATGTTTCGCAAGCGTCACATGACTTGCATAACAGTTAACTTCACACTCAATTCACCACTGCTCCCGAAACTATGTTAACTCTCACTAGTACGTTTAGAGGCCATTCCCACGTTCAAGCGATGAACTTACAGCTGCATGAAGGTCGTTCATAGTGGTACTGTAGTCAATAACATAGAAATATAGATGCAAGTATATCTCCCTCCTGTTAACGCCCTTAATATTTTGATATTTTTAGTCAGATTAATGATGTCATTATTAACTTGTATCGTATCAAAGGCACAGCATCAAATTCAGGTACGCATGTCACAGATCTAGCTTAGTTCAAGTTTTACACGTAGCCTATATAAACCTATACCACGCAAATAGTTGCAATTTGTAGGCATTCTAATGTGTTGACGACCTTTAAAACACTGATTTATGGCAAATTTGTGTGTTTCTTTTTTAAAACATATTTGGCGTTTGTATCGAATGACCTTTCAACATACGAAACAAGACCTGAAATGGAAAAAAAAAAGAATGTTATTGTTTCCGTCATCGTCATCGTCATCACTACTATGACTAATTCTTCTTCTCCTCCTTCTCCTTCTCCTTCTCCTTCTCCTTCTCCTTCTCCTTCTCCTTCTCCTTCTCCTTCTCCTTCTCCTTCTCCTTCTCCTTCTCCTTCTAGCTCCTTCTAGCTCCTTCTAGCTCCTTCTCCTTCTACAGGGGCGTAGCCAGTATGTAGCACTGTAGGCCCGGGCCTACACTTTTTTGGCTAAGTTTATCCTTTTTTTTAAACACCCATAATTCAAATCCATAAGCTTGCTGCACGAGTTTTAGAGTCTAGACAGGAAAGACTATTGAATAGAACGTAGCAAGAATATAGCTAAATTAGGTGACCTATTCTTCTGTTATCTAGGCTGTCATTTCTATCGCGTGCCGTTTCATTCAACACTCTACCCGCCGAATTATTAGGCTAACTTAAACATTTACTAGCTACAGTTGTATCAAAGACAATTACTAGCTATAGTTGTATCAAAGACATTTCTGGCCTATCTTTGTATATACAAGTATTGTATATACAAGTATTGTATATACAAGTATATGAAAAGTAAGACTACTCTGTACATGTTCCTTGCTAATTTTTGAATTGCGTACTTTTTTAACTCGTTTGTTTTTTGGGGTTTAAAAGTGATATTGAATGAGGTGTCTCAAGTTAGCAAGAGGCCAAAGAACCAGAATGAACACTCAGGAACGGCCGTTTCCGTCCATCTGGGGGGTTTGTAAATCCAAACATTTTCTTGTACGCTCCGCGTCAGTGGCGGAGATTTCTTGTCAGAAGTGGGGGGGGGGGGGGGGTTGCAGGCCATTGATGAAATAAAAAGTCATAACTGCTGGCTCACTATCTAAGTGGAGCGCCACCATAAGTTGGCGCGAAGTGCTCAAGAATTTTTTGGCAAATATTGCCTCCCAGATTGCAGTAAATGGCACTGCCCAGGCCTTGAAAAGTTGCATTTAACCAGTGGCGTATGCAGGATTTTCTAACCCGGGGGGGGGGGGGGAGGGGAGCGCGTATTACTATCTAAGCGGAGCGCCACCATTGGTTGGCGCGCAGCGTACAAGCAAATTTGTGGTTTTGGTACCCCCAGATCACCGGAAATGGCACTTCTCGGGCTTGAAACTGACCAACCATATGTACACTTTTGCCTGAGAACCAAGTTTTTTTCCAAATACTTTCTTTCTCATCTATAACTTCGTCACCAGTCACACATCATGTTCGACTTCATCACATATCCTGTGGATCATTGCTTTTGTAGGTGATTCTTCATCGCGGCCCACAATATCCGTCAGCCCCACTGTTCAGAATTTGAAAATTCACAATTCTCGTGAATAAATTCACTTCAAAACATACCCATAATATTGCACAAAATATCATCTATGGACAACCGATATAGAAAAACCTCCTTCAAAACCTAACAGACGGGTCAAAATTGCACGAGTATGATGAAGTATGATGAAGAATGTTGGTTAGGGAATTTTCGAAAATTCAGACGGCTACTAAAAAATTTCGTTGAAGGAAATAAAAATATACCAGATATTTCCGAAACCGAACACTACACACATCGACAGTTTTGAGCATGGGCGCAGATCAGTCTTGGATAATGGTGGGGACGCGTGTCTGTTCTATGACACTATCTAAGCGGAGCGCGACCATGGGTTTCGCGCGTAGCGTACGATTTTTTTGGGCAAATATACCTCCCAGATCGCCGGAAATAACACTTCCCAGACCTAATGATGCTCCTAAACCTCCTTAAGTTTTAGATCTCATGGCTTAGAAATTTAGTTTGGAGAAATACATGGGCGTCTGCAGAAAGAAAATCAGGGGACAAATAATCCAAGTAGACTTTTGTATATACGATGGGTCTGGGGTCCTCTCCCAGAAAACAATGATAGACTGCTGCAAATGCGATTTCCGTCCTATATTTAACAACTGTGGATAAATATAATAAAATGAGAACTTCTGCATGTCATTTGCACAATGCTGGATCAAACTGCGCCAAAGTTCAATACAGGGGAACTTGAAATGCAGCTATTGGTCAAGACAAATTGGTGGGGACAAGGTATATCATGTTCCCACTACTGAAAAAGTTGGTGGGGACGCGTCCCGCTGTCCTCACCAGGATCTGGGCCCATGGTTTGGAGGCTGTTAATCGTGGAATGCCATTTTCATGCTCAATGATATGATGTGATACCTGCTGTTTGCTTTACAAATTCGAATAATTTTGTCACTGTTCCTCTTTCTCTTCCCGTTTTCTTGCCGTATTTTCTACTCCATCCTTTTCTCCTTTTCTCTCTTTCTTCTTTTTCTTTTCCTTCCTTCACCTCGTTGAAGTTGGCCAGTGTATACAGTTCCAAAGCTATTCAACAGCAACAAAACGTTATTTTGTGTATGTCTGTTGTGGGGTGAAGTTAGCGCTATGAGCTACAAGTTCCAATGCGCAAGGTGAGGGAAAGGGGCTAGAAATAATGTGTGGGTCAATTCTAACTCGGTTTTCGGTCGTTAATTGTTGATGTAGCCTACCAGGTAAAAGGTTGAAATGACTTTAACAATTTCAAATTTAATAATTTGATTTATTACGCCATTTGGAGCACATAACATAGGCTATAACAGAACATTACTGGCAAAAACTAGGGGGGTTGATTGTGTGGGCCAACCCCCCCCTCTTCAAAAAGTGGGGGGTTAAAACCCCCCAACCCCCCCTGTTTCTCCGCCACTGCTCCGCGTCAACTGATGGTGGCGCTCCGCAAAGATAGTCGTGCCTAAACCTTTGAAAATCCTGGCTACGCCCCTGTTCTAGCTCCTTCTCCTTCTAGCTCCTTCTCCTTCTCCTTTTTTTTAACTTTAAATTGTTTCAATATTTTACTTCTATTTTTTATAGGATTACCAAGAGTTTACGATTTCTAGACTACTTCGGTGGGTCACTGCAGCTATGGTGTCGTTTCCTATTTTCAGGAGAAAGTTGATAGGTGTTTTCCTTCAAGTCTGTTGCTACTGCGTCCTATGGAATGCTGTTTCTGGTAAGTATTACTGTCTGACGTTAAGTTAGCAAACGGTGAATCGATAAGATCATAAACTTCACTCCAACGCAGCTTATTTTTTATTTTCATAAAATAGACCCAAGCGTACTTGATTGCAAGCAATTGCCTATAGCTCATGAACATTTGATTGCAGCCAAGTACTGGATTAGCTAATGAATACTTGATTGCAAGCAATTGCCTTGAGCTCATGAAAATCTGATCGCAGCCAAGTAATGGATTAGCTCATGAATACTTGATTGTAAGCAACTAGGAAGCCCGTGAACACTTGCAATTGCAGTAAAGTAAATTGACAAACTTGCGTTTAAATCTAATTATATCCAAGCCGTGTACGGAAATGACTTTATCCACAGTTACAGCTATTCATACAGGGGCGGTGGCGGGAAGGGGGATGGATGGGGGGGGGAGGACTTATGTCTGTAAAATCCCAAGACTTCTCATTTTCATAAATTAGAAGTTCCTCCTTTTGTAATGCAAAATGGCTCTTTTGTCTAAATGAGAAGAAAAAAAAGGAATTAGTGAGGGGGATTTCAAAGGATTTTAGATACATCTAAACCGGAACATGTGTCCACCAGTAGAATATATATAGTAGGCGGTTTCCATGTGTGGCTGAATTCATTGCTTAATTTAGTGTTGATATTATTTTAGAACACACCGATACATATAACTGCATAATATGAATTTGTTAACATATCATCGATGTTAACGTCATGTTAACACACAATGTTGCTTACACTATGTTAACATGTTATTATATAAACATATGCTAACATCTTATTATTATGTTCATATGTTATGATTATATTTTATCTACGGTGGGTTGAGGGGGAGGGGGGGGGGGCTTCAATAGACAAAACAAAACAGGATTTAGAAATCAAATGGCGCTTCCCATTACGTCTATAAGTAAGTGAGGTCAAAGGTGGAGGGGAGAAGGTGGGGGTAGTGTTAAGGACACGCGCCTCGGGTGTTCACTTCAAATTATTACCTCCATGCAGGACATCCGCTTAATGTGGAGAAGATAGAGGAATCGAACCGTGACTCTATCAATGCGGAGATTGGAGTACGTGAAAGAAGGCAACTAGAACCGAATGAATGTGAGTAAACTCCAAGTTATCAAACAGGATGTTTTTTTTTTTGCATTAGTAGTATGCTGGTTACACACTTATTATAATTATGGTAATTAGTTTGTTCTCAATCACACTATCACATATATATATATATATATATATATATATATATATATATATATATATATATATATATATATATACTAAATCACATTGTTCAAATGCAACATAACAATGGCACAATCAACGACTGAGTCGTAAATGACGTATAGCCTACTTGCACATAAAGGTAATTATAGAGACGGGGGTTGTCCCTAAAATATTTCAGTAGGAGGCTTATCTTCTGGGACCCTCCAACCATGCATTATTTTCCATTCACAAGAACGGATGTGGTGGGTTTATGAATAGGCCTCGAACGAATTACTATTGTTTCTTATCACCGGTCTGAACAAAGACTTAGGAACCCCTTAACAACTATTAGTTCCTATGACGTGTTCCTAAATTCCACGTCATGTATAATAATGGTTTATTTGGTAATTATACCATCAGTTTACCATTGGTATTTATTTTTCAATTCATTTATTTTTATATATTTTTTTTATCGTATGTACATAACTCACAGAAAGAAAAGAGTAGTTTTAACAAAGAATTAAATAATATTACATATGATGGACACTAGAAAAAGAAACAATACTGTTCATCAAAGTTAGTGACCGTGAACCCACCCCCCCCCCCTCTCCCCCTTAAAAATCCCCAAACAAACAACAAACAGAAAGACAATATCAAGGACAAAGGATAAAAACGTAACTTGTCAGGACAGTAAGCAAAAATAAAACAAAACTGTTAGCAAACTGCTCATCCACTAAAGAGCATGTGTCAGAAAATGTGTAAAAGTAAGAGGGCCCGACGTTTCGATCCTAGCAGGATCTTCTTCAGAGGCTGAATGACATTTACAGTAACAGAGGGGACAAATACACACACAAAATACAGACAGGTTAATGAGCAGGGTGAACACACAAAAGAGAAAGATATAAGAGGACTAGTAGACAAGGGGTGGAGAGAAGAAATAAACCAACGGGGGGGGGGGGGGGAAGGAGAGGTAGGAGATAAATAGTAAGCAGTTAGATTGAACATCTAGAACTTAGAAATGACAACTGATTATAAGAAAAGATTTGATATTCCTTTGGAAAGAATGAGGTGAAGCGCTCGATCGTTACATTAGTGAAAGCTTGTGCCAAAATATAATTCTAAACGTTAGGCCCACTTTACTTTCACACAACAAATAGGCCTGGGCCTAATTCTGGTTATTTTGTCGTGTACAGCTTTATGACGTCTTACAGAAAAAGAGATTATTATTTCGAGTATGCGTTGAGATTTTAATTACATTATAGGTGGCTTAGGAAACTTGAAAGAATATTATACGCCTTGACATAGATACCCATATAGGGTTCCCTAACTGGGGTGCACATGAACTCCCAGGGGGTGCGTTAGTCCATGCCAGGAGGTTCATGAGACGTGTCTGATAGTCAAAACTAGAGTACTATTTGTTGAACTTAAATCTGATATATCATATAATTTAGTAAATGTACAAAAGTCGTACCTATCGACAAACTCTTTTCGCGTTCCGTACGCATATGTTGCCATGGTAGTATCGTACCTTGCATGTGATAAATGACTGAATTATGAAACAGACACAGGCCGCGTGACTTTGGTGAAGTTGATGTAGGCCGGCATGACAGTACGTCGTGAAGATTGAAGTTTCCAAATAAATATTTGTTCATCTCTTGTTTTTTTTCCATTACAATATTACACTATGAACTTGATCATTTACGAAGCACTGTTATGCGTATGAGAGTATAATAACGACTCAGATCGTGTATCGAAAAGTTAGGGGTTCGTGGACAATTCTGACATCCACAGGGGGTTCGTGGGGGGGAGGGGGATAAAGTTAGGGAAACCCTGCCATATAGTGTAACAGCTTCTTCAAGCGAATAGCATGGTTGACTGTGTCAAAAGCTTTCTTCAAGTCTTCACAAAAGTTTCCAGTACATTGTTATTATTATCCAATTAGGGGCGAATGTTACTTACAATTTCAATGAAGCATAACATGTCGAGTGAGCCACCCCTAAAACCAAACTGAAATTTGTGAATAACATCGTGTTTGTTTGAAAAAACAAGCCAAAAAAAATCTCATCTGTTTTCCTATAACACTTCAAGATTTTAAAGTATTCATAAGAGTAAACTTATAGGCCTATAGGTTTCAGGTAATGTGTATATTCACCATTTTTAAACGGTGGAATAAACTTTGCTATTTTAAGAGCATCAAGATATTATACCTGAGGTAAATACGTTATTAATTTTTGTAATTAACTTGGAATGGAAATGCCATATAATACACACCCGGAGCTTGGCCATCCCTAAGTCCATTAATAAGTTCCAGAATCTCCGGCATTCATGCAGACACAGGTGTAAGAAACCTTGAGTCAGATTACGGATTTCCCATGCAGTATATCAATTTTGGTTGAGTCGTATTGTTTGACAATATAAATTAATCTAAAATAAATCTAAGCGCAGTCTAACCCTACCAAGCGTACCGTTTACTACGTTTACGTACCGTTTCCCATGTAGGGAGGGGGTGGGGTGGGGAGGGAGTCTGGGGTTCCCCTCAGAAAGGGTGAAATGGTCCATTGTGAGACGTATATAGGATATAAGGTAGTTCTAAATTAGTTATAAATTAAGAAAAAACTTTTCATTTATTTTTATGAAATGAAAGGTGTGTGTGTGTGTGGGTGTGGGGGGGGGGGGTGGTTGCACATTAATCAACAACACACACCCACGCCTGAATCTTGTCTGATTACTTAAAAACTGAGTTCAACAAAATTGTGAATTCCATAATAAGGTGCTCAATGATACTAATATAAATCATTTTGGTCATCTATATACGCTACGACAGTGCTTTAAGTACCCACATTGGAACCGTTCTTAAAAAAACGTTAATGGTATATCACTAGCATAATATGTGAAGTTATATTGAAAGCCTACAACGCAAACGTATATAATCTACAACCCAAGTGTTCCCGTCGCCCGAGGCAAGTACCCGCTGATATGCATCTAGGCTATATATATATATATATGAACCTTCTAACAAAATCTCTTTCAAAACGATACTGCATGGGTGTACATGCATGTCGAGTACCAAAGAGAAGAAGAAGAAACAAAAGAAGAAAAAGAACACAAACAAACAAACGAAGACAAAATAGACACTGATATATACGTCACTGTGACCAGTTTATGCGTTCTGCCCTGATAAAGGGGAACTTTGGCGACTCGTTGGAGTTCATCCTTCAATAGTTTTCTTAAATACTGAAAACAAACTCGACCAGACAAAGTGGCAACCAAAAAAAGAACGCACGTCAGAGTTTTACGGATTTCATTAAACGGTGGACTGCCCTGGACGGTCATCTAAGGTGACTATGTTGAACTACCGAGTATAGGTTATAAAAAAAAAATTAAAAAAAATATGTATATATATATATATATATATATATATATATATATATATATATATATATATATATATATATATAAATATATATATATATAAATATATATATATATATATATATATATGTGTGTGTGTGTGTATGTGTGTGTGTGTGTGTGTTTATATACCCATCGTTACGGGCAATATTCGCACTATATATAATACCTATATATATTCGTATCCAAAACGGCGATTTTCTTACATAGTGTTATTGTTTTTGATATTATTTTCACTGAACTTATGTGCAATATATGATTCACTATAGACATAGCATTAATTATATATGCTTAGTGACGGATGGACTATTTTATGAAAAATTACATTTATTCACTTCTTGTAAGGACGAAACGTATAATACTGAAAGCATATTGTCATAAAAGCGAGGATTCGTTCTACTATAGCACTTCCATATACCTTTCTTCGTTTTTACGAGATCGATCAAAATCCCTACAGCCCATTTGCACAATACCCGACCGACTGACTGAACACTACTAACCGACTCAACCCGACCGTCGTTATGTGGCAGTTTGCGTCGGGCTTATTTCGACAAACATCAGAAGTAACTATCGTACCGTTGGTTAAATTGAAACAAGTTTTTTAATGTCTATTATTGCTCTATTACAGTTACATACGGAGCTGGTAACCATCCAACATTTACACGCAACATAACATAATCATTTTCTTGGTAAAAAAGCTCTGCTTTTAGACGGAGAGTGTCATGTGGGGGCTTTGTATAAACAAGGTCAACTACAAACGTGTGGCTCAAAAGTTGATCAAAAGCAATTGACTTGACAAAAGGGCTGTTTGTAATCAGACACTTGAAACACAACGATCGAAAATGATTTCGCTTTGTAATTAAATATGTCATACATGTATAACACACCCAATGTGTTTGAACTACATCTTCCACGAAACGTTATTGAAATACATCCCACGTATTTGTCATGATAAGACATTTTATGGAAGGCAAAAGACGTCACTATCGGGTTACTCTAAGAGTGTCTCGTCGGTCTGCAAATACAAAATTCTCCGAAGAGAATATTGAATGTTTTGTGATTTTAAAGGTCAAGATAGATACATACATATAACTGAAGTGATTCATTGTGAAGTTCTTACGCAGTTGGGTGTATTTAGCAAACTAAAGTCGAATAATGAGATAACCATCGTATATTGTGGTCTATCACAATCATAACGGGATAACGTCACCCGACAGTACAAATATGCATATAACAATAGGGCGGACATTACTAACCGCTCTGTGAATTCATTAAAATTATTTGCTTTGCTCGAATCTAGATAATTATGTGTACCAACCAAGCAACAATGGTTCTAAAATATGTATTTTTCCTTTTGTCTCGGTTGCGTGGGAGAAAAAGTTCACCAATTGTACTAGCGAATCCCTGACTTGTACCTTCGTGATTGGGAATACAACATTGGTTTTTCCCTAGCCAGACGGACCGCAAAATTAAAACATTTGGTTGGTCGCGGGAATTTCCATACGTCGGCAACTTTACTTTATAGCCGACGTAGATCGACTGAGTGCTAACTTCAGTCGTTTTTTTTAAATCAGGGAATTTAATTTTTATTGTTTTATACAAATAAATAATCAGCAAAATCCTCTAAAGAGTAATGTTTTCTATCATGCATATAATAAACTTTATTATTATAACTGGTTGGGCGTGGCTTAGTCCTTATGGAAGCCCCCTGTATAGATCATTCGTTGGCCCGAAAGTTTGCGGGCCCGTTGCTTTCGATTCGTCTTTGGTGACCTACAGTGCTTGACCTTCTCCAGTATTTTGTTGCCATGAAATCACTATTTCACAACGTCGTATATACTCTATAGCTGATGACATAATGGCTTTCTGCATGGATGATTATAAGGCTGCAAAGTTCATGCAGAGGTCATTGTAAAACTCATTGTAATAAAATTTTGAATCAAATTACCTTGCATGAACATTGTTAAAATACCAATCTATACTCACGTGAAACATAATATTAAAAAAACATGTGGTTTGGACTGAGGGTATCTTAAAGAAACTAGCAGTTTGTAAATCATTTTATACCAATGTGTACAGGGCTGGATACAGTAAGAGGGGTGTGGTACTGACTGGAGTCGGCGTTGAAGCCGGCTCACATGTCCCCCACCCCACACCCACCCCCACCCCAACAGAAAATAAATAGATGTGACATGGTGAATTCGGAGGCATACTTAAAACTATACAGTAAGTTTATAATTAGATCTACACGCAATTTCCTGAAAATAACTACTCTTAGTTTTTATGTGGGTTGAAGGGGGAGGGGTGGGGGGGGGGGTAGGGGGTGTAAATCCCAAACCGCTGGTTCCTCGCCTGTAGAATTTTAGGTGAGTTGTTGATGGTAACTTAAAGATGCTGTTTTGAGTTTTGCCGCGACTTTAAGTTTTTGTGTGGGTTGAAGGAGTTGGGAGGAGTGGGGGGGGGGGAGGGGAGGGGTGTAAATCCCAAACCGCTGGTTCCTTGCCTGTAGAGTTTTAGATTGTGTTGTTGATGGTAACTTAAAGATGCTCTTTTTGAGTTTTGCCGCGACTGTAACATATCAAGCTTGAGTATTAGTTAACAGTAAAAGACCGCAGCTCATCACACTAAAACCACTTTCCAATACTGCATCGCAATGTAAATATTATGAGCCAATAGCAATTTGGAAAACAATGACGTCATTCCCTTACCGCTTTACTACAGCTGCATTTAAAGGAGACACAACTTTCCCCCAAACAGCATAGAAAAACCCTTTTCCATATTTGAGAGATATCACAGATTTAATGTTCCGTGCACACACAAGGATTTTTTTAGACTTGATCAAGTCCAAATATGACGTCATCGAGCCACATGTGATTCGTTACACTATTACTTCAATTGACTTTAGTTAAGCTTAATGAACTAAGTATCTATGTGATTTTGGTATTGCAAAAGCATTGAATAAATAATCAAAATCTGACGTTGGTTAAACTATGTACTCATTCTTCTTATTTTCTATAGTCTTGTTAAAGACCCTGGCATGCTGCTGTTACTTTGCCAGTTACAATTATAATAAGAGCGCGCCCTCACTTCCTTTTTCGAAAATCTGTTAAAACCAAGTTTTAAGGCTGGACTCCCTGACAAGCAGATGTGTGGAAGGGCGCCCTCAGTACGTGTTTGAATTCGACGATATATATATATATATATATATATATATATGTATATATATATATATATATATATATATATATATATATATATATATATATATATATATATATATATATATATATATATATATATATATATATACACAGAACGAACGTCCTGACTATATATTCTAAGGAGCAACATAAACCGAAGCGGAAATTCGAAAGTGCCCACGCTCGTTGTTCTTGAAAATCTGAGAATGACAAACAGAGATTTACCAAATTAAGGATAATCATGTGAAAACAAGTATTAATATGGCTTACTTTTCTTTTAAAGGGGATCTTGGACTATTCGAGGATGGGAACATAGTCGAATACGAATCTCATAATGGGTGGTACAATAATGCTGACAGACCGGACTTTGGTGGATCAGGTAAACTACGACCATTTATCATTTTATTGACCTATGGCGGATGGGAGAAGGTGGGGAAGGGGGGGGGAGGGGCGAGAGGGTGTGGTCCGAGAGGGGCGTGGGAGAATAGGTAAGGCAATACTACAAAGAGATCGGAGACCCCGGTAAAGTCCAGCCGATAAAATACAATCGCAGTTGATTGAGATAATGTTAATTATTGGAACGACCCATGAAGAAATGAATGAAGGAACTCTCCTTTAGGTTAAATATGATGAATAGGACAACGACGTTGGGTGTTGGTGATGACGTTTCAGAAATGATGAGTTCGAAGGACGTACTGTAGCTACGGTATCGTCGGAATATATTTTTCAATGGTTCTGATTTCAGCCAGAATCTCGACCGGGTTTAACTTTTGTATCGTTACTTTGAGATTTATTTAGTTGTTTTCCAGCACAGCAGTGCACACAATTTTCTGCAGTAGTTGTGCTTATAAGCCTTTACTATTATTATTATTATTATTTATTATTATTATTATTACTATTATTATTATCATTATTATTATTATTATTATTTTTATGATTATTATTATTATTATTATTTATGATTATGATTATGATTATAATTATTATTATTACTGTTATTATTATTATTATTATTATTATTATTATTATTATTATTATTATTATTATTATTATTATTATTATTATTATATATGACGACGATGACAACGGCGTTGGTGACGGTGCCAGTCAGTGTGACGCGAGCTACGATGAAGATGACGAGGGCTGTAACTCTATAATAATGTCAAAATGTTGAAGTTTTCATTGATTTTTGTTTTGTGTCAGACAATATTCATATAGTATGTTTGTTTTTTACACCGCCTGTATCATATTAGAGACTCCACTGATGCGGTCGATGCCGGCTGCGTACTCAGATGGGTCGTACTCGTTATCGGGAGCAGACAGACCAAATCCAATGGAAGTCAGTGAGACCCTGAGCAAAGGAGAGGCAGGCCTTGCTTCTAACTCCGATAAATCCGTCCTCTTAGTTTTTTTTGGTAAGGCTCATGGACCTGCACGGTTGTGCTTCGCTTTCTTTGGGTGTGCCAGTTGCGTAATGCCAGTGTACGCTGCATCATACCGCTGTCAGCTATATAGGTTTATATTACCGGTAGATGCACTATCCCTGTGAATGTAATGTTGCCAGTATATTATTTAATATAACCAGTATATGCTTTCAGAGTAACTTTACAACTAGCGTGAAAATAAACGTTAAACACATTAGGGAGACATTACCAAATGTTCTCCTTAGTTGAATCAGCAAAGCTTAAAAGCGGGTTCCTATCCTTACTATTATTCTCACAAACTTATTTCGTAAAGCAAAATGAAAAGAAGAGAATAAAAAATAAGAGACTTATATTTTCTACAAAATCATTTGATTGACAACTACTAGTGGTAAAGAAAGTTTTCACCCTGTTTTAACGCTTTGACCAGTTGGTTATAAAAATGAATTTTGAACGTATTAAAAATATGATGAGTGGCTTTTCAAATTTCGTTGTTTTATTTATACCATGCAGGAGAACATATTGTTCATGAAATTGTTGATACACACCGTCCAAGTTGCCCACCGGAATATGTAAACGTCGATATACCGGAGAACCGAAGATCGTCATTTTCCGATGCAAAGCAAATGTATTTCAAGAGATCCGCCGAGCATGACAACGACAGCCCGCAAGTCAATAATCCGCGACAGCAGGTACGGTATAGGCTTTGCATTATCAGTGAATTAGTGGATTTGGTCATGTTTTAAAGGGTGTGAAGACTCGCACATAAAGAAACGTCTCGTGCCGGTAATCTGACCTAGTTTCGAATGAGGTGTAACAGAAGTGTTATACACCACCATCGATCCCAGAAAATACACATACAGCTTGCTACCGTCGGTAATTAGACACTAGTGTACAGTCAATACATACAGCATACGGTCAATACCCACAACACAGTGTACATAGCAGCGTGGACATCTCAGGTCTAGATAAAAGAATTCAAGGTATCACGTTTCATTACTGTCTGCATTTTGTAGTGACAAGAAGAAAACGTCATTTGCAAGCAACGGAAAGTTTACTTTTTAAGAGCGCGGCACGCGGTTTGGGGCGAGTCTTCAATGCCTTTTAATAAGACTATAAAACGAAATACATGTCACACTTTTATAGGACGATTACAGAAATTTCAAAGGTGGGAGGTGGGGTGATTCCAAAGCCCCCTTTCCCCTCCGTACTGATTTTGGTAGGGGCATGAAACTTTATGGACGGGCTGGAGTCGGATCAACATTTTCGGATGAGTGGTATGGCTGTGAGGTCGTTGAAAGGGACCAGCTTGAAGTTTTCGGACGTCAAATGGTGCATTCTGAGACTATTTAGACTAGAATTGAGGTCTTTAATTAAAGTCAAACTCAAGTATGTGTTAAATTAAACATACATTTTTGAATGTTGAAACCCTTCCCCCGACTGAACGCTTTGATGGACCCTCCCCCCCCCCCCTTTGCGCACCCGGACTAATAATAGTGACCCATACCTGACATGCCATGGACTATCGTATGCTATTGCCTCCAAATGTCAATAGAAATTCTCCTTTGTTCTGAGCACGTTTATTGTATTGGCTGATATCTTTCATAATGATCACGTACTTTATAGAACATATATGTAACATATCTTATACATATACGAAGTAAGTCTGTTATATACACGGCATATAATATTAATCATACGGAAGTATTTTTTTCACTAGAATCTTGTCTACAAGTTTACTTGAGGATATATACCTGCCAAATTGAACATGTCTTTCACATAGAAAGTAATATATTCAACGTATCTCAATATATCTCAATATATATCTCAATATATATATATATCTCAATATATATATATATCTCAATATATATCTCAATATATATATATATATATATATATATATATATATATATATATATATATATATATATATATATATATATATATATATATATATATATAAATATATATATATATATATATATATATATATATTATATATATATATATCTAAATATATCGCACCCACCCCCCCTCCCCTCCCCCCCCCCCCCAAGTCCCCAAAAATGTACTCAATATCAGATAGAACTAATTCCTGTTTGATATATATATTACCTGATGTTGTCCATGTCCATATAGTTAAACGTGCAGACAGCCTGGCTTGACGGAAGTAGTATTTACGGGACCACCCATAGTTGGTCATCATTCCTTAGAAGCTATCATGGCGGCAGACTGGCATTTGATGAGAACAACTTTGAGTACCCTGAAAGGAACAAAGAGGGTTTACCAATGACCAACCCTGCCTCTCCATTTGACTCTGTTTTGAAGGAGTCTCGACGTCTGCACAGTGAGTTATTCCCTCCAACCTTATAACCCAAACTTTTCTCAGGCCATCCAATGCAGCAAGTTTACGCTATATAAAGGTGATGGGTATAATTGCCAAGAATTTCCGGGGACTTTATATTCGCGTTGAGGTAATGTTCACGCCAGTATAGTTACGTTCGCACACATACAATGAAGTTCTCGATCGACTGTTTTTCAATGATTAAAGTAATTTTCAATCGGCAGAAAACAATTAAATGATAAAAAATTTCTTGAATAGCTATACCAGCTTCCCTCTCCTACCTTGTTACCTCTTTACCATTCTTGCCAAGTGTCCTTTTGAGTGAACATCCATACATAAAGCGCCGATGTCAGTTTAACAATCACAAAGTTAATTGAAGGAAATTTCAATGAAATTATAGGACATTTTACTAAATTAGATGAAGTCCACAAGGTATACATAGCGGAGATGACAAGGTAAGTTGAGAATAAATTGTCTGCATATGCATAGGCCTATAGCGAATGCGATTAATATACTCTTCTAGTTTGTAGGCACGACAGTCGCTTAGAGGCATATGTTATATTCAAACTATATTTTACACAGGCTGTTTCATATTAAAGCAGCATTAAACAAACTATTTGATGGGTTAATAGGCAACAGAAAAGAGAACAAATTTAGCAAATCATAAACAAACAAATGTTTAAAGCGCTTCCCTGCCGCCTCTAGTGCTTGCATCGGATGAAAGATGTGTAACAACCGTGGACAGTTACTAAAGTACTGTGGTGTACGAGTACCTCCTCTAAACAAATGAAAATTAACACAAAGATCTTCGCCATCTAACGCCCGGATGCTACAGTACTTAATCACGGGACCTCTTATAACTAAAGTTGGTTTGCTCTTTCGAAACCTGATGTTTTTTCTTCTCCTAGTTTTGCCTCAGCCTTCACTCCTAAACCATATAACACTATAGGGTTCGCTGCCAGTGACACAAGATTGTTTATTTAAGTGGGGTTGTTGCTCACGTCTCACAGCCGGTGGCACAGGACCTCGGGATTCTGGACGGTGTGGCGTCATTCTCGTAACTTTCTTGCGCAATTTGTGCAAACTGATATATTTAGCTTACGTCCGTAACATATCTGTTTAAATCGCAGTGCATAGCTTCAGTTCATGTTATCATACCGTGATTGTTGGAACATGGTGTAAGATATTTTATGTGAATTATTGAAATCTTTCAATGAACGGCTGAAGTACTGGTCCCACTTGGTAAATCACCTACCGTAACTAGTATAGGCCGACTAGACGCATGACTAATTCTAAACACCTAGAAAACTCGATGATCACGTGACCTTGATGCAGCTTCATATATTTCTTCTCGGTAGAGTTCGGAAACGCTCGTGGTCACGAGACACCCTATCTATTCGCAATTGGTATCTTGATGTACCGTTGGCACAATTACTGGGCGGATCTTTTCAAACAAAATACCGAATGGAGAGACGAAAGAATTTTCCAAGAATCCCGTAAATGGGTGATTGCGACCTATCAGGTGAGTGTTTCTTCCCCCCCCCCCCACCCAGCAGCGTAGAGGTTATCAAATATATCTTCATGGTAACAGTTTAGTCCGCTGAAATAAAAAAAAAAACCCCGTCCGATAGCTTTGTATCTGACGTATCTTAGATGAATCAGAGGAATATTGCTGCAGTGACAGCCAATGTTTCACTTACGTTGAAGAGAAAAGTTTTACCCCAATTGTGATTGAAACAAAAAATTTTGATTGTCAACATCTTGTTCCTAACTTGGGAGATGGTTGATTGAATGCTAGAAGAGCTCACAGGTTAGCATAGTGATACCCCAACCCATATGCCATTTCTCGCTACAGAAATTTTCTTGTTTCATCCAGGATTTTCCAAAATGCCTGAAATCACATTCAATCCTCCAGATGTTTAAACCATCAGTAAATTATTTCATCCTCTTCAGCATCCAAGCATTAACAAGAATGATGATGATTCAGAAATGCCCCCAAAATCAGGAGGTCACTTTTAGTGGAGAGCGTTTAACACAACACGTACCGAAATTTATAAGAATGTTGACAGAAAAAGCAATTTCTCATCACTTTCATCCTCTTTCCTTTACAGAAAATTGCTTTTTATGATTGGTTGCCAGCTTTCTTGAATCTCAGTGAAAAAGATATGAAGATGTTGGAGTATGCAGGTATAATATGTCTCTGTGTTTACTTTATCGAATAATTATGTGAGTTCCTCGTAAAATAGAATTCACGATTGCATATGATGGTTCAATTTGCTTCTCTCTTTCAAGCGAAATTTTTTTAATGAAGTAAAATGACATGACATAGTGAATGAGTGGTCAACGACGTAATGAACGAATCGATGAAACATGTTATTCCATGCAGTCATTTCAATTATTAAAGGGTGTGAAGACTCGCGCACAAAGAAACGTCTAATGCCGATAATCTGACCTAGTTTAGAATGAAGTGAAACGGAAGTGTTAGACACCACCATCGATCCCAGAAAATACACACAGCTTGCTACCGTCGGTAATCAGACACTAGTGTACAGTCATTACATACAGCTACGGTAAATACCCACATCAAAGTGTACATAGCAGCGATGGACATCTCGGGTCTAGATAAAAGTATCACGTTTCATTACTGTCTGCATTTTGAAGCGACAAGAAGAAAACGTCATTTGAAAGCAACGGAAAGTTTACTTTTTCAGAGCGCGGCAAGCGGTTTGGGGCGAGTCTTCAATGCCTTTTAAGTAGCTTTAGTTTACTCTTTTTATTTGCAGGCTACAAAACGTACATAAATCCAGGAATTACTCATGAATTCCAGGCCGCTGCAATGAGGTTTGGTCATACAATGGTTCCTGCCGCAGTTTATAAAAGGTAGGCAAACGTAGATAAGCGCAAAAGCTAGGGATTAAGTTTTAAATAAAAGAAAATAATTATAAAGTGCATGAGTTAGGAGGTGAAGTATGCTGAATATTTTGAGGAGGGGGAGGGAGAAGGATCAAGAAGGTGCCCTTATGGCGGTAGCATGGAGTGATTGATAAGACGAGAATGAAGCAAACACATTAATATTTTTTCCCCATCTCGTTTAGAAACAAATACTGTGTGTTTAGCAACCTTACCCAGACCGGAGGGAACAGAATGTGCAACGTTTTCTGGAATTCACAGGTTAGACAAAAAGTCCAATTGTGGCAAATACATAATTTGCTTTCTTCTAATTTAATATTATCATGATGTTGTGCTTATTAATACAGAATAACGTGAATTTAAATTCAAGCAAGCTATTTATGATTACTATAATTAAAGGATATATGTGTGTGTGTATATATATATATATATATATATATATATATATATTTATATATATGTGGGTGTGTAACAGTCCTATTGTTATACATTCTAACTAGCTCTGTGTTCATTTTTCGTCACTCTCATCTTGTTTAGAATATTTCAGAAAATGTAGCCATCGAGGAGATTATTCTAGGTATGGCTTCACAGAGGGCAGAACGTGAAGACCACGTGATCGTTGAGGATCTCAGAAGTAAGTAGATTATGATCTCGGGTAGGTTAACATCATATCATTATCAAACCTTTCAAGTCATATGATTGCAGGGTGGAAAGCGATAATGTTATATCCTTCAAAGTTTGGAAACAATTGAAATAATCCATGAAACCTATATATTGAAATGGGATCCGCACATTTCCACCTAAAAGATGGTTGTATCATCTATACTGGCAGTGGCGGAGCTAGGGGTATTGGTCAGGGGGCGAGAATGGTCTGTAGAGGCGCTTTCGACACTATCTAAGCGGAGCGTCACAGGTTGGCGCGGAGCGTACAGACACTTTGAGTAAAGATACTCCCTAGATCGCCGGAAATGACCCTTTCCGGGCATTGCTGGTTTTCAGATAAACGAAGAATAAATAGGTGTCATCGCCATTTTGTCAGAAAATTACACCAACAAAAATGTGACAAATGTCAATAGGTATTTGAGAGCGCAATAAAAATGTCAATAATCGCGAATAAGTAGAAAGTGGTAAAAAATCTGAAAAGGGCGCCAACAGTCCCTTTGAGTCCGTCAGGGGGGGGGGGCATCCGCCCCCTCTGACTGTATGGACGCTCCGCCACTGTATACTGGGAACAAACACACCTATTGACAAAATAAAACACATTTTACGTTCTTCTCTTTTGAAAGCTTTCTCATATGGACCCCATGGTTACAGTCGTGTGGATCTTGTTGCTACGGATATCATGCGTGGTAGAGATCATGGGCTACCAGATTATAACACCGCAAGGGAGATGCTGGGTTTGAAAGCGGTCGACTCTTTTTTGGACATTGTCCCGAATAATTCAACCATAACCGCTGAGGTAAAAATAAAATAAAATATGATTTAGTTCCATATCTTAACGTTCGTAAACCTTAGTTTTTATGTTCTCGTGTCAAGTTTGGCTATTTCCAAGCTTGAAACTACATATATAAGCTGTGTTATCATGATTTATGAGATGAGTTTCCGCGTTTACAATTTGTCGTATAAGGTAAAATCCCTTTGGAAGATAGCTGTCGTTTTAATTTGACGAAATGTGATAAAATTTGTTGTTTGCAGAAATTAAGAGAATTGCTGGAGATGCACGGTGACGTGAGGAAACTTGACTTATGGACTGGTGGAATGATGGAGTCGACTTCAGAGGGTCCAGGGGAGTTATTTACACACATCATACTGGACCAGTTCTCTCGAATCAGAGATGGCGATAGGTTCTGGTTTGAAAACCAAGCTAACGGGTACGTTGCACCAACTATACTTGATGACAAATCGTCCATACATCGGGACAGTTACGTTCATACGTTGCACCATGTACAACCTCGATGTGGTTCCATAGTTCATCTAGCAAATATAAATATCTAGTTCAGAACTGGAAAGATTTTCTCTATACTAGTAGGCCTATATTAATTTACACAATGCCTCTCACCCTACAGTAAAATGGTCACGTGCATTTTATCAAATATGTATCTTAGGTCATGATTGGCTTATTCTGTTATATCCTCAAAGACCTACCTAAGCAGTGATCATTTTTTCATTTTCTAATCAAACTTTTTTTTTCTCACAGCCATTTCACTGAAAAGCAAATTGATTACATCCGTAACATTACTATATACGACGTCATCACTTTGACCACCGATATAGATGGAAGTGACATTCAAAAAAATCCTTTCTATTACCGAGATGGTGAGAGATAATTTTAAGTTTTACCTTCCTATCTGACTGAGAAATATTTGTATTACCGATATTTGGGACGGAATAACTTGGTACTAGTAATGGAGAATTCTATAGGTATAGGCTGTTTTGGCATTTTCTGCGGTGTCACCCCGTAATTGCATGTTCCGTTCACTGTTTGACAGAACTCTTCTAGGAAGTTTGTGCAACTTTAGATCACATCCACATCCTTACAGAGCTGTATATTTCCATATATCTATTTCCATATATTTATTACATATATATATATATATATATATATATATATATATATATATATTTATATATATATATATATATTCATGTGCATATATCCGTTAAAGGCTGGGATGGGTAACCTACGGCCTGCGGGCCACATGCGGTCCGCCAGTGATTTTTTTGTGGCCCGTGTGATGTCTCAAGAAAAAGAAAAAAAAAATCAATACATTTTACATCATCATTAAAAGACGTGCTAGCTGCTTAGAAGTAATCGGCACTAATGGTGCTGTCAGGTAGGCCTATTATCCCCATTAATTATCAACTGTACTGTATTGACATTATGTTTTTGTGAATATAGATTAAGTACACAAACCTATTGCTTGAAAGTCCTCGGAATCAATGGTTTGAAATAAACTGCAGGTCGTTGGTTAGGTGCGGCCCAGTCAATGTTTCACTCCTTATATCTGGCCCGTTCATTCAAAAAGGTTGCCCACCCCTGGTTTAAGGAGTAATGGGTAATGACCCCCTAAATTGTAATTAACATATGATATTTTTTATGTTATCGCGGTTTTAGGGGATCCGTGCTTCTCAGGAAGTTTAGATTGGTTCCAGAACGAAGGCAGAGCCGCACTGGACACTAACCTCGAGCAGTGTACTCCTCTAGAATTCTTCAATTTCTTTGAGGGTTCTTGGTTCAGCTTTGGTGCCACTTTACTAAGTATCGTCGGATGGATAGTTGGTAAAGTACATTTTATTGCTGTTACAATAAATTTATCTTCTTCCTTTATATTACCTTATAGATATCCTTAAGTTATTAATTAATATATATCAATTATAATCGATATCGTATTGCTCACTTATTATCTCAATCATACCTAATGTATTATTGATTACTTATTGATTTCTATCATCGATGATAAATTTGTATTGTATTGATGAGTTTACTGATATCAATACTATAATCGCAATGAATAAAATGATTAATATTATCTCATTGACTATACCAATATCGTTTTCTATTATGTTTAATATTATTGTTTACTATTTCATAATTTTAAATTAATAAATAAACTTGTTGATTACTCATATCGTTTCGATTACTGTTTGCTGAAATGATTAAGATTTGATTCATATTTGTTTGGATTAACTTAAATTCATCCTCTTACGTAACTCGATATGAGTTACAATTAATGGTGACTGTATACGCACAATATTATCAAGCTATTAAATCTAATCAATTGACTGTTTCAAATCGTAAACTTTTCCCGTAATAATTGTGTTTAATAATTTTATGGTATGTTTTACGTTTGTATCTTGTTTGCTATCTGCAGGGGTTATAACGATTGTATTCATACTAGCTAAACGGCAGGAACGCATGGGGAAACGAGCACGACAGTTGTACGTTCGGAAGAAAAGCTCAACCCGACAACTGAGCGACGAAGTGGTTCGCAAGCATAGTGTCGGTAAGTCCCCCCAACAAAGGAGCACACATTCGAATGGTTATTATTGAAATGAATCATTAATTTCTGTATAGCAATGCAGCGTCTCTTTGTTCCGGTTTTAGGGCTGTCTGCGTGTTCTGTGTATCCGGAGGTGGTGGTAGGGCGGGGGGGGGGGGGGGGTAGATGGACATTCGCAACCATGATATGACATATCCACAGGTAACAGGGCATGCAATGAGTATATATCATATCCACATGAAACTGGGCATGCACCGAGGGTAAATGGGCATGAAACGACGATAATCATATCCACAGGTAGCTGGGCATTCGCAATCGTCATATGTCATATCCATATGAAACTGGGCATGCAATGAGTATATATTATATCCACAGGCCACTATAGGCACGTATATATATATATATATATATATATATATGTATATATATATATATTTCTATATATATATATATAACAACTGAAAAAATATAATGGTACATGAACCTGAATCAACTGAGGTACTGTAAACTAAAAAGTTTGTTATCTTCGTTGAAAGTCTGGTGTAAGTTATTAATCTGCCGGTTGAGTCTTTCTTCATGATAGAAAATCAATACGAATATTTGCAAATCATGTTTTCGTTTGGAGATATAAATATATAAAACTCAATATGAATGTTTTAGCTTCCAAGGTAACTTCGTGATTACATGTTTCTGAGTACTCTATATAGTAAAGTTGTGACATTCTCGAAACACAATGTAGCTTTGCTTCGTCACTGGATATTGATGTAATAAATGATTGTAATCTATCGACTCGTTCCTCAGCCGAAGAGTGGTGTGGACCTAAAGAGACACGTATGGTAGAGGTCGGTTACAGTGCGTCCCCGCGTGGGTTACGGGTCTACGAAACCGGAGATGGTGACATTTTGCGGACCATAGATCTTGCCAAGCAGAAAATCACAGTGGTTCTCTCGAGTGATAATGGCGGCCGAACACTGTTACTCAAAGTAGAGAAGGAATACGACCTGGTCCTGATATTTGATCACGTAGACAACCGTACGTTGTTTCTGGATGGCTTTGAGGAGTTTCTAGGCGACTCAGACGTGATGACAGGAAGATTAGATATGAAAGATAAGGAGCTTAGAAAAATGGTGGTAACGAAAGAAAAACGACAACAGAATGTGGAGAGATTTGTAAGAGCTGCCTTTGTTCAAGTAAGTTGATGAGAAAATTTGAAATGGTTGATGTAGATATATTAAGGTCCACTGCAACTTGATGGGATTGACTGGTTTGCAAATGGAGACCATCACAAAACTGGTCGTTTTGACATTGAGTGAAAGTTTGTTATCGTTAAACCCACAGTCAAAACATTATGCAACTATTTTTGTGTGCAAGAGCAGCAATGATTCACAATGGGTTATACCCAGAACAGTACAGATTGGTGACGTCAGTATAAAGAATCATAAAGATCTTGTCAATTGAACGATGAAGATAGTTAACATAAATGATCAAAGGAGGAGAACCTAGAAGTGACCTCTGAGGCACGCAACCTTCACCATTATTTAGGTGAGTGGGTGTGGTTAGTGGCCACTACGTAATTTCTCAACCATTTGCAAAGGAAGACCTCTTACCCCGTGTTTATCGAGCTTAGAAAGTAGACATACTATCATCTAGGATGCCTAAAGCTTTCGAGAATTCAAGCAAAGTGCCATTGACGAAATGACCTTCCTCGAAAGCGGAAGAAAGAGTCTGGATGACAAAAAAAAGAAGGGTCTGAAAAGTAGATTTTCCGGGACGAAAACCAAACTGACCATATTAAATAAAAAGTTAATTTTAGTAAAGAAATTGACAATTGTGCTGAAATGAGGGTTTTGAGTATTTTTTGATCGGGAAGAGGCGGGGTGTGAGGAAGAATTTGGTGAGGTCGAAAATTATACTTATTACGCTTTCTCTCTTTTTTGGACGTTACCCTGAGTTCTGTTGTTCTACCATTACAGTTTACCTTCGAAAGTGCAGGTCATGAAACTACACTATAGAACACACACTGCAGTAACCTACGCCCAAAGAGTAAAGATAAACTGAGGTGAATGCATTTTTACCTTTAATTTTTTTTTGGTCATGTTGATCACTATAGGCTTTCGAACCAGACGTTTTAATGGACGATAACCACGAACCAGAAAATCGGGAAATATTCTCCACCGAGATGACGAAGAGCGAGTTTGCCGATATTCTGAAACTGACGCAGGATTCTATGTTCGTTGAACTCATGTTTGAGCTGGCTGACAAAGATAAAAATGGAACGATTTCATTTCGCGAATTCTTGGACGTGACTGTGATATTTGCTGAAGGTAATTATTATTCATGAATAGCCCAGCTGGCATTATCAATCATTTTCAAGTAATGCGTTATATATGACGTTAAATATGACGTTAATATGACGTTAATATATGAATGTAAGAGACTGACTTTGGTCAGCTTGCGGCTTTGATAAGCCAATGAGGCTTCTTCGCGAGTTCCTGCTTGCAGGAGGATCTAAAATACATACATAATAATAAAGCAAATCGGCAATTGAATTAATTTCACTGCACTAATGTTATGTAATCATTATACCTATTTGGGAGTACTGTATCATTAGCAAATTAACATAACCTAGATGAACCATGAATAATCTTGTAATTTTTAGGTGCTCGATAAGTTGTGTAACATGGTCATTTAAAAGAAAAATTATAAGTCGTTCATAATTATGATAGATAATTCGAAAATACTAAGCAACACAATACTGGCACTACACTGCACCTCAACAACAGTAAAACAGTACAACAGTACAACAGTACAGCACTTCAACAACAGTACATCGCCATTGCGTTACAACAACAATGCACAGACGATACACAGAGAACGACGCTACACTGACTCTACGCTACGCTGCAATACACAGAAATCATACTACTGTAACACTCCACAGAAGCATTCACTCATTAGTTTTAATGTAGTCTTGTAAGTTAGTACAGCTTCGGTTTTATTTACTGTAAAAGTAAATGTATACTTATTACTAACTAATATTTTTTTTTTTATAAATCCTCAGGGAAGCCAGAAGACAAACTCGAAATGATGTTTAACATGTATGATGTCGATAATTCCGGAGAACTGTCAAGAAAAGAGTTGGAAGGCATGCTAAAGTAAGATATCACATATATCTAGGCAATGTCCGAATGTTAAAGGCATTGAAGACTCGCTCCAAACCGCGTGCCGCGTTCTGAAAAAGTTAACTTTCCGTTGCTTGCAAGTGAAGTTTTTCTCTTGTCGCTACAAAATGCAGACGGTAATGAAACGTGATACCTTGTTATCTTCTATCTAGACCTGAGATGTCCATCGCTGTATCGTTTGTACACTGTGCTGTGGGTATTGACTGTAGCTGTATGTACTGACTGTACACTAGTGTCTAATTACCGACGGTATCAAACTGTGTGTGTATTTTCTGGGATCAATGGTGGTGTCTAACACTTCTGTTACACCTCATTCGAAACTATGTCATATTACCGGCATTAGACGTTTCTTTTGCGCGAGTCTTCACACCCTTTTTAATGATTCCAGGAGGTTGCTATCCATATAATTTGTCGTCGTCCTTGTAGATTCATAGACATCGTTATTATGAACTTTGGTTGACTAAACCCTCCATCCTTCACCAATAGTCAACGCAAGGGGGGGGGAGGGGGTGGGTTGGGGCGGAAGAAGAGTACAGTAAACAAAATGGAAAGTAGTTCACAGGCTATATTTGATGTTTTGTACAACTTGCTGTATCATGGTACTTACATGTTTCATAACTGCCTAGGGTCCGTCATGGTGCATTGCCCAGGGTTCGGGTATTCTTTCTCGGGGAGGGGGGGAGGGCACTACTCAGTCTCATTTAGACTCTTGTCACCATTTTCAGAGAAAAATGTTTTACAGCAATATATTTTACATAATTTATTCAAAAAATAAAAAAAAATAAAATTAAATTAATTTAATTTAATTTAAATTAAATTAAATTAAATCTTTCTAATTTCTCTTTGTCTTTAGATCACTTCTGGAAATGGCAAGAACATCCATGGAACAGGAACAAGTCGAGGAAGCCATAGCTGCCATGTTTATCAACAGTGGTCTAGAAAATAAAGAAGAACTCACTTTTGATGATTTCAAAACACTGATGGCAGAACATATGGAACAACTAAGCAATGCTTCCCTCAAAATAAAAGGTATAAGGCACGCCTATAAGTTACATGATGGTTGCTTAATTCATGTCTCGTATACTGACACCCAGCAAATAATACAATTATGGGCAGTTTCTGGTGTTCTTACGTTTTGCTCGGATGGCTATTTCTTAGTGTAATTGTCTTTCTGTACGAGTCTCCTTCCACAGAAATACAGTGGTATTTATGATCATAATTATAATAAATAAATACGTCATTTATATAGCGCTAAATCACAAAAAGTATCAAAGCGCTTCCCCAAAAAACAAAAACAAAAAGCGATAAAAAGGAAATAAATACAGTGAAAACAAATAATAACCTAATAAAACTAATCTTAAAATAACAACACAAAAAAAGAGCAAACACCAATAAGAGGTTATTAACAATACAATAGGGGGTTATATAATAAAAAAAAAACAATAGGAGGTTATAAACGTACAAGGTTATAACAAACAAGAGATTATAAAAAGGTAATATTACGTAAAATAACTTTAAAAAAAATATACGTCGTCAAACGACATTTATATATTGGCAGCGTTGGACTGGTAATTATGATTGAAAGGTAGTCACCATTTGATTGTTGTATTCAGAATAGGTTAGGTTAAGATGATGTTTAATATTTCATAAAATCGCAGTTTACCTGCATGATTGTAAAATCTCATTTAATATTCTGTAATGAAGAAAAAGGGCTAACATTTTCGGAATAAAAATGTTGGTTTGCTTTTGTTGCGTGATCAATAACGTGGAGCTCCATTAATATAGGTCCATGTCAATACAAATGTGGAAAAGCGTCCGTCCGAGAGAAACAATGTTGCATATTTAATGTTTTAATATTTAGGTAGGCTACTTGCATAGGTGTAGGAGCCCAATTTCATGGGGGGGGGGGGGGGGCTGTAACGACTTGCCCGAAAAATATAACCAACAATTTTCTCGCTCAACATGTTAATGTACATATCATATAAGCTTTTACATTAGTAATGGCGAATTAGTCGGGCAAGCTTACAACTTTATTTTAATTACCATGGAGATTGTTTTTAAAACTATTCATTTCCTTTAGCTTAATCATTACAATTTATTTTCCTTCAGTAGGTGCCCGAAAAATTCTCAGCATATTGCCCGAATTTTCACAAAGATATTTGGTTGGGGCACCCCCCCCCCCAGGCCCCCGCCTCCTACGCCTATGGGTATACTTGTTTAGGAAAGTTCAATATGTTGCAAAACCTAGAGCTTGTCTTCCTTTCATCACGAATTGTTTTTTATCTTGCTTTGGTCTTGGACCATTTAGCTTCTTCTTCTAACCTTTTACTGTCAATATCTATAGTCCTTTGAGTATTATTGTTATTTCGGACCCTACTTTTGTATTTTGCTTAGGTTCCGATTTAATGCAAAGCGTTGAAAACGACAGTCGACGTGGTAGCCTTCCGGCATCATCCGAAAACAGACGTTTCAGTCTACTTCCCGATGGCAAATCAGCAATCTCATCTATGGCACGCCGGTTTAGTCTTAAAGATGGAGGGGAAAGTAAAAAAGCAGCAACTTCATCCGGTTCCTCCAGGTATGAATAAATAAATATGTTTAAGGTGTTATATGAATTTTTTACTTACGACAATGTTCCAATGTTGAAGGTCAACTTGCTAACCAACGACAGTGCGTTGTTCTTTATGTACTCCATCATACGTCTGACGATATACAACACACAGGAGTGTTAGCTCAGTGGTTAACGCCGGTGCCTTTCAATCTTAAGGTTCCGAGTTCGAGTCACTCCAAGATTAATGTATGTCGTCCAGTTACAGAGTTGTTGACAATTGACAATTCATAATTATGGACGTTAAATATGAATCTAAGAGACTGACTTTGGTCAACTTGCGGCTTTGATAAGTCAATGAGGCTTCTTCGCGAGTTCCTGCTTGCAGGAGGATCTAAAATACATACATACACCGGTAAAATAAAATCTCTGACATAAAAAGATCTTTTCTTAATATTTTTGCACCCGAAAATACCTTGCACTGAAATACAACAACTATACACAGATATAATACTTTGTCGATGCTATATTGCGTTTAATTTGTTTATCATGGTTGACGAAGGTAAGTGTAGCCATAGATAAACTCACCATTTTAGGTAACTTCATATCGAATTTTGTCTTTTTACTATCGATATTATCGCCATTAGAGATAGAGAGGGCGTCATCATTTACTGATATATAATGGAACAGAGGTGCCGCCATTAGGGTAACTTCATAATGAGTCTTGTCTGGCGAACGATTACGAACTGTCTTTCTTAAGCTAGCAATTCTCTTCCAAACGATACACCTACACACCGTGATACCAATTTGCAACTACACTGGATGATGAGTTCCTCATTTATTTATTTTTTTGAAACGTAAAGTATTAATTGTTAGCAAAAATAAAAAAAGTAATCAGCGGTGGATGATATTCTTTGGACAATTTCAACACACAATCCTGCCTGTAATTGGAGGTCAAATAGGTCAGAAATTTCAACATTTTGTACAAAACAGAATTGCTGAATTATATGGTACTTTAGGGCGTTGTGGTCAAGTGGTTAAGGCAGTGGACTTGTGATCTAAGGATTACAGGTTCGAGCCCTGGCCAGATCATTGCGTTGTGTCCTTGGGCAAGGCGCTTTATCTCCATTGCCTCTCTTCACCCAGGTGTATAAATGGGGACCTGCGAGGTAACTTGTAAATATAGTTGCGTGCGCCGGTTTGTGGCTGCACCCTATGGGAAGTCCCCCGGGGGACACGTGGTTGTGGTGCACTGTGGTGCCCCAGGAGAGATTGATTGAATTGTGCACACTTTGGTGTGTGGGTGTGACAAGTTACCAATGACCAGGGGTTAATAATAATCAGCGCACTGAGACTTAAGTGTGTATTTGCGCTTTATAAGAACTGTGTATTATTATTATTATTAAACGAAAACTTAACATTATTATGTCTCTCTATAACGTTCTCATCATAGTAACTGTTGATTTGCATTAAGTAACATTTTCACTGTCCTTCCTTTCTTCCATTTACAAAAGGAAATCGTCCGGACGCCGTGTTTCTGATGAAAAGCTATCCATCCGGACCATCAAGAAGCAATACCCTCGCAATGCATTCCAGCGAAAGCTTCGCTCATATATTGCATTCACAGAAAATCACATGTCTCACATTTTCTGTCTGATCTTGTACTTGTTAGTTCTCTGTGGCATCGTCCTCTACAAACTGTACGGTAAGGATCACTCAATTAAGAGATAAGTTTGGATCTTTTAAGCTCCCAGAAATTTACTTGTTATTATTATATTACGAAATATTTTATTGTTTCTTATGTTCGTGTACTCTGTGTTAGTTCAGTTCAGTTCAGTTAATATATTTCGCATATGCATAGACATACAAAAAAAACTGCAGGAATGGTATATACAGGATACTATAAAAACATAAAATGTTTATCAAAGCTAGTAACCCTAAAGAAAGAGATAGAAAATAACAGAAACAAAGTAAGATCAGAAAGTAGGATCAGAATGTATTGACACAAGGCATATGGCATCATGTAAAACTGGATACGATGTAACCTCGCAAAGTGCAACACAACCCGTCGTATTACAATTAGTTCTTGCAACTACTTCTTGTCCGGATCAATAGTTATGTGTGTTTTCGTCTTATAATACGTTAACAACTTGACGATCCCGCCAATCAGCCTCACCAATTACAAACACAGTAGAATTGTGCTATCAAATCAGGCGTGTAGCCAGGAATTTGCCGAGGGAGGGGCGAAACTATAAATTCGGCCTGGCAAACTATCTAAGCGTAGCGCCACCATGGTTGGCTCGAAGCGTACAAGAAAATTTTGGCTGAAAATGCCTCCCAGATCGCTGGAAATGGCACTTCCCAGGCCTTGCAATTTGTATTTTGTATTTTGGCCAAATGGGTGACCATTTATCTGACTATCATCTTTAAAAGAGCAATACTGATGATTTTGAAAGGTTGTATAGTTGAAAGAACTCTTTATGTTTTCACAATTTCATTTTTTAGTGTACACATATGAAAGTGAACACAAAGGAATGCGGGCCGTAACTGGATTGGGACTATCAATTACTCGAGGTGCAGCAGCAGCTCAGATGTTTACCTTCTCAACATTGTTGGTGACAGTCAGTCGAAACTTTATAACTAAGCTGAGGGAGACAGTGGTTAGCAAATATATCCCACTGGATTCATCTCTGGCCTTCCACAAATTCGTAGCTTACTTGGCAGTCATCTTTTCTGGTAGGTTACAATATCTATTTTGTTTGATGGAATTTAGGGGTGGGGCAGTGGCGGAGCTAGGGGTATTGGTCAGGGGGTCGAGAATGGTCTGTAGGGGCGCTGCCACCACAGGTTGGTGCGGAGCGTACAGAAAGTTTTTGAGTAAAGATACTCCCTAGATCACCGGAACTTACCCTTTCCGGGACTTGCTAATTTGCAGATAAACGAAGAATAAATAGGTGTCATCGCCAACAAAATGTGACAAATGTCTATAGATGAGAGCGCAATAAAAAAGTCAGTAATCGCGAATAAGTAAAAAGTGGTAAATAGCTGAAAAGGGCGCCAGCAGTCCATTTGAGTCCGTCAGGGGGCATCCGCCCCCTGACTGTATGGACGCTCCGCCACTGGGTGGGGGGGGGTGGGGGCAAGGTAGAACTAAGTGGGGGTATTATGCAACCATTTTAGCCTCGTTGTCGAATAGGGTTATTTTATTGTGCTTGAGAAAAAAACTTCAATCTTGAGTGAATGTTTAGTTGTATCAAAATGCTCCATGTAATATGTTTGGTGTCTTCTTCCTGTTATAATGTTCAAAGATGTCGAGAGCCAGGTCGGACCCGGGTACAATTATGTCAATAAGGCTCCTTTGTACACTCATCCTAAAAAATAAGAATTTACGATTCTTCATTTGATATTTACCAGGGCCCCCTCCATATCTTCCCGGCCCCCTAAAGTTTACTCTCACTTTTTTCGCCAGTCCTAATACTGCTGTGGTTACTCTACTGCTCCCAGGACTTCCGCAGGGTCTACACAAGGACACATGTGTCCATCTAGTTATTAATTGATAAGTGATTACCAATTGTCATTAAGAGACAAATCTTGGTATTCAGTCAAGCCCTGCCACAGTAAAAGCACAACGCCTGTCCTAATTTGAAACGAGTGCGTGTATCTTCAAAAAGAGACAAGTTATGTCAGATACGAACGGTATTCGAAATAAGCGAGGGCGCGATGCTTTAATATAAAATTTACAAGAGACACCCCCAGACTCTACATTGGTACGGCTGTTGACTTCCTAATATGGTTCAAAGTGATATATATATATATATATATATATATATATATATATATATATATATATATATATATATATATATATATATATATATATATATATATATATATCATTCTCACGCATTTCATTCTTTACTCTCGTTTTGCTCTTCTAGTGGTCCATGCATTAGGTCATTTCAGTAACTTTCTACACGTGACATCGCAGCCTGCTGATGATGTCACGTGTTTGGTTCGGGCAACTTTTCATAGGTAATATATTTATATTTTACTTTTATTATTCCAAACAGAACAACTTCATATTTGTAAATCTAATGCGACTGATATGATTTAGTATATAACGTTACATTAGGCATACTACAATGTACAGTATATAACTTTGAATGTCATATAAAAACTTTTATATTTTGTATAGAGGACAGGCAGTTAATACAAAGATTCATTGCATGTGGAAGTATGGAACCGAGATTTCTTAACATATGGCTAAAATATAAGCATACCAATTATTGTATAGATCACGAATCGTGCTAGAATTAGGGTATTCAAAGTCAGTACTAATTAACCTATTTATTTGTTCTCTACTTCTTAGGTCAAATGAACTGCCAAAATTTCACCACTGGGTTTGGGGCACAGTTACAGGTAAATATGTTTAATCCATTTTCAAGATTTAATCGATGGCACTGTAAACCATACCATAAAAAGAGGCCGCCAAGACATGAACTTGATTGGTAACCTAGCTCAGGAATCTATAATACGTTGTATGGAAACCGAAAATGCGGTCAAGTAACGTTTTCTTTAGCTTCATCAATAGCTGAAAGAGAGGTATTCACTTTACATGTAACCCTATCCAGTCCCCAAACCCCATCAAACCCTTGAACCCACAAGGCATCCACGCCCCCACCAAGCCTCCAATTTTCACCAGGCCTCTAAGCCCCACCATGCCGCCAAGCCCTACTACACCTTCTAGACCCACAAGTCCTCCAAATCGCCCCCCCCCCCCCCGCCAACATACATCGCAAGGCCTCAAAGACCACAAGGCTTCCAAGCCCTATGAGGCATCCAGCCCCATAAGGCTTCCATGGCCCACAAGACCTCCAGCCTCACCGCATGTCTAAGGCCCACAAGGCCTCTAAGCCCCCGAAGGCATCCAAGCCCACGAGGCCTCCAAGCCCAACAAGGCGTCCATGCCATACCAGGTCTATAGGCCTCACCAGACCTCTTAGGCCCACAATGCCTCCAAATCGTTCCAACAGGCCTACATACCCCACAAGGCCTACAAGCCTCACAATGCATCCATGCCCCACAATGATTCCATGCCCCACAATGCTTCCATGCCCAGACGGCCTCCAAGCTTCACCATGAGACCTCTTAGGCCCAGACGGCCTCCAAGCCCCACAAGATATCCATGCCCCACAAGGCCTCTAAGCCTCACAAGACATCCATTACCCACCGTCAGGCTTCTAGCATCATCAGGTCTGACCACCCACTGTTCTCGTTATTGTATTCGACAGGCGTCTCTGGTGTGTTGTTAGTGATGGTGGCGACTGTTATGTACACCTTTGCAACACCTTAATTGTTCTCTTTATTGTATTCAACAGGCGTCTCTGGTGTGTTGTTAGTGATGGTGGCTACTGTGATGTACACCTTCGCAACACCTTATGCCAGACGAAGAGTCTTCCGATTCTTTTGGACCGCTCATCAGCTTTACATAGTGCTATTCATCTTGTGCATTGTCCACGGAAGCGCCCGACTCGTCCAGACACCCGATTTCTTCAAGTTCTTTCTTTTCCCTGCGATTATGTTCACGATCGACAAACTCATATCTGTTAGCCGTAGAAAGGTCGAGATACCAGTGTTAAAAGCGCAACTTCTACCATCAGGTAATAATACATTTCAAAATTTAACCCAGTGACGTACACACGGATTTCAAAGCTTTGAGGAGGAGGGTGGGGGGGGGGGGGAAGGGGTGGCAGCTTCCAAAATTTCCTCAAATGGTTTAAGGTATAGGTTCTGAATGGACGGGATGTATGCGGATCACTCTTTCCTTCACCTATAAATGGTGCGCCTATGTGGTCGTTGAATGTGACTCCTATGTAGAGGTTGACAGGTTAAATGGTGCATACTGAAGTATATTTAATCTAAAAATTAGGTCTCTAATTACAAGGTTGTGTTAATGAATACTAATACATTGAAAAATCCCAGGCTGAAAGTTTTTCCTCCGACTGACATGCCATGCACTCCCTCAACTTGCGCACGCTATTGTATTAGCCGGTGAACAATGGTCTATACTTTTATCGGGAAAACATTTTTGAAGTAGTATAATAAAGGCTGATCAACTAGAAGGAGCGAGAAGCTAGACAAGAAACAAGGAAAATTAAGGATTTACAATACTTGTATAAATTAATTAGTTATTAATTATTAATTAATTACGAATGAATAATTTATTTTTTATTAATGTTTTAATAATTAATTATAAGTATATTCATTACAAAATTATTTGATCAACTAGAAGGAGCGAGAAGCTAGACAAGAAACAAGGAAAATTAAGGATTTACAATACTTGTATAAATTAATTAGTTATTAATTATTAATTAATTGCGAATGAATAATTAATTTTTTATTAATGTTTTAATAATTAATTATAAGTATATTCATTACGAAATTAATTTTTTTCTCTGTACAGAGGTCACCAACGTTGTCTTTACTAGACCATCGACGTTTGAGTACAAGTCTGGACAATGGGTGCGAATCGCTTGCAGTGCCCTCGGAGCACATGAGTACCATCCTTTCACATTGACATCAGCCCCTCATGAAGACAACCTATCAGTCCATGTGAGGGCAGTAGGCCCATGGACCACTGCTCTACGTAAAGTGTACGACCCGGAAACTTTGCGTGATAAGCCACTTCCCAAAGTAAGTCAACGCTATATGAATATGAATGCGTGATATATATATAGCGTCTGCTCTATCCAGACGTTATAGAAGACTCAAACGTTTGTTTTATGAGTATAATAGTTAATAGTTCGATTCAATTTGATAATTTCCATCACGAGGTGACCCGATAGTGGTCTGTCTGGAATATTTTCAGACGCAAAACTGGATTAATTTTAAGTTTGAAAATATGAAATACACGAGGAATTTCAAAAAATTGGCATTTAATAGAATAGACGGTATAGTCATAATTGTGTTAGGTTCTTTATATATATATATATATATATATTTATATATATGAAAATGAAAATATATATAAAATATATAAATATATATATATAAATATATATATATATATATATATATATATATATATAGATATATATTTATATAATCATACTGTACTCTTCCGTTTACCAATTCATTTGGACATCCGTTTTCATTTTCTTGTGAGATTAACCTGCTACCATGGGGATATGAATGAAAAAAGTATCTCATAGTTACTCGCAACCCGTAATATAAAGGTTAAAGTAGGTACTTTTCTACGTAAGGCAGCAATCCAGGCCTTACAACTTTTAATATCTCCTTTCACCGAAATTGTTCCGAAAACCACAGTAAATTTGTATGCGAGGCCCCAAGGTTATCTTATTGGCAGATGAAAGACAAATATGCCATCCCGTAGCAATCTCGGGTAATGTTGGTACTCATATATAGAATTGTACCCTTTCACGTGTGAAATGTGAGTACTCAATAATCTAGTATGTGATGTAACATACGTCAGTCCATATTTGTGATCGCTCAGAGTACATTGTGATTGTGATGTTTTCCACGTTTCAGATATTCCTCGATGGACCTTATGGCGAGGGCCATCAAGACTGGTTTAAGTTTGAAGTCTCTGTGCTGATTGGCGCGGGTATAGGTGTAACACCATTTGCATCTATTCTGAAGGACATTGTTCACAACTCTGCTAAGAGGGCGCAGTTTCCATGTAAAAAGGTATTGTACTTTGTTTGTTGTTGAAGGAAACGAAAATTGAGCTAGTTTTGATTTAACGTAGCCAACGAAAAAAGCCTGTGTAAACTATAGAAATGGTGTCAGTAATTTTGATCTCTAACCAATGTTTGCATAGATGTCATCTATATAACCAATGTAAACTTGTACCTAACCCACTGCAATTTATATCATCAGTTTGAGAGAAAACATGCAACTACATGAGATGCGGCTTGTTAGATTAGAATTACTGGACAATGTAGCATAGTTGCCATCTAACCAATTTACACCATCCATAACCTTCTGCAAGTTACCCTCCGGTTTGAATGAAACAGCTACATGAGATACGGTTTGATAGATATGATCAGTCCATGATACGTCATTCAATTACAGGCGCGTATCCAGGATTTTCAAACCCGGGGGGCGCGAATTACTATCTAAGCGGAGCGCCACCATCGGTTGGCGCGCAGCGTACAAGAAAATTTCTTATTTTGATACCCCCCAGATAACCGGAAACGGCACTTCTCGGGCTTGAAATGACCAACCAGATGTACACTTTTTGCCTGAGAACCAAGTATTTCCTAATAGTTTTTTTTTTCCATCCATAACCTTTTTGAAGGTTGTCAACCCGGCACACATCATATTCGACCTGATCGCATCTCCTGTGGGTCTTTGCATTTGTATGTGATTCTACGTCGCGGCCCACAATACCCGTCAGCCCCACTTTTCAAGGTTTTAAGCCCCATATTTGTTCAGAATTAGAAAATTCACATTTCTCGTGAATAATCTTACTTCAAAACAAAATTTCATCTATGGACAACCAATATAGAAAAACTTCCTTCAACCCCTAAGAAACCGGCCAAAATTGCACGAGTAGAGGGAAGTTCGATGCAGAATGTTGGTGAAAAATTTTCGAAAATTCAGACACAGTTAATTTATTGGTGTACAAATATTAAAACCTCTTATAACGGCTATTATAAAACTTGGTTGAAGGAAATGAAAAAATAGCAGATATTTCCTTCAACCGAACACTACACACATAGGCGTAGGAGGCGCAGCGGCAGTGGCGGAGCTAGGGGTATTGGTCAGGAGGGGCGAGAATGGTCTGTAGGGGCGCTTTCGACACTATCTAAGCGGAGCACCACCACTGGTTGGCGCGTAGCGTACAGAAAATTGTTGAGTAAAGATACTCCCTAGATCGCCGGAAATGACCCTTTCCGGTCCTGGCTAATTTGCAGATAAACGAAGAATAAGGTGTCATCGCCAAATTACACCAACAAAATATGACAAATGTCAATAAGTAGATGAGAGCGCAATAAGAAAGTGAATAATGTAGAATAAGTAAAAAGTGGTAAAGAGCTGGAAAAGGCGCCAGCAGTCCATTTGAGTCCGTCAGGGGGGGGGCATCCGCCCCCCTGACCGTATGGACGCTCCGCCACTGCGCGGCGGGGTGCAGCCCCTAATTCGCCATTACTAATGTAAAAGAGAGTTTTGACATAATTGGACCTCCATGCTTTTTATACATCTACATGAGACATGTCGTTGTTTACATTAGCATCCCGCGGTATACTGCGCAATTTGAACGGACCGTACGGTACATGATGGCATGCGATGTAATAACCGGTGCTTGCTTATATGATATTGACATTAACCCGTTGAACGCGCGCTTCGCGCGCGAAAATTTTTGGTTATTTTTCCAGGCAAGTCGAACAGTTTTGAGGCTTTTCATCCTGGAACGCCATTTTCATGCTCACTCATATGATGTGATATCTGCTGTTTGCGTTACAAATTCGAACAGGCGCGTAGCGAGGAATTTGCCAAGGGAGGGGCGAAGCCTGTAGGCAAATTATCTAAGCGTAGCGCCACCATAGGTTGGCGCTAAGCGTACAAGAAAATTTTGGCCGAAAGTGTCTCCCAGATCGCTGGAAATGGCACTACCCAGGACCATTTGTTAGCGCGAAGCGTACAAGAAATTTTGGCCGAAAATGTCTCCCAGATCGCTGGAAATGACCAGGCGATTCCCAGGCCTTGTAAGTTGCATCTAAGCACTTTCTATTTTGAAATTACTTAGCGATATCATTTAGAAAAATGCTGAATGGGGGGGGGGCGGTCGGTCGCCCCCATCCCAAAAATCGTCATGTTCCCCGACGACACGGTCGAGTTCGAGACCAGCCACAGTTGGTTTCATAGCACAATTCTACACACGCGTTATGATAGACCATATATAGTATATATATAGATCATTAGTGAGAGAGGAAAATGGAAACGTAAAAAATGGAGTTGTCGGTGTAAGGGGTAGGGTGAGTCACACTTTTACGAAATCATTGATCCGTCACTGGCTACCCTTCAGCGCTGTAATGATGTAACTGTTCCTCTTTCTCTTCCCGGTGTCTTCGAGTTTTTCTTTTACTCCCTCCTTTTCTCCTTTTTTCTCTCTTTCTTCTTTTTCTTTTCCCTTCCTTCCTCTCCTCCTCCTCTTTTTTCCCCTCTTTTTTCCTTTTTTCTTCTCTTTTTTTCTCTCTTTTTCTTACCCGGGGGGCGCGCGCCCCCAACGCCCCCCCCTGGATACGCACCTGAATTACGCTGCTTGTTAGACTAAAATGAATGCCCTAAAAGGAAATTGCACCCCCCCCCCCTCCACCGATTCACAAAGTCGTTGATTCATGCAACACTAACGCATTGGAGTAATACAAATTCAAGGTGAGAGTTTACAGGAAGTCTTCAAATTTAGTTAGAATTTATTCCAGTTACCGACCAAAACTTTGTTCAAGATTGATCAACTGGAATGTTTTGGACATGTTTGCTTAACCGATTATTTGTTGGCAAGCTGTGTGATCGGACGAAGCTTTTTGGTAGAATTCTCGAGGACCTTCTATTCTTCGATGAAATGTGAACAAGATTATAAATAGTACATACATGGTAACTACAGTATTCTGTTACAGTATACACGGCTGAGACTTTTTTTGCAATAATTTCCTGCAATCCTTGCTAAAAGAAGAAATCAATCGAGTCTGTTCAATGTAAAAATGTGTTTTTTCTTTTGACACTTTTGAGCAGGAGAAACGATATAAATGGAAGAAAATTAAAAAGGTAATAATGTCTTCATGATGCGTTTAATGAAGAAAAGTTCATCGCTCATTTAGTAACGCTTTGCGTACTAACTCATTTTCACTTCATGGTAAGGATACAACCCATTCATAGATACCTGTTGTGTTCTGTGATGTCATTCGTCACTCCAACATATACTCACAAATAAAATAAAATGAAATAAAAATAAAATAAATATGTCCATAAAGCCAGCGTTTTATTTGGCAGTGTTGTCCAAATCTTCATCTTGCCGCATGCATATCATTGCAAACGTTGTTAGTAACATTAGTAACATAATGTTTTGGCCTATCCTTTGAAGCGTTTTTCTAACGTCATCTCCCCTCGTATCGATCGTTTCAAACGTAGTCTGTAACGTCATCTGGAAGCATCTCGAAGGCTGTCCACGTCATCTGCCCGCGTTTTGTTTGGCAGATTATCTATGAAGTCATCTTCGCGCCTGTCTTCTGAAACGTTGTTAGTAACATAATCTTCGCAACTATCATTTGAAGCGTTGTTCTTAACGTCATCTCCCCTTGTATCGATCGTTTCAAACGTGGTTGGTAACGTTATCTGGAAGCATCTAGAAGGCTGTCCACGTCATCTACCCTCGTTTTGTTTGGCAGATTATCTATGAAGTCATCTTCGCGCCTGTCTTCTGAAACGTTGTTAGTAACATAATCTTCGCGCCTATAATTTGAAGTGTTGTTCTAAACGTCATCCCCCCCTCGTATCGATCGTTTTAAACGTAGTCTGTAACGTTATGTGGAAGCATCTCGAAGGCTCTCCACCTCATCTGCCCGAGTTTTGTTTGCTAGGTTTGCTATGAAGTCATCTTCGCGCCTGTCTTCTGAAACGTTAACGTTGATAGTAACATACTTTAATCTTCGCGCCTATAATTTGAAGCGTTGTTCTTAACGTCATCTCCCCTCGTATCGATCGTTTCAAATGTAATCGGCAACGTAGTCTTGTATCATCTGGAAGGCTGTCCACGTCACCTCACCTCACCTGCGTTTTGTTTGGCAGGGTGTAATGTCATCTTCGCGCATGTTTTCTGAAACGTTGTTAGTAACATAACCTACCCGCATCTCGTTTTAAACGCCGTTTGTTTACGAAGTCCGCTATTCAAATGTTCGTTGTATCTGCAATAGGCAACATTGCGATTTAATATTTTAAGTTCATTAAAGCTATACAACAGCCAGGAACTCCCTACTTCACTATGCTTGCCTGGCGCCAGATCACATCCTCTGAGCATTGCGTTTGGCTATTGAAAGGTACTGGTGGAATACAACGACCAGCCACGCTTAATTTGGACGTATTTTTAGTGGCTTCCGCGATAATAGTTGAAAGCAAATGCCAGGTCAGAGTTAAAGTAGTTGAAAATAAATTGACATAAAGTCACGTGGTATTGTTGAACGTGGAAATCCTGATGTACCTTTCAATAGTATGAAAATGGAACGGTCCGAACGCAAGGGTGCAGAACGCCCGAAGGGTATAGGCTTTTAGCGACTTAATGCAATTTGAACAGTTCTGTAACGTCCCTAGTAACGATGTTTCATCAATTTGCATTATCCAAACAATTTTGAGGAATGGGACGATGATTTAACGTCTCAATTAAGCCCTTTCCTCCCAGCTGGTCCTCAGCACCGATGAAAAGATTGAATTTTGAGTCATGGCCTGCTTTTGAACACTATCATCAATTCGACGTTGTAAAAACTTAATCTGCGTAATGAGTCTTAATTTTTGAAATACTCCATGTATACCACAGTTAATTACCTCATTATTCACTCAGAGTGAACGCTATGCAACCAGTAACTACGTCATTATTCACTCAGTGTGAACACAATGATACATGTAAGTACGTCAATATACACTTACGGTATACACACAATGCTATACCAGTAACAACCTCATTATTATGAGTATTATTATTATTATTTTTTTTGGACGCCACAAACTAAAGCAAATCTCCAAAGATTTAGGTATAATCATTATATCGGTGCTTCTATGATAACATCTTCTATTCCTAATATTTGTTTTATTCCTTTTCTTGTCCTTTGTCCATCATTGATTGAATTAACTATCATTTATATCATTGGTTTGTTGTTGTTAATTTCCTGCTTATTAGCTCATTTCATGACAATAAAGTAAAAGGTGGTGGACAGAACCAATGACTATACGGTGAACTTATTTGAGTTGTCGATTTACTTGATGGGGCTATTCATAATTAAAGGGTGTGAAATGAACTGCTTTCAGTTTTGACGAAAACCTGTTTAAAAATAATATGTAAAAAATTAAAGCTTTTTTTTCGCCCGCTTTGCACCATTTCATTTGGTTTGTGGTATTGGCTGATGTAACAAATTAATTAGTTATCATCATTACGCTAAACTGGCTTCTATTCCTCAAAACACGTTTGATTATTGTCGTTGATAAGAAATACGACCGGATGAGAACGATCGCTACCATAACAAGCGTATCGTAACGGTAATTCATTAATGTAAATGATGGGGTCAACTGCATGGTGATTGCGTTCTTAGCTGCATCCGTGATCAAAGAAAACATATCTCTGAAAATATAAATTGCTTTCAAGCAGTTACCAAGTTTGCATTAAAAAAGAAAAGAACTTAAAATGATTTATATACTTTTACAATATTAATAACAGTAAAATTATACTCTGTGTTAAGTTTTGACATACGGGTGATTGACTCACGTAGTATCGTACTAATTAAAGCTAAGTTGAGCAAATGTCTAACCAAACATTGGGCAGGAACGTAGCCAGAATTTTGAAAGGGCGGGGAGCGGGGGGGGGGTGGGCAGAATATTAAAAGGGGCACTACTCACAAAGGGAGCATTATTACACTTAACGGAGCGCCATGATGTACAAAGAAAATTTTGGCCCAAAATGCCTCCCACATTGCAGGAAATAAATAAAACAATCATAAGAGTATTGTATTACGTAGCAGACGAACTTTCAGGGAAAAGATTGAGAAGGGTCGCTTAGCGTCCTTTAACCTGAAAAGAGGGCTTCAATGACATTTCCTGCTTTTCGTTAAGTTTTTATTTTTCGGGGTACTCAAAGGAGGTGGAAGGGGGGGGGGGAGGCGATCGCTCCCATTGCTCCCCTGACTACGTCCCTGACACTGGGTACGTATGTATCCAACCAGTGATTGTTAAAGTTCGGTCAGAGTAAAATGCAGACAATTTGGACAAATCTATTACTTCTAGATTGGTTAAACTGTCGTAATTTTACTTGTTAAATTTTGCACGAACTTTTCCTAACGTTGGTTGGATACACAATGTTATGTAAAATGCTTGCCTGTAGCTTGTATATTAAAAGTGGGTTTCTATATATATTCCAGATGTGGATGATCTCACTCACTTATACGTATATCCAATGCTTCTCTGTATCAATCAATGCGCAGGTCTACTTCATATGGCTGACGAGAACGCAGAAACACTTCGAGTGGTTCACAGATATCATTCGTAAAGTCGAGGAAAGCGACGAGGATATGTTTGTCGAGTCACATATCTTCATTACTCAGTTCTTCCAGGAATTTGACTTACGAACGACTATGTTGGTAAGTCATCATTCATTCACTACACTATCGGCGAAGAGAGAGAGAGAGAGTTTGCTGATTAAGAATCACTACCTCAAGTGATCAAGTGATCACGTGATCAAATGATCACGTGGTCAAGTGATCAAAAATAAGAATCAAAATGCAGCGTTCCTTCGTTTCAAATTTGGTAGACTATACGGATATTCTTTAAGTACATGTGAAAAAGTATTGATTTTTCTCAACGATATCTCAAATTTGTGGCATTTTCTTCTCGAACTTTTGTTTGTATTACTTTATCACAGAATTCGCCTCAACAGTTTCATCCTTTTTTTTTTAAATCTTGAAAGTTTGATTTTTTTTTGGTTCTTGAAATTAACAGTCAACTTTTCGAGATAGTGTCGAGAATATTTATATATTCCACAAATAATTAATAAGCTATTATCAACTCTGTACTTATTAATATATATTGTGTAATCTCAGAAAAAGATTTCTTGGATATATACAAGTTTATAAACTTAATGTCTGATCAATCCCATAATTAATACTTTGTGTCCAATATTATGACAGAGGATATCCTGATAACCAGTAGGAGCTTGGCTCCCGTTTAATGTCACGGTAGTACCTATTTTGTGTATTAGTGCAGTATGTCCCATAGTTAGCCACGCTCACCGTTTTGCTCTGTTATAGTTTGCGTATATTATATTAGGACACAATTATTCCGATAACCTTTACTGTTAGTTTGTGTCCCATTCCATGACATCCCATTACCCCTTGTTTACTGTCGTCCCCATTCCCCTATTATTATTTCACTCAGGGGGTAGGAAGCTTCCAAAAAGTGGGGAGGGGGGGGGCACAACATCAGAGGGGCACTTTCTCATTCCACAACCACCACTCGTTATGCTATAAACCGATACACAACGGCCATATCACTTAAATATATATGATGTGTTAGTATGCTATCAGTACTATTTATTGAGATTGTTTATTGTTAACCATGCTACAACAAGATATGGGATGCCATTTTAAAAATAGCATATACAGATTAAAAAAATAATTAAAATAAAATATTAAAATTAACAAAGGCTTAAGATATCCAAAAGACAGTTCTTCATGAAATGTGCACATTTTATTTGCCAGTAAAGGACATTTGCTAGTTTGGTATAAAGTAAGGGGGAGGGGCACGTGCCCCCAGTTCCCCCGGCTCCTACCCCCCCTGATTTCTCCCGTCTCATGTTACAAACTTGGACATTTCTGATTATCAATGCAGGTACTCTCTCGAATGACTTTATGCTATCTATTTCTCATTCTTTTGTTTTACATCCAATTAATTACCATTTTACAGTATGTATGTGAACGCCACTTCTACAAGGTCTCAAGTCGATCCCTGTTTACCGGACTACGTTCAGAAACTCATTTTGGAAGACCAGACTTTGTTTCATTTTTACAATCTATCAAAGACAACCACAGTGGGGTAAGCAGTAATTCCCTTTTGAAACTTAGAAACTGGAGCGCTCTATGCTCCACCTTTCGTCTAATGCGTGCGAATATATCTGCGCGAGATTACACATAATCAAATATTTGGTCCAATCTTTAAAAGTCGAGATATTGCATTTGTATTTTCTTATTATTCCAAATAATTCATGAATATGGAAATTTACGGTACATCGTTCATTATGACATTGTGCTATTTGGTAAGAGCATCACATTTCAATAGATCCCCTAGTAAAGTTAAATGTGCAATAGACGGAACCGGGATCTGAAATATTCATACAAAATGTTGCAATATGGCCTATAAGATATGTGTTGAGTTCAAACTAGGCATGTCTCTATTCACATAATGTTAAACAGAAATTTAAACCAAGCCTGAATTTCTGACAAGCTTGATATCGAGGTTATAGTGTGAGTTTGAATAAAATACTTTAATTTGTCTCCTAACGTCACTGATATGTCTTCGTTTGCTTGTTTTCATTCATAGGTTTGCCCTATAGGGGTTTTCAGTTGCGGTCCGCCACAGATGAATACTGGACTTGTCTCCGCGTGTACAGCACTTAACAAAGTTCATGGAAAGGTTGCGTTTAGTCACCACTCTGAGACGTTTTAGTGATCTCATATCCGGTCATCTTAAAAAAAAAACAAAAAAAAAACGCTCTTTTTGTCTGACAAGGAGCATTTCTTTCAAAACAACGACATTCTTTAACAGTCAATTCTTTCAAACATTTCTGTAAATAATGTGGCTAAGCCAACGGACTTCAATGAGATTTTAAAAGCAAGTGTGGCAGTCGGAGGTATTTTGAAACATCCCCCCCCCCCATGGACCGGGTACTTGTTGCAACATTGTGAAGGATACATTATACTTACCATATTCTAGAGGAAAGAGAGCACAAGAAACGGTTACAGGTGGATCGATGTGTCAGCGGTGGTGTCAGCGGTGGGATACAAGATTTTAATAGTGAGGGCGCATTCTTAACTTCAGATGATAACTAACTTTTTGATACGTCTACGAAACAAAAAGTTTACAGTGACTTTCTAGAAAAAATAATCCTCTTTTGTCTAATGAAGAGCATTTCTTTCAAAACGAAGACATTCTTTAACAGTCAATTCTTTTAAACATTTTTGTAAATAATGTGGCTAAGCCAACAGACTTCAATGAGATATTAAAAGCAAGTGTAGCATTCTGATGTTTTTGAAAAAAAAAACCCATGGACCGGGTACTTGTTGCAAAATTGTGAAGGATACATTATACTTACCATATTCTCGGGGAGAGAGAGCACAAGAAACGGTTGCAGGTGGATCGATGTGTCAGTGGTGGTGTCAGCGGTGGTGTCAGCGGTGGGATACAGGATTTTTAAAACTGAGGGCGGCGTGGCCGTGACGTTGCATTTTTAACTTCAGATGATAACTAACTTTATGATACGTCTACAAAAACAGAACATTTACAGTGACTTTCTAGATATTTTAACATGCAAATTGGATTAACATGTCCAATGACGTACTCGGCAATCATGATTATTATGAAGATGACGTCAGCTCGTAAGAAAATTCTTTCCGTTAAATTAGTGTTTTTTTTAATACACATATTTTATTAGTGTCTAGAAATAAATGTTCATATAGTTTTATATAATCAAGGTACATTGATTATATGGGGCTTATATGGGGCTTATGTGGGAATTCTATGGGGCATGGGGCTGCGACCATGCCTTTATTTCGTATGGTCTGTGTTATGACTTTTGTGTTGCTTCTGACGAGCGGACTACTTGGTTTACAGTCACAAAGTATCAACGAGCACCTTTTAATGGGTTCAATTTCTTTGTATATATTATTTTGTATTATCTAACTTTTCAGAGTGTTTAATTATTAATGAAATGACTATTTGGGCTGAATTGGTAGTGGCCATTGTTAGGGATGTTTTGTCCACACTATCACTGTCTATTATCACTTAATCCACGTTTAATAAGCTATGCTCTGTAGTTTTTTTTCATATTTTTGGCAATGGTTCTGTGTAATATTGTATTTATATTTGAATAATGTGGTGGTTTTAGAGGGACAGACTGAATGTGTTGGTGTTAACACGACAACACGTCAAAAATACGATTTTTGTTTGTTTGTAGAGATGACAAGTTAAGTTAATATGCATATGGATATATTGGTGTTAAACCGTTGTCGAGATACTGCATTGACGTAACTTGCAATATTTGAAAACTGTGGTGGTTCTAGAGGGACAGACTGAATGTATTAGTGTTAACAGGACAACACGTCAAAACTATGATATATATCGATATATATCGAAATACGATATATATATATATATATATATATATATATATATATATATATATATATATATATATATATATATATATATTTATATATATATAGTTATATATATATATATATATATAGTTATATAGTTATATATATATATATATATATATATATATATTTATATATATAGTTATATAGTTATGAATATTATAGATGCTTTCATTGAATATCACTTTGATGTTATTGTTTTGTCCTAATATCTTCCATCAAGATTTGTATTGTTTCTCCAGCCCTGCATTTGCTGTAAAATAAAGATTCATCAATTTGAAAGCAAATCTTGTTATCTTTTGTTTTTATTGTAAGCATTCAACATTACATAATCAAACTTAAGTTTGATATAAACCAGTATAGTGTAGGGAAAGTTGACCCCTGTACTGAACAATATCTAGCACATGATACTCACAATGATATTAATAGGAACCCTGGCCACAATCGGGGGGGGGGGGGAGTTCAACAACGGTCACTGAGCTGCGATACTCAAAGGTAGATCCGGGAATTTCAAAAGAAAGGGTGTGATTCGGAGGTCACTGAACCCGAATCCCTTGCAGGGGGCGTGGAGGTCCTCTCCCAAGAAGGGGTGTACATTTTAGACGTGAAGTGATGCATTCTGATACATTATTAGGCTATAGATTAGGTCTACAATTATAGGTATGCACGTAAGGTTGTTGTGTGCTTGAAAGGGGGTATACACTCCCCTCCCCCATCCGCCCCTCCCCTTCCTTAGTTCCTGGATCCGCACCCGATACTAGCTGAATGGTCCTAGTATTTGACCAGACAAAAAGAAGATTTATGGAGAAATCATCTGGGTTCAATTCTCTTTGTTTGTTTTAATTCAATTAATAGGCTAGCATTAAGCATAAAGTAGCATATTCTTTATATATATACGTCTTTTGAGTACGACACGAGTTAAAGAAAAGAAAGACATATATCAAATTATTAAGCGATAAAGAAAAGAGAAAAGAAAAAGTAAACGGGTAAGTTTGCCAATTTGGAATATGCAGCTTTTACTGAACCATTCATACTGTATCGATCGCTACTGTTGTGAAACTAGTTTTCGTGCTCGAAATCTCCATGTCGATATAGGCACATGGAAACCGTTTTTCTGAGAGTGAGGTACATTTAATTTTCTTGGAATAGCCAGTAATGGTAACTACTGCGACTTTCGTTTTCTGTTAGAAAGAAACCCTAACCTCGCCAGTTTAAAGCTGTAAGCAAAACGTTCACGCTATACGCAATATTATTACGTAACCAAACAGTTTTAGTACTTGTTGGAGTGTTTACAATTCCTATGAGGGAACTCCAAGCTGAGTAGGTAACACCAGGTTTTACCTCCATGGTCTCATAGACAGTAATAAAAGTATAGGTTGAGCGATTGAAAAAAATACTGTGCTAAGGGGGGGAAAAAAAAAAAAAAAGGCTTGTCAGTTCCAGGCGCGAGAGGGGGTCGAACCCTCGATCTTCGGTTTACGAGACCGACGCCTTAGCCACTTGGCCACCGCGCCGAACATGCCAAATTGGCATGATTAATTATTATTGAAGAACATTTATTTGCAACTCTCCACTTTTTCGAAGTAACCACGCTTAAGTCGTTATTTTTAATGAACTACCTACGACGAAGGTAATATTGATCAATCTAGACATGTTTGTGGGACTTTCGACCGCTAAGGTGACAAATTGAATCTTTTTTATGTTTCGATTATCCCCACGCAAATCGTGCTGATACAGCTGCACTGTCCATTCGGCTTGTTCGTATAACCCGTAAGTGTTTCATGAGTACTGGCTTATACAAACCGCTCATTGATCGTTTTCATATTTGTCTGATATCCCCATGCAACCCAACTGGTAACTTAAACACCACAATCTTAACTGCCAACGGTGGAAAACAGTAAAAAAAAAGGTATTTTAATTCATGCAACAATGTTGACTCGTTCGAAATGAAATATTACCTCTCCTTTTTAAAGTTTTTACATTTCATTTAAAAGTCCATGAGTTGTAGACCACCGAAACATTATGATTGGATTGGAATGATACATATACTTTAACTGCGTGACATTGTTGTCTAAGTTATAAACTCAGTAGGTCTCAAGGTTTACACGATCTATTAAAGCTGCCTGGTATATAAAAAGACGTAAATGTATCTGCATTCATCTCGTTTTTTGGCTACGATTATGTATCGATTCTGCACACTTTCCAATGGACTCCAATACATTTGACGTAACAACGTAATCATTCACACGATAACAGTCTCGATGAAAGGGTACTGGGCGTTGAGAGTGGATAAGTTAAGTCGTTGGTTTTCGTGCCAAACCTCCTTTTGGGTGACTTTTCTTAAAAATATCGATGACGAGTGATAAAACCGGTGTAAGAACTCCACCTAGAAGGAGCACGGTTTCGGAGGGTTGAACAGAGTCTCACTAAGTAGGCGTGGTCTAAAAATCACCTCGACATGAAACCCTTAAGATGTATCATCAGTAATACTGCTGTCATTTTGAAGTCAAATTGGGTGAATTCCCAAACTCAAACGTAACAGTTTTGTATGGGTTTAATTGATTCCGGTATTCATGCTGGTAAGTTATTTCACACATTAGTATTGATTACTACATAAAGAATTCTGTGCTAGGTTTCAGTTTCATCTTACAGTTCTTACGGTTTCAACTTTCAGTTTCAACTCACACTGTTGTCACAGTAGGCTCAACCTATTACCAGTAGGCCTATCTGTTACTGTTAGCCTAACGTTAAGTACACTAACCTACGGCCTACTAATACTACTAGTACAGTACTGTGCACAGGATTCCGTAATTGTTATTGTTAAGCTAGGTACTGTAAGGTACCGTAACATAGCAGAAGAGTATACAGGCATCTGCCTCACATTAAAAAATATATATATATACATTATAATATCTAGGCTAGTTTAGACTAACTGTAGTTCAAAGTAACTTAATACTCCTTTATAGTTATACTCATATTGGCTAGGCCTAAAGCCTATCAACTTTACATTAGAACTGATATGATTAGAGTTCATATGGTTCAAAACTCAGACTTAGTTTAGTTGTAAAATATAAAAGATCAGGAGGGGACTAAAAACCCTATTGACGACCCTTCAACTTCAAGATAACAAGCTAACCACAGAAATCTCAAATCCTGTTACACTACAGTATTGCAATAAATGTCCAAAGCATTCTTAACCATCGAATATTTGAAAAGACGACACACACAGGCGAATCAAACATTTTTTCAAAACTCTCTGAGAGAAGTACTTACTAACAAGTAAGTAGGCTAAGCCCAATCTACTGGTACAACAAACTTTGTGCAACTTTAGGCAGTGACTTTGCACAGTCCTCTTGTGTCCCTACCATTTACGAAAAAGGAGAGAAAGAATAATAGGTCTACATGCTAAGTTATCAATCAAACCTGACTAAGATCCGTTCCACCCTTTTAACTTCTGTGATGGTGAGATTTAGAACTGATGACTTGAATACATTGGCCGACCTCTACCTCTTCCCATACCACGATCGCGCCCTCTATCCCAGTACGAACCCAGTCCAACACTACAACAAAATCGAGCTATGTGACCCGGTTTTCCACATTCCCAACAGGTAGGCCTATGTAGGCCTAGGTAGGTCTATCATACTTTGAAAAGAATAACATTGGGGGGCGGTGTGACCTTCCCGTGAACATATCTGACATGTTACCTTATCCAAGGGTGAGATCTGCAGGGTCGACAATTGAGTTGACATCGCCGACACCGTCGTTGTAAGGTCTTGTATTTCCTTCCTTGCTGAGCCAAATTGCCGTTTTTTCATCGTACTGGTCAGAATGTCGAGTAGTCGCTGCACTCACTGTGGCGTTGTTGATAGAGTGGGATTCGGTTGCCAGTCGTGCTGCCGACACGGCGTCCTCCCAGGTTTTCGGATTCCGTTGGATCACGAACATCCTCAGGAGTGGCGTTAACCCTCTCACCAGCGCAGCAGTTCTTTCTTTATCCACTTTGTTGAGCCTACTGCATCGTTGTTAGATGTCCAAAATAAATGAATCCAGCGGTTCTCCGGGTTCCATCTTCCTGTCCCATAGTTGATATTCTTGCAGCCATTTTGGATGAATGGAACAAAAATGACTTTCAATAGATGCGTAGAGTAATTCTGGATCTTGTTTCGTTACAGGTGATAGAGAATTTAGCCAGATATTAGCACTCCCTACAAGCAACATATTCATTGCTTGGGCAATTTGCTCTCGAGGAAGTTGCGACAACAATGTCCATGATTAAAATTTAATGAGCCAGAGATACGGATCTTCACTTGGCTTAACATGAAAGGAGTCAGGTCGCAAATATGACGCCATTCTAGAATTAACAGCAGCTCTATTGCCTATGGGTGAATCAGGTGATTTTACGATACATTTATCAAGTTGACGGCGGTTGTTAAATTGTCAAAGATTTGGCTATTGATCGCAACTTATAATCTTGACATAACTGCTGAATTTTCGCAACTTATCAGTGCCCCGCACTTCCACCATTTGTGACAGGGTCCTGTAAATATTACACAACAAGTACAAATTAAGACGTGAACAGTTGACATATCTTTCTGCTCTTTATTCCTCCTCTCTCTTTACGTGCTCCCTTATAACTCTCTTCCTCAACTGCCAAACCAATCCAACGCAAATATACATAAAGGAAGGGTGATCTGATGAAGTTTAACTAAATCACGATAGAATGGTTATATGTCCAGCCCATTGTTCATCTATATGTTTGGTGTTATGTTGAATAATGGCAACTAAGTACTGGATGTAATTTTCAATTGGTAGCTAGGGAAATGGACATACATTGTTCATTGCAGGTAAATGCAATGCAAACTATGCTACTGGAGATGGCTTTAATAATAAAAGCACTAGCTGCATTTAAGTAAAAGTGAAACTGCCGAACCGATTACCCTGTTTATTGATTTCAAATTCTTAGCAAATCAACAGTAGCACATGCAATATTGCTTAAACATTTTATTCAGAGTCTGTTGATACATTCGGATCAGGGTTTGAATTAAGGGATGGCACCAACAGCATATTGCTGCGATAGGCCCTACCACTGGCCATAATGACTTTAACAATAATCCATTGCTGACAGCAATGACTGCCTTGCTCCTTCTGTCAAGTTGCTGAAGGTATTCTCATAATTATGTTGATTAGGATTCCAAAGTGACATGTGTGTTAGAATATATGCATGCCAGCCTACCCAACTGAAAACTGAAAAATTGCTGTAGTGCCCTGGCTTTTCAATGAGTGTCCAAGGAAATGTCTAACTTGTCCTAAGCAAGTCACCTTGCCCTTCTGGATCATGGATTCAAGCCCTGGTTGAGATATCATCTGGTTGAGATATCGCCATGGTCAACGCCGGTGCCAACGCCGGTGCCTTCCAATCATAAGGTCCCCGGTTCGAGTCACTCCCAGATTAATATATGTTGTCCAGTTACAGAGTTGTTGACAATTCATAATCATGGACGTTAAATAAATGTGAATGTAAGATACTGATTTCGGTCAGCTTGCGGCTTTGATAAGCCAATGAGGCTTCTTCGTGACGTCCTGCTTGCAGGAGGATCTAAAATACATACAAATACACACATACATATCTCCTGGAGGTCAGTGTGAGTGGAACCTGCACAACTAAACAAAATATTTTTCATCACTTTTCAGAGCTAGGAAGGAAAAAGCCTGTGACAACTAACCCTGGATGATGTTCTTGCCGTTGGGACAAGCCGGTCACCGGTCATCAGAGATAAAACCAGGAAGAATCATAAAATCTCGCTAAACAGGTTCAGTTTATATCAAAATAGATCAATGGAAGTGCTTTTGATGAAATGATGAAATGGAAACCATATATCTCTTCAGACCTTAAGAGGTAATTTTAAAGTGATAGCAGACGCACTGTATTTGCTGGCAAATACTGTCGTACAGGCCTCATGGTATGGTTCTATAGATTTGCTAGAAGTACTGTAGCCATCCTGTTAACCAGTGGGATTTTCCCGATTGTTTACTGTGCGGTTTTACGGATTGGGACTGTTTTAGCTAAGAATTCTGAGTTGGAGGGGCACCAGCAATTCCAAGGAGTGCACAAATAATCATGTCCAGTAACATGTGAAGTATTGTACACAAGGTTGCATTCATGGGGTTTGGGGGGAGGGGAACATCAGTCAGCACAGGGGTGGGATGGGTGGGGGGCAAGTTCCCTCCCCAGTCTGGCTACAGGACTGCCATTAGCGCAGGGTATCTGGGGTACAGAATACAGATCATGCTATGGAGCTTAATTAATTGTCAGACTACAAAATGTATAAGTTAACACTTTGATCCCTTCAAGAAAAACGATTAAACTTCCACAGAATTGTTTTTCTTTTTATTACCGCTTCATCATTTAATAATATGAAACAAGTTCGATCACACCTAGAAAACTATAAGACTGGAATGTTATAAAATGATTGAGATGCCTACCGCATGTGAAGTAATGTGAAAGTTAACCTATGAATGCAATGTAATAGTGCCACAGTACCTCACACTGGGGAGTTACAAGTATTACAGCACCAGTGTTCAAGATGAGTACTTTAGATTGTAATTCTCAAATTTTCAAGGTATTCATCGGCCGAAAACCAATCAAGCAACTTCGGTCAGGGAAGACTGGCCCCCTTTTTGCCTTCGTATCAGTTACGAATTTGGAGGTATCAATTAGGACAAGTACGTGTGAGCAACGCAAGTGCAAACGCAAGGAAACACAAAGTAAATCCTATAATTGAAGCCAATTGTTTCGAAAATTGACTCTGAAGGTAGCGACTTTTCATATTTTCTCCCTCCCTTTTTTTTTCAAGTTCAGTTGTCATCAGGAAACTGATGAAGTTCTGTTACTTTTACAGTGTGCAGTACTCTTCTGCTATTCGTTCCACCCATTCGAGTTACCGTTTTGTGGAACTTTGCGAATCGCACGGTCCTCATTGGATTAATGTCTAAATAATTGATGATAGTTGTACTATGATCATTGAAAAACCCATAAATGGTGTGTAGGCCTGCCTTAGTAACTACCAGAAACCAGCTCATTTGGCGTAAACAGAAGTTAGCATTAACAATTGTGACTTTTTCTTTCCAATTTTCGTCTGAAATCCCTTTTATTTTCATTTACCTAGTAAATTTCAAATTTTTCACCCTTTGCCATGTCTCATCTGTGATTCCTTGCCGAAGAAAGCTAAAGGAATAGGAACCTATGCAATGGTGATGGTGTGTATGTGGCACCTAATTGTAAACAGTCAAAAATATATATAACATGGATTAACTTCCTACTTGGTATGTGGATCCTTTCTGTGAAGTTCAAAGGCCAATTGAGGTCAAAAGAGGTCAAAATCTGAAAACTTTGTTCATGATAACTCTAAAAGTGGATCTTTGTTGAACTTGACACACAACATGTAGATCCAGTTTGGTGAGTGCATGAACCCTGTTGAAATTGGTAGAGGTCAAAGGTCACATGAGGTCAACATGGTGTCAATGTCTGCATTCCTTGTTAACATGATAACTTCAATATTTAAAACTACAATCTGTGAGTTCTCCGATGCTATGATTTTCTGAGGTCTATGCTGTGAGGTCAACATGATGCTATGAGGTCAACATGGTGTCAATGTCTGCATTCCTTGTTAACATGATAACTTCAATATTTAAAACTACAATCTGTGAGTTCTCCGATGCTATGATTTTCTCAAACATAGATGGCCAATGTCAGTTCAGCTTAGTTTTGTGAAGGGGCCAATATAAAGTAGGTCTTCACCAAACCATACTTCCATCCAGGAAATGAAATCTGCTTCACACAGTTGATGATCATGGGTTGGGTGATTTGAAAACACTCAAGTGGCCCATATCAGTTTTGACACTCTGAGCTTCAAATTATCTCAAACTTGGCTCAAGGGGTCAACAGGTTATCTCAAATGGTCTCAATGTTTAACCTTATTCTGTCTGATTTACAGTAGATAACTTTGGCTTCGGCGGTAAGTTGTGAAAACATTTCAAACTTCATAAGCAATGTCATGTTACTCTCATTCAATAATATTTATTAAGGGATGGTGGGTGGCCGAGCTGATGCTAGCTCAATATTGGTAAAAATTCTATACTGTAAAATCCCTACCAGTGAATTAATTGGTTGAACCCCCCCCCCCCCCAAGTGAGTGCCAGCGACGTAGCAAGGAATTTGAAAGGGGGAGCACTTTTTGTGATTGATATTGGGGAGGAGTCTAAGGGGAGGGGGTGTCCCCTTTGAGATATTTTGAACAATGGAAGGTCCTTAGATACGATCTGGTGCAATGTTTTGCCAGTTTCATCATTATCATATGATATCATATGATATTATCAGCAGATTTTGTTTCCTGTTTGAATTATTTTACATGTTCTTTTACATAACCTATCAGAAAGACAAAACTAGTGCTCTTTTCCAATTTTTCCAGTAGGATGATTTTTGTTTATTGTCCAATGTCTCGACTGTAATACATTTGACGAACTTAACTGATGGACAATATAAACTTTCATATTTTGTAAGACAGCCAGATGTGCAGTGGCCTAAAAACAAATATAGTTATCGCAGTGTATTAGCTAGCTTTGGATTAGCTAGCTTAGCTTCATAACAATTACATGCTGGTCGTGCAACAACAATTAGGACGAATCATAGAAAGGATGAGGACAAACGTTGTCGAAGTCGTTGTGCATACGGTTCGTGACACTCCATCGAGTGCGGTTATGTAGGTACAGTAATATGTATTTTATTACGCGCGCAGTGGTCTACTGTAGGCTTTTAATAGCTATAGGCTAAATTTAGCTAATTGCAGCTGCCAAACTAAGCAAGTACTTGAATCAGTAGGCCTGAATGTAACTTTGATTATAATCGAGTAAACGGAGCTGACGAGTATTCAAGATCAAAAGGTGAGTGCTACAAATAAGAGATGGTTCTTACTTAATTCTTGGACAAAGTTTACTCACTTGCTGTACATTAGTCAGATAGTTACGTGGAATTTTGAGCTAATAATATGGCAAGGAATCACAAAACCTTCTGGCTTTCTGGTAAATTTTTATTAAGAAATATGGAAATCATTCTATCAAACTAAACCAGCATGAAAAAAAGCAAAGTCACATTCATACAGAGTACACAAGTCTCCTTTAAGTAGTCGTTTAAACACTATGACATCCATATCCCATGGTCGTATCTTATATATCTCCAATGATAAGTACAAAGAACGACTGGAAATAAGCCTAAAGCCACACTACACCCAAACTTGCGAATCTTGCATAATTCAAAATGTTTGTTAACTTTCAGATCCCCCCCCCCCCACCACCACCAGAAATTAAGATATCAAAAAAAAAAAAGGAAGAGAAGGAAAACTTGAGCAGGTCTTAGCAAAGAGAATCAAAACAGTTTTACTCCACACACGTCTTCGCAAAAGAAATGCACCTATTGTATTAGCCTATGCCTAGCCTTTAGAAGTGACAATATGTTAAACTGGTTAGGTCCACAGAAATGAAGAGCAACAGAGTTGTTTGGTATCGGGTCTGACGACATCTTAGCAACATACAGTAGTTGGTCAGGCCGATCAGAAAGACACGGAAGCAAGATAATTGACAGCCTTGTGGGCTCTGAAGACAGTGTAGCAACATGGTTAGACTGGTCTTGTCTGATTGGTTCTGCTTGAAGACTTGGTAGCGATGGACGGGGGTGGGAATTGGGTCTGAAGAAACGAGCAGGCCTCACGAAAGGGGCGGGGGGGGGGGGGTTCAGTGGGATGTAATTCCGGGACCAGGGTCGATTAAGGGGCCAGGAAGGATGTAATATAATCAATAATTGATTCTCATTTACTTCAGGATTAATGAAGACTTCAAATGAGAGGGCGCGGCGACATATTCTTAAGATCTAAAATGAGCTAAAACTTCTTATTGTATTGGACAGCCACTCGATTTGTAGTGTAGGTTACAAGCCATGCAGCTTCCCCCACAGATACATGCGACTGTGTACACAAAGAACTGCCTTCCAGGCCGATTTATTTCTATTTTTCCCCACGCCCGTTTCTGGAAATGGATTTTTTTCTTCTTGTCTTTGGTTTCAAAAATAATTATACAGAGAGCTTTTGTTCCTCTTTCGCTGAGGCTACATGCTTTAAGTCCGGAAGCTATATATCGATATACATATGCTTTACATCACAAAACAAAAAGTTCTCACGGTTTGAAACCATGTGCATATGAGCTCAGTATACAACAGAATTTTGGCAAATTACTGGACAATTGTTTGCCATGAAATATGTAAGTGAAGGGTCAAAGTATGAAAGCCTTGAAACGATATAATTCGAAAAGTACATCCTTTGGTACTTGGTATGTTGATAAATCTTAGTGAGTACAAGAACCATATTGTTATCTGTGGAGATAAAAGGTCATTTGGGGTAAAAGTCTGAAACCCTTGTAAACATCCTACTGAAATTGTTGGTCATAGGTCATTTGAGGGCAACATAGTTCAAAGCATGAAAACAATGTAAACACAATAACGCAAAAGGGGATGCTTGGATGAAATTCTACTTGTAGGTGGACCCCAAATTGGAGTAGGTCAAAAGGTCAGCTGCAGCCATTTAAGCTTTTGAAACCTTGTAAACTAGATAACTCAGGAATTGGAGATTGATGAATTCCATTCTAGGATGTGGACCCCCCCCCCCCCATTCCCTCTTGGTAAGTACTTTTCGGCGCCATCGAATTAAGATCAAAATATTCATATAGTTATGTCAGCAATTTTCTTCCGATTGATGAAGCGGTATAGCTTAAATTACTAAACAATGCATACTGTTGGAATGTGAAAATAACAATTTTATCATTTCGAAACCGGACATTAATAGCTCGCTGAATTCAATACATTTGTTACAAATTGTTAAACGCATCATTTGAACAATTATACATTTGGATTGTTAATAAATTTATTATTTTAATGGCTTTCAACGTTGCCAAGTACCATAAGATCTGTTTGTCAAGTTTTCGTGTAGATTCGTTTCCTTGTATCGGCTGCAAGGAAACAGTCCGTTGCTAATGTATATCTATAGTTATAAGTTATAGGTTAATTTATGAAACATGTTATTTCCGATAACTCATTCTTACCACTGTAGATTTTTGTTGTTGACAAAATACAAAACAAGACCAAACAAATGTACGTGTATGTACACTTATGAAAACACTTTACGTGTATTCCACTGTGGGCTAATGAGCCAAATGTAATGGTCAGTCGTTAATGTAGTTGATACTCAGTTTCGGGCAAATCTTATATTTCTTCTCCTCTTCCGTACAGTAACTTATTGCAAATTATAGAGAGTTTCACCGTTGGTGACTTTTGATTTTATAAGACCAAGATTATGACGTAACAAGAATATGACGTAACTATGAGATTGACAAGTTGATCAGATTTCCAGCCATTGCGTATCCAATCCGCGGACCGCAGCACTTGATAGTGTCCCTACTCCCGGGTCAAAAAGAAAGTTTGGAATAGCACATGATATGGAAATTGCACAATCAAACGGGTTTCCTATTGCATTGTTCATATATATACTATGTAGAAATATATCCTCTCACAAGTATGCACAACTGATATAGAAACTGCAAATAGTATAAATCTTTCATGTTTTTTCCCGTTTCGGTCAGTCGGTGATATTTGATACATTTGTTGAATTAATCAATTTGTTCCGACGTACTAAGGTTCCACGTGCGCATTGATATGGTTTGTGCCACCTCTCGGGTAACCTTTCGTAGCAGGTGTGGATGTGTACCATCTACTAACGGTGGTATTACGAATGCAGCTAACCAGTGCAGGAGTAATACACGTCCGTTGTGCGGGCAATCTCGCTGGTCGAGTTGTGACCGTAAGTGAACCGTACGAGGTTACATCAGTAAACGGAAAGAAGGAAGGTGGCGATTTTTACACAATGAGAAAATTCCAAATTGTGAGGATTGGATTTAGAAGTTATTCTGTGCATTGGATCCTTTGGTCCGTTAAACTTGAGGAAACTTTTAAGTCACGGCTAGTATTAACATCGTTCCCTTTCTCAAAAGGGAGACAAGTGTCCTTCTCTGCTCATCTACATTTAAGCGTTTGCTTCACTTTTTCGCAAACACTTTTATTGAAAAATATGTAAATGATTGGATCTAGAACTGAATTTGTATAAGCGAGCCACAAAATAAATATCGAGAATCCTGGCTTTATTTCACCTCGCAAGAAGCAAACGTTTGTGAGGGCGAATGGCGTCCAACAGGTGATGGTTGTGAAGATTATCAAAGCACCTGGAATAGAAAAAAATAGTATAGAATCAGATTTTGAATATTACTGTGAATCTCTTTCCAATTGAATTCATTCAATTACTTAACATACGAAATAGTAATTGTTTTGTTTGTAACAGCACAAACATTCGCGTCATCATACGTGGACGAGCCTAGGCACACATTTTATGCAATTCGACAGTTAGGAAACATTCAGTTGTTGTGAAAAGTAAGTGTAAACAATACTGATCACAGACTGAAAGAATAATACGTGACGTCTGAAACACTGATATAGGTTAAGTATAGGCTAATTGATCGTTAACCTTCCGCCATCATGTTTCTTCCTGTAATAATAGCTATCGTGTTGTGTCTAGTTGATACTTATGTCATTCCTATGGCAAGCCAACTGCTTGTTATTCCAGCAGGTTTTTCGGTCGAGGAAAAACAAAAACCTGAGTTATTGACCAGTGTAAATGGAATAACTAATAAGCTGATAATCCAGCAGGTTTATCGGTCGATAAATCAAGCTGTACAACAATAAACCTGGATTATCAGTCGAAATTTGGATTATCGCCGACAAAGTTGGTCTGTCGCTCGAAAGACATAGACTTTCTTCCAGTAATCCAGCGTTTTGCGGATATTTCAATGCAATTCAAATTTATATCTCATATTATCTATCATACAGACAAACCTAACACAGTAACGGTACTTTAGAGAAAAACAAAACATAATATGAAGGGCTTTAGGAAACAGAGATACTGTTCACAAGGTTAGTGACCATACATGGAAACACAATACCCCCTACCCCTCCCCCTCCCCCCAAAAAATAAAAAATTCAACTACGATTAAGTAACCTGGTTTATCGGTTGAAATCCCTGGATTATTGGTAGATATACCAGGATTAACGGTCACTAATCCAGGTTTCTCGACCGAAAGACCTGTAGTATCTCCTTATTAGGCATTTGGCTTACCATAAGACACCATTCATATGTACTACACCACAATTGAGCTATACACGGTACTTACTAGCAATCGCTACTCGTTTATCTGCGGCTAATTTTAATATTGCGCGTTTCCTCTCCAACTTGCGGCTTCTGTGACGGTCGTTACCAGTGGTAACCGCCGAAGATGGTCCGGCTACTGTCGATGATAACTCATCTTTCGCTAAACCGCCCGAAGATGGCAGAGTATCGTCGTCATAGAAGATGTCATTCCACGGTTTCACTCTCTTCTTTCGCAAGTTGAGAGTTTTTGCCATTTGAGAGAGTTTTCTCGTTATCGACGTGTAGCAGAAAATACTGGCTGGTATAGTCACGATGTAAGCCGTGAGACATACGTAGCCATAAATGCAAGGATCCTTGAAGCTGGGACAACAGTGATGTAACGCGCGCGAATAGTCAATGTGAGACACCAGGTGTGTCAAAGGGAGCGTTGCCAGGGTTACAGAGACCGACCAGACGGATACTAAGGCCAGCGTAGCTCGCTTAATATCGACAACCACGCTGTGAGGATGAATTGTTTGGACATACCGATGGACCGCTATGAGGGCCACTGTTTGTACATTAACAGCTGGGAAAATCGTTACTAAGAACCCGTTGATCTGTAAAGAATTCAATTAAGAAGGAAACGATCGATAAGTAAACATTAATGATAATATATACAGTCCCTTATGTCGCAAACACATTAAGAATAATAAAAGTACACTTTCATAATAGATTCAGTTGTAGTGTTTGGTCTACTTTATACAGTAGGCCTACTTGAAAAGGTTGAACTGGCATTGCGGCATATCGCTGTATATACATTTATGCACACAAACGTTTGTCATGCACGCTTGTGTTGCTTGCGTCCACGTTGCATATTCAAGAGGGAAAACAACACGTGATCAGACAATGAAGGTCATGTGACGTGGTAGTGCTTAGTACCGCATATTGCTCTGAAATATTTTGAACTGCAGACACTGTCGAATCAACATGAGGGGAACAAACCAGGACTAGCAAGCAATAAATGAGATTGAATGCTAGGCGAATGAAGTTAATCGTAAAGGCTTGAATTTGGTCAGAACTTTTGTTTGTTCAGTCGTGTTCAGTGGCGGCGCCAAGGGGGGCTTGGGGGGCTTTAGCCCCCCACTGAAGTAGTCAGCCCCCCCCCCATCAGCCCCCCAACTGAAATAGGCAACAAAAAAAAAACCTCATTGAAACAATATAGCCTACCCAAATTTTGTCAGCCATAACGCAGTGCTACAATGGTCAATGGAAATTTTGATGAATTTTTCACATGATAATAGTCAGCGATATAATAATTGAGCAAAGGAATTGGATCTTTCACAGCAGGTAATATTTTAGTGATACGAAAACTGTGAATTGGTATCTTCCATTCTAATTTGACTAAAGTTACTCACAAAAAAATGCATATTTTTGGAGAAATTTTCAGGTGACAAAAGCCTCGCTAAATGCCACCATTTTGCATGTAGGCCTTTCCAGGATTGGGAAAATTTCAAAAGGGGAGGGGGCACCCCCTCCCCTTATACCCCTCCCCCAGGACGGCGATCACTCAATCTTGTAAGCCACCCCCAAAATTGGCTCAGCCCCCCCCCCCCTTAGCCTCCCGAACTAAAAATTCCTGGCGCCGCCACTGGTCGTGCTGTTCCTTCACGAGTTTTAGGAGCAATTTTAAAACACATCTGTTCCGGGTTCATTTCACTAGTACTGTTTCATGGTGTGGTTGTTGTTTTTGTAAAGCTTTACTGCATATAGTTTCTACAGAAGTGAGCGCGATAGAAATGCCATTATTATTACTATTATTAGTTCTTTGGATAATTTTGAAACATTTCCGTAACTCGTTTTATTACCTCGTATTCTAAGTATACGTTAGTTAGTCCAAACCACTAAAGAGTGGTAACCGACGTTCGTAGTAAGACATTATTAACATGAAACTTGGTTTTGCTTTCATTTCCAGTAAAGGATTAATTGTGTCCATCTGATATACCTGTGTTATGAAGTACTTCATTTCCCTTTGTAGTAGGTTCTAAAGAATGCTCTAGCCTACTTTCAATTGTTAATCATTAGTAAAGTAGGCATACCCTGGTAAAATACAATCATGTATATAATTAGTACGAGAATCAGGAACATAGAAACATCTGAAAACTGTTCACACTTCAGATACGTAGACAAGTAGGCTACTATCATAAAACAAACGAGTGACGCCCGGAGTTCTTTTCACGACTTGAAAGGTTTCAAATCATTTGCACTTTTAGAAGGCGCGGCGGAACGGAAAAATTATTGGGGGGGGCTAATGTGTGGAGACTATCTAAGCGGAGCGCCACCATCGGTTGGCGCGGAGCGTACAAGAAAATTTTGGGTTTTTTCAAACCCCCAGATGGCCGGAAACGGCACTTCCCGAGTGCTTTATGCTTCGAATACCTAGCCCTAAAATATGGGTCTCAAGCCTGCAATTTCTCTGATTGCACGTAAAAGTCTGTAAAAACATTGTTATTTGTATATCCGATGGTGTTTTAAGAGAGTAGCTATTACTCGTAGTGTACTCGCAAAGACGTTTTTTGAGTGTAGTAAGGGCAGTGGCGGAGCTAGGGGTATTGGTCGGGGGCGGGGGGGGGGGGCAAGAATGGTCTGTAGGGGCACTTTCGACACTATCTAAGCGGAGCGCCACCACAGGTTGGCGCGGAGCGTACAGATATTTTTTGAGTAAAGATACTCCCTAGATTGCAGGAAATGACCCTCTCCGGGCCTTGCTAATTTGCAGATAAACGGAGAATAAATAGGTGTCGTCGCCATTTTGTCGGAAAATTACACCAACAGAATATGACAAATGTCAATAGATAGATGAGAGCGCAATAAAATAGTCAATAAACGCGAATAATTAAAAAGTAGTGAAAAGCTGAAAAGGGCGCCAGCAGTCTATTTGAGTCCGTCAGGACGCTCCGCCACTGAGTAAGGGGATGTTGGAGAACTGGCTGAAATGAGGCAAGTCATTGGCCTAAGACGAAGTTGTGTTGAGCTTACCGGTACTCACACTCACTGCTTCCACTTTTCACGGGGCGTGAAGAAGCGGTTGGGGTGACAATGTGGTCTATAGCCAGGGGACGGGCCGAGGGTCCTCCAGCATTTACTAAAATTATTACACCTGTATAGTATACGTGTGCATCGGACAGATCGACAAGTATGCATTGAAAAATGGGCAGATGCACGTTTCGGAGCCTTGGTAAATATTGGGGGGGCTTATCATGCATTTGCCCCCTCAACTTTTTTATTGGGGGGGCTGAGCCCCCCCCCAAGCCCCCCCGGTTCCGCCGCCACTGACTTTTAGCAGTGTCGTATAACTCTATAGTCAACCTTGGGTCAATTCCCAAGTCGATTCGAGTCAAGACAAAGCAGAAACATATTCAAGTCAAGTCAGGTCAACAGATGCAAGTCAAGTCAAATTTTTTGGCCCAAGTCAATTTGTGTCAGTATTTGAATTAAACAAGTCACATTTAATGAGGGTCTGTACTATATTGAAAACAACCCTAAACAGTTAAATAATAATAAAACTGTAGTACAGTATATCGTGATACACATTTATCTCTCATTTTTTAACCAAAGATCCCTTTTATATCTTTAAATATGAAATTTAATTTATACGTCATTACACAAGTAAGAGAACAACGAAGAACTGAGTGGTAACATTATCTACGGAAAAGAGCAATGACATTATTTCAATTTGCTAACATTTTGTTGAACGTACATGTTAGCATTTCCAACTCGCTTAATTCTCTCTTTGTCCCTCTACAGGTTATCTCCTACCTCTCCTCTTCCCCCTGTTGGTTTCTTTCTTCTCTCCTTCCCTTGCCTACTAATCCTCTTACATCTATCTGTATTCACCCTGCTCATTCATCTGTCTGTTTTCTGTGCTTGTATTTGTCCCTTCGGTTACTGTTACTTGGCACTGTTACAGGCCAATTCGCTTTTACACATTTCTAACTTGTTAGTTACTAACTTGGCATTATATTGGTCCCAAACTATCTGTCATGTTGGTCTTACTGTCACAGAATTTCAATCTTGTACTCAACCTGCACAATTTCATATTAACAGACTTATTGACAGACCCCTTTGGAAATAAGCTTTTAGCTTAAAGGGTTATCCTTGGCTTGTTATTTTCTTTTTGATGCATTTAAGTATATTCCCATCTTGTATTTTTAAATGTTTATCTTTATGTGCAATTTTTTGTTTGTATGTAGATGAAGATTGATATCTTGCCGAATCAAATCAAATCAAATCAAATCAAATCAAATCAAATCAAATCAAATCAAATCAAATCAAATCAAACAGAACTCTTTGAGATTTATATACGTTATCATTTGCCATAGACATGTTGCCACGAAACAGGCCAGCCTATATGTTATCAAATATTACACATGTTTGTACGCCATTTGGAAGAGGATTTGGAGCTGGAGGATAGGGAGAGGAGGAACGTGTTCACATGCTCTCAGTGGCTATGGCCCTCTGTGTATATTAACGTCATCAAACATATACGAATGCATAATAGTACTTGTGGGTAGGTATTTACGTATGTGTCTCACATCTCTGTATTGACCCAAATGGAGATAGGCCTATTGTGTTTTATTAAAACACGACAATCAAATTCCATACGACGTATGGAATCTCGTTCTATATGCTTTACGGTTATTACGGCTTTACGGTTATTTACGGCTATTATACGGTTAATAACGAGCATTTTCTGAGAAGCAGATCACATCGTGTTATAAAGCAGGTAGCCTATATTCAGTATCAAAATCTTGGCTATTTTTTTTTTGGGGGGGGGTGGTTTCCGTCCCCATTTCTTCTCCGAAAATTTCCCCTCCCCACCCTTCTGGCTACGGTCACCGATAGACGGTAATAAAACAAATAGAGGATAGAGGGTACATATATATATATATATAGATATATACATTAAGAGGACATTGATGCATGACAGGGGACACTTACACACGAAATATACAAGAAATAAGATGTATGTATACTTACATTGCAGAGGATCGAGCTGCGCAGTAGGTATCCCTCGTAGAGAAGATCAAACAGAGTACGGCTACGTTACTGATAGACGGTAATACACAAATAGAGGATAGAGGGTACAGATACATTAAGAGGACATAGATGCATGGCAGGGGGCACTAACACACGGAATATACAAGAAATAAGATGTGGGTATACTTACATTGCAGAGGATGGAGCTGCGCAGTAGGTATCCCTCGTAGAGAAGATCAAACAGAGTAAAGGGAATACTGGTTGTTGCGATTGCAAGATCAGCGACACATAAATTAATGATGAACAAAGTGTGAATATTATTTTGTGGAGACCGCGTCCTCTTAATTGCTATCAAAGCTAACACGTTCCATAAAATACTGACTAACATGATCATTATTAATGAGATGACCGCAAATACATTGATGACATCAGAAGGCTCTGTCGAATCGCCATGCAATCTGGTCTGATTTAGCAATCCTGCAGTAGACATCTTTTAAAAATTGCGGATGGAATTTATCAAAATAAGAGATTGGAGACACGTAGAGACTATGAGGTCATAAATGCACTGTTCCTGATGATGATAATGGAAATAACCAACTTAAGGACGTTGCTACGTTCAAGTTTTATATAATTGTTAGACCTGTAAGGCAAGCGCTGTGTTATAAAACTAGACAATCAGACAGTTGAAAAAAGGATTTGTAATTAACCAATACTCAATAGCTGTCTCATTCAAGGATTGTATGACACTTCTTGTTTCACTTTCAAATAAAAAAAAAAGCAATGTGTGTTTAGTTATGTTTTTCTTCCGGCTCAATCGAAAGTTTGGTGAATCAGATTGGAATTTCTGTGGCATATTCCACGATTTAAGTCTCTATGAGTAGCCCTGAACGCAAGGTTTTGTCAAAAAATTGACTTTGTGTGAATTTAAAGAAATGTGTGAGTGTGTTTCGGTGGGGCTGGGGAAGGGTGGTGACCTATACTGCACATTTCATGACATAAAATTGGTACAGTGCTGTTATATATCATAAACCCAACACAAGTCTCTGAGATAGTGTCCGGCATTCTGAGTATTGAGGGATAATACAACCTTCAAAATACGTTTAATATGATAAGATTCGGTTTTGGAATTAATTCATCAATATGGTATGGAATGTTCCATATTCTTTTTTTTTAATTGTTATAATTTTGAAAAATGTCGTAGTTGCAGTTTTGTTATCATGCCTTCATTATTTCAATTTTATTCAACAATAACAAAAAATCAGAAATTTTAGCATCGGCAAAAACCATAGTAATCTTGCTAAATTTCCTGTTCAGTTATTATAAGGGGCTGTCCCTAATGCCCAAAAAAATGCAAGCGAATGTCCTTTAAGGGAAGTTACTTCCCTACATTTCCTGTATTAAGTTCTATTGATATAGCATTTATGAAAATAAATCTTGTGTATCATTTCCAAGTCAGTATATATGCACTGGTAAATTGTAGATACTTATTGCCTGTCTGAAAGTGGCAACAAAGGGAGGCAAACAATGAATCATAAATGACGGGGATTTCTCATCTGGCTTTCTGTGCCCGTCATATCTGCTAAAGAGTTACCATCAACGTATGACAAGGAACTAATTTCTGAAGTTTTGTCAGGGTTGCAAGAGAGTAAAATGCTAAAATACTGTAATAGTAAATGATGATAAATGACTGTTTGATAGAGTGGTCTCTGAAATTTTCAGGTCTTACTCCCTGTCAAGTATTGGCAATATCTTAGGGAGTTTCTTCGACTCAAAGAAAATGCATGAGTCTTGGTAAACTTGGCAAAGTACATTGTGGGAGTGATGGGGACTTGGACAAGTGTTTTTTGCGTGCTTGATCAAAATCAGCCATTTTAGCATAGACAAAAAAACCATAGTAATTTTGCTCAATGTACTGTTTCGGTTATTATTTGGTGCTGTCCCTAAATAGCCAAACAATGTCAATGAAAATCCTTCAGTAAGTTTCTATAGCACCGGTTAACCTGTTCATATGATACTTATTATGTGTCGGTGTGGTGATGTTGAATGATTGAATAACAAACCGAGAAACTTCATATAGGACTCCACATCTCCCCTTCTAGCCATCCTTACCTCGGCTCCCTAGTACTGATTTATTCTTCTTCTGTTTCTTCAACTAAACAGTTTTGGGAAAAGATTCGGTGAGTAATTAAATTAATCATTACAATATATCAGTTAGAACATATCTGACATACCGACTTTTCGAGATGTCTATATCACGAGATATCAAAAGAATGACAGTCTACAGAAATGATAACTTATCGATAAGTTATAGATAAATGATACCTGATAAATGTACAACAAAAAGTATGTTCTTTGATTCAAAGAATCGGTTATGTCATCCTTTACCTTGACCATCTTCGAGCCCTCGGCCACGAACCAACCACGTTCGTCGTGCATCTCCGCCATTCGACATCTTCGAGCCCTCGGCCACGAACCAGCCACGTTCGCCGTGCATCTCCGCCGTTCACCATCTCTGGGCCTTCGTTCAGGAACCAGTCACGTCCGGTACATCAAATTTAAATGCTCTTGTCATATACTAAACATGTTATAGTTATATTGCTGATGTAAACTTTAACTCTTACCGTGTTGAATGTATACACACACTTACCTGTAGCTTGGTTGTAACCTAGAGAAAAAACATGTCGGTTAGGAACCAGCTTCTTTCGTCGTACATCTTCTCCATTCGACATCTTTGAGCTCTCGGCCACGAACCAGCCACTTTCGTCATGTGTCTCCGCCAATCGTCATCTTCGAGCCTGGCCTTCGTTCACGGACCAGTCACGTCCGATACTTATATGTAAATGTCCTTTTGATATACTACACATATAATAGTTTTATTGCTTAAGTAAATTTCAATCTTACCGTGTTGATTTACAGACGCACTTACCTGTAGCTTGGTTGTAAGCTAGAGAAAAAAATATATACGAATCGTATTCACAATTAACATGTGGCGCACTGCACGAAACTGACCTATACTAATATATATTTGACAATGTACAAAATGCTATGACATTACTTGGACTCATTGTATACAAACCAGTGGTATCAACTGCCGTGTATGGTGTTGCAACTTCAACGGTTAACGGTACTGAATGGTCTAACAATGTTTCTGCCGTTGACAACAGTGTGTTGACAGGTGTAGAAACGGTTTGGCGGCTAAGTAGCGGTTCCTGTGATGCAGTAACGGATGGTGTATATGTGGTGCTCTCTTGCTGCTGTTTGGTTAACGAGGCTGCAATTATCGTCCTTTCCTCTGAAGGGGTTTGCTGCAAAGGTTCTAGTTCTGTTGTATTGGTTCCTATTGTTGGTGTATCTGTCGTGCTCTTATGTTGGATTGTAGTCGAGACTGTAGTTTCCGTGGTCATTATTGCTGTACTGTATTCGTCAGTGGTCCTTCGTGAGGTTGAGACCTCAGCTAATTCAGTTGATGGTATGGCTCTTGTTGTACTGCGTGAGGTATGATTCAGGTTTTGGTCGTTTTGTTGTGTACCCATCACTCGTAGGGTTGTCTGTTTGTTGTCAACATATAGTTGGGGAGTTACGGTGAGTGAACCCTCTGAAGAGAGAGAGAGAGAGTGTCCGATATAAAGTGATTTTTTTTGTGATTAACGGATGAGATAACGAAACCTTTGAATAGAAGGAATCTTACAATAATACAGAGTTGTAAGGAGTAACTTCAATCCTTGGAAAGGAATCAAAAGGGCGCTATCCATCTTAGGTTTTGATTTTGGAAACATTTAACATGTGGCCCATTCCAGGAAAGTGACCTATACTAATATAACTTATATTTGAAAATGTACAAAATGCTATGACATTGCTTCGACTCATTGTATACAAACCGGTGGTATCAATTGTCGTGTATGGTGTTTCAACTTCAACGGTTAACGGTACTGAATGGTCTAACAATGTTTCTGCCGTTGACAACAGTGTGTTGACAGGTGTAGAAGCGGTTCGGCGGCTAAGTAGTGGTTCCTGTGATGCAGTAACGGATGGTGTATATGTGGTGCTCTCTTGCCGCTGTTTGGTTAACGAGTCTGCAATTATCGTCGATTCCTCTGAAGGGGTTTGCTGCAAAGGTTCTAGTTCTGTTGTATGAATTCCTATTGTTGGTGTATCTGTGGTGCTCTTATGCTGTTGGATTGTAGTCGAGACTGTAGTTTCCGTGGTCATTATTGCTGTACTGTATTCGTCGGTGGTCCTTCGTGAGGTTGAGACCTCAGCTAATTCTGTTGATGGTACGGCTCTTGTTGTACTGCGTGAGGTATGATTCAGGTTTTGGTCGTTTTGTTGTGCACCCATCACTCGTAGGGTTGTCTGTTTATTGTCAACATTCTGTTGGGAAGTTACGGTGAGTAAACCCTCTGAGGAGAGAGAGAGATAGAGAAAGAGGGTGTCCGACATAAAGTGAAGTTTTTGTGATTAACGGATGAGATGACGAAACTTTTTAATAGAAGGAATCTTACAATAATACAGAGTTGTAGGGAGTAACATGATTGCAAAATCTCTTATCCCTTGGAATTCTTCACCAAAATTTAAAAACCATATCTTGGGAACCCGTATAAGTATCCTGAGAGAAATTTAAGAACTTTCATTTTTGGCCGAAATTTGGCAATTTTGTTCGATTTTGTTGTTTGTTCGATTTTTTATTTTGTTTTGTTTTGTTTTGTTTATTTTTGTTTTGTTTTATTTTGTTTTGTTTTATTTTGTTTTATTTTGTTTATTTTTTTATTTTTATTTTTTTATGTTTTTTTTTTATTTTGTTCGATTTTGTATGATTTTGTTCGATTTTGGCCCAAATCACGACTTTTTTTAATTCTTCCCAAAATTGTACCTGGGATGTGTGGCGCCCTTTTGATTTCTTTCCATGTGATCAGAGCAGAATAAACAGTCATATTTCGGTACAAAATGAAATTTAAAAACCATATCTTGACGTGATTTCATATGAAATTGAAATGACTAAAACTTCGTCGAATTCCACTTTTGTCAAGAGAGAAGCGTTTATTTGGGTTCTGGGAACCCGTATAAGTATCCTGAGAGAAATTTAAGAACTTTCCTTTTTGGCCGAAATTTGGCAATTTTGTAAGGCTATATATACCCTTATGATTTTGTTCGATTTTGGCCCAAATCACGACTTTTTTTAATTCTTCCCAAAATTGTACCTGGGATGTGTGGCGCCCTTTTGATTCCTCTCCATGTGATCAGAGCAGAATAAACAGTCATATTTCGGTAAAAAATGAAATTTAAAAACCATATCTTGACGTGATTTCATATGAAATTGAAATGACTAAAACTTCGTCGAATTCCACTTTTGTCACGAGAGAAGCGTTTATTTGGGTTCTGGGAACCCGTATAAGTATCCTGAGAGAAATTTAAGAACTTTCATTTTTGGCCGAAATTTGGCAATTTTGTAAGGCTATACCCTTATGATTTTGTTCGATTTTGGCCCAAATCACGACTTTTTTTAATTCTTCCCAAAAGTGTACCTGGAATGTGTGGCGCCCTTTTGATTTCTTTCCATGTGATCAGAGCAGAATAAACAGTCATATTTCGGTAAAAAATGAAATTTAAAAACCATATCTTGACGTGATTTCATATGAAATTGAAATGACTAAAACTTCGTCGAATTCCACTTTTGTCACGAGAGAAGCGTTTATTTTGGTTCTGGGAACCCGTATAAGTATCCTGAGAGAAATTTAAGAACTTTCATTTTTGGCCGAAATTTGGCAATTTTGTAAGGCTATACCCTTATGATTTTGTTCGATTTTGGCCCAAATCACGACTTTTTTTAATTCTTCCCAAAATTGTACCTGGGATGTGTGGCGCCCTTTTGATTTCTTTCCATGTGATCAGAGCAGAATAAACAGTCATATTTCGGTAAAAAATGAAATTTAAAAACCATATCTTGACGTGATTTCATATGAAATTTAAATGACTAAAACTTCGTCGAATTCCACTTTTGTCACAAGAGAAGCGTTTATTTTGGTTCTGGGAACCCGTATAAGTATCCTGAGAGAAATTTAAGAACTTTCATTTTTGGCCGAAATTTGGCAATTTTGTAAGGCCCTTATGATTTTGTTCGATTTTGGCCCAAATCACGACTTTTTTTAATTCTTCCCAAAATTGTACCTGGGATGTGTGGCGCCCTTTTGATTCCTTTCCATGTGATCAGAGCAGAATAAACAGTCATATTTCGGTAAAAAATGAAATTTAAAAACCATATCTTGACGTGATTTCATATGAAATTGAAATGACTAAAACTTCGTCGAATTCCACTTTTGTCACGAGAGAAGCGTTTATTTGGGTTCTGGGAACCCGTATAAGTATCCTGAGAGAAATTTAAGAACTTTCCTTTTTGGCCGAAATTTGGCAATTTTGTAAGGCTATATATACCCTTATGATTTTGTTCGATTTTGGCCCAAATCACGACTTTTTTTAATTCTTCCCAAAATTGTACCGGGGATGTGTGGCGCCCTTTTGATTCCTTTCCATGTGATCAGAGCAGAATAAACAGTCATATTTCGGTAAAAAATGAAATTTAAAAACCATATCTTGACGTGATTTCATATGAAATTTATATGACTAAAACTTCGTCGAATTCCACTTTTGTCAAGAGAGAAGCGTTTATTTGGGTTCTGGGAACCCGTATAAGTATCCTGAGAGAAATTTAAGAACTTTCATTTTTGGCCGAAATTTGGCAATTTTGTAAGGCTATACCTTTATGATTTTGTTCGATTTTGGCCCAAATCACGACTTTTTTTAATTCTTCCCAAAAGTGTACCTGGAATGTGTGGCGCCCTTTTGATTCCTTTCCATGTGATCAGAGCAGAATAAACAGTCATATTTCGGTAAAAAATGAAATTTAAAAACCATATCTTGACGTGATTTCATATGAAATTGAAATGACTAAAACTTCGTCGAATTCCACTTTTGTCAAGAGAGAAGCGTTTATTTGGGTTCTGGGAACCCGTATAAGTATCCTGAGAGAAATTTAAGAACTTTCATTTTTGGCCGAAATTTGGCAATTTTGTAAGGCTATACCCTTATGATTTTGTTCGATTTTGGCCCAAATCACGACTTTTTTTAATTCTTCCCAAAAGTGTACCTGGGATGTGTGGCGCCCTTTTGATTTCTTTCCATGTGATCAGAGCAGAATAAACAGTCATATTTCGTTAAAAAATGAAATTTAAAAACCATATCTTGACGTGATTTCATATGAAATTTAAATGACTAAAACTTCGTCGAATTCCACTTTTGTCACGAGAGAAGCGTTTATTTGGGTTCTGGGAACCCGTATAAGTATCCTGAGAGAAATTTAAGAACTTTCATTTTTGGCCGAAATTTGGCAATTTTGTAAGGCTATACCCTTATGATTTTGTTCGATTTTGGCCCAAATCACGACTTTTTTTAATTCTTCCCAAAATTGTACCTGGGATGTGTGGCGCCCTTTTGATTTCTTTCCATGTGATCAGAGCAGAATAAACAGTCATATTTCGGTAAAAAATGAAATTTAAAAACCATATCTTGACGTGATTTCATATGAAATTGAAATGACTAAAACTTCGTCGAATTCCACTTTTGTCACAAGAGAAGCGTTTATTTTGGTTCTGGGAACCCGTATAAGTATCCTGAGAGAAATTTAAGAACTTTCATTTTTGGCCGAAATTTGGCAATTTTGTAAGGCCCTTATGATTTTGTTCGATTTTGGCCCAAATCACGACTTTTTTTAATTCTTCCCAAAATTGTACCTGGGATGTGTGGCGCCCTTTTGATTTCTTTCCATGTGATCAGAGCAGAATAAACAGTCATATTTCGGTAAAAAATGAAATTTAAAAACCATATCTTGACGTGATTTCATATGAAATTGAAATGACTAAAACTTCGTCGAATTCCACTTTTGTCACAAGAGAAGCGTTTATTTTGGTTCTGGGAACCCGTATAAGTATCCTGAGAGAAATTTAAGAACTTTCATTTTTGGCCGAAATTTGGCAATTTTGTAAGGCCCTTATGATTTTGTTCGAGTTTGGCCCAAATCACGACTTTTTTTAATTCTTCCCAAAATTGTACCTGGGATGTGTGGCGCCCTTTTGATTCCTTTCCATGTGATCAGAGCAGAATAAACAGTCATATTTCGGTAAAAAATGAAATTTAAAAACCATATCTTGACGTGATTTCATATGAAATTTAAAGGACTAAAACTTCGTCGAATTCCACTTTTGTCACGAGAGAAGCGTTTATTTTGGTTCTGGGAACCCGTATATGTATCCTGAGAGAAATTTAAGAACTTTCATTTTTGGCCGAAATTTGGCAATTTTGTAAGGCTATATATACCCTTATGATTTTGTTCGATTTTGGCCCAAATCACGACTTTTTTTAATTCTTCCCAAAATTGTACCGGGGATGTGTGGCGCCCTTTTGATTCCTTTCCATGTGATCAGAGCAGAATAAACAGTCATATTTCGGTAAAAAATGAAATTTAAAAACCATATCTTGACGTGATTTCATATGAAATTGAAATGACTAAAACTTCGTCGAATTCCACTTTTGTCACGAGAGAAGCGTTTATTTTGGTTCTGGGAACCCGTATAAGTATCCTGAGAGAAATTTAAGAACTTTCATTTTTGGCCGAAATTTGGCAATTTTGTAAGGCTATACCCTTATGATTTTGTTCGATTTTGGCCCAAATCACCATATCTTGACGTGATTTCATATGAAATTTAAAGGACTAAAACTTCGTCGAATTCCACTTTTGTCACGAGAGAAGCGTTTATTTTGGTTCTGGGAACCCGTATATGTATCCTGAGAGAAATTTAAGAACTTTCATTTTTGGCCGAATTTTGGCAATTTTTTTAATTCTTCCCAAAAGTGTACCTGGAATGTGTGGCGCCCTTTTGATTTCTTTCCATGTGATCAGAGCAGAATAAACAGTCATATTTCGTTAAAAAATGAAATTTAAAAACCATATCTTGACGTGATTTCATATGAAATTTAAATGACTAAAACTTCGTCGAATTCCACTTTTGTCACGAGAGAAGCGTTTATTTGGGTTCTGGGAACCCGTATAAGTATCCTGAGAGAAATTTAAGAACTTTCATTTTTGGCCGAAATTTGGCAATTTTGTAAGGCTATACCCTTATGATTTTGTTCGATTTTGGCCCAAATCACGACTTTTTTTAATTCTTCCCAAAATTGTACCTGGGATGTGTGGCGCCCTTTTGATTTCTTTCCATGTGATCAGAGCAGAATAAACAGTCATATTTCGGTAAAAAATGAAATTTAAAAACCATATCTTGACGTGATTTCATATGAAATTGAAATGACTAAAACTTCGTCGAATTCCACTTTTGTCACAAGAGAAGCGTTTATTTTGGTTCTGGGAACCCGTATAAGTATCCTGAGAGAAATTTAAGAACTTTCATTTTTGGCCGAAATTTGGCAATTTTGTAAGGCCCTTATGATTTTGTTCGATTTTGGCCCAAATCACGACTTTTTTTAATTCTTCCCAAAATTGTACCTGGGATGTGTGGCGCCCTTTTGATTTCTTTCCATGTGATCAGAGCAGAATAAACAGTCATATTTCGGTAAAAAATGAAATTTAAAAACCATATCTTGACGTGATTTCATATGAAATTGAAATGACTAAAACTTCGTCGAATTCCACTTTTGTCACAAGAGAAGCGTTTATTTTGGTTCTGGGAACCCGTATAAGTATCCTGAGAGAAATTTAAGAACTTTCATTTTTGGCCGAAATTTGGCAATTTTGTAAGGCCCTTATGATTTTGTTCGAGTTTGGCCCAAATCACGACTTTTTTTAATTCTTCCCAAAATTGTACCGGGGATGTGTGGCGCCCTTTTGATTCCTTTCCATGTGATCAGAGCAGAATAAACAGTCATATTTCGGTAAAAAATGAAATTTAAAAACCATATCTTGACGTGATTTCATATGAAATTGAAATGACTAAAACTTCGTCGAATTCCACTTTTGTCACGAGAGAAGCGTTTATTTGGGTTCTGGGAACCCGTATAAGTATCCTGAGAGAAATTTAAGAACTTTCATTTTTGGCCGAAATTTGGCAATTTTGTAAGGCTATACCCTTATGATTTTGTTCGATTTTGGCCCAAATCACCATATCTTGACGTGATTTCATATGAAATTTAAAGGACTAAAACTTCGTCGAATTCCACTTTTGTCACGAGAGAAGCGTTTATTTTGGTTCTGGGAACCCGTATATGTATCCTGAGAGAAATTTAAGAACTTTCATTTTTGGCCGAATTTTGGCAATTTTTTTAATTCTTCCCAAAAGTGTACCTGGAATGTGTGGCGCCCTTTTGATTTCTTTCCATGTGATCAGAGCAGAATAAACAGTCATATTTCGGTAAAAAATGAAATTTAAAAACCATATCTTGACGTGATTTCATATGAAATTGAAATGACTAAAACTTCGTCGAATTCCACTTTTGTCACGAGAGAAGCGTTTATTTGGGTTCTGGGAACCCGTATAAGTATCCTGAGAGAAATTTAAGAACTTTCATTTTTGGCCGAAATTTGGCAATTTTGTAAGGCTATACCCTTATGATTTTGTTCGATTTTGGCCCAAATCACGACTTTTTTTAATTCTTCCCAAAATTGTACCTGGGATGTGTGGCGCCCTTTTGATTCCTTTCCATGTGATCAGAGCAGAATAAACAGTCATATTTCGGTAAAAAATGAAATTTAAAAACCATATCTTGACGTGATTTCATATGAAATTGAAATGACTAAAACTTCGTCGAATTCCACTTTTGTCACGAGAGAAGCGTTTATTTGGGTTCTGGGAACCCGTATAAGTATCCTGAGAGAAATTTAAGAACTTTCATTTTTGGCCGAAATTTGGCAATTTTGTAAGGCCCTTATGATTTTGTTCGATTTTGGCCCAAATCACGACTTTTTTTAATTCTTCCCAAAATTGTACCTGGGATGTGTGGCGCCCTTTTGATTTCTTTCCATGTGATCAGAGCAGAATAAACAGTCATATTTCGGTAAAAAATGAAATTTAAAAACCATATCTTGACGTGATTTCATATGAAATTTAAATGACTAAAACTTCGTCGAATTCCACTTTTGTCACAAGAGAAGCGTTTATTTTGGTTCTGGGAACCCGTATAAGTATCCTGAGAGAAATTTAAGAACTTTCATTTTTGGCCGAAATTTGGCAATTTTGTAAGGCCCTTATGATTTTGTTCGAGTTTGGCCCAAATCACGACTTTTTTTAATTCTTCCCAAAATTGTACCTGGGATGTGTGGCGCCCTTTTGATTCCTTTCCATGTGATCAGAGCAGAATAAACAGTCATATTTCGGTAAAAAATGAAATTTAAAAACCATATCTTGACGTGATTTCATATGAAATTTAAAGGACTAAAACTTCGTCGAATTCCACTTTTGTCACGAGAGAAGCGTTTATTTTGGTTCTGGGAACCCGTATATGTATCCTGAGAGAAATTTAAGAACTTTCATTTTTGGCCGAAATTTGGCAATTTTGTAAGGCTATATATACCCTTATGATTTTGTTCGATTTTGGCCCAAATCACGACTTTTTTTAATTCTTCCCAAAATTGTACCGGGGATGTGTGGCGCCCTTTTGATTCCTTTCCATGTGATCAGAGCAGAATAAACAGTCATATTTCGGTAAAAAATGAAATTTAAAAACCATATCTTGACGTGATTTCATATGAAATTGAAATGACTAAAACTTCGTCGAATTCCACTTTTGTCACGAGAGAAGCGTTTATTTGGGTTCTGGGAACCCGTATAAGTATCCTGAGAGAAATTTAAGAACTTTCATTTTTGGCCGAAATTTGGCAATTTTGTAAGGCTATACCCTTATGATTTTGTTCGATTTTGGCCCAAATCACCATATCTTGACGTGATTTCATATGAAATTTAAAGGACTAAAACTTCGTCGAATTCCACTTTTGTCACAAGAGAAGCGTTTATTTTGGTTCTGGGAACCCGTATATGTATCCTGAGAGAAATTTAAGAACTTTCATTTTTGGCCGAATTTTGGCAATTTTTTTAATTCTTCCCAAAATTGTACCTGGGATGTGTGGCGCCCTTTTGATTCCTTTCCATGTGATCAGAGCAGAATAAACAGTCATATTTTCGGTAAAAAATGAAATTTAAAAACCATATCTTGACGTGATTTCATATGAAATTTATATGACTAAAACTTCGTCGAATTCCACTTTTGTCACAAGAGAAGCGTTTATAGTATCCTGAGAGAAATTTAAGAACTTTCCATTTTTGGCCGAATATTGGCAATTTTGTAAGGCTATATATACCCTTATGATTTTGTTCGATTTTGGCCCAAATCACGACTTTTTTTAATTCTTCCCAAAAGTGTACCTGGAATGTGTGGCGCCCTTTTGATTTCTTTCCATGTGATCAGAGCAGAATAAACAGTCATATTTCGGTAAAAAATGAAATTTAAAAACCATATCTTGACGTGATTTCATATGAAATTTAAATGACTAAAACTTCGTCGAATTCCACTTTTGTCAAGAGGGAAGCGTTTCTTTGGGTTCTGGGAACCCGTATAAGTATCCTGAGAGAAATTTAAGAACTTTCATTTTTGGCCGAAATTTGGCAATTTTGTAAGGCTATATATACCCTTATGATTTTGTTCGATTTTGGCCCAAATCACGACTTTTTTTAATTCTTCCCAAAATTGTACCTGGGATGTGTGGCGCCCTTTTGATTCCTTTCCATGTGATCAGAGCAGAATAAACAGTCATATTTCGGTAAAAAATGAAATTTAAAAACCATATCTTGACGTGATTTCATATGAAATTGAAATGACTAAAACTTCGTCGAATTCCACTTTTGTCACGAGAGAAGCGTTTATTTGGGTTCTGGGAACCCGTATAAGTATCCTGAGAGAAATTTAAGAACTTTCATTTTTGGCCGAAATTTGGCAATTTTGTAAGGCTATACCCTTATGATTTTGTTCGATTTTGGCCCAAATCACGACTTTTTTTAATTCTTCCCAAAATTGTACCTGGGATGTGTGGCGCCCTTTTGATTTCTTTCCATGTGATCAGAGCAGAATAAACAGTCATATTTCGGTAAAAAATGAAATTTAAAAACCATATCTTGACGTGATTTCATATGAAATTTATATGACTAAAACTTCGTCGAATTCCACTTTTGTCAAGAGAGAAGCGTTTATTTGGGTTCTGGGAGCCCGTATAAGTATCCTGAGAGAAATTTAAGAACTTTCCATTTTTGGCCGAAATTTGGCAATTTTGTAAGACTATACCCTTATGATTTTGTTCGATTTTGGCCCAAATCACGACTTTTTTTAATTCTTCCCAAAATTGTACCTGGGATGTGTGGCGCCCTTTTGATTCCTTTCCATGTGATCAGAGCAGAATAAACAGTCATATTTCGGTAAAAAATGAAATTTAAAAACCATATCTTGACGTGATTTCATATGAAATTGAAATGACTAAAACTTCGTCGAATTCCACTTTTGTCACGAGAGAAGCGTTTATTTGGGTTCTGGGAACCCGTATAAGTATCCTGAGAGAAATTTAAGAACTTTCATTTTTGGCCGAAATTTGGCAATTTTGTAAGGCCCTTATGATTTTGTTCGATTTTGGCCCAAATCACGACTTTTTTTAATTCTTCCCAAAATTGTACCTGGGATGTGTGGCGCCCTTTTGATTTCTTTCCATGTGATCAGAGCAGAATAAACAGTCATATTTCGGTAAAAAATGAAATTTAAAAACCATATCTTGACGTGATTTCATATGAAATTGAAATGACTAAAACTTCGTCGAATTCCACTTTTGTCACAAGAGAAGCGTTTATTTTGGTTCTGGGAACCCGTATAAGTATCCTGAGAGAAATTTAAGAACTTTCATTTTTGGCCGAAATTTGGCAATTTTGTAAGGCCCTTATGATTTTGTTCGAGTTTGGCCCAAATCACGACTTTTTTTAATTCTTCCCAAAATTGTACCTGGGATGTGTGGCGCCCTTTTGATTCCTTTCCATGTGATCAGAGCAGAATAAACAGTCATATTTCGGTAAAAAATGAAATTTAAAAACCATATCTTGACGTGATTTCATATGAAATTTAAAGGACTAAAACTTCGTCGAATTCCACTTTTGTCACGAGAGAAGCGTTTATTTTGGTTCTGGGAACCCGTATATGTATCCTGAGAGAAATTTAAGAACTTTCATTTTTGGCCGAAATTTGGCAATTTTGTAAGGCTATATATACCCTTATGATTTTGTTCGATTTTGGCCCAAATCACGACTTTTTTTAATTCTTCCCAAAATTGTACCGGGGATGTGTGGCGCCCTTTTGATTCCTTTCCATGTGATCAGAGCAGAATAAACAGTCATATTTCGGTAAAAAATGAAATTTAAAAACCATATCTTGACGTGATTTCATATGAAATTGAAATGACTAAAACTTCGTCGAATTCCACTTTTGTCACGAGAGAAGCGTTTATTTGGGTTCTGGGAACCCGTATAAGTATCCTGAGAGAAATTTAAGAACTTTCATTTTTGGCCGAAATTTGGCAATTTTGTAAGGCTATACCCTTATGATTTTGTTCGATTTTGGCCCAAATCACCATATCTTGACGTGATTTCATATGAAATTTAAAGGACTAAAACTTCGTCGAATTCCACTTTTGTCACAAGAGAAGCGTTTATTTTGGTTCTGGGAACCCGTATATGTATCCTGAGAGAAATTTAAGAACTTTCATTTTTGGCCGAATTTTGGCAATTTTTTTAATTCTTCCCAAAATTGTACCTGGGATGTGTGGCGCCCTTTTGATTCCTTTCCATGTGATCAGAGCAGAATAAACAGTCATATTTTCGGTAAAAAATGAAATTTAAAAACCATATCTTGACGTGATTTCATATGAAATTTATATGACTAAAACTTCGTCGAATTCCACTTTTGTCACAAGAGAAGCGTTTATAGTATCCTGAGAGAAATTTAAGAACTTTCCATTTTTGGCCGAATATTGGCAATTTTGTAAGGCTATATATACCCTTATGATTTTGTTCGATTTTGGCCCAAATCACGACTTTTTTTAATTCTTCCCAAAAGTGTACCTGGAATGTGTGGCGCCCTTTTGATTTCTTTCCATGTGATCAGAGCAGAATAAACAGTCATATTTCGGTAAAAAATGAAATTTAAAAACCATATCTTGACGTGATTTCATATGAAATTTAAATGACTAAAACTTCGTCGAATTCCACTTTTGTCAAGAGGGAAGCGTTTCTTTGGGTTCTGGGAACCCGTATAAGTATCCTGAGAGAAATTTAAGAACTTTCATTTTTGGCCGAAATTTGGCAATTTTGTAAGGCTATATATACCCTTATGATTTTGTTCGATTTTGGCCCAAATCACGACTTTTTTTAATTCTTCCCAAAATTGTACCGGGGATGTGTGGCGCCCTTTTGATTCCTTTCCATGTGATCAGAGCAGAATAAACAGTCATATTTCGGTAAAAAATGAAATTTAAAAACCATATCTTGACGTGATTTCATATGAAATTGAAATGACTAAAACTTCGTCGAATTCCACTTTTGTCACGAGAGAAGCGTTTATTTGGGTTCTGGGAACCCGTATAAGTATCCTGAGAGAAATTTAAGAACTTTCATTTTTGGCCGAAATTTGGCAATTTTGTAAGGCTATACCCTTATGATTTTGTTCGATTTTGGCCCAAATCACGACTTTTTTTAATTCTTCCCAAAATTGTACCTGGGATGTGTGGCGCCCTTTTGATTTCTTTCCATGTGATCAGAGCAGAATAAACAGTCATATTTCGGTAAAAAATGAAATTTAAAAACCATATCTTGACGTGATTTCATATGAAATTTATATGACTAAAACTTCGTCGAATTCCACTTTTGTCAAGAGAGAAGCGTTTATTTGGGTTCTGGGAGCCCGTATAAGTATCCTGAGAGAAATTTAAGAACTTTCCATTTTTGGCCGAAATTTGGCAATTTTGTAAGGCTATACCCTTATGATTTTGTTCGATTTTGGCCCAAATCACGACTTTTTTTAATTCTTCCCAAAAGTGTACCTGGAATGTGTGGCGCCCTTTTGATTCCTTTCCATGTGATCAGAGCAGAATAAACAGTCATATTTCGGTAAAAAATGAAATTTAAAAACCATATCTTGACGTGATTTCATATGAAATTGAAATGACTAAAACTTCGTCGAATTCCACTTTTGTCAAGAGAGAAGCGTTTATTTGGGTTCTGGGAACCCGTATAAGTATCCTGAGAGAAATTTAAGAACTTTCATTTTTGGCCGAAATTTGGCAATTTTGTAAGGCTATACCCTTATGATTTTGTTCGATTTTGGCCCAAATCACGACTTTTTTTAATTCTTCCCAAAAGTGTACCTGGGATGTGTGGCGCCCTTTTGATTCCTTTCCATGTGATCAGAGCAGAATAAACAGTCATATTTCGTTAAAAAATGAAATTTAAAAACCATATCTTGACGTGATTTCATATGAAATTTAAATGACTAAAACTTCGTCGAATTCCACTTTTGTCACGAGAGAAGCGTTTATTTGGGTTCTGGGAACCCGTATAAGTATCCTGAGAGAAATTTAAGAACTTTCATTTTTGGCCGAATATTGGCAATTTTGTAAGGCTATACCCTTATGATTTTGTTCGATTTTGGCCCAAATCACGACTTTTTTTAATTCTTCCCAAAATTGTACCTGGGATGTGTGGCGCCCTTTTGATTTCTTTCCATGTGATCAGAGCAGAATAAACAGTCATATTTCGGTAAAAAATGAAATTTAAAAACCATATCTTGACGTGATTTCATATGAAATTTAAAAGACTAAAACTTCGTCGAATTCCACTTTTGTCACAAGAGAAGCGTTTATTTTGGTTCTGGGAACCCGTATAAGTATCCTGAGAGAAATTTAAGAACTTTCATTTTTGGCCGAAATTTGGCAATTTTGTAAGGCCCTTATGATTTTGTTCGATTTTGGCCCAAATCACGACTTTTTTTAATTCTTCCCAAAATTGTACCTGGGATGTGTGGCGCCCTTTTGATTCCTTTCCATGTGATCAGAGCAGAATAAACAGTCATATTTCGGTAAAAAATGAAATTTAAAAACCATATCTTGACGTGATTTCATATGAAATTTAAATGACTAAAACTTCGTCGAATTCCACTTTTGTCACAAGAGAAGCGTTTATTTGGGTTCTGGGAACCCGTATAAGTATCCTGAGAGAAATTTAAGAACTTTCATTTTTGGCCGAAATTTGGCAATTTTGTAAGGCTATACCCTTATGATTTTGTTCGATTTTGGCCCAAATCACGACTTTTCTTAATTCTTCCCAAAATTGTACCTGGGATGTGTGGCGCCCTTTTGATTCCTTCCCATGTGATCAGAGCAGAATAAACAGTCATATTTCGGTAAAAAATGAAATTTAAAAACCATATCTTGACGTGATTTCATATGAAATTGAAATGACTAAAACTTCGTCGAATTCCACTTTTGTCACGAGAGAAGCGTTTATTTGGGTTCTGGGAACCCGTATAAGTATCCTGAGAGAAATTTAAGAACTTTCATTTTTGGCCGAAATTTGGCAATTTTGTAAGGCTATACCCTTATGATTTTGTTCGATTTTGGCCCAAATCACGACTTTTCTTAATTCTTCCCAAAATTGTACCTGGGATGTGTGGCGCCCTTTTGATTCCTTTCCATGTGATCAGAGCAGAATAAACAGTCATATTTTCGGTAAAAAATGAAATTTAAAAACCATATCTTGACGTGATTTCATATGAAATTTATATGACTAAAACTTCGTCGAATTCCACTTTTGTCACAAGAGAAGCGTTTATTTGGGTTCTGGGAACCCGTATAAGTATCCTGAGAGAAATTTAAGAACTTTCATTTTTGGCCGAAATTTGGCAATTTTGTAAGGCTATACCCTTATGATTTTGTTCGATTTTGGCCCAAATCACCATATCTTGACGTGATTTCATATGAAATTTAAAAGACTAAAACTTCGTCGAATTCCACTTTTGTCACGAGAGAAGCGTTTATTTTGGTTCTGGGAACCCGTATATGTATCCTGAGAGAAATTTAAGAACTTTCATTTTTGGCCGAATTTTGGCAATTTTTTTAATTCTTCCCAAAAGTGTACCTGGAATGTGTGGCGCCCTTTTGATTTCTTTCCATGTGATCAGAGCAGAATAAACAGTCATATTTCGGTAAAAAATGAAATTTAAAAACCATATCTTGACGTGATTTCATATGAAATTGAAATGACTAAAACTTCGTCGAATTCCACTTTTGTCACGAGAGAAGCGTTTATTTGGGTTCTGGGAACCCGTATAAGTATCCTGAGAGAAATTTAAGAACTTTCATTTTTGGCCGAAATTTGGCAATTTTGTAAGGCTATACCCTTATGATTTTGTTCGATTTTGGCCCAAATCACGACTTTTTTTAATTCTTCCCAAAATTGTACCTGGGATGTGTGGCGCCCTTTTGATTCCTTTCCATGTGATCAGAGCAGAATAAACAGTCATATTTCGGTAAAAAATGAAATTTAAAAACCATATCTTGACGTGATTTCATATGATATTGAAATGACTAAAACTTCGTCGAATTCCACTTTTGTCACGAGAGAAGCGTTTATTTGGGTTCTGGGAACCCGTATAAGTATCCTGAGAGAAATTTAAGAACTTTCATTTTTGGCCGAAATTTGGCAATTTTGTAAGGCTATACCCTTATGATTTTGTTCGATTTTGGCCCAAATCACGACTTTTTTTAATTCTTCCCAAAATTGTACCTGGGATGTGTGGCGCCCTTTTGATTCCTTTCCATGTGATCAGAGCAGAATAAACAGTCATATTTGCGGTAAAAAATGAAATTGAAAAACCATATCTTGACGTGATTTCATATGAAATTTATATGACTAAAACTTCGTCGAATTCCACTTTTGTCACGAGAGAAGCGTTTATTTGGGTTCTGGGAACCCGTATAAGTATCCTGAGAGAAATTTAAGAACTTTCATTTTTGGCCGAAATTTGGCAATTTTGTAAGGCTATACCCTTATGATTTTGTTCGATTTTGGCCCAAATCACGACTTTTTTTAATTCTTCCCAAAAGTGTACCTGGGATGTGTGGCGCCCTTTTGATTTCTATCCATGTGATCAGAGCAGAATAAACAGTCATATTTCGGTAAAAAATGAAATTTAAAAACCATATCTTGACGTGATTTCATATGAAATTTAAAGGACTAAAACTTCGTCGAATTCCACTTTTGTCACGAGAGAAGCGTTTATTTGGGTTCTGGGAACCCGTATATGTATCCTGAGAGAAATTTAAGAACTTTCATTTTTGGCCGAATATTGGCAATTTTGTAAGGCTATACCCTTATGATTTTGTTCGATTTTGGCCCAAATCACGACTTTTTTAATTCTTCCCAAAAGTGTACCTGGAATGTGTGGCGCCCTTTTGATTTCCTTCCATGTGATCAGAGCAGAATAAACAGTCATATTTCGGTAAAAAATGAAATTTAAAAACCATATCTTGACGTGATTTCATATGAAATTGAAATGACTAAAACTTCGTCGAATTCCACTTTTGTCAAGAGGGAAGCGTTTATTTGGGTTCTGGGAACCCGTATAAGTATCCTGAGAGAAATTTAAGAACTTTCATTTTTGGCCGAAATTTTGTAAGGCTATACCCTTATGATTTTGTTCGATTTTGGCCCAAATCACGACTTTTTTTAATTCTTCCCAAAAGTGTACCTGGGATGTGTGGCGCCCTTTTGATTCCTTTCCATGTGATCAGAGCAGAATAAACAGTCATATTTCGTTAAAAAATGAAATTTAAAAACCATATCTTGACGTGATTTCATATGAAATTTAAATGACTAAAACTTCGTCGAATTCCACTTTTGTCACGAGAGAAGCGTTTATTTGGGTTCTGGGAACCCGTATAAGTATCCTGAGAGAAATTTAAGAACTTTCATTTTTGGCCGAAATTTGGCAATTTTGTAAGGCTATACCCTTATGATTTTGTTCGATTTTGGCCCAAATCACGACTTTTTTTAATTCTTCCCAAAATTGTACCTGGGATGTGTGGCGCCCTTTTGATTTCTTTCCATGTGATCAGAGCAGAATAAACAGTCATATTTCGGTAAAAAATGAAATTTAAAAACCATATCTTGACGTGATTTCATATGAAATTGAAATGACTAAAACTTCGTCGAATTCCACTTTTGTCACAAGAGAAGCGTTTATTTGGGTTCTGGGAACCCGTATAAGTATCCTGAGAGAAATTTAAGAACTTTCATTTTTGGCCGAAATTTGGCAATTTTGTAAGGCCCTTATGATTTTGTTCGATTTTGGCCCAAATCACGACTTTTTTTAATTCTTCCCAAAATTGTACCTGGGATGTGTGGCGCCCTTTTGATTCCTTTCCATGTGATCAGAGCAGAATAAACAGTCATATTTCGGTAAAAAATGAAATTGAAAAACCATATCTTGACGTGATTTCATATGAAATTGAAATGACTAAAACTTCGTCGAATTCCACTTTTGTCAAGAGAGAAGCGTTTATTTGGGTTCTGGGAACCCGTATAAGTATCCTGAGAGAAATTTAAGAACTTTCATTTTTGGCCGAAATTTTGTAAGGCTATACCCTTATGATTTTGTTCGATTTTGGCCCAAATCACGACTTTTTTTAATTCTTCCCAAAAGTGTACCTGGGATGTGTGGCGCCCTTTTGATTCCTTTCCATGTGATCAGAGCAGAATAAACAGTCATATTTCGGTAAAAAATGAAATTTAAAAACCATATCTTGACGTGATTTCATATGAAATTTAAATGACTAAAACTTCGTCGAATTCCACTTTTGTCACGAGAGAAGCGTTTATTTGGGTTCTGGGAACCCGTATAAGTATCCTGAGAGAAATTTAAGAACTTTCATTTTTGGCCGAAATTTGGCAATTTTGTAAGGCTATACCCTTATGATTTTGTTCGATTTTGGCCCAAATCACGACTTTTTTTAATTCTTCCCAAAATTGTACCTGGGATGTGTGGCGCCCTTTTGATTTCTTTCCATGTGATCAGAGCAGAATAAACAGTCATATTTCGGTAAAAAATGAAATTTAAAAACCATATCTTGACGTGATTTCATATGAAATTTAAATGACTAAAACTTCGTCGAATTCCACTTTTGTCACAAGAGAAGCGTTTATTTGGGTTCTGGGAACCCGTATAAGTATCCTGAGAGAAATTTAAGAACTTTCATTTTTGGCCGAAATTTGGCAATTTTGTAAGGCCCTTATGATTTTGTTCGATTTTGGCCCAAATCACGACTTTTTTTAATTCTTCCCAAAATTGTACCTGGGATGTGTGGCGCCCTTTTGATTCCTTTCCATGTGATCAGAGCAGAATAAACAGTCATATTTCGGTAAAAAATGAAATTGAAAAACCATATCTTGACGTGATTTCATATGAAATTTAAAAGACTAAAACTTCGTCGAATTCCACTTTTGTCACGAGAGAAGCGTTTATTTTGGTTCTGGGAACCCGTATATGTATCCTGAGAGAAATTTAAGAACTTTCATTTTTGGCCGAAATTTGGCAATTTTGTAAGGCTATACCCTTATGATTTTGTTCGATTTTGGCCCAAATCACGACTTTTTTTAATTCTTCCCAAAAGTGTACCTGGAATGTGTGGCGCCCTTTTGATTTCTTTCCATGTGATCAGAGCAGAATAAACAGTCATATTTCGGTAAAAAATGAAATTTAAAAACCATATCTTGACGTGATTTCATATGAAATTGAAATGACTAAAACTTCGTCGAATTCCACTTTTGTCACGAGAGAAGCGTTTATTTGGGTTCTGGGAACCCGTATAAGTATCCTGAGAGAAATTTAAGAACTTTCATTTTTGGCCGAAATTTGGCAATTTTGTAAGGCTATACCCTCATGATTTTGTTCGATTTTGGCCCAAATCACGACTTTTTTTAATTCTTCCCAAAATTGTACCTGGGATGTGTGGCGCCCTTTTGATTCCTTTCCATGTGATCAGAGCAGAATAAACAGTCATATTTCGGTAAAAAATGAAATTTAAAAACAATATCTTGACGTGATTTCATATGAAATTGAAATGACTAAAACTTCGTCGAATTCCACTTTTGTCAAGAGGGAAGCGTTTATTTGGGTTCTGGGAACCCGTATAAGTATCCTGAGAGAAATTTAAGAACTTTCATTTTTGGCCGAAATTTGGCAATTTTGTAAGGCTATACCCTTATGATTTTGTTCGATTTTGGCCCAAATCACGACTTTTTTTAATTCTTCCCAAAAGTGTACCTGGGATGTGTGGCGCCCTTTTGATTTCTTTCCATGTGATCAGAGCAGAATAAACAGTCATATTTCGGTAAAAAATGAAATTTAAAAACCATATCTTGACGTGATTTCATATGAAATTTATATGACTAAAACTTCGTCGAATTCCACTTTTGTCACGAGAGAAGCGTTTATTTGGGTTCTGGGAACCCGTATAAGTATCCTGAGAGAAATTTAAGAACTTTCATTTTTGGCCGAAATTTGGCAATTTTGTAAGGCTATACCCTTATGATTTTTTTCGATTTTGGCCCAAATCACGACTTTTTTTAATTCTTCCCAAAATTGTACCTGGGATGTGTGGCGCCCTTTTGATTCCTTTCCATGTGATCAGAGCAGAATAAACAGTCATATTTCGGTAAAAAATGAAATTTAAAAACCATATCTTGACGTGATTTCATATGAAATTTAAAGAACTAAAACTTCGTCGAATTCCACTTTTGTCACGAGAGAAGCGTTTATTTGGGTTCTGGGAACCCGTATAAGTATCCTGAGAGAAATTTAAGAACTCTCATTTTTGGCCGAAATTTGGCAATTTTGTAAGGCTATACCCTTATGATTTTGTTCGATTTTGGCCCAAATCACGACTTTTTTTAATTCTTCCCAAAATTGTACCTGGGATGTGTGGCGCCCTTTTGATTTCTTTCCATGTGATCAGAGTAGAATAAACAGTCATATTTCGGTAAAAAATGAAATTTAAAAACCATATCTTGACGTGATTTCATATGAAATTTATATGACTAAAACTTCGTCGAATTCCACTTTTGTCACGAGAGAAGCGTTTATTTGGGTTCTGGGAACCCGTATAAGTATCCTGAGAGAAATTTAAGAACTTTCATTTTTGGCCGAAATTTGGCAATTTTGTAAGGCTATACCCTTATGATTTTGTTCGATTTTGGCCCAAATCACGACTTTTTTTAATTCTTCCCAAAAGTGTACCTGGGATGTGTGGCGCCCTTTTGATTTCTTTCCATGTGATCAGAGCAGAATAAACAGTCATAATTCGGTAAAAAATGAAATTTAAAAACCATATCTTGACGTGATTTCATATGAAATTTATATGACTAAAACTTCGTCGAATTCCACTTTTGTCACGAGAGAAGCGTTTATTTGGGTTCTGGGAACCCGTATAAGTATCCTGAGAGAAATTTAAGAACTTTCATTTTTGGCCGAAATTTGGCAATTTTGTAAGGCTATACCCTTATGATTTTGTTCGATTTTGGCCCAAATCACGACTTTTTTTTAATTCTTCCCAAAATTGTACCTGGGATGTGTGGCGCCCTTTTGATTCCTTTCCATGTGATCAGAGCAGAATAAACAGTCATATTTCGGTAAAAAATGAAATTTAAAAACCATATCTTGACGTGATTTCATATGAAATTTAAATGACTAAAACTTCGTCGAATTCCACTTTTGTCAAGAGAGAAGCGTTTATTTGGGTTCTGGGAACCCGTATAAGTATCCTGAGAGAAATTTAAGAACTTTCATTATTGGCCGAAATTTGGCAATTTTGTAAGGCCCTTATGATTTTGTTCGATTTTGGCCCAAATCACGACTTTTTTTAATTCTTCCCAAAATTGTGCCTGGGATGTGTGGCGCCCTTTTGATTCCTTTCCATGTGATCAGAGCAGAATAAACAGTCATATTTCGGTAAAAAATGAAATTTAAAAACCATATCTTGACGTGATTTCATATGAAATTGAAATGACTAAAACTTCGTCGAATTCCACTTTTGTCACGAGAGAAGCGTTTATTTGGGTTCTGGGAACCCGTATAAGTATCCTGAGAGAAATTTAAGAACTTTCATTTTTGGCCGAAATTTGGCAATTTTGTAAGGCTATACCCTTATGATTTTGTTCGATTTTGGCCCAAATCACGACTTTTTTTAATTCTTCCCAAAATTGTACCTGGGATGTGTGGCGCCCTTTTGATTTCTTTCCATGTGATCAGAGCAGAATAAACAGTCATATTTCGGTAAAAAATGAAATTTAAAAACCATATCTTGACGTGATTTCATATGAAATTTAAAGGACTAAAACTTCGTCGAATTCCACTTTTGTCACGAGAGAAGCGTTTATTTGGGTTCTGGGAACCCGTATAAGTATCCTGAGAGAAATTTAAGAACTTTCATTATTGGCCGAAATTTGGCAATTTTGTAAGGCTATACCCTTATGATTTTGTTCGATTTTGGCCCAAATCACGACTTTTTTAATTCTTCCCAAAATTGTACCTGGGATGTGTGGCGCCCTTTTGATTTCTTTCCATGTGATCAGAGCAGAATAAACAGTCATATTTCGGTAAAAAATGAAATTGAAAAACCATATCTTGACGTGATTTCATATGAAATTGAAATGACTAAAACTTCGTCGAATTCCACTTTTGTCACGAGAGAAGCGTTTATTTGGGTTCTGGGAACCCGTATAAGTATCCTGAGAGAAATTTAAGAACTTTCATTTTTGGCCGAAATTTGGCAATTTTGTAAGGCTATACCCTTATGATTTTGTTCGATTTTGGCCCAAATCACGACTTTTTTTAATTCTTCCCAAAATTGTACCTGGGATGTGTGGCGCCCTTTTGATTCCTTTCCATGTGATCAGAGCAGAATAAACAGTCATATTTCGGTAAAAAATGAAATTTAAAAACCATATCTTGACGTGATTTCATATGAAATTTAAAGAACTAAAACTTCGTCGAATTCCACTTTTGTCACGAGAGAAGCGTTTATTTGGGTTCTGGGAACCCGTATAAGTATCCTGAGAGAAATTTAAGAACTCTCATTTTTGGCCGAAATTTGGCAATTTTGTAAGGCTATACCCTTATGATTTTGTTCGATTTTGGCCCAAATCACGACTTTTTTTAATTCTTCCCAAAATTGTACCTGGGATGTGTGGCGCCCTTTTGATTTCTTTCCATGTGATCAGAGTAGAATAAACAGTCATATTTCGGTAAAAAATGAAATTGAAAAACCATATCTTGACGTGATTTCATATGAAATTTATATGACTAAAACTTCGTCGAATTCCACTTTTGTCACGAGAGAAGCGTTTATTTGGGTTCTGGGAACCCGTATAAGTATCCTGAGAGAAATTTAAGAACTTTCATTTTTGGCCGAAATTTGGCAATTTTGTAAGGCTATACCCTTATGATTTTGTTCGATTTTGGCCCAAATCACGACTTTTTTTAATTCTTCCCAAAAGTGTACCTGGGATGTGTGGCGCCCTTTTGATTTCTTTCCATGTGATCAGAGCAGAATAAACAGTCATATTTCGGTAAAAAATGAAATTTAAAAACCATATCTTGACGTGATTTCATATGAAATTTAAAGAACTAAAACTTCGTCGAATTCCACTTTTGTCACGAGAGAAGCGTTTATTTGGGTTCTGGGAACCCGTATAAGTATCCTGAGAGAAATTTAAGAACTCTCATTTTTGGCCGAAATTTGGCAATTTTGTAAGGCTATACCCTTATGATTTTGTTCGATTTTGGCCCAAATCACGACTTTTTTTAATTCTTCCCAAAATTGTACCTGGGATGTGTGGCGCCCTTTTGATTTCTTTCCATGTGATCAGAGTAGAATAAACAGTCATATTTCGGTAAAAAATGAAATTTAAAAACCATATCTTGACGTGATTTCATATGAAATTTATATGACTAAAACTTCGTCGAATTCCACTTTTGTCACGAGAGAAGCGTTTATTTGGGTTCTGGGAACCCGTATAAGTATCCTGAGAGAAATTTAAGAACTTTCATTTTTGGCCGAAATTTGGCAATTTTGTAAGGCTATACCCTTATGATTTTGTTCGATTTTGGCCCAAATCACGACTTTTTTTAATTCTTCCCAAAATTGTACCTGGGATGTGTGGCGCCCTTTTGATTCCTTTCCATGTGATCAGAGCAGAATAAACAGTCATATTTCGGTAAAAAATGAAATTTAAAAACCATATCTTGACGTGATTTCATATGAAATTTAAATGACTAAAACTTCGTCGAATTCCACTTTTGTCACAAGAGAAGCGTTTATTTGGGTTCTGGGAACCCGTATAAGTATCCTGAGAGAAATTTAAGAACTTTCATTATTGGCCGAAATTTGGCAATTTTGTAAGGCCCTTATGATTTTGTTCGATTTTGGCCCAAATCACGACTTTTTTTAATTCTTCCCAAAATTGTGCCTGGGATGTGTGGCGCCCTTTTGATTCCTTTCCATGTGATCAGAGCAGAATAAACAGTCATATTTCGGTAAAAAATGAAATTTAAAAACCATATCTTGACGTGATTTCATATGAAATTGAAATGACTAAAACTTCGTCGAATTCCACTTTTGTCACGAGAGAAGCGTTTATTTGGGTTCTGGGAACCCGTATAAGTATCCTGAGAGAAATTTAAGAACTTTCATTTTTGGCCGAAATTTGGCAATTTTGTAAGGCTATACCCTTATGATTTTGTTCGATTTTGGCCCAAATCACGACTTTTTTTAATTCTTCCCAAAATTGTACCTGGGATGTGTGGCGCCCTTTTGATTTCTTTCCATGTGATCAGAGCAGAATAAACAGTCATATTTCGGTAAAAAATGAAATTTAAAAACCATATCTTGACGTGATTTCATATGAAATTTAAAGGACTAAAACTTCGTCGAATTCCACTTTTGTCACGAGAGAAGCGTTTATTTGGGTTCTGGGAACCCGTATAAGTATCCTGAGAGAAATTTAAGAACTTTCATTATTGGCCGAAATTTGGCAATTTTGTAAGGCTATACCCTTATGATTTTGTTCGATTTTGGCCCAAATCACGACTTTTTTTAATTCTTCCCAAAATTGTACCTGGGATGTGTGGCGCCCTTTTGATTTCTTTCCATGTGATCAGAGCAGAATAAACAGTCATATTTCGGTAAAAAATGAAATTTAAAAACCATATCTTGACGTGATTTCATATGAAATTGAAATGACTAAAACTTCGTCGAATTCCACTTTTGTCACGAGAGAAGCGTTTATTTGGGTTCTGGGAACCCGTATAAGTATCCTGAGAGAAATTTAAGAACTTTCATTTTTGGCCGAAATTTGGCAATTTTGTAAGGCTATACCCTTATGATTTTGTTCGATTTTGGCCCAAATCACGACTTTTTTTAATTCTTCCCAAAATTGTACCTGGGATGTGTGGCGCCCTTTTGATTTCTTTCCATGTGATCAGAGCAGAATAAACAGTCATATTTCGGTAAAAAATGAAATTTAAAAACCATATCTTGACGTGATTTCATATGAAATTGAAATGACTAAAACTTCGTCGAATTCCACTTTTGTCACGAGAGAAGCGTTTATTTGGGTTCTGGGAACCCGTATAAGTATCCTGAGAGAAATTTAAGAACTTTCATTTTTGGCCGAAATTTGGCAATTTTGTAAGGCTATACCCTTATGATTTTGTTCGATTTTGGCCCAAATCACGACTTTTTTTAATTCTTCCCAAAATTGTACCTGGGATGTGTGGCGCCCTTTTGATTCCTTTCCATGTGATCAGAGCAGAATAAACAGTCATATTTCGGTAAAAAATGAAATTTAAAAACCATATCTTGACGTGATTTCATATGAAATTTAAAGAACTAAAACTTCGTCGAATTCCACTTTTGTCACGAGAGAAGCGTTTATTTGGGTTCTGGGAACCCGTATAAGTATCCTGAGAGAAATTTAAGAACTCTCATTTTTGGCCGAAATTTGGCAATTTTGTAAGGCTATACCCTTATGATTTTGTTCGATTTTGGCCCAAATCACGACTTTTTTTAATTCTTCCCAAAATTGTACCTGGGATGTGTGGCGCCCTTTTGATTTCTTTCCATGTGATCAGAGTAGAATAAACAGTCATATTTCGGTAAAAAATGAAATTGAAAAACCATATCTTGACGTGATTTCATATGAAATTTATATGACTAAAACTTCGTCGAATTCCACTTTTGTCACGAGAGAAGCGTTTATTTGGGTTCTGGGAACCCGTATAAGTATCCTGAGAGAAATTTAAGAACTTTCATTTTTGGCCGAAATTTGGCAATTTTGTAAGGCTATACCCTTATGATTTTGTTCGATTTTGGCCCAAATCACGACTTTTTTTAATTCTTCCCAAAAGTGTACCTGGGATGTGTGGCGCCCTTTTGATTTCTTTCCATGTGATCAGAGCAGAATAAACAGTCATAATTCGGTAAAAAATGAAATTGAAAAACCATATCTTGACGTGATTTCATATGAAATTTATATGACTAAAACTTCGTCGAATTCCACTTTTGTCACGAGAGAAGCGTTTATTTGGGTTCTGGGAACCCGTATAAGTATCCTGAGAGAAATTTAAGAACTTTCATTTTTGGCCGAAATTTGGCAATTTTGTAAGGCTATACCCTTATGATTTTGTTCGATTTTGGCCCAAATCACGACTTTTTTTTAATTCTTCCCAAAATTGTACCTGGGATGTGTGGCGCCCTTTTGATTCCTTTCCATGTGATCAGAGCAGAATAAACAGTCATATTTCGGTAAAAAATGAAATTTAAAAACCATATCTTGACGTGATTTCATATGAAATTTAAATGACTAAAACTTCGTCGAATTCCACTTTTGTCAAGAGAGAAGCGTTTATTTGGGTTCTGGGAACCCGTATAAGTATCCTGAGAGAAATTTAAGAACTTTCATTTTTGGCCGAAATTTGGCAATTTTGTAAGGCTATACCCTTATGATTTTGTTCGATTTTGGCCCAAATCACGACTTTTTTTAATTCTTCCCAAAATTGTACCTGGGATGTGTGGCGCCCTTTTGATTTCTTTCCATGTGATCAGAGCAGAATAAACAGTCATATTTCGGTAAAAAATGAAATTTAAAAACCATATCTTGACGTGATTTCATATGAAATTGAAATGACTAAAACTTCGTCGAATTCCACTTTTGTCACGAGAGAAGCGTTTATTTGGGTTCTGGGAACCCGTATAAGTATCCTGAGAGAAATTTAAGAACTTTCATTTTTGGCCGAAATTTGGCAATTTTGTAAGGCTATACCCTTATGATTTTGTTCGATTTTGGCCCAAATCACGACTTTTTTTAATTCTTCCCAAAATTGTACCTGGGATGTGTGGCGCCCTTTTGATTCCTTTCCATGTGATCAGAGCAGAATAAACAGTCATATTTCGGTAAAAAATGAAATTTAAAAACCATATCTTGACGTGATTTCATATGAAATTTAAAGAACTAAAACTTCGTCGAATTCCACTTTTGTCACGAGAGAAGCGTTTATTTGGGTTCTGGGAACCCGTATAAGTATCCTGAGAGAAATTTAAGAACTCTCATTTTTGGCCGAAATTTGGCAATTTTGTAAGGCTATACCCTTATGATTTTGTTCGATTTTGGCCCAAATCACGACTTTTTTTAATTCTTCCCAAAATTGTACCTGGGATGTGTGGCGCCCTTTTGATTTCTTTCCATGTGATCAGAGTAGAATAAACAGTCATATTTCGGTAAAAAATGAAATTGAAAAACCATATCTTGACGTGATTTCATATGAAATTTATATGACTAAAACTTCGTCGAATTCCACTTTTGTCACGAGAGAAGCGTTTATTTGGGTTCTGGGAACCCGTATAAGTATCCTGAGAGAAATTTAAGAACTCTCATTTTTGGCCGAAATTTGGCAATTTTGTAAGGCTATACCCTTATGATTTTGTTCGATTTTGGCCCAAATCACGACTTTTTTTAATTCTTCCCAAAAGTGTACCTGGGATGTGTGGCGCCCTTTTGATTTCTTTCCATGTGATCAGAGCAGAATAAACAGTCATAATTCGGTAAAAAATGAAATTTAAAAACCATATCTTGACGTGATTTCATATGAAATTTATATGACTAAAACTTCGTCGAATTCCACTTTTGTCACGAGAGAAGCGTTTATTTGGGTTCTGGGAACCCGTATAAGTATCCTGAGAGAAATTTAAGAACTTTCATTTTTGGCCGAAATTTGGCAATTTTGTAAGGCTATACCCTTGATTTTGTTCGATTTTGGCCCAAATCACGACTTTTTTTTAATTCTTCCCAAAATTGTACCTGGGATGTGTGGCGCCCTTTTGATTCCTTTCCATGTGATCAGAGCAGAATAAACAGTCATATTTCGGTAAAAAATGAAATTTAAAAACCATATCTTGACGTGATTTCATATGAAATTTAAATGACTAAAACTTCGTCGAATTCCACTTTTGTCAAGAGAGAAGCGTTTATTTGGGTTCTGGGAACCCGTATAAGTATCCTGAGAGAAATTTAAGAACTTTCATTATTGGCCGAAATTTGGCAATTTTGTAAGGCTATACCCTTATGATTTTGTTCGATTTTGGCCCAAATCACGACTTTTTTTAATTCTTCCCAAAATTGTGCCTGGGATGTGTGGCGCCCTTTTGATTCCTTTCCATGTGATCAGAGCAGAATAAACAGTCATATTTCGGTAAAAAATGAAATTAAAAAACCATATCTTGACGTGATTTCATATGAAATTGAAATGACTAAAACTTCGTCGAATTCCACTTTTGTCACGAGAGAAGCGTTTATTTGGGTTCTGGGAACCCGTATAAGTATCCTGAGAGAAATTTAAGAACTTTCATTTTTGGCCGAAATTTGGCAATTTTGTAAGGCTATACCCTTATGATTTTGTTCGATTTTGGCCAAAATCACGACTTTTTTTAATTCTTCCCAAAATTGTACCTGGGATGTGTGGCGCCCTTTTGATTTCTTTCCATGTGATCAGAGCAGAATAAACAGTCATATTTCGGTAAAAAATGAAATTTAAAAACCATATCTTGACGTGATTTCATATGAAATTTAAAGGACTAAAACTTCGTCGAATTCCACTTTTGTCACGAGAGAAGCGTTTATTTGGGTTCTGGGAACCCGTATAAGTATCCTGAGAGAAATTTAAGAACTTTCATTATTGGCCGAAATTTGGCAATTTTGTAAGGCTATACCCTTATGATTTTGTTCGATTTTGGCCCAAATCACGACTTTTTTTAATTCTTCCCAAAATTGTACCTGGGATGTGTGGCGCCCTTTTGATTTCTTTCCATGTGATCAGAGCAGAATAAACAGTCATATTTCGGTAAAAAATGAAATTTAAAAACCATATCTTGACGTGATTTCATATGAAATTGAAATGACTAAAACTTCGTCGAATTCCACTTTTGTCACGAGAGAAGCGTTTATTTGGGTTCTGGGAACCCGTATAAGTATCCTGAGAGAAATTTAAGAACTTTCATTTTTGGCCGAAATTTGGCAATTTTGTAAGGCTATACCCTTATGATTTTGTTCGATTTTGGCCCAAATCACGACTTTTTTTAATTCTTCCCAAAATTGTACCTGGGATGTGTGGCGCCCTTTTGATTTCTTTCCATGTGATCAGAGCAGAATAAACAGTCATATTTCGGTAAAAAATGAAATTTAAAAACCATATCTTGACGTGATTTCATATGAAATTGAAATGACTAAAACTTCGTCGAATTCCACTTTTGTCACGAGAGAAGCGTTTATTTGGGTTCTGGGAACCCGTATAAGTATCCTGAGAGAAATTTAAGAACTTTCATTTTTGGCCGAAATTTGGCAATTTTGTAAGGCTATACCCTTATGATTTTGTTCGATTTTGGCCCAAATCACGACTTTTTTTAATTCTTCCCAAAAGTGTACCTGGGATGTGTGGCGCCCTTTTGATTTCTTTCCATGTGATCAGAGCAGAATAAACAGTCATATTTCGTTACAAAATGAAATTTAAAAACCATATCTTGACGTGATTTCATATGAAATTTAAAGGACTAAAACTTCGTCGAATTCCACTTTTGTCACGAGAGAAGCGTTTATTTGGGTTCTGGGAACCCGTATATGTATCCTGAGAGAAATTTAAGAACTTTCATTTTTGGCCGAATTTTGGCAATTTTGTAAGGCTATACCCTTATGATTTTGTTCGATTTTGGCCCAAATCACGACTTTTTTTAATTCTTCCCAAAAGTGTACCTGGAATGTGTGGCGCCCTTTTGATTTCTTTCCATGTGATCAGAGCAGAATAAACAGTCATATTTCGGTAAAAAATGAAATTTAAAAACCATATCTTGACGTGATTTCATATGAAATTGAAATGACTAAAACTTCGTCGAATTCCACTTTTGTCAAGAGAGAAGCGTTTATTTGGGTTCTGGGAACCCGTATAAGTATCCTGAGAGAAATTTAAGAACTTTCATTTTTGGCCGAAATTTGACAATTTTGTAAGGCTATACCCTTATGATTTTGTTCGATTTTGGCCCAAATCACGACTTTTTTTAATTCTTCCCAAAAGTGTACCTGGGATGTGTGGCGCCCTTTTGATTTCTTTCCATGTGATCAGAGCAGAATAAACAGTCATATTTCGTTACAAAATGAAATTTAAAAACCATATCTTGACGTGATTTCATATGAAATTTAAAGGACTAAAACTTCGTCGAATTCCACTTTTGTCACGAGAGAAGCGTTTATTTGGGTTCTGGGAACCCGTATATGTATCCTGAGAGAAATTTAAGAACTTTCATTTTTGGCCGAATTTTGGCAATTTTGTAAGGCTATACCCTTATGATTTTGTTCGATTTTGGCCCAAATCACGACTTTTTTTAATTCTTCCCAAAAGTGTACCTGGAATGTGTGGCGCCCTTTTGATTTCTTTCCATGTGATCAGAGCAGAATAAACAGTCATATTTCGGTAAAAAATGAAATTTAAAAACCATATCTTGACGTGATTTCATATGAAATTGAAATGACTAAAACTTCGTCGAATTCCACTTTTGTCAAGAGAGAAGCGTTTATTTGGGTTCTGGGAACCCGTATAAGTATCCTGAGAGAAATTTAAGAACTTTCACTTTTGGCCGAAATTTGGCAATTTTGTAAGGCTATACCCTTATGATTTTGTTCGATTTTGGCCCAAATCACGACTTTTTTTAATTCTTCCCAAAATTGTACCGGGGATGTGTGGCGCCCTTTTGATTCCTTTCCATGTGATCAGAGCAGAATAAACAGTCATATTTCGGTAAAAAATGAAATTTAAAAACCATATCTTGACGTGATTTCATATGAAATTTATATGACTAAAACTTCGTCGAATTCCACTTTTGTCACGAGAGAAGCGTTTATTTGGGTTCTGGGAACCCGTATAAGTATCCTGAGAGAAATTTAAGAACTTTCATTTTTGGCCGAAATTTGGCAATTTTGTAAGGCTATACCCTTATGATTTTGTTCGATTTTGGCCCAAATCACGGCTTTTTTTAATTCTTCCCAAAATTGTACCTGGGTTGTGTGGCGCCCTTTTGATTTTTTCCATGTGATCAGAGCAGAATAAACAGTCATATTTCGGTAAAAAATGAAATTTAAAAACCATATCTTGACGTGATTTCATATGAAATTTAAATGACTAAAACTTCGTCGAATTCCACTTTTGTCAAGAGAGAAGCGTTTATTTGGGTTCTGGGAGCCCGTATAAGTATCCTGAGAGAAATTTAAGAACTTTCATTTTTGGCCGAAATTTGGCAATTTTGTAAGGCCCTTATGATTTTGTTCGATTTTGGCCCAAATCACGACTTTTTTTAATTCTTCCCAAAATAAACAGTTTAATACTTCCCAGAATAAACAGTCATATTTCGTTAAAAAATGAAATTTAAAAACCATATCTTGACGTCATTTCATATGAAATTTAAATGACTAAAACTTCGTCGAATTCCACTTTTGTCAAGAGAGAAGCGTTTATTTGGGTTCTGGGAACCCGTATAAGTATCCTGAGAGAAATTTAAGAACTTTCATTTTTGGCCGAAATTTGGCAATTTTGTAAGGCCCTTATGATTTTGTTCGATTTTGGCCCAAATCACGACTTTTTTTAATTCTTCCCAAAATAAACAGTTTAATACTTCCCAGAATAAACAGTCATATTTCGTTAAAAAATGAAATTTAAAAACCATATCTTGACGTCATTTCATATGAAATTTAAATGACTAAAACTTCGTCGAATTCCACTTTTGTCACGAGAGAAGCGTTTATTTGGGTTCTGGGAACCCGTATAAGTATCCTGAGAGAAATTTAAGAACTTTCATTTTTGGCCGAAATTTGGCAATTTTGTAAGGCTATACCCTTATGATTTTGTTCGATTTTGGCCCAAATCACGACTTTTTTTAATTCTTCCCAAAATTGTACCTGGGATGTGTGGCGCCCTTTTGATTTCTTTCCATGTGATCAGAGCAGAATAAACAGTCATATTTCGATAAAAAATGAAATTTAAAAACCATATCTTGACGTGATTTCATATGAAATTGAAATGACTAAAACTTCGTCGAATTCCACTTTTGTCACGAGAGAAGCGTTTATTTGGGTTCTGGGAACCCGTATAAGTATCCTGAGAGAAATTTAAGAACTTTCATTTTTGGCCGAAATTTGGCAATTTTGTAAGGCTATACCCTTATGATTTTGTTCGATTTTGGCCCAAATCACGACTTTTTTTAATTCTTCCCAAAATAAACAGTTTAATACTTCCCAGAATAAACAGTCATATTTCGTTAAAAAATGAAATTTAAAAACCATATCTTGACGTCATTTCATATGAAATTTAAATGACTAAAACTTCGTCGAATTCCACTTTTGTCACGAGAGAAGCGTTTATTTGGGTTCTGGGAACCCGTATAAGTATCCTGAGAGAAATTTAAGAACTTTCATTTTTGGCCGAAATTTGGCAATTTTGTAAGGCTATACCCTTATGATTTTGTTCGATTTTGGCCCAAATCACGACTTTTTTTAATTCTTCCCAAAATTGTACCTGGGATGTGTGGCGCCCTTTTGATTCCTTTCCATGTGATCAGAGCAGAATAAACAGTCATATTTCGGTAAAAAATGAAATTTAAAAAACATATCTTGACGTCATTTCATATGAAATTGAAATGACTAAAACTTCGTCGAATTCCACTTTTGTCAAGAGAGAAGCGTTTATTTGGGTTCTGGGAACCCGTATAAGTATCCTGAGAGAAATTTAAGAACTTTCATTTTTGGCCGAAATTTGGCAATTTTGTAAGGCTATACCCTTGATTTTGTTCGATTTTGGCCCAAATCACGACTTTTTTTAATTCTTCTTTAATTCTTTTTAATTCTATAAGGCTTTTCATGCATTGCCGCAAAAGATTGGGACAAACTAGATCAAAGAGTAAAATCAGCAAGAAATCTTAACCATTGTAAACGCCTGAGTATCTGATAAAGTTTAGGTCTACTTCACTTAATTTTCTTTACTCTGTTACACGTTTTAACTATTTTATTAACCAGTTAGGTTACATCATATTTTTTTCAACTTTATACTTATGACTTCTTAAATGTTCATACATTTTATATTATTATATGTCTTATTAGAGAAAAGATCGTAGAAGATTAGCTATTGCTAAACGAGCTATCCTCTTAAAATAAATACCCATAGTGGGACCGGTCGACCTTAGAACGGCCAGAAGCCGTTAAAATAAAGTTTAAAAAAAACAAAAAAAAACAAGAGAATACTACCGACGCAGGGCCACGCATTCAATGGTCATTATGGGCTGCACACATGCCTCAAGAGGCATGTGCCACCGAAAGCCACCTAGCTCGCTTCTGGCCGTTCAAGGTCGACCGGTCCCACTATGGGTATTCTCCGGGTCCGAGACGTAAAGGAAGGCGCTGGCATGGGTCCTTAAGCCACACCTTTTTTGCACCCTGTCGGAACATCACTGCCCCGAGCTGGTCTCGAACCCTAACGCATTTTAACAGAAATCCGCAGGTTTATGCCTTGACAACTGCGTCAAACTCCTGAGCGCTGATAAAGCAGAGTCAGAAATAATACTTAAAGATGCTAACCCGAGTAAAAGATGATTAATGCAAAAAGAACTCCATCGTGTGGTAATCGAACTCGGAACATTCAGGTTGAAGTTCACCCTTTCATCCACTTAGCTATTTGCCGGATTGAATTACTGAAGGTTTGACAACACTATGAAATCACGTTATTTCGGCTGCAGCACACTATGAATATTCAATCTTCAATAGCATACCTAAGTCACCATAACAACGAATACGCAACAACTTCAGAATGACAGACTTATATAATCATTCATCTTAATTCGTGGGTTGATATTGTTCCATTTTGACAGCTGCTGAATTGAAAAGAGAGATTACTACAAACTAACGCTGGTGGCATTTGGCATACAATTAAAAGAATTTCCGCCCTATGCATCAGTACGCTTCAAAGATCCTCCGCGAACAATCCTAAGCTCCTGGTGTAGAAAATGGCGAGTGAAAATTAGTCCAAATAAATCTAAGCTTGTAATCTTTAAGTACCCTGATTCTAATGATTCGACCGAGGACTAAAGTATCACTAATCTTTTCAAAACTCCTAGTTTCATCGCCACCAGTAAGCTCATTGCAGCGAACTCCTTACCAACTAATTATTTCAAACCAAATATCCTTAAAAACACCCTCCTTCTTAACCCCCTAATTCTATGACCTCTTGCTTAAATACTTAGTTCATATAACCTACGCAGAAAACAATTTAAAAAGTTCCCTAGATCCATTACGGTTTTGTTTTTAAATTCGGAGGAGGCTTCAGCCCCGGCAGAGATCGAGATGGGGCCCATTGCTTAGGAACCCGGTGGCTAGAGGACTTGTGAGTCAAACCCCAGAGGAATTGTCCTCCTCTGGGGAACAGCCCAGTCACCGGAAACTTTTTCTTTTTTCATTTTCTTAGCGTAAGGGTACTTCCCGGCAGTGAGGGTTTGCCAGGTTTGGGGGAACCTCCCATTATTTTTTCCTAAGTAGTTTCCATTACCCATTTAAAGCTTCCAAAGTATGTGTGCTGCTTGTTTTCCTCTTCATTCGTTTCTTTAAAATGCTATTGTCTTTTTTCCCTAAAATTTTTAATTTACCCGTAGGAGCCACACGGCTCGAACAGGAATTTCACAGGCTGACCATGTAACGCTCGGTGCCTTTACGTAATACGCACATATCGTTATGCTGGCAGTGTTTTCTTTGTGGATTTAAATGTAAACGATTACCAAACTGTATGATACTACGTATCGCCGAATCTCAGGCAACAACCAAATCCAGAGAGCTGTTTTTTTTTACTCACACACACACACTCATACAATTTTGGGAAGAAATAAAAAAGTCGCCATTTTGGCCAGAATCGGACAAAATCATAAGGGTATAACTTACAAAATTGAAAAATTTGGGCGAAAAATGAATGTTACAAATTTGTGTCAGGATACGTAGAAGAGACTCCCAGTACACACTGCTCTCGAGCTTATGATTTTGTTCGATTTTGGCCCAAATCACGACTTTTTTTAATTCTTCCCAAAATTGTACCTGGGATGTGTGGCGCCCTTTTGATTCCTTTGCATGTGATCAGAGCAGAATAAACAGTCATATTTCGGTAAAAAATGAAATTTAAAAACCATATCTTGACGTGATTTCATATGAAATTTATATGACTAAAACTTCGTCGAATTCCACTTTTGTCACGAGAGAAGCGTTTATTTGGGTTCTGGGAACCCGTATAAGTATCCTGAGAGAAATTTAAGAACTCTCATTTTTGGCCGAATATTGGCAATTTTGTAAGGCTATACCCTTATGATTTTGTTCGATTTTGGCCAAAATCACGACTTTTTTCAATTCTTCCCAAAATTGTACCTGGGATGTGTGGCGCCCTTTTGATTTCTTTCCATGTGATCAGAGCAGAATAAACAGTCATATTTCGGTAAAAAATGAAATTTAAAAACCATATCTTGACGTGATTTCATATGAAATTTATATGACTAAAACTTCGTCGAATTCCACTTTTGTCACGAGAGAAGCGTTTATTTGGGTTCTGGGAACCCGTATAAGTATCCTGAGAGAAATTTAAGAACTTTCATTTTTGGCCGAAATTTGGCAATTTTGTAAGGCTATACCCTTATGATTTTGTTCGATTTTGGCCCAAATCACGACTTTTTTTAATTCTTCCCAAAATTGTACCTGGGATGTGTGGCGCCCTTTTGATTCCTTTGCATGTGATCAGAGCAGAATAAACAGTCATATTTCGGTAAAAAATGAAATTTAAAAACCATATCTTGACGTGATTTCATATGAAATTTAAATGACTAAAACTTCGTCGAATTCCACTTTTGTCAAGAGAGAAGCGTTTATTTGGGTTCTGGGAACCCGTATAAGTATCCTGAGAGAAATTTAAGAACTTTCATTTTTGGCCGAAATTTCGCAATTTTGTAAGGCTATATACTCTTATGATTTTGTTCGATTTTGGCCCAAATCACGACTTTTTTTAATTCTTCTTTACTTCTTTTTAATACTATAAGGCTTTTCATGCATTGCCGCAAAAGATTGGGACAAACTAGATCAAAGAGTAAAATCAGCAAGAAATCTTAACCATTGTAAACGCCTGAGTATCTGATAAAGTTTAGGTCTACTTCACTTTTATTTTTACCAAATTTCTTAATTTTCTTTACTCTGTTACACGTTTTAACTATTTTATTAACCAGTTAGGTTACATCATATTTTTTTTCAACTTTATACTTATGACTTCTTAAATGTTCATACATTTTATATTATTATATGTCTTATTAGAGAAAAGATCGTAGAAGATTAGCTATTGCTAAACGAGCTATCCTCTTAAAATAAATACCCATAGTGGGACCGGTCGACCTTAGAACGGCCAGAAGCCGTTAAAATAAAGTTTAAAAAAAAAAAAAAAAAAAACAAGAGAATACTACCGACGCAGGGCCACGCATTCAATGGTCATTATGGGCTGCACACATGCCTCAAGAGGCATGTGCCACCGAAAGCCACCTAGCTCGCTTCTGGCCGTTCAAGGTCGACCGGTCCCACTATGGGTATTCTCCGGGTCCGAGACGTAAAGGAAGGCGCTGGCATGGGTCCTTAAGCCACACCTTTTTTGCACCCTGTCGGAACATCACTGCCCCGAGCTGATCTCGAACCCTAACGCATTTTAACAGAAATCCGCAGGTTTATGCCTTGACAACTGCGTCAAACTCCTGAGCGCTGATAAAGCAGAGTCAGAAATAATACTTAAAGATGCTAACCCGAGTAAAAGATGATTAATGTAAAAAGAACTCCATCGTGTGGTAATCGAACTCGGAACATTCAGGTTGTAGTTCACCCTTTCATCCACTTAGCTATTTGCCGGATTGAATTACTGAAGGTTTGACAATACTATGAAATCACGTTATTTCGGCTGCAGCACACTATGAATATTCAATCTTCAATAGCATACCTAAGTCACCATAACAACGAATACGCAACAACTTCAGAATGACAGACTTATATAATCATTCATCTTAATTCGTGGGTTGATATTGTTCCATTTTGACAGCTGCTGAATTGAAAAGAGAGATTACTACAAACTAACGCTGGTGGCATTTGGCATACAATTAAAAGAATTTCCGCCCTATGCATCAGTACGCTTCAAAGATCCTCCGCGAACAATCCTAAGCTCCTGGTGTAAAATGGCGAGTGAAAATTAGTCCAAATAAATCTAAGCTTGTAATCTTTAAGTACCCTGATTCTAATGACTCGACCGAGGACTAAAGTATCACTAATCTTTTCAAAACTCCTAGCTTCATCGCCACCAGTAAGCTCATTGCAGCGAACTCCTTACCAACTAATTATTTCAAACCAAATATCCTTAAAAACACCCTCCTTCTTAACCCCCTAATTCTATGACCTCTTGCTTAAATACTTAGTTCATATAACCTACGCAGAAAACAATTTAAAAAGTTCCCTAGATCCATTACGGTTTTGTTTTTAAATTCGGAGGAGGCTTCAGCCCTGGCAGAGATCGAGATGGGGCCCATTGCTTAGGAACCCGGTGGCTAGAGGACTTGTGAGTCAAACCCCAGAGGAATTGTCCTCCTCTGGGGAACAGCCCAGTCACCGGAAACTTTTTCTTTTTTCATTTTCTTAGCGTAAGGGTACTTCCCGGCAGTGAGGGTTTGCCAGGTTTGGGGGAACCTCCCATTATTTTTTCCTAAGTAGTTTCCATTACCCATTTAAAGCTTCCAAAGTATGTGTGCTGCTTGTTTTCCTCTTCATTCGTTTCTTTAAAATGCTATTGTCTTTTTTCCCTAAAATTTTTCATTTACCCGTAGGAGCCACACGGCTCGAACAGGAATTTCACAGGCTGACCATGTAACGCTCGGTGCCTTTACGTAATACGCACATATCGTTATGCTGGCAGTGTTTTCTTTGTGGATTTAAATGTAAACGATTACCAAACTGTATGATACTACGTATCGCCGAATCTCAGGCAACAACCAAATCCAGAGAGCTGTTTTTTTTTACTCACACACACACTCATACAATTTTGGGAAGAAATAAAAAAGTCGCCATTTTGGCCAGAATCGGACAAAATCATAAGGGTATAACCTTACAAAATTGAAAAATTTGGGCGAAAAATGAATGTTACAAATTTGTGTCAGGATACGTAGAAGAGACTCCCAGTACACACTGCTCTCGAGCTTATGATTTTGTTCGATTTTGGCCCAAATCACGACTTTTTTTAATTCTTCCCAAAATTGTACCTGGGATGTGTGGCGCCCTTTTGATTTCTTTCCATGTGATCAGAGCAGAATAAACAGTCATATTTCGGTAAAAAATGAAATTTAAAAACCATATCTTGACGTGATTTCATATGAAATTTAAATGACTAAAACTTCGTCGAATTCCACTTTTGTCAAGAGAGAAGCGTTTATTTGGGTTCTGGGAACCCGTATAAGTATCCTGAGAGAAATTTAAGAACTTTCATTTTTGGCCGAAATTTGGCAATTTTGTAAGGCTATACCCTTATGATTTTGTTCGATTTTGGCCAAAATCACGACTTTTTTTAATTCTTCCCAAAATTGTACCTGGGATGTGTGGCGCCCTTTTGATTTCTTTCCATGTGATCAGAGCAGAATAAACAGTCATATTTCGGTAAAAAATGAAATTTAAAAACCATATCTTGACGTGATTTCATATGAAATTTAAAGGACTAAAACTTCGTCGAATTCCACTTTTGTCACGAGAGAAGCGTTTATTTGGGTTCTGGGAACCCGTATAAGTATCCTGAGAGAAATTTAAGAACTCTCATTTTTGGCCAAAATTTGGCAATTTTGTAAGGCTATACCCTTATGATTTTGGCCGAAATCACGACTTTTTTTAATTCTTCCCAAAAGTGTACCTGGGATGTGGCGCCCTTTTGATTCCTTTGCATGTGATCAGAGCAGAATAAACAGTCATATTTCGGTAAAAAATGAAATTTAAAAACCATATCTTGACGTGATTTCATATGAAATTTATATGACTAAAACTTCGTCGAATTCCACTTTTGTCACGAGAGAAGCGTTTATTTGGGTTCTGGGAACCCGTATAAGTATCCTGAGAGAAATTTAAGAACTCTCATTTTTGGCCAAAATTTGGCAATTTTGTAAGGCTATACCCTTATGATTTTGTTCGATTTTGGCCAAAATCACGACTTTTTTTAATTCTTCCCAAAATTGTACCTGGGATGTGTGGCGCCCTTTTGATTTCTTTCCATGTGATCAGAGCAGAATAAACAGTCATATTTCGGTAAAAAATGAAATTTAAAAACCATATCTTGACGTGATTTCATATGAAATTTATATGACTAAAACTTCGTCGAATTCCACTTTTGTCACGAGAGAAGCGTTTATTTGGGTTCTGGGAACCCGTATAAGTATCCTGAGAGAAATTTAAGAACTTTCATTTTTGGCCGAAATTTGGCAATTTTGTAAGGCTATACCCTTATGATTTTGTTCGATTTTGGCCCAAATCACGACTTTTTTTAATTCTTCCCAAAATTGTACCTGGGATGTGTGGCGCCCTTTTGATTTCTTTCCATGTGATCAGAGCAGAATAAACAGTCATATTTCGGTAAAAAATGAAATTTAAAAACCATATCTTGACGTGATTTCATATGAAATTTATATGACTAAAACTTCGTCGAATTCCACTTTTGTCACGAGAGAAGCGTTTATTTGGGTTCTGGGAACCCGTATAAGTATCCTGAGAGAAATTTAAGAACTTTCATTTTTGGCCGAAATTTGGCAATTTTGTAAGGCTATACCCTTATGATTTTGTTCGATTTTGGCCCAAATCACGACTTTTTTTAATTTTTCTTTAATTCTTTTTAATTCTATAAGGCTTTTCATGCATTGCCGCAAAAGATTGGGACAAACTAGATCAAAGAGTAAAATCAGCAAGAAATCTTAACCATTGTAAACGCCTGAGTATCTGATAAAGTTTAGGTCTACTTCACTTTTATTTTTACCAAATTTCTTAATTTTCTTTACTCTGTTACACGTTTTAACTATTTTATTAACCAGTTAGGTTACATCATATTTTTTTTCAACTTTATACTTATGACTTCTTAAATGTTCATACATTTTATATTATTATATGTCTTATTAGAGAAAAGATCGTAGAAGATTAGCTATTGCTAAACGAGCTATCCTCTTAAAATAAATACCCATAGTGGGACCGGTCGACCTTAGAACGGCCAGAAGCCGTTAAAATAAAGTTTAAAAAAAAAAAAAAAAAAAAAAATAAGAGAATACTACCGACGCAGGGCCACGCATTCAATGGTCATTATGGGCTGCACACATGCCTCAAGAGGCATGTGCCACCGAAAGCCACCTAGCTCGCTTCTGGCCGTTCAAGGTCGACCGGTCCCACTATGGGTATTCTCCGGGTCCGAGACGTAAAGGAAGGCGCTGGCATGGGTCCTTAAGCCACACCTTTTTTGCACCCTGTCGGAACATCACTGCCCCGAGCTGATCTCGAACCCTAACGCATTTTAACAGAAATCCGCAGGTTTATGCCTTGACAACTGCGTCAAACTCCTGAGCGCTGATAAAGCAGAGTCAGAAATAATACTTAAAGATGCTAACCCGAGTAAAAGATGATTAATGCAAAAAGAACTCCATCGTGTGGTAATCGAACTCGGAACATTCAGGTTGTAGTTCACCCTTTCATCCACTTAGCTATTTGCCGGATTGAATTACTGAAGGTTTGACAACACTATGAAATCACGTTATTTCGGCTGCAGCACACTATGAATATTCAATCTTCAATAGCATACCTAAGTCACCATAACAACGAATACGCAACAACTTCAGAATGACAGACTTATATAATCATTCATCTTAATTCGTGGGTTGATACTGTTCCATTTTGACAGCTGCTGAATTGAAAAGAGAGATTACTACAAACTAACGCTGGTGGCATTTGGTATACAATTAAAAGAATTTCCGCCCTATGCATCAGTACGCTTCAAAGATTCTCCGCGAACAACCCTAAGCTCCTGGTGTAAAATGGCGAGTGAAAATTAGTCCAAATAAATCTAAGCTTGTAATCTTTAAGTACCCTGATTCTAATGACTCGACCGAGGACTAAAGTATCACTAATCTTTTCAAAACTCCTAGCTTCATCGCCACCAGTAAGCTCATTGCAGCGAACTCCTTACCAACTAATTATTTCAAACCAAATATCCTTAAAAACACCCTCCTTCTTAACCCCCTAATTCTATGACCTCTTGCTTAAATACTTAGTTCATATAACCTACGCAGAAAACAGTTTAAAAAGTTCCCTAGATCCATTACGGTTTTGTTTTTAAATTCGGAGGAGGCTTCAGCCCTGGCAGAGATCGAGATGGGGCCCATTGCTTAGGAACCCGGTGGCTAGAGGACTTGTGAGTCAAACCCCAGAGGAATTGTCCTCCTCTGGGGAACAGCCCAGTCACCGGAAACGTTTTCTTTTTTCATTTTCTTAGTGTAAGGGTACTTCCCGGCAGTGAGGGTTTGCCAGGTTTGGGGGAACCTCCCATTATTTTTTCCTAAGTAGTTTCCATTACCCATTTAAAGCTTCCAAAGTATGTGTGCTGCTTGTTTTCCTCTTCATTCGTTTCTTTAAAATGCTATTGTCTTTTTTCCCTAAAATTTTTAATTTACCCGTAGGAGCCACACGGCTCGAACAGGAATTTCACAGGCTGACCATGTAACGCTCGGTGCCTTTACGTAATACGCACATATCGTTATGCTGGCAGTGTTTTCTTTGTGGATTTAAATGTAAACGATTACCAAACTGTATGACACTACGTATCGCCGAATCTCAGGCAACAGCCAAATCCAGAGAGCTGTTTTTTTTTTACTCACACACACACTCATACAATTTTGGGAAGAAATAAAAAATCATAAGGGTATAACCTTACAAAATTGGCAAATTTGGGCGAAAAATGAATGTTACAAATTTGTGTCAGGATACGTAGAAGAGACTCCCAGTAGACACTGCTCTCGAGCTTATGATTTTGTTCGATTTTGGCCAAAATCACGACTTTTTTTAATTCTTCCCAAAATTGTACAGAATAAACAGGTCATATTTCGGTAAAAAATGAAATTTAAAAACCATATCTTGACGTCATTTCATATGAATGTGTGGCGCCCTTTTGATTCCTTTCCATGTGATCAGAGCAGAATAAACAGTCATATTTCGGTGAAAAATGACATTTAAAACCATATCTTGACGTCATTTCATATCAAAGTTAAATGACTAAACCTTCGTCGAATTGCACTTTTGTCACGAGAGCAGCGTTTATTTGGGTTCTGGGAACCCGTATAAGTATCCTGAGAGAAATTTAAGAACTTTCATTTTTGGCCGAAATTTTGTATACCCTTATGATTTTGTTCGATTTTGGCCAAAATCACGACTTTTTTAATGATCATTTGATGATGATTTAATGATTTAATGATTAATTGGAAAGGAATCAATTAAACGCTTCTCTAGTTACAAAAGTGGAATTCGACGAAGTTCTAGTATAAGCGTTACAAAAATATTTTTCGTAAAATACAAGTTTTCGAATTTCAATGCTCGCATTCGATTCCCAGAGCCCTTTTAAGTAATCTTCTTGAAGTTATAGTGGAATTACATGGAAATATAAGCAACTAACAATTTACAAAATTCCTACGTCGAGGAACTTAATTGATTGAAATACGCATGCGTACTTAGTTTTACTGATTATGCTGGCCAAGATACGTACCCTCGGCGTCGCGTTTACAGATGCAATAATGCTCTCCGGCCTGTTTAAAATATGAAAACTGAATAATTTCTTTGGTCAAGTCTCGGTAGATTTTGGGTCCTGATAATCCCGGAGACAAAAAGAAAGTTCCATTTCTGAAATGCGAAGGAATATAACTGTATCAGCAGTCCGCCATTCCTTGGTTACATGAAATGCAGCGAATGCACCCAAATCCCTTATTCTTTCTCTTTCCCCAAGACTGCGCGGGTGCGGTTGTTTTTTTACAATACAGACTTCTTCTGTACTGAAGTACCGCAGGTAAACCAAACAATATACAAATTGTCTCAGTACTTCACGAAGTGAGTGAAACAAGACAGCAGTGGGGAATCCGCTTTCATCGAAAGCGTCCATGAAATGACTAACCTTAGTAAACACTAACATTGCCATCACAAATTCGTCTACGCGATTGTGGTAAAAGTCACGAATAACATTCCCCCAACAGCTAAAGAAAACACCCTTCCATTTAGGAGATATTTAACACATTTATTATAACGTTCTTTCACACACAGGGATGACGACTTGATCAAGTTTAAATATGACATCATTGAGTCACATGTGCCTAATATATATTTCTTTTTTTTTATTCCAATGTTTATTTTCTGTTGTTGAGATGGATTTTGCAACCTTTGAACCCTAAAACAATCTGTGGTATAGAAAATTATCTGCCCGTTCTCGGGTTTCATTTTTTCCCTTCTGTTGTATACTTTTGTGAAACAATGAAGATCTATTAACAACACATATAATCTTTTCTACAATGAAATATGTATACTAAGATTGTTTCACCTTTGATATATGTGAGTAAACGACGTAGCAGTGTCGAATGCAGGATCTTAAAAATGAGAAGGGGAGAGGGGGTCATCTTAATGTAGGAGGTCTGAGTGTCCCCCCTCTCTCCCCTCCCCCACCCAGACCAACAAATTAACAATTCAGACGTGAAATAGTGCATTCTGAGACATATTAGGCGTATGAAGTAGCTATATAATTAGGTCTGCACGCAAACTTTTGCTTATACCTATGCTATCATTTGTTTTGCGTAAGGTTGTAAAAAAAGGTGTTGGGGGGGGGGGGGATATGCACCCCATACACAATGATATAGATGCTTACGTAAGATGAAAGGAGTCTGCCACCCACGCTAACAGCCCGACATCTTGAAAATCTTGGCTACTAAGAAGAAAAGAATTTGTTGGGCATGCGTAAAAATACTCTGTCGTTGTTACTCGAACATCTGTCGCGTGTAGACATATCGATGACGTGGCGTCGAATATGAAATCAGGTGGACAAGGTCCTAACAGAAGAGGCAGACAAGTTTTTGAAAAAAAGTAGGTGAAAACATGTCTATTCAAATGATGGAATAAATGTATGATCTATAATAATACAGAATGCGGACTTTCTTGGAAACATCACTGACACAAATCAAGATATCACCATGGGTGATTTTTGTGGTACAATATGCATCCCAACACCATGCCCGAAGTCAGACTAAAGTACACGGGCAATCCGGCCAATGGCGGAGCTAGGGGTATTGGTCGGGGGGGGGGCGAGAATGGTCTGTAGGGGCGCTTTCAACACTATCTAAGCGAAGCGCCACCACAGGTTGGCGCGGAGCGTACAGACATTTTTTGAGTAAAGATACTCCCTAGATCGCCGGAAATGACCCTTTCCGGGCCTTGCTAATTTGCAGATAAACGAAGAATAAGTAGCTGTCATCGCCATTTTGTCAGGAAATTACACCAACAAATTGTGACAAATGTCAATAGGTATTTGAGAGCGCAATAAAAATGTCATTAATCGCGAATAAGTAAAAAGTGGTAAAGAGCTGAAAAGGGCGCCAACAGTCCATTTGAGACCGTCGGGGGGGGGGGGCATCTGCCCCCTCTGACTGTATGGACGCTCCGCCACTGGCCATCCCCCTTCCTGTACAGACGACTGCGATCCCCATCTATGCCCTCATCATGTATAAAAGAAACTTTACACGTTTCATGACACGAGTATTTTTCTCCCTCCCCTTAAACTAATGGTGCCCCTCAAAACTCAGAACACAGGCTATTCACCGACAGGTCCGCCATCCTCTTCCTCCCAGGAGAGAAAAAACAACAACTTTGAGATGTGCCACTATACTAGGTGTAGCTCTTTGCCGTGAATTCTGATGCAGACATCTATGTGTTAATATGTCCTATGTGTTAATGTGTTCTATGTGTTAATATGTTCTATATGTTAATATACCATCCGTTAATATACCATGTGTTCGTACACCATGTGTTAATATGATATGCGTTAATGTACTATGTGTTAATATGTGTTAATATACTATGTGTTAATATACTATGTGTTCATATGTTCTATGTGTTAATATAACGTTCTACGGGTCTTAGGTCTTAAAGTTCTAGCCACTGGTGTTCAAAGACACCAAACTAAAAATCCTCTTCAACCAATGTCAAGTTGGTTTGTTTTTTCTAGATTGAGATGTCGACAATATTATTATGATAATTTAAATTATGAACATGTTGTCGTCTGCCCCAGTGTCTAGCTTTGTAATGTTTATTTTCAGCAGATTAATAATGACATAATAATGGTTATTTGCGACCTTCGTGTCAACTCGGTGTCCTGCTTTTAAAATGTCAAGAACATGTTCGGTAATGACGCAAGGTGATGTGGGGTCCTTCTATATAAACTATGTGAAGTGCACGTAAACTTTCATCAAAATGAATAAAAAACAAAACAATACAGACCAAATTCTACTGTTTGCGTTTTTCACTCACCGTCATCTGAAAAGGGTAAAAAAATATATATTTAAAGAAAAATAAAACACTTGAAATATTGATCGAAGCTTATTTTTATCTGGCACGGTTGTATTTGAAAGCAGTTTGGTCAATAATTTAATTTATTTAATTATTTAAATATATATTATAATATATATTTTATATCATTATTATATTACAATAAATATATAGATAATATTTCACAGTATAAAAACTGACATTGCTTTCTAGACTTCTAAATTCATTTCCCTGTTTTTAATAGTTATTCTTAGTGTCTGTATATATTTTGTGTTTTGTAACAAGTAATTATTTACTGTATATAGCGACTTGATGGATAATGAGCAGGTCTCGGGGCCTGATCGTCAGAGTAAATACTATCTAACCCCCTCCCACTTTCCTCAACAAAATCCGTCTATTGGTGATGGTACGGAATAATTTTATGTTTTCTTTTATGGATATTGACGGATATAACACCCACTCATTGCTTGGACAGTAACTGAAGTTAATCACTGTCACAGGTCCATAAACAAACATGTAGGTCGACGTATAGGCCATCAATTTCAAACGGGAAATGTTAGAATGCTAATCATTACTAAAAGTAGTTTTTTCCTGGTTCAGGTCTGACTCATTTCCTAATTATTCTCAGACATACAAGCGGGGTTCTATTAAACAGTAAAATTTCTTAGTGAATCAAACTGTTGTGTGAGTGGCAATAAAATTGATGGTTGAAATGAGAACATTTAATGACCATTATTTGACTTTTCTAGCAGATTTTGGGGGCAACAGTGATGACCTCTTGTAAATATGTAGTAAAGTATACTGATTCAACGTACAGTAGTAATATCGCTGACACAGTATTCTGTTGTTACTGGTTTGGGAGCAAGATTCCTCCGTTATTTGAATGACGTCATTGTTGAACACGTGACAAGTGTTTCCATCCTTTTTCAGCGTATACTCTGCATGACTGTGTATGAAAAGGATATTAATATGATTACTGTTATTTACTTACTTAACATGAAATTATTTGGATTCAAAATTGCATTCAAATGAGTAAATCACGTGACATTTATTAACAAAAAAGAATCTGATGAATTTGATTTTCGTGATATGAGTTTTTTCTACATTAATGCAATTTATATATTATCTTTTGAGGAAACAAAACCCCTTAAAATCAATCAATCAATCAATCAATCAGAAGACATTTATATAGCGCCAAAATCAACAGAAATTGTTCAAAGGCGTTAAATGTACCATAGCGTGTACAACTTAGCCATGGTCATTGGTAACACTGGTAACACCTTCACACCAAAGTGTGCGCAATTCAATAAATCTCTCCTGGGGCACCACAATGCACCGCAACCACGTGTCCCCCCGGAGACTTCCCATAGGGTGCAGCCACAAACCGACACACGCAACTATATTTACAAGTTACCTCACAAGTCCCCATTTATACACCTGGGTAGAGAGAGGCAATGGAGATTAAGTGCCTTGCCCAAGGACACAACGCAATGATCTGGCCAGGGCTCGAACCTGTAATCCTTAGATCACCAGTCCACTGCCTTAACCACTTGACCAAACCCGTCCCTGAAAAATCTATCCACCCCCACCGCCCCCGTCAGACTGAACCCACCTCCCGCCGCCCCTTGTACTCACGGGTAACCGATAGCCATTACGATAGTGCTGAGATAAGTTAGATCTTCGGCATCGTAGACGATGGGTTGAGAGTCAGCGTCCATTCCAGAACAAGACAGTTGAAGAGAAGAAGTGGTAGCGGCGGCTGGTGCTGAGAAGCACAACTGATATTCCGGTATCTCAACAAAGCCAAACGGACAGTTATCTGCAATACACGATAAACATTAGATATTACTTTAAAGGATCGAGGATGGAATAACTTATTAATTCAAACTACTCTCGTCGGACATATCGCCCGGATATTAACATGTGTTAGGATTAGCAATCGATGTATGTATATGGGTGTATGTATGTGTGTGTGTATGTATGTATGTATGTATTTTAGATCCTCCTGCAAACAGGAACTCGCGTAGAAGCCTCATTGGCTTATCAAAGCCGCAAGTTGACCGAAGTCAGTCTCTTAGATTCATATTTAACGTCCATGATTATGAATTGTCAATTGTCAACAACTCTGTATCTGGACGTAATACCTTAATCTTGGAGTGACTCGATGTTTAAAGAATGAGATATTCCTGGTAGCTAAAGTTGAGTCCTTTACACAAATGCTAGAAAATGTTCTATAACCATAGCTCCAAACCACATTCTTATAGCATTTTTTTGTATGACAAATATATTAAAACAATTTCAAATTTGGTGGTATAGTTTGTTTAATTAATGTACCTGGCAACAACAGAGTGAATGATATCATCACAGCAATTCAGCTGAAAATGTGTTTTCTTTTCTTTCTTTATACTATTCAACTCACTTACTTACAGAGGGAAATAAAACGAATACAAAACAGCTGTACTATTATGAATAATTTCCAAATTCAGAGAAACCTTCACACCCCTAGCAAACATTCCAAATTTATTAGGCTTCAGTGATAAAATGATAAGAAGCTTTTGAAGCAAATTTACCGTTATGACATCATAGGCCACTTACTGTGAACGACTCCAACGAAAATAACAGTGTTATCCAGTCAAACGCAGTTCCATTCATCAACCATATATTTGAATTATAGGGACACGATATTGATATCTCATTTTCAACTCACAGTGTGGAATAGTGTGTCAAATTTGCACGCCATCTGAATATCCATTGAAATATCATAACGTGAGACCCATGGACGATTTTGAAACATTTGTATACGATTCATTCGGTAGGCTAACAGTATAGGATATTATGTCACCGTGTGCTATTTATTTCCAATTTATACCATTCTGTGTAGAATTTTATGTTTTTCAAAATGAATGATCACATGTTAGAAACAAATGACTATAAGTTATGAATTTTGATTTAGTTCTTCATAGTATTGGCACCGCAGATACAGTTTTACTAGTTTTGATAATTAGTTCTTACCTGAACCTGGTGGTAAAGTCACGTACAGATCTGTATCAGAAGGAAGAGAACAAATATATCTCACTGAATATATTACAGTAGACGTGAGGACATGAACTTATCGCCCTTTGTTGCATATTTGCAAGAGAATGTTGATAAGGTCATTGTGCGATTTCAACGGAATCTCTATAGAACAGGCCAAGTCGAGAGGCTTAATTCGTAATACAAAATACAGGATAGTAAACAGAGGATACAAAAACAGTTATATTACTTAAACTTTAACAAGTCTCGAAAGCCACACAATGTTTGTTGTTTTGATTATTCTTACAATTTAAATAACGTAAACAAAAAATAATTATACGTAGCGTTATTTAATTCCATACATTACTATTGGATTAGCCAATTTGATCTCTTACATCTAACACTACATGTGCATCTAACACTGAGTTCTATTAATTCCATAAATGAGTATTGTATCCTTCAATAATAACTGCTACATGTAACACTATATGTAATAACCTTCATGTGCTATTAATTCCCATAGGGTATTGTATTCTTCAATGTTATCTAACACTGCATGTAATAACACGGAGTTCTATAAATTCAATAACCTAGTATTGCATCCTTCAATGTTAACTGTTACATATAAGACTGCATGTATATTACACGCGTCTAAGTATTAAGTCATTGTTTTTGTTCACGGTTCTTTCAAGAGAGAGAGGGGGTGGGGGGCGAGGGAGGGTGTAAGGAGGGAGCTGGGCAGATATTTCCTTGAATTACCTTGTGAATAAGAACAGATTATTTGGTAACGATGTGTTCGGCAACTATGGGACTCTTCCTGAACAATGGAGCCGCTGGTAGCGTCAAAAAAGCGACAAAATGGAGGTGAAAATAAGCTTGATGTCGGTAGATTGTCTTGGCTCACCCACAATTTTGCAGTACTGCGGGGAAAAAACAGAAATCTTGACCCTCGTTTGAATATTCAACGCAGACGATAATACATTCACCAAGACCTCAAGTTTTTTTCAGCTCTCAAGACAAGTTATAAAATGGCAAGTTGCATTGACTCAAGAGGTACGGTTTTGTATGATACTATACATGTGATGCAGTATTTATCGGGTTAGGGTTAGAGTTAACCCTAGGGGTTAACCCTATAACCATAGGGATTCCCCGGTCCACAAGATACGTCATTCATTGGGCTGTATCGTGCATCATGACATGGCTCGACATATTCAACTGTACAAAACGGTTCTCTTGAGAAATACTGTCACGTGAGGATTGGCTGATTACATTCTATTGATTTGACCAGTTGACAAAATTCACATTACATAGCGAACATATTATGGAAATTTGTATCCTTTATTTACTCTTAAACATACGTGTTATGTGCAAGAACAACATTAGGGGAATATAAAAGCCCGATATCACCTTACCTGTTCGTAACAAGGGACTGTAAGAGGTCTCTGTCAGTCCTATCGTCAACGGCTGTACCTCCATTGGTTCCACATTTCGCTTCAATATCGTTGACAGTAACGTGCTGCTCGATGACGTCATAGCACAAGCCCGTTCCATAATCAGTATCGAAGTATATATGTTCGCCACACGATCCGATACAGTGAACAGACGTTAACACTAAATGGAATGTAATAGAAGTTAAATTCCTTATAGCAATGTATCAGTAAAATATAGACGAATGATATAGTGTATTTTCAAGAATTGAGTATGCGATGCCCGCCATGTCATTAAAAAAAAACTACATGCGAGTAATATTCTATTGTGATCGTCAGTGAAACTAGAGTGCGGTATATTGGTACAAGAGGGACCGTGATAATGAGCAAACCAATAGGGTTAGGAATAGTTGAAAGAGGACGCAAACCCAAGCGCTATCATCAAGCTTTATACGAAAGAGATCTTTGTGAAGAGCAACTTATTGAAACAGCTAAGAAAATTTGTGCTCCTCAGTTTGCGAGATATTCTTGTTTAATAATCGTATTTAATTGGGACTGCCATTTTGTAAATATGTCATGTGACAGTCCCACAAGGATCTGAAACAGTTGACTTTCTCTTTATTTCTTCTTTTCATCTTTTCAAGTAAGATTGCTTAAACAGTTTTGAAGGTGAAACCAATGCAATTAGTAAGGCATGTCAACAGCTTCAATAAGTTTTAGATTCAAAATTTTCAAATTTTCAAAATTTCAGAACATATTAAAAATTGCAATAAATAAAGAAAAACATAAGAAACTTGAAGCAATATGTGGCTCGATGATATCATTTGTAGACTTGATCAAGTCGTAAAGCCTTGTGTGTGAAATAACCTTAAATCACTGATATCTCTCACAAATGGAATAGTATTATCCGTAGCGGTTTGGGAAGTTGTTTTCACATAGACCAGGGGTTCCCTAATTGGGGTGCATAAACCCCAGGGGGTGCGTGAGTCCATCCCAGGGGGTTCGTGAGACGTTTCTGAAAATCAAAACTAGAGTACTTTTGTTGAACGCAAATCTGATATATCATACAATTTAGTAATGTACAAAAGTCGTACCAATCGACAAACTCTTTTCGCGTTCCATACGCATATGTTGCCATAGTAGTACCATACAATGCATGTGATAAATGACTGAATTATGAAACATAAGCAGACACTTGATCTTTTACGAAGCACTGTTATGCGTATTATAGTATAATAATGACTCAGATCGTGTCTCCAAAAATTGGGGGTTCGTGGACAACTCTGACATCCACAGAAGGTTCGTGGGGGGGGGGGGAGGGGGATAAAGTTAGGGAAACCCTGACATAGACCAATAATGATATTGATGTCTGGGTTTGGTGTGTCCTCTTAAATTAATTTGAACGAGTTTAGAAAACAAAAACACCATCATGACCAGCGGCATACTGTTTACTGAAAGATTACAAGGACGAGTTCATTATTAATTTCCATATTACCCCCTCCACATTTTCCGTCCCCACCCCACCCCGACCAAGGAGCTGAATCCCCCTGACATCCCCCTCTCGTCAGATCTGCGCATGGTTTTTTTTTTCATGAGGAGTCCTGGATAAAATTCTAGGCTACCTCATTTCTTAAGTAACGGTGACGCGTTTTGAATATTGTAGTGAATGCGCGCACACAATGAACGCAGCCAAAGGTTATCAAGTGGACTGTATCACCGAGAATGCAACGGTCGCCTCTACAACTGAAAGCAGTATATCGCACCACGTTTGAAATACTTTGTTTGGTTTCATATGATGTACATGCAATCATTCAGCTAGACTATATTTGGCGAGTACTTACCGCTTAACAGTAATGACACCAGCATCGGTGATAATATCTGAATGATCACCTGAAATGAAGATGATACGAAATATGAAGTCAGTAGCAGTAGTATCTTATATTTGAAAAAGAAGTAATTAAGGTAGCAAGTTTCCGGCGCACATGACATGTTTTCTGCGTATAAAAAGGGAGGCAAGTTGATGATTTGTTGAAGAATGTAGGACTGGATATGACGCAACATCTGGTACGAATCAAAATATTGTGCCGTGTCCATTTATTACAATGTAACAGCACATTATGTAATATCGAGTGAGAGTCGCACGTCTTGTCCCGTTTAATAAAATGTAACATCACATATGTTATATCGAGAGTCATGTATTTTGTCCCTTTAGTACAATGTATGTAACATCACAGCATGTAGTACCGAGGTTCACGTGGTGTGTCCATTTAGTACATGTCCAGTCACATATGTATTACCGAGGTAGCTCTATGTCTTGTCGTTTGTTACAATGTCCCATCACAGTATGTAATATCGAGTGAGAGTCATATATCTTGTCCCCTTAGTACAATGTCACATCACATATATGTCAAATCGAGCGTCACGTATTTTGTCCCTTTAGTACAATGTCACATCACAACACGTAGTACCGAGTACCGAGAGTTATGTGTTTTGTCCACTTAGTACAATGTCACACATTATAACAAGAATTACAGAGAGTCACGTGTTTTGTCCATTTAGAACATGTCCCATCACATATGTAGTACCGAGGTAGCTCTATGTCTTGTCGTTTGTTACAATGTCCCATCACAACGTGTATAGTATACCGAGAGTTATATGTTTTGTCCCTTTAGTACAATGTGCCATCACAGTATGTAATACGGTACCGAGTGAGAGTCGTATGTCTTGTCCCTTAGTACAATGTTACATCGCATTATGTAATACCGAATGGGAGTCATTTGTTTTGTCCCCTTAGTACAATGTAACATCACATATGTAATATTGAGAGTCATGTATTTTGCCCTTAATTTAATACGTCCCATAACCGTATGTAGTACCGAGATAGAGTCACATGTCTTGTCCATTTCAATACAATAACCCATCACAACACGTGTACCATGTAAGAGTCATATGCTTTTACCCCTTTTATACAACTTCACATCACAACATGTATTAGCGTGTATCTGAGCCTTTCTTACGATATTCTTATCACAGTATAGGTCATAGTGCAATATACAAGAAACGATATACTTTGTAATGACACATCTAATAAATATTAAAAGTTCCCTTCAATGGAAATGTTAATTTGTTACATTTCTTGTCTTTTAAATCTGTTTTTGTTGAGTATTTTGAAACTATCGTTTATTCTTCTCTCAACTACATTAAACCAATATAATACATTAAACTTCTAGCAGTCTTTATAGCATACGCAAGTATATGAATGTCTTTACAATACAGACTATGGCAAATATTACGTGAAACATATAAAGGTCGCCAGTACTGGCCCCAAATTATAGCCAGCTAAAAATTGCTAGAAGTTTTCAAAGCTACCTTCTAGGAGGTTAATTTTTTTTTTTTTTTATCCACAGAAATTCAGGAATTTTAAAAGTAGACAAAATAAACATCTTAATGTGGAAAACGACGCTTAGAATATTAGTAAAACGCTTGTTGAAAATTGATTATAGGTGACCACTATCTGACCCCTCTAGCATATTTTCGGGCAATACTGATAACCTTTAAGAGATACTTTAAACTAGGTTTAATACAGGCATGACTTAAAGCCAACCCTTAGACTTGCACAATTAGCATGACAAGAAAGTGCACATTGACTTACCGATCCGGTCACCATTTTGAGATCCGGAGAGTAAAGTCTTCTCCCGGCTAAGTGCTTTATAGGCTACTGATAGGAGATACACCTGATATATAGCGTATCAACGAAAGTTGTTTTTCTATACATCCGTCACTGATCCGTATTGCTGTTTTTTCTTCCTTGAGTCAATAACCAAATCAATAACAATTTTTTTTCTCAAATTCGATGTTTACACCTCGAGGGATGTTTCAATTTAATATTTTCCGGTGCATTATGTGTATATGTATATATATATATATATATATATATATATATATATATATATATATATATATATATATATATTATTTATTATCATCTGTTCCTTTCATTTCATAGCTACACTAAAGTCAGACAGAAAAAAATCAATGAACGGGCAGAGCCAAAAAAATTCATATTCCTTAAGACAAATAACTTCATATATTATTAATATGATACACGCCCAAAAAAAAATAGATTTGTATGGCTGGAGAAAGAATTAGGTTCGTAACAATAGCAAGTACCACGTGACAGTCAAGTACTCTACGTTAACGTTTATTCGTATTTTTTCCATTGTCATTCACTATTAGCTCGCACTATTTCGACCCGCTTTTAATTAACACCTTCAAAGATTGACTCAACTGGCAGTCAGGTGTTTGATTAAGATGCCGGATATCTCGCTACTTTCATCGATTAATATTCCTGATAAGAAATAGAGCTTTGTTCCCAAAATCATCGATTTACAATGAATTATAGAAAAGACACGAAAAGAAAAGAAAAATTATAGATAACTTTGAGAAAGAAGATATCGAAAGCGGAACATCAAAACTTCGATTAGAAAAATGACCTTTACAAGCTGATCGATCCTTCTGGTCATGACGTAAATTGCAAAAATGAAAATTAAATGATATAATTACTTCTGTTTACTGTAAAGAAAAGACTGACCCAGAATACGAACGTCTTTGTGGATTAAGAGAACACTGACCAATGAGTTCATCAGTATTTGAAGTAGATCCTATCGGTGAGAATAAAGGGCAAGTATTAAAGACTCGTTAACGCGGATAGTCAGTCAAATATAGAAGCTGTTTTCCTAGGAGTTACCCTTTCAAAAACAGGTTAATATTTCTACCGTGAGAGCCTGGGGGATCCTAAATACCCTAAAAGTCTACATAATCTTAATTGTCTCCTTCCCCATGCATACATTTTTTGAAAATTTATAATACTAAATTTAAGCCATGTTATCATGTACGGCAGTATCTGCCTCCTAAAGTTGCTCTAAGTTTTAAATTTAATATCATTAATAATAACGCACTCAGAAGTTGCCTGAACATTCCTATAGGTATCTATTTACTAAGAAGTTGTTTGAAGCAACTCACACAACCCCTCTTTTTGACTTACTTATTTTTTTCAAATAAAATAATATATAATTAAAAAACACCATATTCAATTTCGTCTTTACTGAGTTAATTAGTATTTAATTAATCAAACAAATGCAAACAATAATCTGGAATCCTCTCCATAGAGAAAGCTAGATTTTTTTTTTAAACTAGAAGGAGGCATCGTCTCTGACATTACCTGCAGGAACCGTGCATCGAATCGATCAGGCTTGTTCCCCGCACCTCCCCCGACACCTCCCGCCCGACCCCCTGAAATGTCATCATTGTCAATCACATGGCTGTAAACCACAACGTACGTTTCATTACAAACAGAAATGTGGAATTCACAATTACAACAAATTATATAGGCCTATATATATATATATATATATATATATATATATATATATATATATATATATATATATATATATATATATATATATATATATATATACATATATATATATATATATATATATATATATATATATATATATATATATATATATATATATATATATATATATATATATATATATATATATATATATATATGCAATGGAGGTAAACGACAAAGGCAAATGAATATATATAAATGAAAATCGTAATGAGTTGGAAAATCAAGAACAGTGAAAAAACTTTCAGCCTCCACCGGGATTCGAACCACGGGCCTCCCGCGAACTAGTATTGTTCGATGCAGGTGACAAAAGCCTACAGTGGAATTGCGACCTTCGTTACCGGTTTCGAACATCTGGACATAAAATCAGCGTCCATAGCCTAGTTAGGGTGTCCGCGTACAGAGCGGGAGGCCCGTGGTTCGAATCCCGGTGGAGGCTGAAAGTTTTTCACTGTTCTTGATTTTCCAACTCATTACGATTTTCATTTATATATATATATATATATATATATATATGTCTTTACGGAGTGAGCTAATCAGCTGACAGGGAGATTTCCCTTTTAAGCTTCTCCTATGCTATGACACACTTTATCAACAAAAGAAAGCTGACCTAAGCCCAAAAGGGACTGCCCCAAGTTTTCATCGTCGAGACTCTTTCCGTTATTATTGCGTTATGTAAACCACGTACCATCGTTACTCATGATGCTACTGAAAAACATGTCCCTCTATCACGATTCCACCAGCGCCCCCCCCCCACCCGCCCCCATTCCCTTATCCTGTCTTATCCTGTAGAAGGTCCACGTGTAATATATTAATCATGAAACGTAATGACATTAATTCCAAAATATAACATTTCTGTCAAGTTACTTTTAGGTGCTACCCCCATCTCCCTCTCCCCCCCCCCCGCCCTTCCTTGCGAAACTCCCTCCAAATATAACATTCCAAAATTCCAAAATATAACATTTTTGACAAGTTACTTTTAGGTGCTACCCCATCTCCCTCTCCGCCTCCCCCCCCCCCCTTCGTGCGAATCACCCTGTGACATCTTCAAAGATCGAAGTCGGTTTTCATATTATTTCCAACGACACACGTATGGACTGGATTATGGTAATCGATTGTTGATCAATTCTAATATCGCCTTCAAACCAGAAATTACATTAGTGAGACATTATTTATGAAACGTAGTCATTAGTATCCATATGTCTGACTTTTTCTCTTAATGCCATATTAATTAATATCATTATTTGTAAACTGATCTTCTCTAATTTCGTTGCTGAAAATTGAATTTGGAAAACTGGAACGGATCGAAGGTTTCTTTCAAATGCCATTGGTTGTCTAGACAACATAGTTCATTTTGTTCTTGTTTTCTCAAAATAAAAAAGTGGAACGTTATATTCTACTCATGTTTAAGAGGGTTCGAGGTGCCCCCCCCCCTTCCCCACCGTCATATTCTCTTTAACTATGGAAAAGTTGTTATATTTCTGTTGTATTTGTCTACAACGAAGGCAAGCCTACGCAGGGCAAGGTGGAATGGTGGGGGAGTGGCGACGACAATGGAGAGAAGTAGTTGCACAGCAGTATAACATGTTACTGTTGCTAGTTCATTTTATTTCTATGTGGACATCTCAGAACTATGAGTATGGTGAAAGATGTTCTGAAGAGATCTCTTCTCTCTGTAAACATATTGTTAAATCGAAGGTATAAGAGGACTTCCTACGTCTTGCTTGTTCCATATCCTCAAGTTAGATCTCCAATTTACGCCCCCCCCCTCCCCCTCTCCTGCTTTCAACCCGGTCTTCCGTTATCGCCACCTCCAATTATAACCGCACCTTTTCCATCCGATATTTTGCCCTCACCACCTAACTCTCATTTTCCTCTATACCCCTCACCACTCGCCAAGCGAATATCGTATTTTGCTTATCGGTAAAAGAATTATAATGAGAACAAATCGAACCTCAAAAACGAAATATGAAACACTTTTATCTATTTTTCTGTACATTGGTTTCAGTATTTTCGAAATCAATAACAATAAAAATAATCATAAAGTTATTTAATGAAACCGTGACTTTTATGAGCTAAGTTTGACATGGATAGGTGCCAAACATTTTATTCAATAATTAAACAAAAAACCCACAAACATAATCAAGACTTCCAAAGAGATAATAAGGCATATATATATAGGAACCCCAACTTACACTTTCCAAAGTGGAGGAGGAGGGTATGCTCCTAGCCCCCCCCCCCCCGCCCTCACCTTTCAGTGCACTCATGAAGATTATAATCCATCGAATTTTCAATTTCTATTTCTCAAAATTTTCTCTGAAATCAGTAGAAATTTTGATGTGAACAGTCAACATTTCGATGAAGCTCTGAAATATTTCCTTGAATCTGTATTTATACAGAAATTTTGTTAAAAAAGTTTAAAATCCAAATTAAAAAAAAAAGTTATTTCAAAGTTAGTATAGGTCCCAAATTAGAGCACGCTATAATTGTTAGAAGTTTCAAAAAATACTTTCCTGGAGTTTTTTACTCTCCAATTGTCCTAAGTCACTTTTAAAGAACACTCAAGATGACTGAATGTTCCAGTAAGGAAAATTTCCTCAAAGATTGTTATAAAAACAGTTAAAAAATTTGACCAAAGGTGACCATATTTGAATATCTAGCATACTTTGGGTCAACACAGCATACCTTTAAGATCAAAATAGACATTTCGAGATGAACAGGTGCAATTTTTGAAAAACAACAATGAACTTTTCAAATAAATGATAAAAAACCGAGACACATGTCGAAATTTAAGAATAAAGTAAAAATTTCAGGAGAAAAGGTTGACATTTTCGGACCAAATTAGTCGAACTTTGGTGATATGGGGTCCGAATTTGTCAAAATACGAAAAGTTGTGATTTCGAGAATGTAGTGGAAATTTGGAGATAAAATAGTTCAACTTCCGAATCGGTCAAAGTAGTTTCCTCGAAATTTCGGCAGTTGATATTGAAAACTGATCAATTAAAAACATTCTCTTACACAGGCTCTTTAGTGGATAAACAGTAAGCTAAACGTTTTGTGTAATTAATATTTATTTCAAATTAAGAAGAAGTAAAAGCCCCGCACCCCCCCCCAAAAAAAAAGTTGGAGTAAATATTAAAATGAAACAAAACTGTTGGCAAACTGCTTATCCACTAAAGAGCCTGTGTAAGAGAATCTGTAAAAGTAAGTGGGCCTGACATTTCGATCCTAGCAGGATCTTCTTCAGAGGCTGATCTACTTCAGCCTCTTCTGAAGTAGGATCTACTACTTCTAGCAGGATCTAATCCATTCAGTCTCTGAATTAGATCCTCCTAGGATCAAAACGTCAGGCCCACTTACTTTTACACGGAGTCAAATATTGAAATATTCAAAACTTGAGACGAAAACTCGAAACTTGGATATAAAGTGGAAATGTCGAGATAATATTCGACATTTGAAGGTAAACAGTAAAAATATCGAGGAATAATTCGTTACATCGATAAAGAGTGCAAATTTCGAAACGATTTAGTGAAATAGTTTTGCTATAAAAAGTGTATCAAAAGTTGGATATAAAATATTCGAAAGTTTCCATGTTCCCTCTCTACCACCGTACCATCTTCAAACCTAAACTTTTCTGCCGAAGAGTCCAAACCGGACCGTCCCCCTCCTCTTCCCTCACACTATTTGAAAGCTTCCCGCAGCGGCACTGTAATATTTTCTTCAAGCAATTTCAACCATTACCATTAAAGTCTGTGAATAAGTCGCGCAGTCCTATAACATTGGCTAAGTTCACCAAATCACAAGATTACAGAACCTGGTATATTTCAAGTAAAACTAAAAGCAAAGGTGACAAGGTAAACTTTTGTAAAATCAAAGTAAACCAGGAAATTATTAACGAAATGATTTTCTTTTCGTTTTCTATATGCGGCCTCCTCATCTCCCCTTTTAGCCGCCCTAACCTCCCTTTGTGAGTTCATTTAAACGCGGAAAAATTTGGACAACTGTAAGTAATTTGCTACGGTACCATTGGGTCAAATGAGTCTCAAGATAGAAAGATGGGAGTAATTTAACTCCCTTTGTTTCAAGGGCAACAAAAACTATACTAACAATTACGTGTAAACTGAACGAAACCTCTGTCGGCAAAAATTGAAACCTACAATTTGTCTTAGCATGGTTTTAATAGTGTTCGCATGACATATGCGAAGTTATGTGAAGAGTAAAACCAGAATTGTGTAAAACAGTACATAAATCAAACAAAATTCTTTCTAGATAAGTAAATTTGAAAAGCGATAAGAAAGTCTCTATGAACAAAAATAAATCATAATTATAAATCAATTGGATAGTATGTCCAGCACAGAAATTAAGACAATTGACATTTCCAAAGTATGCATGATTGGTAGTGTCTCAGCTAAACTGTCAATGTACATTCATGCAACGCCCTCTACTTCAATGCACTCCTTGTACGTTGATAAACATTCACGTACGTCGATGCACTTCAATTTACGCCAATGCACTCCCTGTACGTCGATGTAATTCAATGTACGGCCATGCACTCAAAGTACGTCGATGCATTCCATTTGCGTCGATACAATCTCATGATTGTCAGTTAGCGCACTACAAGCACGTCGATACACCTTCTTAAACGTCGATGCATTCCGAGTACGTCGATGCACTCAATGTACGTCGATGCACCCAATGTACGTCGATGCGATCCATTCCTTTCGCTGTACTTCATATATTTCGATGCACTCAATGCACGGCGATACAATCACATGTAAGTTAGTGCACTACAAGTACGTTGATACACCTTTATGAACGTCTATGCATCCCGAGTACGCCGATGCACTCAATGTACGTCGATGCGATTCAAGTACGTCGATGTACTTTAATGTATTTCGATGCACTCAATGCACGGCGCTGCAATCACATGAAAGTTAGCGCACTACAAGTTCGTTGATGTACGTCGATGCATCCCGAGTACGCCGATGCACTCGATGTACGTCGATGCAATCCATGCCTGTCGATGTACTTAATGTACTTCGATGCACTCCTTGCACGTCGATGCAACTTCCCACGTACGTTGATGCACTCCACATACGTTGATGCACTCCATGTACGTTGATGCACTCCAGTTATGCCGATACATTGCATGTCGGATGTATGTCCATGCCTGTCAATGCACACACCATGTACGCCAGTGCACACTCCGTGTACGTCAATACAGCTCCACACACGTCGAAGCAGCTACATATATGTTAGTGTGCTCCAATAGCACAGGTTCGAAGGAGACATGTGAACAGACTAAAAGGACATATCATAGCCTTTGATTATAAATATATTTATTTCAATTCTTCTTATACTGTTTTTACTATAGGTTTACCCAAAAGAAAACATCCAAAAATAATAGCAAGCTAATTATAATCATTAAATCATCTTTAGAGTACTCAAACTTTTGCTGTTTTTTTTTTTTTGTGGTAACATTTGTAAACAAGTAACATTCAGCTAGTTCGATTTTAGCAACCCCAATGGGAAGTCACAAGATGTGTTAATATTTTTTTTTCATTTTTCTGGCCAAACCTACCTTACGATACTCGATGAAAAATGTTTAACTCTTAACGTCAAGGTTGTTATGTCAACAACAAAATACGAGACAAAAAGTCGATATTTCAAAACATCAATCTATTGAATTTTTTTGTCACTCTCCTTTCTTGGTAAACATATTAGCGTAGATCTTGAATAATTTTGCTCAATAAATTAGTTGCTTACTAATACATATATAGTATCATAACTATTAACTACGCACGGTCTCAACGTCTCCCCCCCCCCCCACCCTTTTAGCCGTCCTAAACTCCCTTACAACATTCAAACCAATGAAAGATATTTTAGAGTGATAACTTGAAATTTGGAAACGAATCTACAGATAACAGACTATAGGCAGGTACCATGTTGTGCCCTCCTTAAATTGTTAGTTCCTCTGCAACTCATAACTCCTGCAGCCTGAATTCCTGCTTTTAGATGCACCAGGAGCGCAGAGGTCTACCCGTGCTGTATTTCATCACGTCGCCCTCTTACAAGCGATTAACAAAGTCATCTTTGGAGCTAGACATATTAAGAAGAGCAAGAGGTTTATATTACCTGTTACGGGATCAACGTCGATATGGCCTACACCAGAGAAGCGTGGTTCCAAAGAGATCCCCCAGATCCCCTTCATCCTTCACGGGATCGCATTCACAATGTCTCCATGCAGACTGCCGCAGATCTTACAGGCATATATTCTATACACATGTTTTAGTGTTAAGATTATATATGTATTGATGTATACAATTAAATAAAATACCCATTGTGATTAAAAAAAACTTACCAACTGTAGTAGACTCTGTTTTGAGATTACAAAAATATCTTATAATAAAATGTATTTTCAGATGAAGAAGAAGAAGAAGGGGGAAAAAACAGTGTACCTTACTCTGTTATCGTTTCGAAGTCTTACCATTTTCATGAAGGAAAAAAAACTTTTATTATGAAATCTACAAGAAATAGCATTCTGTGTGCGAGACACGTACAGCGAATTTCATCGACTAAGTCATGTTTAGAGTTAATTACACGACATGACATTCAGATAAACCTCAAGGTGGCATATACTCCATATATAATAGTCTATATTATATAGTCTATATAGTTATATAGTCGATATATTATATAGTCTATATATTATATAGTCTATATATTATATAGTCTATATAGTTATATAGTCGATATATTATATAGTCTATATATTATATAGTCTATATAGTTATATAGTCTATATATTATATAGTCTATATAGTTATATAGTCTATATATTATATAGTCTATATAGTTATATAGTCTATATAGTTATATAGTCTATATATTATATAGTCTATATAGTAGTCATATATAGTAGTCTATATTAATTCCGCGCAGAGTGTTTTTCTGTTTCAAGGACAAGTGACGAAAAGTAAATGGGAGAACATATTTTTTGATATATTATTATCAAACAAAATCTGTTTTTTTGTGTGTGTGACTTGGATGTCAGACTACACAAATGGAAGTAAATGTGGTGAAGCAAAGATTGGGTCAATATTGAGACAATTTTAGACCACTTTAGCCCCCCCCCCCCCCAAGAGCACCGTACGAAACTTGTTCACTATACTGAGTGAAAGGTTTGTCTCCAAGTGACGTAAACGTCAGGCTCTCCTAGCGCGAAAAATCTTCATGGTCATGACAAGGAAAATTGATGGTGCCATGAGTGGCCAAGTTGACAGCAATCCAGTGCTGGGTAGGTTTGTTACTTTTGAAAACTTCTACAAGGGCGTATAGACCACAAATACATTGCCGATTTAGTGTGTAAGTCAATGGGGGCACTTATATGGAGTATGCTACCTATTACGAATAACATGCATTGAGCACATTGCATGCATTTCTAATGGCAAAAAAATTCACCTAGGTCGTTTAAAGTACCAACAGTTTTAAGTTTATAAGTGTGTAAATGATGTTTATAATTAAATATCTACCCATTTTATACAAAACTTACCAAATGTAGTTGTTTCGGCAATTTCTGGTTTGAGATTGGAAAAAAAAAAATAACGTAAATATGTTACATTATTTATTACGAAAAACAGTTAACACTTATACGCTGTTGCTATAAAAAAAACCTTAGTTGCAAAGAACTTAGCTTTAAACTCTTAAACTTAAACTCTATAAAATAACCCATGAAGCAATGAGTAGTGTCTGAGACTTTCAACTAAGAAGTTGATTTGCCAATATCATTTTTTGGGGTTAATAATAAGATATAAAAACTTATGATAGATCGTTATGAATTAATTGAATTGAATATGACACTGTATTCTAATGAACCCCCCTCCCCCATCCCCATCCCCCAAATCACATTGGTCAGTTAAGGGCAAATAAAGTTTGAATGTTAAGTGTGAATGTTAAGTGTATTAAACTCTATGAAATATACAGTATACATGAAGCAGTAACTTGTGTCCAAGACTGTCAGATAAAACAAATTTTTTATTTTTTAAATTTTTTTTTTTTTTTACCACGCTTGGTATGTTCATTGGTAACATTCTTATGCCATATCGAATATATTTGAATACAATAAGGTCAAAAGCCTTTTACAAGTAATGATAGGTACATGTACAAAAACCATGATGAATCGTTATTAACTGAACAGTATAGTGCAATTACTAAATTTATTGGCTGTATCATAATTAAAACATTAATAATATGTGATAAAAAGAAAATAGATGCATCGTATAATGAATAAGATAGAAAAATGAGGTTTAATAGCGAAAAGAAATCTCCTTGGTCGGTTTAAGCAACTCCCAGGAATACATGGGCGGGCCGAGTGTATAAGTACTGTTTATAATGAGTAAAAACGTACATAAATTGTGATAGGAACAAGAGGAAAATATTAAAGTGTCAATAAGAGCATAATTTCATGTATAAATATTTCAATACATGTAATATATAAGGTTCGATTCTCTGACGTGATATTATAATGATTGTAATAAAAACTTACCAACTGTAGTTATTTCGGTAGGTTCTGTTTTAAGATAAAAACGGATATATGTGAAATATTTATTTCCAATATTCATACTTCATTTCATATAAAGTATGATGTTCAATTCTCTGACGTTAAATTATAATGTATTATACTGGTTTTAATGCAAATTTACCAACTGTAGTTATTTCGGTAGGTTCTGTTTTAAGATATAAACGGATATATGTGAAATATTTATTTCCAATATTCATATTTCATTTCATATAATGTATGATGTTCAATTCGCTGACGTTATATTGTAATGTATTATAATGATTATAATGAAAACTTACCGACTGTCGTTTTTTCGGTAGATTCTGTTTTGAGATAAAAACGGATATATGTGAAATACATATTTCAGATATCAATATTTTCATTTCATATAATGTATGATGTTCAATTCGCTGACGTTATATTGTAATGTATTATAATGATTATAATGAAAACTTACCGACTGTCGTTTTTTCGGTAGATTCTGTTTTGAGATAAAAACGGATATATGTGAAATACATATTTCAGATATCAATATTTTCATTTCATATAATGTATGATGTTCAATTCGCTGACGTTATATTGTAATGTATTATAATGATTATAATGAAAACTTACCGACTGTAGTTATTTCGGTAGATTCTGTTTTGAGATAAAAACGGATATATGTGAAATACATATTTCAGATATCAATATTTTCATTTCATATAATGTATGATGTTCAATTCGCTGACGTTATATTGTAATGTATTATAATGATTATAATGAAAACTTACCGACTGTAGTTATTTCGATAGATTCTGTTTTGAAATAAAAACGGATAGGCCTATATGTGAAATACATATTTCAAATATTAATAATTTTCATTTCATATAATGTTTAAGGTCCGATTTGCTGACGTTATATTATAACGATTGTAATACAAACTTACCAACTGTAGATATTTCGATAGATTCTGTTTTGAGATAAAAATAGATGTATGTGGAAATATATATTTCGAAGCCCAGTATTTACAACTCCGCCCACAACAAAGTCGTAGTTGAAATGGCTTGCTAACTTTGGATTAACTCTAAAAAAATAAGCATTAAACAGTATAATCTGTCTGATACTGTCAGCTACAAAAGTTTTATTTTACTGTTTCATGCAATTGAATTAAAGAGATATAAAAATTCGATAATTCTAAGCGAAAGAACTGAGTAAAACAATGCATTATGACGGTAAAAATTTCTCTTGGTCGGTTGAGGGCTCATTAATTAAGACATCTATCAATCAATAAATGCTAAGATATATATTTTCAGAAATGTTTCTATCGAATTACCAGTTGTTTGCACGCCATTCGCTCTTTGAACTCCATTTTGGAATGGCGATTCTGTAACTGTGTAGATCAATTGTGGCAGAAACAAAGAAGTCGATCAAGCGTGTCTATGATATGGAAATTTCGAATATTCATATTTCTCTTGATTTCATTTAATATTGGAGTTCTGGATTTTCTGATGTTAATGATAAAGATTAAACCAAAATGTCGGACAGTTCGATAATGTCACTTTATCGTTTGTTAATTTTTATGGAAATGTGAGGGAACTCTGAACTGCTTTATTTCATCACGGTCAACCATTCAACCCTAAATACTAAACGCTGACCCGACGTGGAATAAGTTGTGACACCCAGGGCCCCGTATAGCCGTAAGTATAACTGTCTTCAACTTACTGCTTACCCTATACATATATATATATATATATATATATATATATGTGTGTGTGTGTGTGTAAATAAACACATATAAACATATATATTGAAATATATGTAAACATATATATGTGCATAATACTTGCCCAATGGAATTGTGTAACACAGGGCTCCGTGGCTCGAAGAATAGCTGCCTTCAAAAATACTTTGACTCGAATCTCGATACTCTCTCACTTGTCCAAACGATAACCCAGTTTTGTCAATAAATACAACATCACCACTGTAAGAAACAGAATACATATCAGCACCTGATTGCATATTGCACTATACTTCGTGCCCTATAGAATAGTTTAGTTTAGTTTAGTAGAAAAAAGGATCAGGAGGGACACTTAAGTCCCCATCAAGGACCCTATAGAGAAAGAAAAAAAAACTGAAGACACAAACACTCAGACCCGATTCCAATGCTTAAAGTGCTTGTCCAAAGCATTCTTAAACCCATTGACACTACTTGCAAGAACAACTTTCTCAGGCAAACCATTCCACTCATTCACAACCCTATTAGAAAAAGTTATGCCGAATATTAATCCTATACTATGTGACTTTTGGAGTTTAAGACAATGACCTCTGGTACAACTACTGTTAGCAAACATGAAAAAGTCGGTAAAGGATAAATTGTCGAAACCATACACAATCTTGAAAACCTGGATCAAGTCCCCATGTAACCTCCTAAGCTCCAGTGTGGTGAGATTCAACAGTTGTAACCGCCTATAATAAGGAACACTCTTTAAGGAACTAATCATCCTA